>NC_073302.1:327683688-328337688 GCF_027595985.1 Sorex araneus
GAATTTGTGCTTACCAATATTTGGCAACAAGTGTAAGTGCCAGACTCAAATAGATCTGGCAGCAAAGGTAAAGAAAGAATTGTGGTATTTAGTGAAGTCTGTGACACTAAGTTAGAACTGGCTTGGGCTGCAACCAAATGTTCAAAATCATGGGTGCATCTGGTTGCCAGGGTCTGGCACTAACAAGCAGTCCTATAATCACACATGCGTAGAGAGTAGCATTACATCCTTTGGGAGTGTTGTACGGCTTAAGCGGAGACAGGGGCAGGTTTAGACTGCCAAAAACTGAAGATTTTAAGCTAGATATAAACGAATATAAAACTAACCCACAGATGATTTGTTTCCATAGAGTCATCAAATAGGGCATTTCCTAGAATTGATGCAAGAGGCCAATAAGGTGAAGAATGCAACTAATTTAGTATTCTAAATATTTCTCCCTGCATAGTTTCTTTTTGCATCCTTACCTTGCTTTTAAGAGTAGAGTTGTAGCATTTCTCTGCGCCCGCACCCCCAGAATGACTGACGAAGAGGATGGAGCTGCTTGGGACACCGGCAGCCCACCAGCAACCTGCAGTATGTGACTTGAGAGTTTCCGCCAGGTCCCCCGTGCGGAAATCTCTCTCTCTCTCCTTCAACTTTTTCCCTGGACTTTAGACAGAAACCCAGAACCGCGCGGCCGCATCTTAGTATCAGCAGTATGTAATGGTTCCTTCTTAATGGGTCGGACTTTTGTGGGTGATCCTAACAAGAATAATAAGTATTTTGTTGAAATATTGAAGGCAATCAAAATGGTAGCCATCTCTCTAGACTGAACTAAGCTATATCCCCACGCCGGCTGAGAAGAAATATCCTTCTTTCTCGGGAAGAAACGTGGCGTGGTGTCAAACATAGTGTGATGTCCATTAAGCAAACAGACCTGGTGGTGTGGGAATGGGAAATAAGGGGAAAAATTAGGTACATGGACCAGCGGGACGCTGGTGGTATCTCGAGCCGGAGCCGATATCAGCGCAAGAGCTTTGGTTCCAGAAACGGCTTGCAGACACTCTACTAGACTATCAACTAAGCCAGAGCCCCACGCTGGCTGATGACGGGAAATAACCATCCTCTTCGGTTTTTTTCCCTTTGTCAGACAGCGTGGCGATTACTAAACAGGCGTGAACTCGGTGGCGCGGGGCAAGGGGGAAAAAGAAAAGTTATGTAACAAACAGCAGGACTTAATATCTCTATATGCTTAGTAATGGAGAATTATCAAATGCCTCATTGGCAATAGGACTGTCTTTTTCTATTTGGGGGGAAACCCCAGCAACGGTAGTGAGTTGTGTGTTGAAACATGGAATGTAATCGAGATAAGCGCAAATGAAGTGAAATTTATCACGCACAAGGGTGGGGACTAGGGAGGTGGGATGGGGCGGCAGATATACTGGGGGGGTTGGGGGTGGAAGATGGGCACTGGTGAAGGGAGGGGTGTTTGAATATTGTATAACTGACATAATCCTGAGAACTTTGTAACCCCCCACTTGATGATTCAATAAAAAAAAAAAAGAGTAGAGTTGTACCTAAGTCTAACAAGTGCCTTGTTTTCAACTTAACTTCCTTTGTTCAGGATAAAACTCCAAGTGTGTTAGCATATTAAAGATCACTCTCTTGGCTATTATTTCAGTCCTTCCCTCTTCCTGTGAATGATAGTGTGCAAATGAAGGAGTATTTGCCTTGATTTATTAAATTTTATAGAAAAATAGTATTTGACCAGTTTATGGCTACCATCTATATACACAGAAACATTAGTTAACATAGAATGTGCCAAAAAGACTAGTATAAAATTTATGAATGTTCAAAAAAAGGTTAATATTTACATATTTTTAAAATGTGCAACATAGTAAAAGTGTCCTTATTTCAATTATCTTTTGTTGTCACTATCTCACCTGCATATCTCTTGCCAATGACAATTTTCAGTATTATTCAATAGAAGAATATATATTATTGATGCATCATCTTCCAAGAACATGTAAGACTGAAGTATCCACGATCCATTCCATTTATAGCTTTAATACTAGAGGCCCAATAATTAGAATTGACAGCTAACATAGGAGTGTGAAATCATTGTTGGCATCAACAGAAGAGGTTTTCATATTACCTGTTAGTCACACTCCCAGTTTTTCCCTCTCAGGGTCCTTCTGGCAAATATTTTTCACTCTTTCCTGTTTAACAGGTGTTACTAAGAGTCAAATCTCATGCTATGTACTTTGTTGAATTTCTGAAAGATGTTTAACCTTAACAGAGAATTTAGAAAACAGCTTCTCTGTGGGAAATAAATGTTATTTTACATCAACCCCATCAGGATTCTTATAGTAGTTCTTCAGTTTTTGCAATTTGCAGAATCCTAAGTATTAAGTGTAAGTGTCATGTTATTCTAACAATGTTGGTTTTTATATGAACATTCCTGGCACATTTATATTCTATAAAAATATTGAATGCAACTTAGTTCAAGTTGTCATAAAAAGTGTGATGTGTTCAAAGAAGTTTAATTATACTAAAATAGCCACTATTCTTTACATATTTTTCTATTTTATGAAATGAAACATTTTGGGAGATAGTCTATATTTGAAGTATACTCACATGCATATATATGTATTTGGGATATATATAAACACATCAATATGCATATTGTCACTGTCATCCTGTTGCTCATCGATTTGTTCGAGCAGGCACCAGTAATGTCTCTCATTGAGAGAATTATTGTTACTGTTTTTGGCATATCCAATACACCACGCGGGCTCCATACTCTCAGTAGCTTGCCAGGCTCTCCGAGAGGGGCGAAGGAATCAAACTCGGGTCGGCCGAGGGAAAGGCGAACGCCCAACTCCGCCGTGCTATCGCTCCAGCCCCAATATGCATATTAGTGAATTTAAAACAAATCTTACAGTTTTGCCATAAATATGGTACAGAAATAACTGAATAAGGGAAATCATGTAGAACTACGGATTATTCATTTAAACTATATGGTAAAAGGAATCAACCATACTGAAAATTAGATAAATGGAATAAAGTTCTGAAATCTGTGCTTTAATACACTTAGAATGAATTAAATTATACTTATATCAAAGCAAAACCAGCCCTCTACTCAGTTCATATCCCAACCCAGAAACTGTGGAACTTAAGGAATTTATTCACTTAAGAAATATCTGGGCCAGAGATATAGTAGAGGTAGTAAGGTGCTTCATTTTTAATGCAGCTGACCCTAGATCAATTCCCAGCATTAGGTCCAAACCCCACTCTTCTGATAGCATCTAGAGGTGACCGGACTAGCAGCACTTCCAAATTACCCATTGAACTGCATACATTTGTTTCACTGTTTATCTGTTATATTCCATAACAAAATGAGAAAAAATACACAGTGTACATAAAAAACCCAAAAATCATAACTTACCTATTAAAAGATGAACTTTTAAAAGTGCATAGAATTAATAAAAAGGGGCCTACAATTTAAAGTATCCTTAAAGAAAAAACAAGTATGAACACTCAAAATTACATTTGCATCCTGCATACTCTGGTTTGAATCCCTGGCACTACTTACGGTCCACTAAGCATTGCCAAAGGTCACTCGTGAGCAGATCCAGAAATAGGCCCTGCGTGGGACACAACCCCAAAAATACATTTTTTGGCTACACCCAGTAGTGCTCTGGAAATACTCCTGGCAAACTCAGGGGTTCTGTAGAATGCTAGAGATTGAGTCTGTATTGGCCACATGCAAGGCAAATAATCTGCACACTATACTATTGCTCTGGTATCCCCCAAAAAAACACATTTAAAATTTTCAAGAGAATAAAATATCCTGTGTTAATAAAAATTTGAGTTTCAGATCAATTAAATCAATTTACTGGGAAAACTATGATTCCAGTTTTATTCTAAAAATTCAAAATTTCTTAAAGCAAAGAAAATACCACATACAACAAAAGTATATCCATAAGAAATTTATCAGCAGTGTGGCTTTATTTTTTTACAATATGTGAAAATAAGAAAATTTAGCAACAATTTTGAAAATAATCTATATATGTCCACAAAATTACATTACTACCATGAAGAATTGCGTGTAACATTCATGACAAAATTCATTATGTGCACTATTTCAGTTTTATCAACCTGATTATTTCTCATATATACATATAATCATTATACTTTGTTGGTTACTACACATTTACATATCTGTCTATTTACCTCCTCTCATTCCTATGAAATAATCTAAAAATGTATTCAGTAATCTTGTTCAACTGTAATCTAAAACATGTCTAATTGTTCAAAGCCTTGGAAGAGTACTTAGGACATTTCACTATGTATCAAAATCAAAGTCAGAACTCTGAAGGTCATTTTAGGATTTCATCTGGCATTTCTTTTCTTTTTCTCAACTTCTCTTTATCTCCTCCCCCTTTTCCATCTTAAGCCTACTGGTATGCTTTACTCTACCATGTGGAAGAGCACATCCAAGTCTTTCAAGTTACTGTTCTCTATGTTGCAACTACTCTTTCACCAAACTTCCATTTCCTCTCCATCTTAAGTACAAAAACAACTATGGTTATGTGTATTCACCATATGTGAATGCTTTGAGTTTTACCTGGCAGGTGCCCATTAAATCACTGAAATGGGGACTTGTTATTTTTTAGAAAAGTTAAATAGATTTTTTGAGAAATGTCCATATTTTCCAGAAAGGCTGGAACAATCAGCATTCCCACAAGCAGTGAAAGAGTCCCTTTCTGAATCCATGCCAGTACTAATAGTTCTTTGTGAAGTGTGCCAGTCTCTGTCACATAAGTTAGTATCACATTGTTTTGATTTCCATCCACCTGATATTTAGTGATGTTGACCATTTTTTCATGTGCCTTTTGGAAAACAGTATAGCCATTCCTCAAAAAAACCTAGAAATCAAGAATCCATATAAATCAGCAATACCGCTCCTGGAATATACACATCTGGCCTGAAATACACACAGAAAAGCCATCTGTACTCCAATGCTCATTGGAGCACTATTCAGAATAGCCAGAATCTGGAAACAACCCATGTGCCTGAGAATAGATGAGTGGGTAAAGAGATTATGATATAGATACACAATAGAACACTACAGGGAAATGAAGTCATGAAATTTGCTTATACATAGATTGACATGAAAAGTATTCTGAGTGAAATGTGGAAGAAAGACAAACACAGAAACATAGAATGATTGCACTCATTTGCAGGATGATTTTTTTTTAAAGAATGTGAATAATACCCAAAGACAATAGAAATAAGAACCAGGGCCAGAGAGTCTGGTCAATGGTAGGAGGCTTTCCACAAAGGGGAAAAAGGATTTCAGGACAGAGAAGGGACCACTATGACAATGATAGATGGAAATGATCACTGGACACAAACTAAATGCTGCAAGTAAAGAGATATGCTTGATACTCTTTCAGTAACAGTATTGCAAAACACAGTGCTCAAAAGAAAAGTGAGGAGAGGGGGACCTTGAGGCAGATTGTGGGGATAGGAGGAAAATAGGGAACATCGGTGAGAAATGTACACTGGTGAAGAGATGGGTATTGGAACGTAGCATGACAAAATCTCAATTATGAACAACTTTCTAACTATACATTATGGTGATTCAATACAAAAAAAGCCATCGGGATATAAAATGCTAACCATACTTAGTAAGATACTGACTACTTATGTGAAAGGGGCTAAGTGATTCTTAAAAGTTCTCTTTACAGAATGTAGAGACTTCCACTGAAGTACAGATTTTGTATGGGAATTTCTACATTCAGTGGCACCACAAAGACCTACAAACAGAGAGTGGGTTTCTGCTCACAAAAAGAGACAACTCTTATCACAAAGAAAAAAAACTATTGTGATTTAAAATGTAGTGATGGATGTTAGTCACACTGTGTTGATCATTTCAGTGTGTACAAGTACCAAATAATCATATCGTATACCTAAAACTAATATGTAAACATTTCAATTATATATATTTCCTACTGAGAGTGTGAACATTTCAATTGTATATATTTCCTACAGAGAGTCTCTTGCCCGCATGCCTGGCTGTCTTCCCAGGGCCCTTTGGAGGGGATGGGCTCCATCTTCCTTCCCCGCCCCGAGCAGAGCTCCCAGTGGCCGAAGACCACCGGAACCTAGCCACAGCCGTGCTCAAGGCCCCTCTCCACAAATTTGGACAAGCCTCATGCATGAAGGTACCAGCAGAGGAACCCAGGTGTGTGTAATCCCATCAATGGCCAACATCCAAAGACTTAAAAGCAAGCTCTCAGAAGTGAGGCATGCGGGCAAGAGACTCTCTGTGTCGCAATATCTTATAACCTTATAACCTACTAGGTTATCTTATAACCTACTTCTCCCTCTGGGAGAAACTAGCAAGCTACTGAGAGTTTCCTGCCTGCATGGGAGAGCCTTGCAAGCTTCCCATGTGTATTCATATGCCAAAGCCAATAACAAGTTGGGGCTCATTTCCCTGACCCTGAAAGAACCTCCAGTGTGGTAAGGCCGAGTAGAGAGGATTCTAAAATCTCAGGGATAGGACAAATGTAGAGGTTACCGAGATTGCTCGAGAAATTCGACGATCAATGGGATTTTGTGATTCGTGATATTTCCTACTACATATTGTTGAAATTATTCTCATAACTATAAAATATATTTTCTGTTTTTGAAAAATAAAAGCACCAATGTATTCAATCAGAAGAGAAAATAGTGCCTATTACATGATAACTAAGAGCAACTAGTTCCAGGTACAAATAAAATGCCTGGGAACTTTCAGAGCAATTTGGGATGAATTTGAGGTTGGCGTAAGTTTCTGTAGAAATGCACTTAGTGAAGTATTTTATTCTGATTGTTGTTATCTTTTCAGAATGTATTTCCTGATAGGAGAAGTTTGAACAACATAGATTATTCTATATGATTTCTGACCAAATAATTTATCTTTTCTGATTTCTCTCATACCACAAAACTCCTCTTATTTCTTGGTTATTTTAGGTGCTTATGCTTCTTTTAACAGCTTTGTTTTTCTTTCTTTTTGTACATCAATCACAATTTCAGAATGTTTTAAACCAATATCAGGATATTCTGGTTGCATGGGGACTATTTTTATGTGTACACTCAGAGTCAAAGAACAATTTACTCATCACAATGTTGATTTCTTCCACTTAAATTTAATAACCCTGCACATAGCTCAATGTCGGGGGAATAAGATCCCCTCTTAGCCAGTCACATAAAATGAATTATCTTCAGAAATTAATTATTAACTGGTTTAGAGACCAGGTACACCAAGTCCCTTAAATTGAATTCAGCTTAACTAAATCAAACTTACAACCACAATTTGATTACAGTGGCATCTTTCTTGGTAGATTTAAAAAACATACATTTATATTTATTTACACTTTCATTGATGTTTAAAAATATTCTTTGGGGGAATCTATTTCCTTCCAAAAAGCTTCCTTTCAAAATGTCCTGACAGTTTATATTGATTTACAAATACAACTTGAATTACTAGTCACTGTTTATCACCAAATTGCATGCATTTCCTTTAGTTTAACTTCTAATTTGTTCTAAGTACATAATTTACATGTTTACTCCACATCAAATATGCCTCAAGCTAGTCTTTGATTTATATTAGTTGATTTGGGAAGTATGTAGCCCTACATGCCCTTTTCCCATAATTCCTGGGGTTTGATTTATAATTTATTTATTTTATTGAATCACCATGTGATACACGGTTACAAAGTTGTTCATGATTGGTGGGTTTCAGTCATACAATGTTCCACACCCATCCTTTCACTGAAGACACCTCTGTGTTTTTTTTTAACAAGCACAATCCTATTTCCTTTAAAATCAGTTTCACTGAATTAACATATTTTTTAATAATGACATTTGATGTATACTAGTTTATTTCTCTTCTTTGAATGCAAACTAATACATGATCTCACTCAAAGGTAGCATATAAAGAAAGCCAGGCACTAACAAATTATAACAATCCCTATACTCTGACCAAAGAGTTGAGGTTATCTAAGCAAAACATGAGTGGAAATAGAGTGGTATGGGAACATTTACCCTTAAAACAGTTACACTCTTGTACATGAATATTATTCAATATTCATTGAATATAAGCAAATATAAACATTAGTTTTATGTTCAATATAAGTTTAAGCTAACTTTACCAGAGTCATAAACACTTTCTTCCACAGTATCTTGTGCATATATAAAAATGCATGATTTGTTATGTAGTTAGCATTAAAAAGCCACTGTCAAATTTCTACCTTCAATGCAAGTAATATGATTGGGGAAATAGAATTGTACATAGAGAATAAAAGGTTAATTAATAGAATACCTGAATCATAAAAACAAATCAATATACTATTTCCTTCACAATTTTCCTTATGTTCTTCTCGTTTTTAATTTTGGGGCCATACCCAGTGGTTCATGATGCTCGGGATCAAACCAGGTGAGCTGCATGCCTTACCTGCAGCAATAACATGAGTTTCCTTCTCATCTTGTCCTCTATTTTTGACTCCTCAAGGTTAGAATTCACTAGTAGCTAAAAGAACAGATGGTTGAGTGTCATACAATATTGACATAAATAATACATTTATCTTAATATTTGTTTTGATTCTTAAAATAACTATAATTCTGATGTAATAGAATGTAAAAGGCAGCTCTGGTGTTACGAGTTATTGTTTATAATGTGTAATACTATTTGCATAACTGGCCTTGAGATCATAGAAATGTATTCTTGAAACTGTATTGGTTGATAACAATCTTCTTTATTTTTGCAAAATTAGATATATTTCAAGTATATGATTGGCTTTGCTGAGAGATCATCTCAATGTTAAATATACCAGAAATTAATTTTATTATACCATGAATTTCGAACTGATAAGGCAGGAGCTGATGAGCTTATTCCATTAAGGTTCAAACTCCTGGACCGTGTGACTTCTGTTTTGTTGCCATGACATTTCTGAGCTTGAGCATAGAAAACTTTTTTTATAGTGCTAGAATTCCAGCCTGAGAATCATGATTGATGATGCCTGCTTGAGTCTCCTAGTTCTGAGTTAAGTTAAATCACTGCTTTTTCACATTCTCAAGTATTATGGTTAGGAGTGAATGACATTTTTGGGGGTGGGGGAGTGACTTATTTATTTATTTATTGCCACAGTTGGTGGTACTCAGGGCTTCCTCCTGACTCTGTGCTCACGAGTCACTCCCGATGGTGCTCTGGGGACCATATGGGGTGCTGGGGATTGGGCCCAGGTCTATGGTGTGCAAAGCACATGCCCTAGCAGACTGTACTAATGCTCTGGGCCCTATTATCTAGGTATTTTTGATGAAGACATTGAAACTTATCCTAGAAGATGGATAACAGAGAAAATAATAGAAAACATATATTATTATAATTAGGTTGCTATCCCAGGCATGCGGACAAGAGACTCTCTGCCAAGGAGTCTTTTGCCTGCGAGCCTGGCTGTCTTCCCCGGGGCCCCTTGGAGGGGATGAGCTCCAGCTTCCCTCTCCGCCCCGAGCAGAGCTTCCGGCGGCCGAAGACCTTCGGAGCCTAGCCACAGCCATGTTCAAGGCCCCTCTCCACATGTTTGGATGAGCCTCACTCATGAAAGAACACAGAGGAACACAGGTGTGTGGGAGCCGGGGCTGAGACCTCCAATCCTTCTCAGATGGGGACTGGGCCTCCTCCACCCAGATTTCCCATTTCTCAGTAGCTAGGTGGTCACACCCAAGAACTGCTCCCATCAACGTGGAATCCCAACAATGGCCAGCATCCAGAGACTTAAAAGCAAGCTTCTGGAAGTCCATAGCCTATGTCTCCCTCTAGGAGAACCTGGCAAACTACTGGGAGTTCCTGCTCACGTGGGAGTGCCTCGCAAGGTCCCCATGGTGTATTAATATGCCAAAACCAATAACAAGCTGGGTCTCATTCCCCTGACCCTGAAAGAGTCTCCAATGCAGCATCATTGGGAAGGACGAGTAGAGAGAGGCTTCTAAAATCTCAAGGCTAGGATGAATGTAGACGTTATTGATACCACTCAAGAATTCAACGATCAACGGGATGATGATGATGAAGGTTGTTATCCCACACAGAAGAGCTTGGCAAGCTCCCTGTGGCATATTCGATATGCCAAATACAGCAACAATAAGAGGTCTCAATAACCTGACCCTTGAAAAAAGCCTCCAATCATTGGAAAAAATGAGTAAGGACAGGCTACTAAAATCTCAGGGCTGGAACAAATGGTGATGTTATTGGTATCCGCTTGAGTAAATTGGTGAACAACGAGATGATGGTGATACAGTGATACCATGAATAAAATATGAAAATTTATGTAAAAATATTAACTATTTAAATATGTATCCATACATTTATCATTTTCAGATACATTGCATATATATTACACAAATTTCATGTTAGAATTAAAGAATGAAAAATACATAAAACAGCTAAGTATAAGGATATTGAGACATTATACATTTTCAATTTCTTTTGAGATGTTTTCCCAGAAGATTAAATACTTGATCACACTTAATCGTACCATTTTATTTCATACAGTTTTCTGTACTTTTGTCAATGTGATTTTTTTATTTCTCCAATCGCTATTAAATAATTGCATAATGGTTTAGTCTTCACATGTTTTCCCAGTATAATTTATACAATTACCAGTTTAAACCATTAAGACTGGAAGATACTAGATTATTACAGCCTTCTTTAATTAAGGCACTTTTTGTAACTTGCTATGTTCTATTAATAATCATGTTTCATGTACACTTCAGAATCATGTTGAATGTACTGATTTTGGAATGAATACCCTGTAGTAGACATGTTCTTGTAGGGTGTCATTTAAGGCACAAGTTTTCTTTTTGATTTTGTCTGAAATATCTAGCTATATGGTGCTAGTAGTTGAAATGTTGGTACACCTAAATATAAAAATCACTATCATTGTCCTCTGGTTATATAATAATTCCTTTGCCATTATATAATTGTTGTTTGTTCATTAACATTCATTAAAGTATTTTTGTATTAGGTACACCTGCAGCCCTCCTACTTTTTTTGTATTTGCATAGAATCTTCTTTTCCAATCTTAACTATTAGTTTGTTTCTTTCACTACATCTATATCAGATTCTTATTTAGCCACTGTCTTTCTTAGTATCTATTACCATTTTATTGTTTTTCTACTTCCTCTCTTATCTTGATTATATGAGCACTTATGATTAGTTTTTTTTTTTGTTACCAGAAGGGTTACATGTATCATTCTATTCTTATTCTCACATTTAATGTTTTTGGTGCCATATTTCATATTATATTGTGTCTATTCCTAAACAAATATAGTAGGTTTAGTTATAATATCTACTTTATATTTTTAAAAGAACATAGTTTACATGTTTCTATCTTCTATTTTATTTTTCAACTCTAAGAATACTCAGCAATGTTTATGTTAAGTCATCTTAGTGCTATTGAACTTTAACTTTTGCTTCTCTGGAAAGTATGCAATCAAATCATACAAGTTTAAGGAAGAATTAAATATAATTGTTGGATACTTTAAATTTGTTAACAGCATTCTGGCCTGCAAAGTTCCCAGTTACAATTTGTGATAGTTTTGTGAGTTTTTTTTTTTTTTTGTATGTAACACATTGGATCTTGCTGCCACTTTTGATTAGTTTTCCATATTACTAAGAGTAAACCAAGTTTTGTATTAGATAGATTATAAAATTTCTGTTCATCAAAATGTACTTGAAAAGGGTAAAAGTAACCCAGAATAGAAAGCACTAGAAACTAGAATAGACTTTGTATTCTAAGTTATGCATGAACACAAACTCAGTAATAAAAGCAGCACAATAGATTAGACCAAATATTTTCATAGGTTTAGCATTTATTAGTTTGTGTTTTCCAGTAAGTAGTGAAGTAGTTACTTACATATTAAAAATGCAACAAGAAGCTCAAATTCATTATCTGACATTTTCAATTTGGTAATCTCGTGTATTTTTTTTTTTTTTTTGCTTTTTGGGTCACACCCGGCGATACACAGGGGTTACTCCTGGCTCATGCACTCAGGAATCACCCCTGGCAGTGCTCAGGGGACCATATACGATACTGGGAATCAAACCTGGATCGACCACATGCAAGGCAAATTCCCTATCCACTGTGCAATCACTCCAGCCCCTGGTAATCTCATGTATTGGGTAAAAAGACAAATACTAGACTTTTGAAAAATTACTTATGAAAAATAAATATAATCCTAACATTTTTGCACAACAATATTTATTGTAGTTCTAATAACTGTAACACCCTGACCCCCCAAATCCAGAAATATATTTTCTGTTGAATGCTTAATGGAAATTGTGCATATAGCAGTCACAAAATGAAATACCATCCAGAAGATAACCAACTAATGCTCAGCACATACGATTAGTAAAAAACAGAACACTCCAAATAATGAATTCTGTATGATACTGTAGTGTTCTATTAATTCACAGTATAACATTCACTGTATCACTTTTCACTGTCATCCCCTTGTTCATCAATTTGCTTAAGCGGGCACCAGTAAGGTTTCCATTCGTCCCTGTTGCATGCTAGTGTAGCCCAATGGCATGTTGCTGGCTCCTTCAGGGTCGAAGGAATGAGGACCATCACTTGTTACTGTTTTTGGCATATTGTGTACACCACAGGTACCTTGCAGTAGCCTCTGCAGTGCGGGCAGGATACTCTTGGTAGCTGGCCAGGGTCTTCAAGAGGAATGGAGGAAACAGTGTAACATCAGTACAAAAGAATGAAGGATATATTGAACTTACTACATGGAATAGCTGTATTTTTTGAAATTCAAAACTGTATAAAATACTATATTTCATTATATATAACTAAATAAAAGCAGAATTCTCTACAATAGTATAGGAGTTAAGGTGTTTGCCTTGCATATACATACTCTAAATAAACAGATGCAGTGAACCAAAAGGAATTTTCTTTAAAAAACATGTTGAAAAACTGATTATAATAATTATGCTAATTATAATTAAGCAATTCTATCTCTATATGCATAACATAATCTCATCAGGAATGTGTAGTAGTAGTATGCATAATAGCATACATAAATAAGATTGTCAAACATTTATATAATAAAGTATTATACAAGGAGTGAAAAGTTTGCAGCCATATAATGGATAGTGATCACCAAATGTGTCATTGATAGGCTGTAGCTTATTCAAAAGTAACTATTCTGTAGAATTTATTAGAGTATAGATATAATTTTGTAATGTTTTAAAATTTGCATTATTTATTATTTACATATATAAAGTGATACTCAGACAACTCATAGATGTTTTATGTCTCTTTTTTTTTTTGCTTTTTGTGTCACACCCAGTGATGCACAGGGGTTACACCTTGCTCTGTTGTCAGGAATTACCCTTGGTGGTGCTCAGGGGACCATATGGGATGCTGGGATTCGAACCCAAGTTGGCCGCATGCAAAGCAAATGCCCTACCTGCTGTACTATCGCTCTAGCCCCTGTCTTATGTCTCTTATGGTTTGTAGATAATTGCTCAGATAGATAAACAGCTAATCTATGACAAAGGTGGTGGGAAAATCACTTCTGATACTGATATTCACTGTATATTCTGATATTCACATTCTAATATTCACAGGAGTTAATGCAAAGTGGATTAAAGGCCTCATGACTAGACCAGATTCATAAAAAATCCAAGTATATCACATAATGGAATATTATGCAGCCATTAGGAAAAATGAAGTCATGAAATTTTCTTATACATGGATGGACATAGTATTATGCTGAGTGAGATGAGGGAGAGGGACAGACATAGAATGATCACACTCAATTTATGCGATATAGAAAAAAAGTATGATATCCAAAGACAATAGAAATGAAGGCCAAAAGGATTGGTTCATGGTTGGAAGCTTGCCACAAATGCGGGTAGAGAATGTGGTTAAGGCAGAATAGGAACCACTCTAACAATGATAGTTGGAAATGGTCACTCTGCACAAGAACTGAGTACTGAAAGGAGGTAAAGTGACATGTATGATACCCTTTCAGTAATGATATTGCAAACCACAATGCCCAAAAGGAGGTGGGGGCAGGAAAGAAAAGTGTCTGCTATAGCAGCAGGGGAGGGGTGAGGGCAAGACATTTGCACTGGTGAAGGAATGGATGTTTGAGCCTGGCAAGCTACCCATAGCATACTTGATATGCAAAAAAACAGTAACAACAAGTCTCAGAATGGAGACGTTTCTGGTGCCCACTCAGGTAAATCAATGAACAATGGGATGACAGTGCTACAGTGCTATGACTATAACTCAATCACGAGCAATTTTGTAACCTTGAATATCATCATGATTTAATTGTATTTTTGAATAAAGCTTAACACTTCTAAAAAATACATTGAGGAAATCAAGCAGAACTCTCCAGGATATATAACTCAGATATATATTCAATGATTTAACAACAAAAATAAGCAAATGAAACTACATTAACTGAAATAAAGTTTTTGCATAGCTAATATAGAAGTTGTACTAAATGGAAGAGAATATATGTATACCTTACATGAAAAAATACTCAACATGCATAAAATTCAATAACTCCATCAAAACATTGGGAGAGAGGAACAGACATTTCCCCAGAAAGAACATAGAAATGGCTAGGACTCATATGAAATTGTTCGCCATTGATTATTTTAGAGACATGCATATCAAAATGATAATGTGATACCTCCTTACAAGTAATAATGGCATATGTCCAAAAAGATTGAAATAATCTCTGTTACCAAGAATGTCTGATTTATCCTTTATGAGAAACTGAATATTCGTCAGAAAAGTTTGAATATAGCTTTTGTATGAACCAACATTTTCATTTCTTGGCATGGAACCCTAAACACAGTAATATAACATTTATATTATATAAAATATTTTGAATATTTTAACTATAAATACTTTGGTATTTACCAAAAGGGAAAAGTAATGTGTTAATTTCTTTCTCTCTACTTGGCAGGAGATAATATTCTAATTAAACTGCAAATGAAGTCTATTGAAGAGCAAAAAAAAAAAAAAACCAAGAGCAGCCTAATGTCAGTAGTATTTACATAGGCCATGTTTCTCTAAATTTAAATGTGCTTTCATTATGAAGCTTAAAGTTTTGTGTAAGTCTTCCTATTTAGAGGAACAATTACCCCATTTTATTTTTATAATTTCTGAACGCCATATTAACTGCATTGGTATTGATTCGTATAATAACACAGCAATCAATATTCAATGAATTGGATAATTTTCTTATGACTGTGATAGTCTAGCGCTATCTGTTTTTATCTCCATGCTTTTTATTTCAGCTCCCAAGACGCCTTTCTTCACAAACCATTAAGTTTTTCACTATGTGGAATCTTTCAGAATATTAGCTATCATAATAAAACATTTCATTCAATCTCTAAGAACAGGTAAACCTCATCTGAAACAAGTTTCCTCTTTTTATAAAATATTATCTATTGGCTTTACAAATGCACAAACATTTTAGGGATAATTACTTTATACCTCATTTCTTTGCCAGTATACTTAATAGAATCCTTTCCAATGCCAAAAGCATTAAATATCTCAATATTGAAAATTAAATGTTTAGCAAATGATGACATTCCCAGAATAGGATCTATTAAAGATGCTAACATCCATCTACTTTAAATTTTGTCTTACTTCCCATCCATTATTTTAAGCGAAGAACTGATGTCTTCTTCACTTTCATGGTTGATATATTTTCCAACCCACATAGCAGTCACTTAACTCTACCCCCAGGAAGGTGGCCAGTAATGCTGGACCTGAATAGGTGCTCAAATTCAGGGCTTCACACATATTCTCCACTCTTTAACTATTTCCTCAGTTCCTAGACTTGCTTGTAAAATAACTTTTAGATAGTTTAGGGAAGTATCTAGCGCTCTGTGGAGTCTGACACCCAGAGCCATGGAGTACTTTTTCTACTAAAACCTTCACTTGAAAAGAGTTTTAGTCACAGGGCTGGAGAGATAGTAGAGCAGGGAGGGCCCTTAACTTGCATGTGATTGACCCAAGTTCAATCCCTGGCATCCTAAATGGTCCTCCATGAACTGGCAGGAATACTCCCTGAGTATTATAGGCTGTGGCCCAAAAAAGCAAAAAAGCAAAAGAAGTTTTTGTCACAAACTCCAGTGTTCACGGTACTTATGTCACCAAATTGCTTATCATTAGTTTGTTTGAAAAGAACTGTTTCCCTGAACTCAAGTATCCCCATGAAAGTATTTCTGTCTTTTAATGTAGTGTTAAAACTCAAGTAACATTTTAGTGCCTCTCTCTGATCAGTACTTCATAGGTGCACTTGCAAGAAGAAACCTAGTGTGCTTGACTTCTTTTTTTCTAGGCAGGGCAATGCTCTGGGAGTTGGGTTTTATGTGGTACTAGGGATAAAACCCAGGTACGACTTGTGCAAGAAAAACACAAGTTTTTCTATCTACCCACTACCCTACCCACTATATTTTTCTACCCTACCCACTATACTCTCTCTGGCTCATACTCAACTTCTTTAGGTGATGTGCACTAGAAAACAAAATTCCTTCAAGTCTTTTTCCATAGTGCATTCTGAGGGAGGTGTGCCAATAATTCTACCCTCAGCTTAAATAGATTTATCTAGCCTGTCCTAGGCAAAGACAAGGATTTGTCTAAATACATATGCTTATAATTCAGTTTTATAGTGTAACTGCTGTTTTGAACTACACTATTTTGTGAATAACAAATGGGTAGAAAATAGCTCACCATCTCTCACATCTAAGAAGCAGGCATGTTTCCTGTCTTACTTTTTAGTGATGCATTTACCACAACTATATAGCTGAATTTACACTTTGGGGAGGGCAGGGGTTAGAAGGCTCCCAGATGATGGTCCTGAGGCCTGGGGGACCTACCAGTGATCCTACAAGCTGTCCCAAAGTTTAGATCAATGAAAGATGATGTGGTGATGCTCAGGAGTAGCAGTGCCAGGAATTACTGAGTCAGACAAAAGTGTGCTAGGAGCAGCACTATCTCCCAGCCAGTAGATTAGGAATTCCCTTAACTCAACAAATAAAGTAATCATACTCTTTGAAATATTTCAGTGTCATCTGTGGAGAGTGACGTTTGTCTCTAAGAGGGAAAGTGATGATATTGAAAAGTACTTTGGTTGTCATCGTGGAATCAGTGTTTTATCAGTATCTAGGTTTAGACTCTGAATATGCTGCTAAACAATATACAACAGGCAGAACAGCCTATCAACAACAAAAGGATATGACTTTAAATTTCAGTAACATCAAGGTTGAAATTTCCTGTATTTTGCTTAGAATAAAATCAAACTCCATACCACAGAGCAGGGATTTTTTTCAGTATTTTCCTTTTTAAATTAATTTATTTTTAATTAGTGAATCACCATGAGGGTGCAGTTACAGATTTATACATTTTCGTACTCGTGTTTCCCTCATACAATGTGAGAGAACCCATTCTTTCACCAGTGCCCATTCTCCACCACCAATAAACCCAGCATCCCTCCTACCCCCAAATCCCTTCTCCCCAGACCCCATGCTGCCTCTGTGGCAGGGTATTCCCTTTTGTTCTCTCTCTCCAATTGGGTGCTGTGGTTTGCAATAGGGGTGTTGAGTGGCTACTGTGTTCAGTCTCTAGTCTACTTTCAGCACACATCACCCTTCCCCGACTGGCCTCCAACCACATTTTACTTGGTGTTTCCTTATCTGAGCTGCCTTTTCCCCAGAATCTGAGGCCAGCTTCCAAGCCATGGAGTTAACCTCCTGGTACTTATATCTACTATCCTTGGGTGTTAGTCTCCTACTCTGTTATTCCACAGATGAGTGCAATCTTTCTATGTCTGTCTCTCTCTTTCTGACTCATTTAACTTAGCATGATACTTTCCATGCTGATCCACTTATATGCAAAGTTCATGACTTCATGTTTTTAACAGCTGCATAGTATTCCATTGTATAGATGTACCAAAGTTTCTTTAACCAGTCATCTGTTCTCAGGCACTCGGGTTTTTTCCAGATTCTGACTATTGTAAACAGTGCTGCGATGAACATATAAGTGCAGATGTCATTTTGACTATACTTTTTTGCTTCTCCAGGATATATTTCCAGCAGTGGTATTGCTTGGTCAAATGGGAACTCAATTTCAAATTTTTTGGGAAGTGTCCATATTGTTTTCCAAAAGGGCTGAACCAGTTGGCATTCCCACCAGCAGTGTAGAAGGGTCCCTTTCTCCCCACATCCTCTCCAAATAGCGGTTGCTTTTGTTCTTTTGGATGTGTGCCAGTCTCTGTCGTGTGAGGTGGTATCTCATGGTTGTTTTGATCTGCATCTCCCTGATGATTAGTGATGTAGAACACTTTTTCATGTGTCTTTTGGCCATTCATATCTCTTCCTTGGGAAAGTTTTTGTTCATTTTTTTGCCCCATTTTCTGATGGGGTTGGATGTTTTATTCTTGTAGAGTTCAACCAGTGCTTTATATACCCTTAATATCAACCCCTTATCTGATGGGTATTGGGTGAATATTCTTTCCCATTCTGTAGATTGTCTTAGTATTCTGGTCACTGTGTCTCTTGCGGTGCAGAAGCTTTTTAGTTTAATGTAGTCCGATTTGTTGATCTCTGTTTTCACTTGGTTGGCCAGTTGCATGTCATCTTTGAAGATACCTTTAGCTTCAACATCATGGAGAGTTTTGCTGATCTTGTCCTCAATGTACCTTATGGTTTGTGGTCTGATGTTGAGGTCTTTAATCCATTTTGACCTGACTTTTGTGCATGGTGTCAGGTCGAGGTCTAAGCCCATTGTTTTGCATGTGGTTGTCCAGTTGTGCCAGCACCATTTGTTAAAGAGGCTTTCCTTGCTCCACTTTACATTTCTTGCTCCCTTATCAAAGATTAAATGATCATATATTTGGGATTTTGTGTAGGCATATTCCACCCTGTTCCATTGCAGACCAGGGATTTTTATATGACTCTTGCTATTCTTTCAAATCTCATCTCCCATTCACCACTCTTTCAGTAGATAATAGACATGAATTCTGTTTCTCTGACATTCAAAAACTGTTTTCCAAATCAAATCTCTTAAACATTATCTTTATTTACCTGAAGTTTTTCTCCCTGATTTATGCCTTAATGACTCATTATCATATTCCAGTCCTCCATTTAAGCATTATTTGGGGCTGGAGACAAAGTTAGGGGTTAAAATATTTGCCTTTTATGTGGCTCACCCCATTTCAATCCCCAGTACCACATGTTACCTCAATCATAGAGTCCAAAGTGGTTGTAACTACTCCCCATTGCCTCTTCAAACATTCATGTCTTTACAACAATTATTGGAAGAAACGTGCTTCCAAAGAGAGGAATAATAGAAATAAAAATTAGTAATAACAAAGATTATAAGTAATTTTATCAATAGAATATTCTGAAATGTTGAAATTTATTGCATATAATAGCTACAGATTATATATGGTATTTTCTCTCTCGGTGAGCAATGAGCATAGCAGTTATGTTAACTTCTAGTTGGGAATAGTTGGATTGACATGATAGAATGTATGAAGATATGATTGAGGTTTTTACTCAGATAAGGACCAATTTAGAGGAATTATAAGAGATAAATAATTTCTCACAGACTGTGGAAAATATGAAAAGGCACCATTAAGGATTATACTGAGGTCAGAGAGAGGGTACAGCAAGTAAAGTGCTTGCCTAGCCTACAGCCAACCTGTGTTCAATCCCCAGCACTACATATGGTTCCCTGAGCACTGTTAGA
Source organism: Sorex araneus (assembly GCF_027595985.1). Taxonomy (NCBI): domain Eukaryota; kingdom Metazoa; phylum Chordata; class Mammalia; order Eulipotyphla; family Soricidae; genus Sorex; species Sorex araneus. Next base: position 327,703,509 of record NC_073302.1, read on the forward strand.
TATGGGTTCTTCTACCTATCACACAAAAGTCATATTGAAGGGAAAGGATTCAGTGAAAAGTTGTTTCATGAGAGAAAATGACTGGAGGACATAGATAATGAGATATTTCAGAAATTTAGTTCTTAAAATTTTCCAATAATTACTAAATTGTAGCTATTCCAGTGATAAAAAAGGAAAATTAGATAAAATATGTGCAACTAGAGGAATTTTTAAAAACAAAAATTATGTTTAAATGACAGTTACCAAAAATTATTATTTCCCAGTGGTGACAATGGGATACCAGGGTAAAAAGGCTTCAGAGTTGAGCTGAAGTGTATCAAGACAGTGTTAAGGAAGACTGAAAGTGCTTGCAAGTAAATCATTTAATATTGGGTGCCTTGAACAGGATCTGTGAGAACAGAGGGATGAGAATATAGTGGTAACTATTCTGTATATTGTCACTGCCATGAAAAGAAAGAATTTTATTCATTGAAAGATTAAGGAAACTATAATAAACTAATGTGAAACTTTAGACTACAAGTTGAAAGATACTAATCACAAAAAGTTATGTGAAAGTACAAGGAATAAGAAATAGAATTTTAACACCATTTCCCCAACAATTGCAATAGTAGAAGAGGGAGGCAGAAAATTGATGGGAACTTATCAATTGCAGATGCAAGGAAATGATATACAAAGAAATTGATCTAAATAAAACATACCTTTTGGTAAATATATAATTCAGAGATTTTATGAGAATGAGTTCATTGAAAAATGTTTGGCCTGTTCCCTCTCTCAGTGAATTGTTATTGTGTATTGGAGACTCTAAGATTATTTTCCTTTCTTCATTCTCCGCAAAGGTGAAAATACAGGATAATATTTTAATTGCAGTAAAACATCTCTCCATGATATCCTTACCCTCTGAGTTAAAGTTGGATTTGCCACATAAATTATCATTAAGCCCCATTACTTTTCTTAAGCTGTTTTTAAGTTGTTTTTTGTTGATTTCCACTACATAAATATCATCAAAGCAAGGACTGCAGGATTTGATTATCAGTTAAAATGTCAGTTGAACTGAAAAATCAGTGGGTGGAAAAGCTCAAGAGCCACTTATGACTTTAAAGCTTAGCAGACAAAGCTTGTTGAGTAAATAAATGTTGCTTTCAAATATTGCATTAATTTTGTTATCTAGGCTAAGGGCAATATATTATGAATATTTCTTCCCATGTAGAAATTATAGTTGTTCATAATTGTGACAAGTCTTTCTACAATGAATAACTTACCTTAAAGGGATTCTATGTTGGTTGCATTTAACAATATCTCACATAAATAAAAATTAAAAGGTCATAAAGAGCCCCTGCATTTTTATTCACAGATATGTGGCCAGTTTCACATCATATTTGAAAGATACTGTCAGGACCAAAGAAAATGTCTTCTGTGTGATTCATCTGTATGCCAGATATAAGCAGTTTATGTAATAAAGTCACTCTTGATAATACAAAATTTTCATTAGCAATATTGGTTGTTTGTGGGCTGGAGCCATAGCACAGCAGATAGGGTGTTTGTCTTGCACACGGCTGACCTGGATTCAATCCCTCTGCCCCTCTCAGAGAGTCCAGCTAGCTTATCGAGAGTATCTTGCCCAAACAGCAGAGCCTGGGAAAATACCCGTGTCGTATTCATTATGCCAAAAACAGTAACAACACGTCTTACATTGGAGATATTACTGGTGCCTGCTCGAGTAAATCGATGAGCAACAGGATCATGTGATAAAGTGAATATTGGTTGTTTGTAAGGTTTTTCCTAAAACCAAGTCAGACTCATATTTTTCTATCATATATTACTTTTGAACCTTTGGGAGCACGGTCAGTAAACATTTTCCTGCCTCGCACTTCATAAACTTTAAAGTGGACTCATGCTTATTCAAGCACAGAATAAGTACATTTTGTCCTAATAGAAGTTATATCTTAAATTCCCAAGAAATAAAAGAGACAGGTCTATTATTACTAGTAGTCTGTTTTCTCATGTAATTACTATGTATTACTCAAATACATAATATTATCAAGATTTGTGGTTATAATTTTCAAAGAAATAAGGTATTATAATTAGCATGTAGAAATAAAACACTCTATAAGCTATTGCCATAGAAAAAGAATTAAGATTAATCAAATAAAACATTATATGACAGTGCTTTATAATTATTTAGAATCCAAAATAGACTGTATGCTAATACATATATGCATATTAGCATATATATATTTATACCTACTGATATATCATAGATAGATCCATGGAATATACACATATATATCTACTGATACATATAAGATATATATGTGTATATATACATATATCAGTGGGATATTATACTCCATCTGTTTCTTAGGAATATACTTGCAAACAAATCTAAAAGTACCAACTTTTTAGAGGGGTCCTCCAAGGAAAGGGCCCAGAGGTCACTCCACTCAAGCAATTAGTACTCAGCCAACTGGAAAGAATAATTCAATGTTGAGCTACTATAGTGGGGGAGAGAGAACATATGATGCCTGGAATAGGAAAAGGATTTTGTACTCTCTATGCAGTCCCTAAAGATGGCAGTTTTGTTTGGGACCACAACAGGTTCTGCTCAGGGAACCATATATACTACCAGAGATCCAATATAAGTACCTAGCATACTCTAATATCTGGTCTGAAGGTGGCAAAGTAAACTAATTAAAACGCATGTAATAAAAATGTAAGTTGAAACTGGTGTTCAGCATAAGATTTTATTAACAAAAAATATAAAACTTTAGCATTAAAGATTAAAATGTCGGGGCTGGAGAGATAGCATAATGAGTCGAGCATTTGCCTTGCATGCCCCGACCTGGGTTTGATTCCAGCATCCCATATGGTCCCCTGAGCACTGCCAGCAGTAATTCCTGAGTGAAGAGTCAGTAGTAACCCTTGTACATTGCCAGGTGTGACCCAAAAAGAAAAAAAATGATTAAAATGTCAACTTTTTATGCTTCACTTAAAAAAGAAACATTAAATTAAGGGCCAGAGATATAGTACAGGGTTTAGGGTTTAGTTGTTTCCTTGCACACAGACAATTCCGGTTTGATCCCAGAAATACATAAGGTCCTTATAGATCAGTCACAAAGGGTAACAAAAATAAAAATTAATATGTTTTATAATTTTAAAAATCACTTAAAGGGGCCGGAGCGATAGCACAGCGGGTAGGGCATTTGCCTTGCACGCGGCCGACCTGGGTTCGATCCCCGGCATCCCATATGGTCCCCCGAGCACCGCCAGGAGTAATTCCTGAGTGCAAAGCCAGGAGTAACCCCTGAGCATCGCTGGGTGTGACCCAAAAACCAAAAAAAAAAATTCACTTAAGAAGTATGGATTATTCATAAGAAAGGTGGATTACTCACAGTATTCAGGTTAACAGACATGCAATAGTGACAAGTTTATATGAAGATATATACATTTGCAGTTTAGTTGTACAGCTAAAATATCAGTAGGATGGACAATCATTACATTTCTGAATTATTTATAATCCATTCACAGTTGCCTAGTTTTGCGCCTGAATCATGTTCTTTAGCACAGCCTAATAATGAAGTAGCACAGCGGGCACCAACATTCAGACACGTTCACACTACAAGGAGCTTTGACTTGGTTCCCTGCCACGGGACTCTAAGTGAAGGGATCTCCCACATCTAAAACAGCAATGTTCTTGTGGAAGAAAAGAGAATCAGTGAGAAATAGGATGGCAAAAAAAAAAAAAATAAGTGAGATACTGAAATAATCTACTTGTGGGACTGGAGATTCTGTAGCTTAAAAAGTAAATGTATGATTTTTAAATCAAAATAGGTCAGTATTAATAATTTCTATGTGACATCCTGATCTGAATAGGAGGCAAGAATTGGAGACAGAAAAGCTACAAGGAACATGTTACCTATTTTTTTTCTTTGTAGCCATATCCTAGACTTAAAGCTGTGTGACTTCCTTTTTTTTTTTTTTTTGCTTTTTGGGTCACACCCAGCGATGCTCAGGGGTTACTCCTGGTTCTGCACTCAGGAATTACTCCTGGCGGTGCTTGGGGGACCATATGGGATGCCGGGGATCGAACCCGGGTCGGCTGCGTGCAAGGCAAACGCCCTACCCGCTGTGCTATCGCTCCGGCCCCAACTTCCTTTTTTTTTATTAATTATATTTTTCATCTGGATATTCATCCTTTTTCCTGATAACATGGCTTCTTTGTGCTAGGTCTCCGGGGTAGGGATTCAACTTCACAATTATTACCCTGACACATCTGATCACAACTTCTAGTAAGAAAATCAGAGATTCTGATTTGGTGGTATAGAATGTGTTTATATTCTGTCGTAAATTTGCAATGGCAAATTCTGAAGTTATTTTGCTAATCCCAGTGAATATATGTGCACAAGCAAACTTGTTTGCAAGTATTCTTTTAATTTTAAAAGTACACGTTCAGTGGGTAGAACCAATACGAACAAATACAAAGAACCCGTGTCAGTATTCTCATGACACAGTGATCAGTCTTGCTTGACGTTCCCATAGAACAAGATACAGGGACACTCTCAGATAGGGTGAACACTGTCACGTTGGATGTAAAGTCAGAACTCGCTTACTGGAAAATAAATCACAATGGAACAGGAATAAAGTCCTAAAGCAAACTCTGAGGGCAGGAGCTGGCCTAGGAGACTGGGTACTTTGTGCCAAACTTGCAGTAGCCCATCCCTATACCAAATAGTTCAGTACTACACTGTTACCAAGCACTCAGAAACATAACCCCACATGGACCCAGGTTTTGATACCATAGTTAGGCACCCGCAGTTGCAAACCTCTGGTCTCAGTCCAGGCCCACTGGCCTAGTTGTTGCAGGACTCTGAGGTTTGTAGATTTCTACTGGTCACCCACAGTCACACAAACTGAGAACCACAGTCACTGTATGAAACTTTTGAAACTATGTCTGCCCAATCTGGATCAAATGTGAAACAAGAACATGTTTTCATTTCAAAACTATCCACCAAATGATCATTTTCCATCCTAGAACCAGCCTCTTGAGTATTTCCCTGTGAACCCTTCCGAGTATATATTCTCTTTGAAACTTTTTAAAACATAGCACAGCAGGTAGACTGTTTGCCTTGCAGGTTTGGGACAGATTCCTCTGTCCCTCTTGGAGAGCCTGGCAAGCTATCTAGAGTATTCTGCCCATATGGCAGAACCTGGCAAGCTACCTGTGGCATATTCGATATGCCAAAAACAGTAACAAGTCTCACAATTACTGGTGCTCACTCCAATAAATTGATGAACAATGGGACAACAGTGTGACAATCCTCAAAACATTTTCTAGACCTTGCTTTTGTTTGTGGAAGACTATACCATAAATGTTTATCCCTTTCAGATGACTCACTCATCTCTCTTTCTCTTATAATCTAATTTTGTTTAATAATTTAATGTTATGGAGAATAGGGGACAGAAAGGTAGTATAGTGTGTGAGGAAATTGCTTTGCACACAGCTGACCCTGCATCCACTGTATCACATATGTCCCTGAGCCCTGTCAGAAACGATCTCTGAGAGTAGAACCAGGAGTAAGACCTGAACACACCCCTGTGTGGCCCAGAAACAAAAATAAAAACAAACACAGGGGTGTGTGGCCCAGAAACAAAAATAAAAACAAACAAAGGTTAATTTTTAAATTAAGTTTTAAATGGGACTAGCAAAGGACCTGAAATAGCTACTTCACTTCTGGGCAATCCTTGGTTTTAGGTCTTTTTGCTATCCGCAAAACACAAAACAAAAAATCCACTTGGTAGGGTAGGGAATTTGTGGGAATAAAAAATAACAAAGTCAAGGGATATTACACCAATTTTCAGCTTTTAATAATTCAGTTATCCTATCATAATATTGAAATGGTCTGAGTCAGTATTCTGGGAAGTGTAGTATGGGTGGAATCCAGGATCTTGGATATGCTGGGCTTGCTTCTTACCACTAAGTCATATCTCCAGGCCTTCCCTATTTATTTTAGTACAAAGCTATTTAGAGATCAAGATAGATGATTCAAATGTTTAAAGAAACTCTGAAAATGTATTAGCAGTTGGAATGAAGAAAAGAGTGTAAAAATGAAAGAAAAACAATCCTGGGTGTAATATTGGTAGGAAATGATAGGATTGACAATGGACCTTGAGAAATATAATGATAAATATAACCAAAGACGGGATGTGTTTCAAAGTGGTAACATGAGAAGAGCTTGGGCCTCCCACTACCCCAGCTCTCATAGACTAAAACATATAGAGTACAGATTGAAGAGCTCCTTCCTTAAAAGAACTTGGTAATGAACAGGAGAGTTCTTGAAAGACAAGGGGCTGAAGATGAAGTGGAACCATGTATGACAGGTAGATACATTCTCATCCACAAGCCATGACCCTGTAATGATGACCCACAGTAGGAATCTCAAAAATCAGAGCTTCTATCCCTACACAGAAGTGTAAAAGTGAGGGGTTTGTTCCCTATATACACATTTCAACCTTTGGAACTGCACCAAAGTGGCAGGACTCTAACATGCCTGTATACCAGACTCCTGACCAAGGGACCAAAGGACTTTACCCTTACTCCTGACCAAGGGTAAAGAGCTCACTCTTACAGGGTGTGCTTGGCTATTCACTCATTGCATCCGGTCCAAAAGTAGCCATTTGAAAGTACCTAAATCAAATGAAAGGAGACTCTTGAGCTAATCTTAATGCATGTGCCAGGAGGTAAAAAATCAGATCTTCCTTTGTGTTCAGAGACACTAGCAGTTAGGTACCAAATTAATGCTTTTATCCAACCTTTCTAGAGCCAGATATAGAGTTACCTTTTGTTACAAAGCACACATATTCCTAGAGCCAGCAGCCTGTGAAGTCCCACTGCAGCTAGAGAAAACTTAAAAGAGCTTATACCATGAGACTCCACCTTTGTACTCACCTTTCACCAAGATACAACTTGCCATCATCTCTCAGAAAATTGGACATAAATTTTTATAAAACCCCACATCTATCATATTATCAAGTGGTCTAGAAGACAAGCAGTATTTATGACTGCAGGCCCAGAGCTTGGCATACTTTGATACTAAATGGTCTGGCCTCTATAAAACCAGATTTATAATAAATCCCTTCCCTTAGAACATTAATAGTTCTTGGGACTCCAGTAAGAACAGGTACCTTTCAAGCTAGAAAGTTCTGATGACTAACAAGTTCTTAAAAATAGTTAAAAATGTAGATCAATAATTAATGGTAAGTTTCAATATTTGTACAAGGTCAGCCCTTCAACACTAGGTGAGACAGCTACTTTGCTTAATGCATAGAAACAGTCAGTAGAATGAGGAAGCAGAGTAATATGTTCCATGTGAAAGAACCCAAGTTGGAACCTCGGGAAAAACCCTTAATGAACATAAGAAAAGCAATATACCTGATAAATAATTCAAGTAATGCTCAGAGCAATGCTTGCTGTACGCAGAAAAATGGGATTAGTGGAATGAGAACTTCAACAAAAAAAGGTATAAAATTGAAGCAATTCACATAACTTACAGATCCAAAGATAACCAACTGATAATTACAATATATTATTCAAAAGTGTATTAGAGGAACACAAGCTTGTGTTTCTATGCAGGAAAAAAAGCAACAGTTCTCCTCAAAGTGGAACAGCAAAATGAAAAAGAATGTAGAGAGCAAGGTTAGTCTAAAAAAAATCTAAAACATGGTCGCTGGAGTGATAGTATAGGAAGTAGGCCATTTGCCTTGCATGTGGCTGACTCGGGTTCGATTCCCTGCATCCCATATGGTCCCCTAAGCATTGCCAGTAGTAATTCCTGAGTGTAAAGCCAAGACTAACCCCTAAGCATCACTAGGTGTGACCCAAAAAGCAAAAATAAATAAATAAAAAGATCTAAAATAACACTTGCTTTATTTTTTGTATTATAGTTGTTCCATAAAAAGAAGCAGAAAACTATCCTAACAAAAAACATTAAATTAAAAAAATGCACACTAAATCCTATTATAATGAAATTATAATAACTAAACTATGGTGAATCTCATAATCAGTGAGAGATAACTATGTTACACACACACAGACACACACACACACACACACACACACACAATCCCCCATGAACACCATAGGCCAGAAAGGAGTGTCAAAATAACTACTAAGCTCATACATCTGTATATCTTTCTACCTTTCAGGGAAGAAGCCAAGTATAATTCATTCTGAAAGATTATCATTATTCAGACTGAAGAAGACTAGATTTCAAGACAATAAAGAGTTTAGTACCACTAAGCCAATCTCAAATGGATTGTTCTAAGACCATTTTATAAGTTATAAATAAATGGACTATTTGTATAATCAAACAAGACAAAACTGTTGAAAACTAAGAAAATAAGAAATCATATATTTACTACCAGTAATAATATATATGTAAGAACATGGAGAGATGGAAACAATAGTCTATGTAAATGAGAAAACAAAAACTAGTATGACAACACAAAGTTCAATAATATACTGCATAGCAGCTTAACAATAGACAGGTTTTTAATAAAGATAAAAAATGACAGGAATATCATAAATGTTTTATAAGTATTCATCTAAACAGACTAGCATTTAGGTATGTAAAGCCAATATTAAGAGACTAAAAGGAAACAATTGACAGCAACATAATAGTAGAAAATTTAACACTCAAGTTACATCAATTGATAATTTAGATCATCATCATCATCATCATCATCACCATCATCATCCCGTTGATTGTCGAAATTCTTGAGCGGTCTCAGTAATGTCTCCCTTCATCCTAGCCCTGAGATTTTAGAAGCCTCTATCTACTCATCCTTCCCAATGATGCCACATTGGAGGCTCTTTCAGGGTCAGGAGAATGAGCCACAGTTTATTACTTGTACAAGTTTTGGCATATTAATACACCATGGGGAGCTTGCGAAGCTCTCCCATGTGGGCAGGAAATTCCCGGTAGTTTTCCAGGTTCTCCCAGAGTCAAAGTAGGATATAAAATAATCCAGATAGAAAATCATAAGGAAATTATGGCATAACTTCATATCACTGTATCACTGTCATCCCATTGTTCATCGATTTGCTTGAGCAGGCACCAGTAACATCTTCATTGTGAGACTTGTTGTTTCTGTTTTTAGCATATCGAATATGCCACAGGTAACTTGCCAGGCTCTGCTGTGCCAGCGAGATACTCTTGGTAGCTTGCCAGGCTCTCCCAGAGGGATTGTTGAATCAAACCTGGGCCAGTCGCATGCAAGGCAAGTGCCCTATTCCCTGTGCTATTTCTCCAGCCCATCTTTTTTAAAAGTAAAAAAATTATTTTACTTTTCCTAGAAGTAAAAAGATTTTATAAAAAGGTTTTAGGAGGGACAGGAGCACTATGGCCACAGCTGTGTCCTGGGTACCATGCAGTGCTGGGGGTCAAACTTAGGGCCTTCGACATACCAGGCTCTACCACTTGAGCTACAGCCCCAGGTCCTTCCTATCAAAATGCTGCCCTATCCACCATGTGTAAGTGGAGTTTCCCAGCCATGTAGCCCAAAGGAAGCTGTGAGTGAGATGCTGCCCAGCTCCTGGCGGCATGAGCAGTCATTCTGGTACCCAGCATGCCTCCTAGGGGTTGGGAAGCTGTGCTGTCTGCCTGACGCCCAGGAGGCACTGAGTAAATGTTTGCTCATTTACTGGGTTCCCCCAAATGATACAAAGTCCTGACCAATTCTTGGGAAATCCTTTTCAAGGCACACATAAGGGACTTAAAGAGTCTATAGGCTGGAGCTGTGAGAATAATGTTTTCCTGGAATAAGGCATGTCCACCAGCAGGGTCTCTTGTGAGCCGTGCTGCAGGGTATCTGCTGCATGACCCTCACTGGAGAAAGAAGTCTACAACAGGAGGCATGGGGGAGAGAGGGGTGCCCATAAGTTTCTCAGGGCTCTCTGCTCCCATCCCTCAGTAAATGGTGCCCACTTGGTGACCACAGGGCAAGGCTGAGAGCCTTCCTCTCTACTTCAAAAACAGTAACCACCAATGAATGGAAGAACCAGCTTCCAGGTTCTATACAACACAGAGTTGAACTCCACTGAGAACCCTCCAAAGACTTTGGCCTGACCACAGTACTTTCTAACTCTTTTTAGGGAAACCACATTGGGTGGTGCTTAAGGCTTATTCCCTGGCTCTGTGCTCAAGGACCACTCATGCCAGGGCTCCGGTTGTGGATGGGGGACCATATGGAGTGCTGGGGATCTACATCTAGGCCTCCTGCATGGAGAACATGCACTCAGCCCATTGAGTTATTGCCCCAGCCTTGTAGTTTTCAGTTTTAGTGTTTGCAAGTAAATTAGGAAAATCAAAGCCAGAGATGTAGCTCAACAGAGGAGCAAAAGCCTTTACTGTGTGAGGGCCTGTGTTCAATCCCTGGCATTGCAAAGAAAAACAAAACAAAAAAATAACAAACCCAAACCCAATATATATCACTGTCACTATCATCCCGTTGTTTCTGAATTTACTCGAGTGGGCACCAGTAATGTCTCTATTCCTCCCAGACCTGAGATTTTAGCAGCCTCTCTTTACTAGTCTTTCCTACCAATTGGAGGCTCTTTCAGGGCCAGGGGAATGAGACCTATCATTACTGTTTTTGGCATATTGAATACGCCATGGGTAGCTTGCCAGGCTCTGAACATGTGGGCAGAATACTCTCAGTAGCTTGCCAGGCTCTCTGAGACTTGTGTGTGTGTGCGTGTGTGTGTGTGTGTGTGTGTATTACTCTCTATGATTTGTTGCCTACCATGTGAACTCCAACAAATATCGTGTGATAATTATGGAAAATGGGTAGAGAGTAGTGTCTTTATAATGTGTCTTTATAATGTGCAGTCACACGATACGGAAAGTGGCCTGGAGCGTGGTGGCGACTGGGTAGTGCAGGTTGGCTGCCAAGGCTGGGTCCCTTGGGGCAGGGAGAGTTCTCATCCTCCCCCCTCTGGGGTGCCCCGAGTGAAAACAGCCTGGCAAGGATTGCAATATAAATAAATAAATACATATATACACATACATATAGTGTATATTACATATACATATAATCAAATACAAATCAAATCAAACCAAAGTTCTATTTTAAAGATACCAACGCACACAATTGGTTCCCAGTGTACTATACAACATGCCTACAGTTTTGTATGAAAATTATAATCTATTGAAAACTACCATGTTGGTCATTATTTATATTTTAAGAATATCCAACTTATATTCACTGAACAGTTCGTGGTATTGGTATCTTAGGTGTTATAAATATTTGAAGAATAGGGTCGGAGTAACAGTGCTGTGGGTAGGGTGTTTGCCTAGACTGAGTTTATATCCCCAGCATTGCATACGGTCCCACAAGCCCCACTTGGAGTAATTCCTGAGTGCAGAGCCAGTAGTGGCCCCAAACAAAACAAACAAGATTTAAAGAATATTATTTAGAAATACTCAGTCTGAAACGAACAAATACACAAACAAAAACCAGTTCAGATAAAACAGTTGTGAAAAAGACAAAATGTGAATATACCACCAGTGTGTATATTGTGTGCCACATTTGATGTTCAAAAAGGGGGGCATTGACATAACTTCATATGTGTACATAAAAATAAAGACTTTATACATACTTCAGAAAAATCTGTGACTAAAGTAGATCACATGTTACCTCAATAAGTTTAAGATTGAAACACTACCAGTTGCTGAAACTTGGATGGAACTGGAGGATATTATGTTAAAATAAGTCAGAGGGTAGAAGTAAAAATACTGGAAGATCTCATTATCTATGGTATATACATTTTTCAAATGATGGCAAACTCTTGACCCTGTGTTATAACACTGAGAATGCCAAGAAATTGGAAGTAGAGTGGGGGAAATAATGAGTGTGGCAGACTAGAAATAACATGAGTATTATTGGTCAAGGGTCTGGAACACTACAGTAGTACTATCATTCTGTTGTTCATCCATTTGCTCGAGCACCAGTAATGTCTCCATTGTGAGACTTGTTGCTACTGTTTTTAGCATATCGAATACGCCACAAGTAGCTTGCCAGGCTTTGCCGTCTGAGCGGGATATTATCAGTAGCTTGCTCAGCTCTCCAAGAGGGATGGAGGAGTCGATCCCAGGTCGGCGACGTGCAAGGCAAATGTCCTACCCGCTGTCCTATCACTCCAGTCCTATAGTAGCTAATTTTTTTTAAATGAGGCTGGGTGAGAGGAGGATGAACCTTGGGACATTGGTAGAGAGATGCTAATATTGGTGCTGGGTTGGAAATTAGAAAATTCTAAGTCCAAAGCTTTATTATTTATAAGATTATAAATCATGGTGTCTAAATAAAAATAAATAATATTGAAATCTTGTCAAGCATCTATTGTGGAAAACAATGATAGACTATAAGAAAACTGAAAAACGCACAAATGTGGAATTAAATGACATTTAGTGAATAATGGAAAATAAATACTTACAGACAAATAAAAATGGGATTAGTAAATGTCAAGCCTATCAGGTAAAGCAAAAGCAATTCTAAAAGAAAAGTATATAGCAAATCAGGTCTACCTTACAGAAGCAATAACAAACTCAAATAAACCTAAAGCTATATCTAAAACCGCCAGAAGAAGAAGAGTCTAAAGTAAATAGAAGAAATAATATTAGGGCAGACATAGATAAAAACTAAAAAAAAATCTATGAAACTAATAAAATGTTTGTTGAGAAAATAAACAAAATTGATAAACTTTTTTGTAGACCAAGGAAAGTAAAAAGGCAGTTAAAGTAAAAAATGAAACAGGCATATTTACAACTGATACCACAAAAATATAAGAAATCATAATATACTACTATGAACATCTTTTTGAACAAATTGCACAATCTAGAAGAAAAAAGATGAATTCCTGGAAATGAAATTGTTCAAGACAGAAGAAACTAGGAGAAATTGAAACTATGAATAGGCCAATTACCAGTATAGAATTGATTCAGTAATCAAAGATTTCTCCAAAATTCAAGGCCCAGGATCAGAGAATAACACAGATAAATTCTAGCAATCATCCAAAGAAAATTTAGTTCCCATCATTTTCAAACTATTTCATGTAATCTAACAGGAGGGAATGTCCTCCCGACTCATTCTGTCAGAGCGGCTTCAAACTAATACCAAACCAAAGAACATCAAACAACACGTTATAGGCCAGTATCCCTAATGAAAAAAGATACCAAAATTCCCAACAAAGTATTTTCAAATCAAATAGTTTATCCTAAGGATGTATGACATTTTAATATCAAAAAACAAAGTAGCATTAGATATCTTATTATCTCAGTAGACACATAAGCATTTTGGATAAAATAAACAAAAGCCCCCCCCCAAAAAAAAAGTAAAACATGGTTAGAAAGTAACTAAACATAAAACAGCTATTTATATAGCTGGAGAGTAAATATAGGGGTTAAGGAGTATACTTTGCAGGCGACCAACCCCAGTTCAGTTTCCAGCACTATATACTTCAGCCCTCAGACCCTCAAACACCACTGAGGTGATCTGGGTAATCCCCAGAACTATACTTAGTACTGCGCATGCTCATATTGAATGGCCACCCATTTCACCAAAAATTACCAGCGGGGGCCCCAGAACCTTCTGTTTATGACTTAGGAGCCCCTTCCACCAAAAGAGCCTGTGTTCTGATCCGAATCTAGCATCATACTTGGTGGTGAGACACTGAAAGCTTTTCCTCTTGAAGATTAGGAGCAGGACAAGTACGTGCTCATTCTCTCCACTTTTAATCAACCCAGTATTGGAAGTCCTTGCCAGATTATTACACAAGAAAATGAAAACGTCACTATTTGCACATAAAATTTTATTTATTGATACAATATTGCATTATAAAAATATATATTTCAAGCATAATTCACTGAAATTCAACATGTGCATTTGCCTTTGTCCCAGTTTGCTCCTTTGCCCTCCAGTAACAGCTCAATGGTTTTATAGGCCAAAAATGCGTGTCTTTGTTTTCTCTATATACCACATGAGTGAAATCACATGGTGTTTCTTTGATTTATTTCAATTGCCATCATTCTCTCTTAATTCTATTTCATAAGTTTTAAGATAACATTGGCTCAACTGACTATACCTGAATAGTATTCCATTGTGTAAATATCACATCTTTCTCAATCCACTTTGCCAGTCAGAGGGCATTTCATTTCCTGGATTTTATAAATAGCACTGTAGCTACAACTGTCTTCCGATTGTTCATGATTTGCTCGAGCGGGCACCAGTAACGACTCCATTGTGAGACTTGTTGTTACTGCTTTTGGCATATCAAATATGCCACAGGTAGCTTGCCAGGCTCTTCCCTGCAGGCGGAATACTCTTGGTAGTTTTCTGGGCTCTCCCAGAGGGATGGAGGAATCAAACCCAGGTAGGCCACATGCGAGGCAAAAGCTGTACCCACTGTGCTATCACTCCAGTCCTGACAAATGACATTATTTCTAAATTAAGATGACAATGAATCTAGAAGTTCTGAATTCAAGTCCTGGCTTTTCCATTCATAAGTTATTTGCTCTTGGGAAAATTATTATTTTTACCTGTTTATGTCTGTGATGTGAGCAACATGAAATATTGTGATGTCAAAAACATTAGACATATTTTAAATGTTTTATATAATAAAAACTTTAAAATAAGACCAGAAAGTCAAAGAGAAAGTACAGTGGGTAACACATATGCCTCAAATGCAGCCAACCCAGGTTCAATTCCAGCACCACACACAGTCCTCTGGGTACCAGGAGTGATCTCTGAGCACAGAGCCAGGAGTAAGCCCTGAGCACTGCAAGGTGTGTCCCCAAAAACAATAAAACTATACAAAAAAATCAGATTTTTTTCTTTTTGCATCACACACGGTGATGTACAGGGGTTACTCTTGGTTTTGCACTCAGGAATTACTCCTGGAAGTGATCAGGGTTACCATATGGGATGTTGGAAATCGATCTCAGGCTGGTTGTGTGCAAGGCAAATGCCCTACCAGCTGTACTATCACTCCAGCCCCAAACAACCCAGATTTTAAGTACTATGCAAGTATTGGCTGTAATTATATTAATCATATGCATTATCTGAGATTTCTTTACATGAAATAAATGAAGAAATTGGTCTGGACATGACCAATTTAGTGTCTTCCAATGGATGAGAGGTCTAATAAAGATATCCTCAAAAATAGGGGTGAAGAGAAAGGCTAAGAAAATTACAAGTTACAATACAGTATTATACAGCTACTAAGTAGATGTGACCTTATTTTTTCAGAAACATTTATGAGCAGGACCAGAGCAATAGCATAGTGTTGAGAAAGGTGCTTGCCTTGCATGGGGTCAACCTGGGTTCAATCCCTAGCATCCTATATGGTTCCAAGTACTTCCAGGAGTAATTCCTGAGCACCAAGTCAGGAGTAACCTGAGCATCGTAAGTATGGCCCAAAAACAAACAAAAATCAGAAATCGTTATGACCCCAGGGGTGCTTTCCAGCTCTGCCCAAACTGTTCAAAAATTTATATGAAGGAACCCTACATTCCAAAGAAAAGGAAGTCATTTCTCCTTCTCTTACTTGACAACAACCAATAACCAACACAGAATTTTATAAATAATACTGCAATAACTGTGGGGATATAGACAATAGGTAGATATCTTTGATTTGGGCCTTTTTGAAATATGGGTTAAACACCAAGGAGTGAAATAACAATGTATTCTATGAATTTTCTAAGTTTTGGCTGGCCTCCACACTGGTTTTCAGAGTGGCTGTACTAGTTTGTACACCCACCAGTAGTCTAAGAGCTCCCTTTACTCACAGCATCTCCAACACTTAGCATTTCTTAAGAATATTTGGTTTATAATAACTAAAGACTTCACCAGCATAATTGCTAAAACTAGAGAAGTCAGTAAAGCTGTGGTTACAAAATCAATATACAGAACTAGTAACTATGCACTCTGAGGTATCAGAAAGAAAGAAATTAATATGATTCATGATAACATAAAAATAGAATACCAAGAATAAACTTCATCATGGAGGTGGAAAACACATGCAGAAATCATTGTTGGAACAGACTAATGAAAGCACAAAATATAGACATATATTAAGCGATCAGAGGTTTTAAAAAAAAGATTATTAGAATGCCCATATTACCTAATACAGTACAGTTTTAATAAAATGCTTATAAATATCCAATGATATTTTTCATGGAGATACTAAAATTTTCATGGATGCAAAAGAGGTCCCAAATAACCAAAAATGTTTAGAGAACAAACAAAAATGGGACCAGGATGATCAGTACAGGAGTTAAAGTATGTGCTTTGCTTGAGGTAAACCCCAGTTTTACCCTAAGCCTTGTACATTGTGGCTCTGGAGGGGCCATGTTAATATCTCCACTGCATGCAGGGCGTGACTGGTGCCACATCCTTAGGTCCTCACATGATGTTGCCACCTCACTTGGCCTAGAATCTACTAAAAGAACAGCGTATCACTCCCTGTGCTAGACTCATGTGCTCCCTTGTTTTAAACATTACTATGAGCTGGTAAAATACCATAAAGTTATAGTAACAATGTGGCATGATAGTGGCATAAAAGCAGAAGTGTAGAATAACAGAATTAAATACAGAGATAGAGCCACAAATATAGAATTGAAAAAAAGACAAATGCCAGAGATAAGTACAGCAGGCAAGTTGACTGACCTGTACTGGGTCCCCAGCACTCTGTGTGGACCCCCCAGTATTGCCAGGCATGATCTCTGAGCACAGAGCTAGGAGTAAGCCCTGAGCATTGCCACATGTGGACCAACACCAAAATGAAATAAAATAAAAGGGATAAAGGAGTAAAGAATATAAAATGGGAGACAGTTTTTCAATAAACTGTCAGGCTATGGCTAGAAAAATTGGATGAAATAATGAAGTAAAGCCTTAATTGTAAGGCATTCAATAACGATGATTTTTAAAAAATTGTTCTAGAGCTAGAACTCAGGGTTTCACACATACTATAAGAGTTTTTCAACCCTAAATTATATACCTGGCTAATGATAAAATTTTTGAAGAAG
Source organism: Sorex araneus (assembly GCF_027595985.1). NCBI lineage: Eukaryota > Metazoa > Chordata > Mammalia > Eulipotyphla > Soricidae > Sorex > Sorex araneus. The sequence goes on from NC_073302.1 coordinate 327,720,584, forward strand.
GAAAAAAGAAAACATACTCTTATCATTCTTCTTGTCATCACGGTGTAGTGATCTAGTCCAAAGTACAAGGATATAAAAGTAAACAAAAGAAACTATATATTTATTCAAAAGCTTCTGTTCAGTGAACCATAAAAAAACAGCAGTCTCGAGAATTTTTGGAGATTTTTCACAAATAAGGTAACTTGTTTTGTCTTAGTTTGGGGCCACATCTGTCGGTGCTCTGGGGTTATCCCTGAAGAAGTGCTCTGTGCAGGCTTGGGCTATCATATAGGATGCTGGACATCAAACCTGACTCAGCTCTAAAATCACTCTGGCCCACAAATAATGAATTTGCTAAGGGATTAGTATAAAAGTGTATAATTAACTGAACTAGAACTTAACTAGACTCATTGTCTGAGGAGCTTAATAGACTTTTTTTTCAAGACATCTACAATCACATGAAAAGATAACCTGGTATTACTAATTATAAGGGAAATGCAAATCAAAACCATGGGGAGATATCCCTATAAACCTGTTAGAATAGCTATCATGCAACATAGCCCCAGTGTTGGAGAGGATCTGGAGAAAATGGAACTCTCTTGAACTATTGGTGAAAATGTAAATTGGCCAATTTACATACGGGAAACAATATGTAGGTTCTTCAAAAAATTGAAATTACAACTATCATATCATCCAGCAAAAACATTCTGGATGTTATTCTGGTAAAATTAAAGCATTAATTCTAAAAGATATATACAATACTTATTGTATGTTTGTTTGCAATACCAAGATATGGAAAAACAAAATAAAGTCTTCTCTGATACATGTAATCTAACAAACACTACAAATAGACCAACAAAACTTCAAAACTCACAGACACAGAGAGAAGGCTAATTATTAACACAAAGGATTGGAATTGGACTGGAGCGAAAGAATATCCTGAGGTACAAACTGCTATGTACAGAATACATACATCAAGAAATTTAGTGTAGAGAGTGACATTGCAACTCAAAACTAGGCTGATAGATGGGAAATACTTATTGAAGACATATATAAATACCCATTGCAACATTGTACAGATGAAATTAGACATCAATCATGCTTCAACTTTTAAAAGTTAGGGTAACCAGAAAACCATGTCTGCATAAATAAAGATATTCTAAAATATGTGTGTGGTATGGTTTATATGAGCTATGAAAAATATACCACTGAACCATAGTCATGTAAGTGAATTAATTAAAGGACTAATAAAAGTTAATTAAAATCCTATATGAATATGCCATACTGAGAACACTGAGTAAAACAATTCTTTTTCAAATTTTGAAATTATCATAGTGTATATTTGGAACTAAATGTTATATGTAAATCTCTAGTTTCTCTGACTGCTCTGCTTCTGATTTATTTGCCAACATTAGTATCTCAATAATCAAGATGAAGAGCTGATTCCATTAGTTTATCTTTATATTTTGTGTTATCAGATATCCAACACAGGGCCTCATAAATGCAAGACTGAGTTATATCTCAAGCCCAAAATCATTTTTACTGAATCTCCTAAGAGTCTATCAGAATGTACTTGGCATCCTAGTTTTACAGTGTTTATTAACATATTTTGTCAAGAATTTTAAGTGCTTTCTGAATCTAATAATTTTACCTTTTGCAGCACAAAAGTATCTCTGTAATCTTTGACCATCATAATGCACATTTTTATATATTTTCCTTTTTAACATTCAGCAGCAAGACTATCAACTTAGGATTTTAAATATTACTTGAGCTCTATTTCAAAAAATATATATCGTCATTCTTACTGAATTGAAAATGTTATTCTACCTTTCAAAGTAAATCATTTTTGTATATTTAAGTTCAGGAGATGTCATTTTTTGACTTGTGATATGTTGTCAGTGGCATAAAATATAAAAGTTGAATTGGTGCCTTTTAATTCATGTTCCACTGTACCCTTGTGTCTTGTATTAGTTTTCCTGAAAATGTAACTAGGCCTAAAATCACTTGTTCATCCTCACTTGAGAAATAAAAAGGTGTTTGATGAGTTGCAAATCTTAAAACATACTTTTTCCCTGAAGTATTCAGTAAGTCAGAAAAACATTTAAGCAAAGTCAAGTCTTTAGAGAGATGTTAAAATTGACAGTGAGTGGCAGTTTGTGAACACAAACATAAAGTAATAAAAATTTGTGTCTTACTGATATAGATACAGTCAGCAAAAAAGCAAAAAATAAACTAAATAAAATCTATACATTTTATTACTTATGTCCTAATCAGCAGAAATCTTTTCTTTGGGGTTCATCATCAGGGGATCCTGCCAAACAGTACTTGGGGTCTGTGGACTTCAGAAGCCTGCAATACTCATATAACACAACTAAATATTTAGTTATTCTGTTAGGCTGTGCAGACGTGACTACATTGTACTGGAGGCTACCAAGGCAATCCCCAGGGGTGTCAGAGGTCAAATTAAGACCTCATGCAGGTGATGCATGCACACCAGCACTTTGAGCTATATTCTAAGCCCAGAAAAGTCTTTTAAGTGACAAAAGATTCCTTATATTCAATACCTGAATTTGGGATTTCCTTTTCCTCTTAGTTCCAGAGATCCACCAGTGGCTTATATGGGAGACATGCATTCTGCTCCAAGCCACATTCCCAACGCAGCCTTTACATTGTATAAAAACTTAAGATTTGTTAGCCAAAGAACAACCAGTGTTGGTGAGGATGGAGGGGGGGAGGGCATGGATTCTCATTAACTTCTGGTGGGAAAATAAACTAGTCCAGCCTTTTTGGAAGGCAATCTGGACATTTCACACACAAAAAAATAGGAAGTGAGCTTTCATATAACCCTATAATTTCACTCCTGGGAATATGTCCCAAAGGTCTAAAACCACAATGAAGGAATCTGCCCTTCTATATTCACTGCAGCACTATTCACAATGCCAAAGTCTGGAAACAAGCCAAATCTCCAAGAACAGATGACTGGATAAAGAAATGTTGGTACATATGCACAATGGAACTAGTTGGCCATGAGAAAAGATGAAATCATGCAATTTGTTGCTATGCGGGTAGATCTCTTATGTGTCATTTATAAAGAAACTTTCCAGGTGACTATCAATTCCCAAAGGCAATAGAAACAGGGAACTGGAGAACTGGTCTTCAGTAGGAAGTTTGCCACTGGGACAGGGATTGGGGGATGGGGATAATATTAGGAAAGGGAATACTAGGTAAACTGTGGAGGGGGAATGTGCCTGCCTCAGAGTCGGGCTGGGGCGGGGGGTGGGGCGGCTATGGACTTTGGTGAAGGGCAGTAGACACCAGTGAAGGAAGGGATTGGCGTTGTAATACTGCACACCTGAAACTCAATCACAAATATCTTTGTAACTCTGTAATTCAAGGTGATTAAATAAAAGTAATAATAAATTTAAAGCATATTAGCAAATGTCATAACTAGTATCTATGCCCTTAAAGTCTCTTTCGCTTCTAATCTACTTTGGAGTTTGCTGCCCTCATCCTCCACAGTTCTACAAAGCCTATGTTTCATGCCCTTTCTAAAATTATGACAATGAAACCATGAGGTTGAAATCGATGACAAACTAGGTCTTTTATTTTCCTTTTAATTTTTTATTAGTGAATCACCATAAGGTACAGTTGCAAACTTATGAACTTTCATGTTTGCATTTCAGTCATACAGTGATAGTTTACCCATCCCTCTATCAGTGCCCATTCTCCTCCTCCAATGTTCCCAGTATCCCTCCCACTACCCCTACCCAATCCCCCACAACCCTACCCTGCCTCTGCGGCAGGGCATTCCCTTTTGTTCTCTCTCCTTTGGGGTGCTGTATCTTGCAATAGAGGTATTGAGTGGTGTCGCGCGCCGCTTCGTCCAGCGAAGAAACACGCAACTCGGAGATTCTTTTGGCTGCGATTTATTCAGGAACTTTCTCATGCGTTGGAGAAGAAATCAGGAAAGGGGACGTGGAGTAAGGCGGAAAAAGGGACGCATGAGGGAGAACCGACCAGCCAGGTGACTTCCCCCCTTATATACTTCTCCCTGCCTGTTTGCCCTCAAGTGTCTGCAGCTGATAAACCAGCCATAACTTGTGAGCGTGACAAGACATCCTGATTCCCCATCAGGTGTTGTTCACGAAGCACGGTGCAACCAACAAGAAACAGGTGTTCACGAAGCACGGTTCCATAGAGGCTCTCCACAGTTCCCCCTTTTTGTTTTAGAACAGCAAGTCTGTGTAGCGACCTCGGCCCCCTTGGCCTTACCCGTCATTGGGAGCCCTCTCGCTTGTAGGTCCCTGTCTTAGGTTGGTCCAAGGGTCAGGTGGGTATAATGCACCCTTTCAAACTCCTCAACTACAGGAGGTCCCCTGCAGTTAAGGGTTCTCAGCTGCACAATACCTTTGCTACATCCAGCTAGACTTGATTGTTCTCAGCGAGATTATTGATTCAAAGTTGCAAGCCAAAGCTTGGGGGATTGCTGTGCCTCCAGGGCCGGGATACCTGCAAATATCACGCCCTTGTAAATAGTTGTACTTGCTGCATATTATATAGACACCAGGCAAAAACCAAAGCAGTGAGAAGCAATAAGGATAGTACTACTCCCACCTCCACCCACTCTTTGATAAAATAGAGGGGACTTCTACTCAGGTCTATATTAAGGTGGGAACGGAAGGGATTAGAGCAGGCCAAGTTGTAGCAATGGCCCAAAAAGCTGCTTCTTCAGCTCGTATCATCACAGGAACCAGGCTGAGCAGGAGCACCAGTTTCCACCTCTTGGTCTACTGGAGGTGCGGTCTTTCGTGTCAGACGTTCAGGAATCCACACTGGTTCTGCCCTGTCCTGTGGAAAAACACAAACAGAACCCCTGGCCCAGGTTAACACGGGGTCCGGGCCGTGCCATTCACCAGAAAGGATATCTTTCCATTTAACATATCCTTGGCACACAGGAATCTTTGAAGAATGCCTGTCTGCAGAGGAGGTGCCCTTATCATCAATGATCAAAAAATTTAGAGTAAAAAGTGCAATAGAGATTCTTTCTCGAGGGGGCCGTCCCAGGCCAACTCCCCCTTTTTGTTTTATTAGGCATGCTTTAAGGGTGGAATGAGCACGTTCAACGATGCCCTGTCCTTGTGGGTTATATGGGAGGCCATGAGATAAAGAGACTCCCATCTGGGCACAAAATGCGGTGAATTTAGCAGAGGTGTATGCCGGACCATTATCTGTTTTCAGTTGGGCTGGAATGCCCCAGGCTGCCCATGCTTCAAGGCAATGAGAGATAACATTTGCGGACCGCTCCCCAGAAAGGGGAGTGGCATGAATGATACCGGAGCACGTGTCCACAGATACATGGAGATATTTGAGCCTGCCAAATTCCGAGAAATGTGTAACATCCATTTGCCAAATGCGTAAAGGCACAAGACCACGAGGGTTTATGCCCATGGAAGGGGCAGGAAGAAAAGGGACACAGTGTGGACAATGTAAAACAATTGCCCGAGCTTCGGCTCGAGGGATTTGAAATCTATGTTGAAGGGTCCGAGAAGAAACATGGAAACGGTCATGAAAATTTTTTGCTAATTGTAAAGGAGACTGAATAACAAAACAAGATGGTCTAGTGAGTGCATCAACACAAGCATTGCCTTCTGCTAAGGGACCCGGAAGGCCTGTATGAGAGCGGATATGTGTGACAAAAAATGGTTTTTCACGGGTCCAAAGAATTTGCTGTAAAGCAGATAACAAAGAGGCTATCGAGCTGGAGGCCTTTATGGGTCCTGCTACCTCGAGTGAGCAGAGAGCATTTACAACGTATCGTGAATCAGAGATCAAATTGAAAGCAAAGGGGCAATGCTCAAACACTGTCAAGACAATGCGGAGTTCCACAACTTGAGGAGACGTAGTTGGAAATTGCATACGAATAGGATCTTGACCCTCTATCATATAAGCTCCCCAGCCTGTACTTGAACCATCAGTATAAATGTTTGGAACATCCCGAAGGGGTACATAAGAGGTGACTTTGGGGAAAATTACCGGATGGGTTTTAAAGAAGGTCATTAGTGGATGTTTGGGATAATGATTATCAATAACATTGGGAAAAGAAAATCGGAGAATCGCCCAATCATCATGTAAGTTACACAAAGAAACTATTTGAGTGGAATTATAGGGGGTAATAAGAGTATCTGGAAGTTTTCCAAAGTATTGCAAGCAGTCCTGAATACCAATCATAGCCAAACGGGCTACAGCTGCAGGGTATAATTCCACGGCTTTTGCCGGAGAGACCCTAGGATGAATCCACAGAAGGGGTCCCTCCTGCCATAGGACTGCAGTAGGTTGCCCATATGTTGGAAGCACACAAAGTAAAATAGGAAACTCAGGCTGCACGCGTGTATTGCCAGCAGCAGTAAGAGCTTGCTCAATTTTGCAAAGGGCTTCTCTAGCTTCGGGTGTGATAGTCCGTGGGGAAGAAAGAGAAGGATCACCTTGAAGCATATTGAATAAAGGTTTTAATTCATAGTTAGGTAATTTGAGGTATCCCCTTATCCAATTAATGTCTCCCAACAAACGTTGGAAATCATTAAGCGTGTGTAAGTGGTCAAGCTGGAGCGTAATTTTTTGGGGATGTACTGCTTTGGGGGTTATCTTAGCGCCTAGGTATTGGACAACTGTTCCTTTCTGAATTTTTTCAGGGGCAATAATTAAATTGGCACTTTGTAAGAGCGAGGTTAATTTGAGTAGGGCATTATTAAGAGCGTTTTCGGATTTTGCTGCCAGCAGGATATCATCCATATAATGCACACATTGTACTTTCGGGAAACACTTTCGCAAAGGAGCTATGATGGAACCTACGTATAGCTGGCAAAGAGTGGGACTATTTGTCATCCCTTGTGGGAGGACTACCCACTCATATCGCTTATCTGGTTGCTCATGGTTCTTAGAGGGTAATGTAAACGCAAAACGGGGAATATCCTGTGGATGTAACGGGATAGAGAAAAAGCAATCTTGTATGTCAATGGCAATTACATGCCAATCTTTTGGTAAAGTGGCTAATAAAGGCAGGCCACGTTGTACAGGCCCCATCACGCGCATTTGAGCATTAACAGCTCGAAGATCATGCAACAAACGCCATTTACCGGATTTCTTTCTAACTACGAAAATAGGAGTATTCCAAGGGGATACAGAAGGACGTAAGTGTCCAGCTGACAATTGTTGATTAACTAAGGCTTCAGCTGCATCTAATTTTTCAGAGGACAAAGGCCACTGTGGAACCCACACCGGGTCCTCTGTTAACCATGTTAGGGGGATGATTTCCACAGCGGCCCCTACAATAAATTTTGGTCAGCAGAAACAGCAGTAGGGCGCGAAGAAGTGCAAAGCCTAACTCCCATCTTAGCCAGAACATCTCGTCCCCAAAGGGAAAAGGGCAAATTAAGTATAAAGGGCTGAAAGCTATCCTGGTGTCCCTCGTCATCCTTCCAGGTGAGGTGACGTGCGCTTACTTCTGGGGTACTGAGGTACCCCAGGCCCTGCAACTGCTGAGCAGAAGCCTGTGTGGGCCAGGCAGAAGGCCAATCCTTAGTGGCTATTATGCTACGGTCTGCTCCAGTGTCAAGGAGTCCCATGATCCTTTTTCCTTCTACTATTAATTGCATCATGGGTCTGGTATGCATACCTAATGCAAGAAAAGCTCCCTCAATTTGTTCCTGATTTAAAGCCCTTTTACCATTGCATGTCTGTCCACCCACGGCGGGAAGGAGAATAACCTGGGCAACAGGGTCCCCTGGGCTGATAGCAGTAATCCCACGGGGAGACTCAATCAGGGCTCTCACACTTTCAGAATGGTTGGGATCAATTATACCAGGATATACACACAAGCTTTTCAAAACTGCTTCAGGGGAGCCTATTAGCAATCCTATAACTTCATTCGGTAAAGGGGCTAGTTTCCCTAACTCTAAAATCTGTACTCCCATTCTCAGAGTGAGGACCATGGGATTGACGGCTTGTAGGGTCACAGCGGGGGAGGCCTTAGAGGCTCCCCCGAGTCCCTGGGATGTTGCAGAGATGGCCATTCCTCGGAAACTTGCGCCGCCCCATATATTTGAGGGCCCTGGGGACGTGGGCCCCGTAAGCCGTTTTTTGAATCCCTTCTTATATTGCTTTGAGATATCCTATGGCCGTGGACATCTCTCACTGACCTACACTCACTTGCCCAATGTCTTCCCTTTTTACACTTAGGGCAAAGTCTGGGTCTAGATCCTACAACTTGGTTATTGACAGGACACTGTCTCCTCAGGTGCCCTGTCCTTCCACACGTATAGCAGGTTACAGCGAGTCCCGTAACTTTCTTGGTAATATCCATGACAGCCGCAGCTAAGCCTGTGGCGGTTAGGGGACCCCCTATTTCTCGGCATATTTTCATCCAATACTCCAGTCCCAGACTCTTATAGGGGGCGATAGCCTTGCGACACTCAGCAGTGCATTGTTCAAATACCAACTGCTTTATGAGAGGCATCGCAGTGTCCGAATCTCCAAAGATTTTTCCGGCAGCCTCGACTACACGGGCAACAAATTCGGAAAACGGTTCCAGGGGCCCTTGAACTATTTTAGTAAGGTTGCCTCGGACTTCCCCTCTGTTGGGTAGAGCTTTCCACGCTTTCAATCCTATTTGGTTCACCTGCGTATAAACTTCTGGGGGGTACCCGGTCTGCTGATTGGCGAATCTGCCAAGTCCTAATAACATGTCCCTATCCCAGACTGCTCGTGCCCCTCCTTGGGCTAGATTGGTTGCTGCTTGCTCATTTGCGAATTCCATTAAGAAGGTGCGCCAGTCCAAGTATTGTCCAGGAGTCAACACCGCTCTAGCCACCTGTTGCCAATCATTTGGGGTCATACAGTATCTGAATAAGCCTTCTATTTGAGTTATAGTAAATGCGGCGTTGGCTCCATAAGTCTTTACTGATTCTGCCAAGGTCTTAATTATTTTAAAATCTAGGGGCTCATGATATCGCTGTTGATTATTATCTTCAAAAACTGGGTAAGTTAACTGTAGCTCTCGCCTAACTTCTGCCCAGAGCCCGGGTTTTGCAAAAGAAAGTCCGCCTTCCGCTTTGTTAAAGTAAGGGGGCGGATCATCCTTAGAGCCCTTTAGCGGTAAGTATCGGTCACTATCATGTATCGCAGCTTCCTCTTCAATAGGGGGGTCAGAATCCCCGTTAGCCCGTCCCTGCTGAAATTGACGTAGCGAGGGATAAAGAGACGGACGGGTCATGGATGGTTCTTGGGGCCTTCCTTTCTTTTTTGGGGCGCGTCCCTCCATCAGCGGGGTTCCCCTAGAGGCCTCACTTTCCACGTCCGAATCCTCCTCTGGCTCAGAGGCTACAATGCCATGACGGCTGCCTCTGTCCTTCTTTGTGTCTTCTAATACTACTTGTCCTGATCGTACGGCCTTATCGCACTTCTGATCCTTAAAGTAATCATAGAAAGCAAAAATGAAAAGACAAAGGGAAAGACAAACAAACATCCAACCAACAAACGAAACATACACATCCATGGATACCATTGTCCTGACTCACCACAGGAACTTGATCGTCATGACTTCTCGTGAACCTTAGTCCTGACTTACCACAGGAACCTCATCGTCGCGACTTCTCGTCCTGACTTACCACAGGAACCGGATCGTCACGATTTCTCGTGAACCTTAGTCCTGAATAAATCGCAGCAAGTTCTGAATCTACCGGGGGGGTACTGGAGGTCGGGTTCCCCGTACGGGCCACCAGCTGTCGCGCGCCGCTTCGTCCAGCGAAGAAACACGCAACTCGGAGATTCTTTTGGCTGCGATTTATTCAGGAACTTTCTCATGCGTTGGAGAAGAAATCAGGAAAGGGGACGTGGAGTAAGGCGGAAAAAGGGACGCATGAGGGAGAACCGACCAGCCAGGTGACTTCCCCCCTTATATACTTCTCCCTGCCTGTTTGCCCTCAAGTGTCTGCAGCTGATAAACCAGCCATAACTTGTGAGCGTGACAAGACATCCTGATTCCCCATCAGGTGTTGTTCACGAAGCACGGTGCAACCAACAAGAAACAGGTGTTCACGAAGCACGGTTCCATGGAGGCTCTCCACAGAGTGGCCTTCATGTTCAGTCTATAGTCTACTTTCAGCACACATCTTTCAACCTGAATGGGTCCTCCCAACATCCTCTACTTGGTGTTCCCTTCTCTATCTCAGCTGCCATTTCTTCCAGCATGTGAGGCCAGTTTCCAAGCTGCGGGGCAGACCACCTGGTCCTTATCTCTACTACTCTTGGGTGTTAGTTTCCCACTCTGTTATTTTATAGTCCACAGATGAGTGTGATCTTTCTATGTCTGTCTCTCTCTTTCTGACTCATTTCACTTAACATGATACTTTCCATGTTTATCCAAATATATGCAAATTTCATGACTTCCATCTTTTCTAACAGTGGATGTGGGGAGAAATGGACTCTCCTTCACTGCTGGTGGGAATGCTGACTGGTTCAGCCCTTTTGGAAAACAATATGGACAATTCTCAAAAAATTAGAAATTGAGCTCCCATTTGACCCAGCAATACCACTCCTGGGAATATATCCCGAAGAGGTAAAAAGGCACAGTATAAATGACATCTGCATTTGCATGTTCATTGCAGTACTGATTACAATAGCCAAAATCTGGAAAAAAACAGAGTACCCCAAAACAGATGACTAGTTAAAGAAACTTTGGTACATCTACACAATGGAATACTATGCAGCAGTTAGAAACTAGGTCTTCCTGATATCACAAGTCAACATTATTTGTCATGAGCATTTTCCACTATGCCCTGATATTGCTTATAGTTACAAGAATTGTGTCCCTCAAAAAGTTCAACAATCTCTGACACCCAATACCTATGCATGTGACCTTATTCGACACCAGTATACTGATATCACTAAATTCTCAATATAAAATCTAACTGGATTTAGAGTGAACCTTTTAGCCAATGATAAATATCTGTACACTAGAACAAATCAAGATGATGAGACACAGAAGCCTGCTGCCCGTGCCAGGATCAGCAGCCATCGCCTGAAGAGGGGGAAAAGAGAGCACAGAGCGACCTCTTACAGACTTCTGACAAAACCACACCTACAGCATCTTCACTGGAGACTTTGTTGCCTATAGAACTATAAGAAAATATATTTATGATATTCTAAAAACTTAAGAGGTATTTTGCCTGTGGGTAGTCAGGAAGGGCTTTGGAATACCTCTAGGTGGTGTTTTCTTTGAACTTGATGGACCCTCAGGAAGGGCTTTTTTATGTTGATCTTGCTACCAGGCTGGGTGTAGGTAGTATGGGCCCAGAGGGCAAGGGAAGAGAGACAAGTTGGGGTGTAAAGTCTAGTGGGATTAGCAGAATCCAGAGAGAGCAAGGAATGAGGAGCTAGGAAGGGAAAGATTGAATCACCAGTAACGAATCAGCAACCAGCTTGGTCCTCTTTCTTACTTCGCCTGCCCTTGGCCAACAGCTATCCTGATCCAGTCCATACACAGCGGCTCCAGAGCATGGAATACAGGCAGTAAGATAGAGCCGCCCTGAGAGCCTGCACACACACCCTTCAGAGTGCATAATTTTTACACTCTATTTTAAAAGTTTTCCAGGGCTTGGGCCAGAGAAATAGCTGAGGAATTGAAGCCCACGCTTCGCATGTAAGAGAACCACGTTTGGCCTTGGTGCTAGCCCCTAGCACTACTGTGCTCAAGTAGCACCATAACTCCACAACCTAGAATTGAACTGCCTAGGTGAATAATGCTGGAAGACACTCCTGGGCCCTCAAAGCAGGAAGTCCTGCCTCCCATTCATCTCTCTCTCTCTCTCTCTCTCTCTCTCTCTCTCTCTCTCTCTCTCTCTCTCTCTCTCTCTCTCTCACACACACACACACACACACACATACACAAACACACACACAAAGTACATCCATTTATTTGAAAGTACCTAATTTTTTAACAAGATAACCATTATTTGAACCTTTAGTAATTCATACTATTTTTGCCACAAACTTTTGACTTATTATCACTGTCACTGTTATAATCACTGTTATCCCATTGTTCATTAATTTGCTCAAGCTGGTGCCAATAACATCTCCATTTGTCCCTGTCGCATGGTAGTGTAGCCCGATGCTGTATTGGGGACTCTTTCAGAGTCAGGGGAATGAGGACTGTCATTATTACTGTATGGGGCATATCAAGTACATCACACGTAGCTTCCCAGGCTCTGACTTATAATAAAAAAGAATACAGCAAAGTCAAATAAGCACTCTCTGCTGTGCTCACATACATGATTTATCATTTTTAATCTCCTAGGAGGTTAAATTTTTAAGACTATCTGGTACAATCCTGAATTAGTTACTAGTTTAAAAATATTTAATTTTGTAAAGAAAAAGATACAAGTGTTTTCAACTTGTATCAGAACAGAAAAAAGGCATCTAAAACTGCTCACAGTTATGCCAGCTATAAAAGAATTGTTCAATAAAGATTGTGAACAATTATTCCTCAGAGAACACTGTTAATCACTTAACTGTTTTAATCCCATTTACTATCATCACTGATTTTAATGATTTCTCTATTGAGAGGCTTCCCTTCTGAAAATCTGCATTATTTCTAGAACTCTGGAAGGTGTTGTTTTAGCCTGCAAGAGAGAATTGGACCATTCTTTTCTTGGAAGCTTTTAATATGTAGATTAACTCTGATGTGCATGGAGAATTTAAATAACTAGAGAAAGTTACCACTGAGGGTTCCAAGAATTATATTTTGCAGAGAGACTCGTATTGTTATATTACACCAGAAACATTTTCAGCACTAACAGTTCATGTGATCCTTTGCCCTGTAGAGCTACAAAGATTAACATTGTCTTGCTCCAGGAGAGAAGCCTGTTCTTATATCTCTAAGCCATATCACACCACCTTCCTTCAGGGATAATCTCTTTATCTTTTTTTACATAAACTTAGTTTATAATTGCTATGATGAAATGATGCATTTATTTATAGCTGGTCTATCTGGATTTTCCCTTGGATAGACCTAGGAAAAAATGACAACTGACATTCTTTAATAGTATTGACTTTTACTCATTTTCTAGTTTTCAGTACTGGGGAAAATAAAGATACTTTTGAAAGAAGCATTGTTGCCTTAAAATGAGAAGTTAAAGTGTATAAATTAAATAATTGAAGGTGAATTAAAGCATTATTTTTAATTAAAAAGATTTCCAGGATGACAGTATTTCAAGGGTTAGTAAAAAGTTTAAAAAATCACATTAGAGCATGAGGAATTCCCTGATTTAAAGCAACACTTATATTTAAAATAGCAGGAAGTCTTCGGCATGGGTTTTTCATATTAATGTAGTACTTAGAAATTTATTTTATTGGTCATTACTGAGTAATTACTATGTCTTTTATTGTACTAAGTTTATATGATACATTGTTTAACTCTATATATTAAGTATACATATATACCACTTAAATCCCAGAATTTGAATAAGTGATATGTATATTACTTTAAATACAATGTTTTAAAACCAATAGATTAAAGTATAATAAAGTGGGAGGATACAAAATTATAAAATTCATTGGATTTTCATGTGCTTTTAAGTCCATTAAAAAAAATTCAGAAAACACTTTCCAAGGCCTAGGAGATACCTCAAAGGACTGGAATGCTTTATACTTTATACGTGTGAGCACTGAGTTGAATCCTGCCACCACTTGTCCCCCAAGTACTACTATGAGCATAGAATAGCCCTAAACACTGCAGGGTGTGGTCAGCCCCAGAAAAGAAAGAGAGGGAAAAAGAGAAAAGAATCCTATATACAGTCACAAAAAGCCCACCTGATATCTTGGTATAAAACCAGATATAGGAGGTAAAAGAAAGACTAACTCTGAAAACTGTAAGACATTGTTAAAAGAAATGGAAGCTTTAAAGAAACAAGAAGTTAGTCCAGGCTGTAACATTAAAATGGCCATATTACTTAAAGTAACATATATATTCAGTTTAATCCCCATCAAATTCCAATAATTTGTCATAGAAATAGAATATATAATATAATATATAAAAGAAAATAGCTCTGTTATGCATATGTCTTAAAAATGTCTGAATACTTGACTCCCACAGCAAGGAAACAAAAGCAAAAATTAAGAAATGGGACTTCAGCAAACTAAAAAGCTTCTAATTAGTAAAATAAATCATTGTTAAAAGGAAAACACAACCTACTGAACAGAAACAACACACTATATAGAAGAAACATGTTATATAAGGAATAAACATACAAAAACTATTAACATATCAATAACAAAAACCCATAAAATTGGGTAGAGTATAGAAATGCGCATTCCACCAAAGAAAATATCCAGAGGGCCAACAAACACATGGAGGGGGGTATAGTGATAATACATCAGGTCAGGCACTTGCTTTGCATACAACTGACATGGATTTGATACCCAGCACTCCATGTAATCCCTTTATCCTCACCAGGAGTAATCCTGATCACAGAGCCAGAAATAAGCCCTGAATACTGAATGTGATACCAAACCAAAAAAAATAACAAAAAATACACATGCAGATATGTAAGTTTTCACCTCACACCTGCTGAAAAAGTTGTTAACAAAAAAACTAGGAAAAATGGTTGGCAAGGATGTGGAGGAAAAGAACCCTCTTACACTATTTGACTCTAAATCAGTGCAGTCACTATAGAGAACATTATTAAGGTTTCTCCAAAAGTTGAAAGCAGAATGTGATTTAATAATTATGGGCATTAGGGGCTGGAGTGATAGCACAGCGGGTAGGGCATTTGCCTTGCATGCCTTTGAATCCCAGTATCCCATATGGTCCCCTGAGCACCACCAGGGGTGGTTCCTGAGTACAAAGCCAGGAGTAATCCCTGAGCATTGCCAGGTGTGACCCAAAAAGCAAAAAAAAAGAAAAAAAAAGATGGAGCTGTCTCTTACCACTGGAAGTGTCTACCAAATTTGTTGAAACTTCAGTCAAGGTTACTGGCAATTCCATTTTCATGGCTCTCTTGTCTCAGCACCATTTATTCAACCAAGAATATGATCAAAGAATGTAGACCATAGCATTGATTCAGGGTGTGGATTTAAATGGATGAATGTAGTAAAATAATGATTCCAGAGGGATCTATGTTACTAAAAGAAGTTTTCTGACACTTCACTAAGATTTAGGAAAAGCAAGTGAAGAAAGAGCAAGAGGCATTAGATGGATTACAGAAAAAAGACAATAAGGTTTTGGAGACAGTAGGAAATAAAAAAGTTACACTGCTGGGAAAATAGTGAGTCATGACTGAAGAATAAGTGAATGGTAGTTTAAGGTTCTGAGCTTCAACATCAATTTAGGGAACTTGGGGGATTTAGACTTGTAGCAAAGTGAGTTGGTGTAAACAGAGATGAACAAGTTGTGAAACAATGGGATTTAAATAGCAAACTGTTGACTGGGATTTCTACAGAGAGTTGATAAAGAAAAACCCCAAATGCAACTGTCACTGTCACTGTCATCTCATTGCTCATCGATTTGCTCAAGCGGGCACCAGTAACGTCTCTCACTGAGAGACTTGTTACTGTTTTTGGCATATCCAATATGCACGGGTAGCTTGCCAGGCTCTGCCGCGCGGGCTCCATACTCTCAGTAGCTTGCCGGGCTCTCTGAGAGGGCCGGAGAAATCGAACACAGGTCGGTTGTGTGCAAGGCGAATGCCTAACCACTGTGCTCAGCCCAAACAGAATTTTGCAGTGAACATAGAATATTACCAGAGGATCTATAAAGTTAAAATAGGGCAGTGCCATTCTCAAAGGAGTAATAATTTTGACATGAAGAATACCTGTCTGGAAGTATTGTGAAGTTAAAAAATGGCAAGCTATCTTACAGAAACGCATCTAGACTGTGAACCCAGAACTACAACCCCAGGCCTCCCGGGGAGAGGAAAGGTTCTTTTTTTCTATCCGGGCCTCTTCTTTCTATGGGAGTGGCAGCAGCAGTGGCAGCCAGCAGTGCCCATGTGGCAATCACCATCTTCCAGACCCCAATTAACTAGAGGTACGAGATTGCAGTGACACGGCTTGAAGGAGATCTCGGGAAGGGGGGTTATTACCAGTGCACTCCCTGCCCAGACGAGAACCAGAGCAGCCACACCACAAACATGAAACGGCTCCTCTGCTCCTTAACGACTATGATCCTGGAGGGCTGCTAATCACTTTTGGTACCCAGCGGCTTCTTACAGAAATGCATCTAGACTGTGAACTGAGCTACAACCCCAGGGGCTCCCGGGGAGGGGGAAGGTTTTTCTCTCTTGGCCTTGTCTTTCGGTGACTTCTGGTAGAAACCTCTCTGGACTTAATTACTAAGATATCAGAAATCCAAAACCGTGCAAGCACGAGCTCATATATTCTTCACTCTCAGCAATGGAAAACAAATTATCAAATGATGCCTTTTTAGCAGGTTTGATTGTTGGGGGGAAATTCTAAATAATAATAGTGAGTCCTCTGTTGAAATATTTATTGTACTCGAAGTCTAGAGAGAGTAAAGTGAATATCATTAGCCACTCAGGTGGGGGGGGGGGCTTGGGATTGGGGTATATCAGGGTTCTTCGCGGTGGAACACATGCACTGGTGAAGGGATGGGGGTTTGATCATTATATGACTGAGACTTAAACCTGAAAGCTTTGTAACTTTTTTCACAATGATTCACTAAAATAAAAATTTTTAAGAAAATGGCAAGCTAACATCTCTACTTAATGATTTTCACAATTTTATAATATGTTTAATTATTAATATGTTTCCATAAAAATGCCTAAAATATGAACTATTATGAAACATTGAGCAAGGGTAGATTTCAAACTGATCTAATTTCATAATGAAGTATTTGTACTATGTACTAATTAATTTACTATATTAAATTAAAATCTTTAACAATTCTAATATGGTGACTTGTTTCATGAAGTTAATTTTTATTGCCCCTTAGAAAAATATACTAATATTTTTGGGTTCAAACTATTATTTTATGAAAGGTGACAATAATTAAATATATAATACATTTTTTCAGATACAATTTTTTAAGACTGCATATAACCCTAAAATATTTTATGAAATTGTCTCCATTGATGGCAATAATCCTAAAAATTACTACCAGAAGAAATATCTTTCACAGTGCCTTAGTTTATATTCTTTGGTCCCTTGTAGCTAAAGGTATCATTCTCACATCATGTACCAAAGCCTTAGATAATGTGTGGCACCTGTCCCAGCTTGGGCTCCCAGAAAGCAAACTTTAAGGTGGCAGGTAAGAAAAGAAAGAAAAATTGTTTTGACAGAATTTGAAACTGAGCCTTAATGCAGTTCTCAGAGGATTCAACTGGCTCCTTTTGGAGCTTTGAAGTTGGAATTGTTGCTTTAAGGTAGAGGTGAGAGGACCAGATCATTGATCAAGTATTGGAAGTAGACTCTCCTGAAAAGAAGCTGGACTAGATGCATAAAGTTTTAATTCAAACCATTATAAACCTAAACTGAAGTTGAAGAGCATCTATTCAACGCTTTTAACAAATAGGAGAAAAAAACCCTGCCCTTTCAGAAATAGCATCTGTATGACACATCACAGTTCCATCAGAATACCTGAAACATCTGGGTAAATTTAGAATTATGACTAGTTCCATGAACTATGTAGTCGTTCAAATATTATTAACTTACATCTCCCTAATATTTATTATTCTCAGCTGATATGAATTTGGAGGTTCTTGGCCAAACATGTGAATTGAGTTCTGCAACAAACATGAAAGTTAACTGAGTTTAAATGGTAAGTGATTTAAAAAAAAACTTTAAAATTAGTTAATATTTTATTAGATTCAGCATGTTCTTATGTAGTAACTAAGTAGTATTAAAAGAAACTTTTGGATTGAACAGAGAAGAGGCCAGGAAGTCTGGTGAGCAACACGGCCGGAGAAATTCTCCGGATCGGAATCCGGGCCAACAACACCAGGGATCCAGACGGAAGAGGTACAGCTGGGATGCCTTCTCCAAATGGAGCCCTGGCGACACTGAGCAGCAACTAACACGGCTCCGGGTTGCGGGACTGGAACACATCCGAGCCGCGCGGCCGCTAGTGCGATGCTCAGGGGTTAATCCTGGCCCTGCACTCAGGAATTACCCCTGGCGGTGCTCAGGGGACCATATGGGATGCTGGGAACCTGGGTCAGCCACATTCAAGGCAATCACTCTGCCCACCTGCGTGCTATTGGTCCAGCCCCGATAGTATTTATTTTTAATCCAGTCTTCTATTGAACACTTGGGTTTGTTTGCAGATTTTGGCTATGGGCACTGCTGCAAAAAACATAGGGATGCAAATGTCCTTTCTTCACTTTGTTTTAGCACCCTTGCAGTATATTCCATGAAGTGGAGGTGCTGGGTGAAATGGAAGTTCAATTCCTAGATTTTTTTAGAACTGTCCATATTGTTTTCCAGAAAGGCTGGAAATGTCGATATTCCACCAACACTGAATGACAGTCCCTTTCTCTCCATATCCTCTCCAGCACTAGTTGCTCTTGTTCTTTTTTCTTTTAATTAAAAAAAAATGTATCTGAGATATACAGTTACAATGTTGTTTGTGATTAGTTTTCAGTCATACACATTCCCATCCCTTCACCAGTATACATTTCCCTCCACCAATGTGCAAGACCCCCTCCTAGCGCCCCCGCCACCTGCCTCCTTGGCAGATACTTTTAGTTTTTATTCTTTTTGATGTGTGTCAGTCTCTGTGGCATGAGATGATATCTCATGGTTGATTTGTTCTGCATCTCCATAATGGTTAGTGAGTCAGAACACTTTTTTTTCATGTGCCTTTTGAACATTTGTATTTCTTCTTTGACAAAGTTACTGTTCACATCTTCTCCCTATTTCTTTTTTATGGGACTGGTTGTTTTCTTTTTTTTTCTTGTAAAGTTCCACCAGTGCCTTATATATCTTTGATATTAACCCCTTATCAGATGAACATTGGATAAATGATTTCTCCCATTTTGTGGACCACTTTTTTAGCATTTTTGTTCTAATTAATTAATGCATGGTTCTCCTTATGTTGATTCAGGGGAATCTCCTCCTCTTCTTTCTGGTAAAGCAACTTTCCAATAAATTATTTCAGGGAACTCTTTGCTTACCTTAAATGCTTACCATCAAAGTCTTCATTAATTTTTTAAAGCATCCCATATTCTGTGATACATAAAATCAGCTCCCTAGGGGGAAAATCTGAGAGCTTTCTATTCACAGCTTGCTTTTCTCTTAAGAAAACTATCTGAACTGCTGCTCCAGAATTTTTTTGCTACAGTTGCTCACCTCTCTGGCAATATCATTCTTGCTTTCTGAGCTGGGAATTTGATGGTATATTCTAATTTTATAGTCTCTCTCCCTTTTGATCTTTCCTTACAAGAAGAAAGGCTGACCACATTTAATAATCCTGACACAGTCTGGAGAAGGGCCTCTCTCTTCTGAAAAGGGTCTTGAGTTGGGGAAGGGATATACTTTCCTCTAAAATGGTCTTTTTGGAATTTAGAATTACCAACACATTGCTATGGACAATAAGGAAGAATGTTTTTATGCTATAATCCTTGACTGGAAACTGGGGAAAGGGAGAGCCCCACTTGTTATAAGAGTTTGTATAAGACAGAGCTTAGACAAGGAAATTGTGTTGGTACAATGAGGTACACTTGATTAAGAACCATAGACTCTGTTACATTTTTACTGGGGTTTAATTAATTTTCTTGAATATTTATTTGTTGGATGCCTAGGCTCTTCTCACACAAGTTTTCCAAATATCATTTTCCTCTGAAACACTATAATTTTTTTCTCACTACATTTGGATCGTTTTACCATTTAAAATATGTGAAGATGAAATCTAGAAAACTTTATTACTTCCTCCTATAGAAATCACAGTGTGAAAAATACATATTGCTATAAATAAAATTTCTATGGTAACAAGAAATAATATATTCTCTGATATGGTTTTATGTAAATAGTCATAGAAGTTTATTTTTGTATTCTGTGAAATACCTTTTGTTGAACACTGGACATAGCTACTATTTTAACATTTCTTTTGTCACTTCTGGAAGAAGAATGATTTGCAAAATTATTCAAACTATCATTTTCACAATATTTTAGTGGATAACATGCTCTTTAAAAAGAATTGATCTGAAGTTTATTATAACAAAGCATGAAATTGTTTTTCTACAAAGGCCTATAGAAATTCAAAATATTTCTACTGACAAATATAAAACTATCTCAGATTATGGAATGGAGTCATAGCACAGCGGGTAGACCTGAGTTCGATTTCTCTGCCCCTCTCAGAGAGCCCAGCAAGGTACTGAGAGTATCTCGCCCGCATGGCAAAGCCTGGCAAGCTACCCATGGTGTATCTGATATGCCAAAAACATCAACAAGTCTCACAATGGAGATGTTCCTGGTGCCCACTTGAGCAAATCGATGAGCAATGGGATGAGAGCAATACAGTGATCTCAGATTATATAAAATCAGAATGCCTGAATTCCTTACCCTTCAATGTTTCATTTTATGGAAACACCAAATACATTATGCACATTGCCATTATTTTTCAAAAAGCCTATTTGTTGATTTGCTAAGGTTACCAGATATCTGCAGCATATTGCCCACAATGTCCCTTGATAAGATTTTGTCAAACAATAGCTGATAGACTGTTAAAGCTTTAACTTTACTCTGCAGCTTAAATGTCAAGAGGAAAGTTGTCCTATAAATAGAAAAAAAGTTATTTAAAATGTTTAGTCACTAAATCTATTTCCTTGTTTTAAGTGATGTTGAGGAGCAAGGAAACATCATTTAGTTCATATGCATTATGATAAAGAAGTCATTAAAAAGTCTTGACCTTTTATTAGTTAATGGTAAAAAATTAACCTGATTATATCATATACATTTTACATAATGTATTTTTTTAAAGTTCCCTTCTTCTTCCAATTTTTATTTTCCTCTATTCAAGCCATTTGTTGCTGTTATTGTTATTTTTGGTGCTTATATTGAACTCCTGGTTATATACATGAAAAATGTACTTTACCATACAAAATCAAACAATTAATACCTAATCTAGCTCAGTCAAAATACTTTTACACAGACCAAAAGTTTCTTTTATTTTTATTATTTTTTTATTTATTTATTTTTATTTTCTTGTGTGTTTTCTATTTTTTTATTTTTATTTTTTAAAAAATTTTTATTATATCACCATGTGGAAAGATACACAGTTTTCAGGTTTATGTCTCAGTTATACAATATTCAAACACCATCCCTTCATCAGTGCCCATATTCTACCACCAGAATCCCCAGTATACCCCCCGCCCCCCACCCCCCACTGTATAACTGATGAATTTCACTTCATTTTCTCTTTACCTTGATTACGTTCCATATTGCAAAACAAAACTCACTATTGTTGTTGGAGTTTCCCCCCAAGAAAGACAGCCTTACTAAGGAAGCATTTGATAATTGGTTTTCCATTAAAAGATTGTATGTTTTCAGTTTTTAGAAAAGGTCGCGCGGCCGCACTACCAAAAAGCAAAAATAAAAAATAAATTAAAACTATGGTTCATATACACAATGGAATATTACTCAGAATAAGAAAAGATAAATTTGCTGATGCATGATGGTCCTAGAAAGGTCCTAAGTGAAGTTAGTCAAGAGGCAGAGAGATGAGAATGACCTCTCTCATATGTAGGATAAAAGAAACATATGGTGGAATAATGAATACACAAAGACAATGGAAACAGAACATGAGAATGGGTATTCAGTAGGAAACATTCCACTTGAGGAGGGGTATAAGAAAGGAAGGGGACAACATCTATGGTAGAAGGAAGCATTAAACTGGGAAGAGGAGACAGTACTGAAAGGTGGTAAGTGTTATGTATGAAACTCTATCAAATAATATTGTAAACCACAGTCCAAAAACATATACTATTTATGTCTGTGTTTATATATATGAACCCCTGGTGGGAGGGAATCAAATGCAGTAGTGGAGGTGGGAGCATCAGTTAAGGGAAGTGGACACTGGTGAAGGGGTTGGTATTGAAAATCTGTGTACCTGAAACATAATAACTTTGTAATTTAGAAAAGATGTTATCATCTTTTCAGCAATAAATCTTATCAGCAATAAAAGAAAAATAACTTATGAGTTATAAGAAGACACTGATATTAACTACTGGGTTTTCAGAGTTAAGAAAGCAGTGATATCTTAAACTTTTCAAAGCATGCAAAAAAAATTTAACCTATTATTTTCTATCCAGCAAATTTATTTCTCCATTACTAATTACTAATGTTCAGAGATAAATAACCACCACCAACATCAATTTTAAAAGTAGGTGGAAAAAAGAAGTGGAAAAGACATTTCCAGACAAACAAAATACTAAAAGAATTTGTTGCTAGAAAATCCATATTATATGAAATACTAAATGAAGTTATTAAGGTTGAAAGTGAATGATGAAACTCAGCAATTACAATCCACAAAAATGGAAAGAGCTCTATGAACACTGTAAAAAGAAGTTAAGTAACTATAAAAGAGAGTATGGGTATATATTTCCCTTTTTAAAAAAACAAACTGAAAGAGTAATAATAATGTCATGTAAACTATGCTTATGATAGACTATAAATATAATATAATTTTTGTATAAATTCAACATAAGTATGTTGTTGGGCCTCTAACACTTAGTAGAATAATATGCTTGCTAATAAGACAAATAACACAAATGCATATCAACTGATGATCACCTAAAATAAACACAACATATATACACTTGATGCCTATCATTCATCCATAAAATAAATGAAGTATCAATTTTTGCTATACTCTCAAAAATACTTAGTAGGCAGACTCAAAAACTACATATGGTATAATTTATATAACATGTCTATTGTAAAAATCTATGATTATAGAATATTGATACTTCGTTGTTTAGGCAGGGTTGAGGAGGAAAAAGACAAGAGATAAAATGTAATAGAGTGTAAATTCACAAAGGAATCCTTGGGGCTGCTGCTGTGATGCATATTGCCTTCCATGGCCCAGAACCACCTCCCTGCCTCCCCAGTGCTCCCCAACAGAGTGAGAGAGAGACAGGGAGCAGGGGACCACAGCCTGATGGTGAAAATGGCCCATTTAATGCAGAGTTGCTAGCATACTTATAGAACATCTGAAAGGACAGGTGTGATTGGTCATTTACATAGATAAACATTTGGCAGAGGAAATTCTCTTGGGGAGATTAACTCAAGAAGACACTCTCTCCCAGGGACATCTACATTGCTTTTATCTTTCCCTCTAGTTGTATAAGTTATCAATACTTGCAGTTGTTTGGATAAACACAGTAAGAGAAAAGGATCCCAACACTTAGTTCTCTGGGCTCTGAGAGCAAGCAAGACTTTTAACCGTAAATCTCAGACTAAATCCTCGGGCCAGTTCAGCTTGTCCTTCCCCATGGGGGTCCTGTCTCTTAGGTTGTAACAGTTTGCATCAAGATCATGCAATTATGCTTTCTAGAATGTCCCATTTCGATGCCAGGTAGCTTTGCCGCTCGCCCCAGGTCCATCCCAGTCCCACAGCAGGACCTCCCTTTTGAGGTGTTAGGAACTACAGCAACTGAAGCCTGAGTCTAGTAATTATGGCCAACTAATTATGCCCAGGAGCAGATACATTTCAGAGTTAGACAACTCCCAAATATTAGGAGCATAGCATTAATCGTCTTTCTGTGTTTAACCAAAGAACATTGCTCTATAATAAGATATACAAAGGCTATATTGGAAATAGAAAAGCAGGTACAAATATACAGCACTTCAAATACAAATATAAGTTCAGAATTACCAGAAAGTTTTGGCTTACAAGAAATCAAGATTGACTTGGGGAACTGTGACAATGAGAGGTAAAATACAAGGGAAAGGTTAAAGATAAACTTTAACTAAGTTAGGGATGCCAGCAAGGGCATGGTAAACTCTGGGAGGAGGAAAGAAAAGCCTAAAACACTTAGGGTTGATATCCAACAATAGAGCAGTGCTTTTTGGCCCCAAAAATGCTAAAAATGTTTTAAAATTGATGTTGGTGGTGGTTCCTCATCTCTGAACATTAATAAAGAGTGTAATATTAGTAATTGCTAGTAAAATTGCTGAAATGTTAGCTAATTAGTGAATAGCTTGATATATGAATTATATACAGAACAGCTAATATCAGGAAATTGATTTAGTGAACCTACTTATAATGCTACAGTGCTACAGTGCTACTTATAATGAAAAAAATACATTATTGCTACAATTGCCAAAAACAGTAACGTCTCACAATGAAGACATTATTGGTGCCTACTCAAGCAAATTGATGAGCAAAGGGATGACAGTGATACAGTGATACAGTGAATATTGCTACAGTATCATCTAATATTTTATATTATAATTATGTTTCATAATTTTTCCAATTTAAGCCATCTTAAGAAAAATAAATTGTGTAACTTAGCCTAGGGACTATTACTCTCATAAACAAATTCTGCCACAAATTTCTATTTTCACTATTAATTTCCACTATCTGTCCTTTTATTAGTATACTGTGGGACTTTATTTAGTAGCTTTGAATATAGAGACTAAATAAAACATGAAGTGATCTTTACTTTTTTAATTTTAATGTTTAATTAAGATGCCTGAACAAATTTTTATTTGGAGCTTCTTACTACACAATATAGATATATTTAGTTAGTGGGAATATGTGAAATCTTTTTTTACTTTTTACAATTTTTTAATTAAAAAATTATTTATTTTTAATTAGTGAATCACCAGGAGGGTACAGTTACAGATTTATACATTTTTATGCTCATGATTCCCTCATACAATGTGAGAGAACCCATCCCTTCACCAGTGCCCATTCTCCACCACCAATAAACCTAGCATCCCTCCCACTGCCCAATCCCATCTCCCCCAACTCCACCCTGACTCTGTGGCAGGGTTTTCTCTTTTGTTCTCTCTCTCCAATTGGGTGTTGTGGTTTGCAATAGGGGTGTTGAGTGGCCATCCTGTTAAGTCTCTAGTCTACTTTCAGCACACATCACCCTTCCCCCGAGTGGCCACCAATCACATTTTACTTGGTGTTCCCTTCTTTATCTGAGCTACCTTTTCTCCAGAATGTGAGGCCAGCTTCAAAGCCATGGAGTCAACCTCCTGGCACTTATTTCTACTATTCTTGGGTGTTAGTCTCCTACTTTGTTATTTTATATTCCACCCATTAGTGCAATCTTTCTATGTCTGTCTCTCTTTCTGACTCATTTCACTTAGCATGATACTTTCCAAGTTGATCCACTTATATGCAAAGTTCATGACTTCATTTTTGATAACAGCTGCACAATATTCCATTGTATAGATATACCAAAGTTTCTTTAACCAGTCATATGTTCTAGGGCACTCGGGTTTTATCCAGATTCTGGCTATTGTAAATAGTGCTGCGATGAACATATAAGTGCAAATGTCATTTCAACTATACTTTTTTGCTACTCTAGGATATGTTCCCAGCAGTGGTATTGCTGGGTCAAATGGGAGCTCAATTTCTAATTTTTTGAGAAGCATCCATATTGTTTTCCAAAAGGGGTGAACCAGTCGACATTCCCACCAGCAGTGTAGAAGGGTCCCTTTCTCCCCATATCCTCTCCAACAGTAGTTGCTTTTGTTCTTTTGGATGTGTGCCAGTCTCTGTGGTGTGAGGTGGTCTCTCATGGTTGTTTTGATCTGCATCTCCCTGATGATTAGTGATGTAGAACACTTTTTCATGTGCCTTTTGGCCATTCGTATCTCTTCCTTGGGAAAGTTTCTGTTCATTTCTTTGCCCTATTTTCTGATGGGGTTGGATGTTTTCTTCTTGTAGAGTTCAAACAGTGCCTTATATACCTTTGATATCAACCCCTTATCTGATGGGTACTAGGTGAATATACTTTCTCATTCTGTAGATTGCCTTTGAATTCTGGTCACTGTATCTCTTGCAGTGCAGAAGCTTTTTAGTTTAATGTAGTCCCATTTGTTGATCTCTGTTTTCACTTGGTTGGCCAGTTGCATGTCATCTTTGAAGATACCTTTATCTTCAATATCATGGAGGGTTTTGCCGACCTTGTCCTCATTGTACCTTATGGTTTGTGGTCTGATGTTGAGGTCTTTAATCCATTTTGATCTGACTTTTGTGCATGGTGTCAGGTCGAGGTCTAAGCCCATTGTTTTGCATGTGGTTGTCCAGTTGTGCCAGCATCATTTGTTAAAAAGGCTTTCCTTGCTCTACTTCACATTTTTTGCTCCCTTATCAAATATTAGATGACCGTACATTTGGGATTGCGTGTAGGGAAATTCCACCCTGTTCCATTGGTCTGAGGCTCTGCCTTTGTTCCAGTACCATGCTATTTTAATTGTTACCACTTTGTAGTCAAGTTGAAGGTTGGGGTTGGTGATGCCTCCCATCGTCTTTTTCCCAAGAATTGTTTTAGCTATCCATGGGTGTTTGTTGTTATGGCCATATGAATTTTAGGATTGCTTTATCCATTTCTTTGAAGAATGTCATGGGTATCCTTAGAGGGATCGCGTTGAATCTGTATAATCCTTTGGGGAGTATTGCCAATTTGACAATGTTGATTCTCCCTATCCATTAATGTTTTTTTTTTTTGCTTCTTTGTGATCACACCTGGTGATGCACAGTGGTTACTCCTGGCTCTGCATTCAGGAATTACCCCTCGTGGTGCTCAGGAGACCATATAGGATGCTGGGAATCAAACCCGGGTCGGCCATGTGCAAGGCAAACGCCCCACCCACTGTGCTATTTCTCTAGCCCCTGAAATCTATTTTTAAATAACCTTGTTTGAAGTCTTTTAAAACTGAATTTGACATTTAAAACTCCTAAACTCATGTGGATTTAAGCTATGGTTAATAAACTAGGTAAGTGGGGCACTGTAACAAAAATTGTGACTATCAGGAAACCCTTATTGTCTTGTATCATATTGACATTAAAACAAATTTAAAAGTTTTTCTAAATTGGAACTAAGTGCAACATTTGCACTGACAGGATTTTTAATGCTCAATCATTATCAACATATCTGACGTCTATATGACACCTAGTAACTGTCACCACATAAATACTTAGGTTTTCATTTTGTAGACCATGCAGTTACAACCTCCTTACTTATTAATTTTTATAATGTGGATAATATATTTTTGTGAGGGGGGCATATCACGCAATGCTGGGGGCTACTCTAGAGGTTCTAGT
This sequence comes from Sorex araneus, assembly GCF_027595985.1. Taxonomy (NCBI): domain Eukaryota; kingdom Metazoa; phylum Chordata; class Mammalia; order Eulipotyphla; family Soricidae; genus Sorex; species Sorex araneus. Next base: position 327,747,855 of record NC_073302.1, read on the forward strand.
GGGACTATGAGGTGCTAGGAATGAAATTTGAAGCAAATTCTGGTACTCCGACCTCTGAGCAATCTCCAGGGCTCTGCATAATATTGTCAAATCATAGTATAACACAGTAAATGTATTTTATATCAGCTCCATTGAAATAGTGATTTCAATATCACCAAATTTAGTGGAATATTTAAACAATTTTAATGAAATAATACAAAATAAGATTTGAAATCAAGTAACAATTGTTTTTACCAATTATTGGAACTGAACTAATTTTGACTTACATTCAAAATTATACCAGTCCACATATAAGTTTTCCTGTTGATATGGCTCCAAAACAATCTATTTTCTATCAGAGATCTAGCCAGTACTGTTTATTTTTCCTTTCTTATTAAAATTATGCTAAGCTAGTAATAGCTTTCTTCCAATCATACCAAGAAATAAAAGCCTTTTCCCTTAACTATAAAAGCCTTAGACCCTAAATTAGTTTCTATGGTCCTTTTTAAGGGCACTGTTCAGCATATTTCAAAGACAGAGTTGGGAAGCTACAAATGGTTTGAACTAAGAAAAAAATAAACTATCTTGTTTGAACCATTCATGTTATGTACTTGCTATTGTCATATATTCTCAGGCTCTATTTTGGTAATCAAAATAGACAGCAAAGAGCTTAAAAATCTAAGATGGTAAAATGAAAGAAAAGAAACAAAATACTCATTGAAGTGTTTACAGCTAACCAAAATTACTGGACAAGGAAATTTTTTTAATAATAATACAGCCACATTTTATTCTATTTGTGCCTTCTCTCCTTATTTTCTGGGATACACAAGTATATTTGTTTTCTTAATTGTTTACCTTTTAAAAATAGAAATAACTGCATCATGCTAAGTGAAGTAACTCAGAAAGAGAAAGATAAATACTAGATGATCACACTTAATTATATAGAGAGAACAAAAAGTAGGAAACTGTCAATGTTCATATACAACAAAACCCTTATACTTTGACCAGATAACTGAAGTAACCAAAATGGTGGACAAGAAAGAACCTTGGGCTAGTGGTAAAGGAATGTTGGCATTTTGGTTGTGGATGTAGTAAGTAATAGTGTACATTCAAAGAGAAATGTTAGCCATATTGTAACTCATACTATTTCAATAATAATAAAAATATTACAAAGGATATCATGCTTAAAAGAAAATAAAATTTCTTTTAAACCAAATGTCTTATGCAATATTTAAAAGAAATATTCTTTTCTTAGGTATGATGAAGAAATATTTTTACTTTTTTAAATTTATTTCATTATATTTTTTCATTTTTTTTTATTGAATCACCATATGGAAAGTTACAAAGCTTTTAGGTTTAAGTCTCAGTTATACAATGCTCGAACACCCATCCCTTCGCCAGTGCATATTCCACCACCAAGAATCACAGTATACGTCCCCCCACACTCCCACCTCCCTAACCCCCCACCCCGCCTATATAACTGATAAATTTCACTTTACTTTCACTTTACTTTGATTACATTCAATATTTCAACAAAAGACTCACTATTATTGTTTGGAGTTTCTCCCCCCAAAGTCGGACCTGCTGAAAAGGAAGCATTTGATAATCTGTTTTCCATTGCTGAGAATGAAGAGATATGAGGTTGAGCATCTGCATTAGTGGCCGCACGGTTTTGGATTTTTTTAGTAACTAAGTCCAGAGAAATTTCTGCCAGAAATTGCATCATTGCAAGCTTTTACCTCTCTGCTATTTTATCTTCCACATATGAGTGCAATCTTTCTAGGTCTGTCTCTTTCTTTCTGACTCATTTCATTCAACATGATACTTTCAATGTTGATCCACTTATATGCAAAGTTCATGACTTCATCTTTTCTAACAGCTGCATAGTATTCCATTGTGTAGATGTACCAAAGTTTCTTTAACAAGCCATCTGTTTTTGGACACTCTGGTTTTTTCCAGATTGTGGCTATTGTAAACAGTGCTGCAGTGAACATACAAATGCAGATGTCATTTCTACTATACCTTTTTGCCTCTCTGGGATATAATTCCAGGAGTGGTATTGCTGGGTCAAGTGGGAAATCAATTTCTAATTTTTTAGAATAGTCCATATTGTTTTCCAAAAGGGCTGAACCAGTAAACATCCCCACCAGCAGTGAAGGAGAGTCTCTTTCTCCCCACATCCAAGCCAACACCGGTTGCTTTTGTTTTTTGGGATGTGGGCCAAGTCTCAAGATGGAGCCGTTACTGGTGCCCGCTTGAGCAAATCAATGAGCACCAGGATGACAGTGATAGTGATACAGTGAAGGTAATATGAGTCTTATATCACCTTAGACTTCTTTTTCCCCACTGTTACTTGGTTTGAACATTACTGCTGCACTCAGATTCACCATTTTTTTCTAAAGTTTTCAACCTGCTTTTGATTTTGTCTAGTCAATTTTTCATTATTGACTATTTTCTACTTCTTTCTCTCCTTATTCATGTTCTCATTTAAATTCCTAAACGTGTTTTCAATAACATTTTAAGTTCTTGTATTGCTATGTCATCTGTCATTTCTGTCAGTACTTTGACTCTGGTTCACATTCTTGTGCTTATTCAAAAATTACATAAATTTAGGTGCCTACAGCAGGGATAGTGCCTGCCTTATAGGAAATCAACCTGGAATTACTCCATGGCATTCTTTATGATTCCGCAAGTGATCCCACCAGACGGGATCACTAAGTATAGAGCCAGAAGTCAACCTTGAGCAACATTGGTGTAACCCCCTCAAAAAATAAAAGCAAATTTCACAAATTTTATGATACTAGACACTTGAATTTGTGTAACTGAGTATTGAACCTAGTCTTCCATTAGTGACTATTTGAATTCCATAAATTTAATTTAATGACAATTTAATATATATAATTAAATAATTTTATTCCATAAATCGTTAAATTACTTAACCTTCGTACAGAAACCTTCATTAGACATAGTTCGGTTCCATTTCTAAGGTGAAGCATTCATGCAGTCAGCATTGAGTGCTCTGGGGATGCAGGGAGAACTTCGTTTTGGGGGGTTGGAACACCTATTAGCTCTCAGTTCAGTGTGAATTCTGGGAGTGGTCAGCTAAGTATGCAGCCAGCAACAGATAGCAGAGGCGCCAATCACATTTATAGAAATCATATTGCCAAGAAGATTGACAGTATACATATTTTGTAGTGCTGAATGTTTCTCCTAAGGGAGGGCATGCTTTTCTTCATTTAAGGATTTGCGGGGGGCAGAGAGTAATGAAGTGGTTAGGGGACTTCCCTTGCAAGCAGTCATCCCAGGTTTGATTCCTGGCACTCTATTTCATTTCCTGATCCAACCAGATGGGATCCCTGAGCACAGAACCAGAAGCCCTTAGCACCAACAAATGTGGCCCTGAAACAACAACAACAACAACAACAACAACAGAAAGAGCTGGATAGGATTTTCTGGGCTGAAAATGGCCCAAATCTGGGATCATTAATTTAGAAGTTATGATTATCCTGATGGACTATTTTGTTATTTGTTTTGGAAGAGTCACACCCAATAAAGCTCTCCTCCTAGCTCTATACTCAGGTCACTCTTAGCTGTGCATAGGGACCACGTGATACTAGAGATTCAAACCAGGTCAGCCACATGTAAGGTCAGCACCTACCTTAGCATCTGTATATCTCTGAGTTAGACCAAACTTAATTCACTTGATCAAGAATTTTTCTCTTTCTATAAATCAAATAAGAAGTCATCAAGTTTCCTAACTATATCATCTCCAGGAACACATAGCCTACATACTTGTGCATGATTCAGACTGCTCTGCTCCTGCAATAGACAATGCTGTCTATTCGGGAAAAAAAAAAGACCCTGACAAACACTCTGCTCAGCCATGCAGAAGACAGAATTTCCAGTCATTTGTGTTAGACAGTTGAATGCCATAAAGAAGAAAAAGGAGAAGTTTCTGTAAAAATCATTACAAATGAATCAAGTATTTAACTTTTGAAAGTGGAGTTTGAAAGAATATTTCTTATTTTTACAGAGAGGTGGATAATCATTCAAATACATGATAGAAGTCTTTAATCAACGAAGACCAACATACACTCATCCTGAGAGAGGACATTTTCAATACAGGATTAGTTAGGGGACCACATTAGTAATTCTAATGACAAAAGAAAAATCTCAAAGTAAAATAGCCTCCCCCCCTCCCCAAAAATAGCAGTTATCTGGAAAATTCTGTAAGAAAGTCCAACAGTAAATTCTGGGACACAAGAGAACAGAACCAGAACCAGAAGCAGAAGCAAACTGAACTAAATAAAAAGAGGAGAGAAGGGACACAGGATTGTGGCAGGAGGGCAGGAGGATAGGAAGACAGGAAGGCAGTGAGGAAGAAAGGAAGGCAGAGGAAGGAAGGAAAAGAGAAACAGAAAACAACCAAGAAAACTAAATTCTGGGACACTACAAAATACACTGAAATTCCAGAAATGCACTGTTTTGAATTATCTTCTTTATTGGACATCAGGTCAAAACTACAGGTATCTGAGACTCATCTCCAGGGACCAGTATTGTAGAACTACTAAGTAGAAATATTAGGGTAATTGGAAATTTTCAGATAATTTAAATTTTGATAGGAGTCTCTCCAGGGCTGGAGCATAGCACAGCGGTTGGGCGTTTGCCTTTCACACGGCCAACATGTGTTCGATTCCTCCACCCCTCTCGGAGAGCCTGGCAAGCTACTGAGAGTATGGAGCCCGCATGGCAGAGCCTGGCAAGCTACCCGTGCGTATTGGATATGCCAAAAACAGTAACACTAAGTCTCCTCTCCGCAGCTGCATGAGAGTGACTCCAGACACCACCTAAATTTTTCGGCATGGGCAGCTCCTCGCAGAATGTTTCCAGACTGAGAACTAAGCTGAGGCCCTTTGCCCTCTCAGGAGGGGAAAGGTATCTCTCTCTAGCCTTTTCCTAGGCAGGGGTGAAGGGCGTGGTGACCGCCATATTATGACGATCACAGATGGGATTTATGACTGCAGCCATAGGACTCGAGGGTGCTCTTGGGAAGGTGGGTGGCACCGGCCCCTCCCACCACCAAGATGTGATCCTGGGGGCCGCACATGTGTGCGGCCTTTCCACAGCTGCATGAGCATGACTCCAGACGCCAGCTAAATTTTTCTCCATGGGCAGCTCCTTGCAGAATGTCTCCAGACTGAGAACTAAGCCGTAGCCCCATGTTCGCCCAGGAGGGGAAATGTATTTCTCTCTCTCGCCTCTTCCTTGCCGGGGGTGAAGGACATAGTGACCGCCATATTATGACGACCACAGATGGGATTTACAAACTTGCAATGATCTAATGCCTGGAAGAAATCTCCCTGGACTTAGTTGCTAAAGTACAGAAACCCAAAACCTCATATCTCTTCACAACAGGTCTGACTAGTGGGATACTCCTAACAATAATAGTGAGGTTTGTGTTGAAATATTAAATGTAACCATAGTAAATAGAAAGTAAAGTGAAATTTATCAGTTACATGGTGAGGGGGTTCAGGGCGGTTGGATGGGAGGTGTGCTTTTTTTTTTAAGAAATATTTTATTGAATCACCGTGAAAAAAAGAGAGAGAAAAAAATACAAAGCTTTCAGGTTGAAGTCACAGTCAAATACTGATTAAAACCCCATCCCTTCACCAGTGCACCTGTTCCACCACCAAGAACCCCATACACCCCCTCCCACCCACCCCCCATCTCAGTAGCTAATGATATTCCCATTATTCTCTATATACTTTGAGTACATTCCATATTTCCATACAGAACTCACTATTATTGATTGGAAATTTTCCCCAACAATCAGGCCTGCTGAACAGGCATCATCTAATAATTTCTCTTCATTGCTGAGAGTGAAGACTTTGAGTCCGCGCGGCCGCGGTTTTGGGTTTCTAATATTTTAGCTCAGTTCACAGTCAAAATGCATGGCTGCAAGAATCCGTCCTGGTGCCAAAATGGGTTAGGAGACCTCAGGATCTTTGTCTTTTAGGCGCGGAGGGTCTGCTTCTCGTGCCGCTGCTCCGGTTCATCTCTGGGCGAAAGGCGCCCCGGGAATGCCCCCCCGTCCCAGGACAACCTACAGGCTACGTCACTAAAGAAAGTCCTACCTCCAGGTTGAGGGATCTTAGAGGGTGGCTCTCACCACGTGGATGCTGCCGCTGCCGCCATTTTCGCTCAGAAAAATGGGGTGGAGAGGGAAAAATCCCTCCCCAGGCTGCACGAGGTTGTAGCTCAGTTCACAGTCAAAATGCATGGCTGCAAGAATTCGCTCCGGTGCCAAAATGGGTTAGGAGACCTCAGGATCACAGTCTTTTAGGCGCGGAGGGTCTGCTTCTCGTGCTGCGGCTCCGGTTCATCTGCTTTTTTTTTTTTTTGGTGCTGGGATATGGGCACTGGTGAAGGGATGGTTTTTACAGCATTGTATAACTGAGACTTAAGCCTGAAAGCATTGTAATTTTCCACATGGTGATTCAATAAAATAAAATTCTTAAAAAAAAGTGAAAAAAAGTAACAATAAGTCTCTCAATGAGAGACATTACTGGTGCCCGCTTGAACAAATCAATGAGCAATGGATGACAGTGACAGTGACAGGAGTCTCTCCAGTGGTGCTTGGAAACTAGGGACTCTCCATGGACCACATGGCTCAGTGCTCATTAGTGTCAGGGGTCACTAGGGCAACCTAGATGGCACGGAGGTGTCACCAATGCTAACAGATGATGCTGGAGTGACCATGTTGTGGCAGAAATCCAACCCAGGGCTTGCACATGCAAGGCAGGTGCTGTTCTCTTCAGAGCAACCTCACTGGTCCAGTAGTCATAGTTTTAAAGTAAAAATGTATCCTAAAAATTTTAATTAGAATATTTCTAATTTTTCAAATATAGTTACTTTCAGCTTAAATATTTTTTAAATGCAGTTTGTTTTCTGATACAAGATAAAAAGATACTTAAATGAAACTGAGTATTAGAAATATCTCATCATCATGTAGAATAAAATAGAATATTTAGCTCAGAATCTTTTCTTTGACAGATATTAATGCACTTCTTCCCAAGTATGATATTCCTAGATGTATATTTTCAGTTTTCATTGTCTTTAGCAGCATTTCATATCTGAGATTTCCTTTGATGGCTAATAACTACTTCATGTTCATAGTACATTGTCTGATCTTCCAATTGGTGATAAAATCTTTCCAGCCCCAATAAACTCTGATACAATAATTCCAAATAAGGCAACACTACTATTAAATTTAAGGACCTGTAATAAGCTAATTCCTAAAAATAAATACATAAGTACCCTCAGTTACAGTTTGTATTTATGACATGAATTATAAAAAAATTTCCTCCTATCCTTTTAGAAAAAGGACTCCAGGACATTTTTATATATCATTTATCTTCCTAGGGGCAGAAAAATGGTACTAATTTCCAGGCTCATCAGCAGAACAAAGTAACTATAATAGAAAGGTGGTCCAGGTCAGAGAGCCAGTCTCCTATCTGATGAAGGTAAAATTTTCCCTCTAATCCTGTGCTACTGAGCAGCAGGCTATTGTCAAGATTTTTTTGAATTTTCTTTCTGGTAGTTTTGTTGGTTTTTTTTTTCACTTTTTCACAGTTTGAGAATCCTTGTCTTTATGTTAAACTTATTTCCCTACATCTCTAGACCAAGATTATATATAGCAATTTCATCTGTCCTAGTTTTAAAAAATACTAAAGTTATAGTCAAATATTTTGCTCACTTACAGACTACAGTTTGGGAACAATTTGGTGCCATATTCAATTGTTCTATAGGATTCATTTCAGAATCCAGGCTCATGATGTTCCTCAGTTAGCTCACGTAACTCTCCAGAGAGCAGTTAAACTGAGCCTGGATTTAAGAGGAACCATATATTCAGATCGGCTCTGCTGTGATGTTGGTTGCACAAGATGTTCTGGAGGTTGGAAGACAATTTAATTGATTGATTGATTGATTGATTGATTGATCTTTTAATAAGTAAATCACCTTGAGGGTACACTTACATATTTACACATTTTTGTGCTGTTTCTCTCAAACAAAGTTCGAGAACCCATCCCTTCACCAGTGCCCATTCTCCACCAAAAATAAACCCAGCATCACTCCCACCCTCCCCAATCCCATCACCCCCCCACCCCACCCTGCCACTGTGGCAGGGTATTCCCTTTTGTTCTCTCTCTCAAATTAGGTGTTGTGGTTTGCAATAAAGTTGTTGAGTGGCCATTGTGTTCAGTCTCTAGTCTACATTCAGCACTCATCACCCTTCCCCCCAATGGCTTCCAACCACATGTTACTTGGTGTTCCCTTCTCTATCTGAGTTGCCCTACACCCAAAATGTGAGGCCAGATTCCAAGCCATGGAGTCAACCTCCTGGTACTTATTTCTACTATTCTTGGTTGTTAGTCTCCTACTCTGTTATTCTATATTCCACAGATGAGTGCAATCTTTCTAAGTCTGTCTTTCTCTTTCTGACTCATTTCACTTAGCATGATACTTTCCATGCTGATCCACTTATATGCAAAGTTCATGAACTCATTTTATTCCATAGTATTCCATTGTATAGATGTACCAAAGTTTCTTCAACCAGTCATCTGTTCTAGGGCACTCAGTTTTTTTCCAGATCCTAGCTATTGTGAACAGTGCTGTGATGAACATATAAGTGCAGAACTATACTTTTTTGCTTCTATGAGATATATTCCCAGCAGTGGTATTGCTGGGACAAATGGGAGCTCAATTTCTAATTTTTTGAGAAGCATCCATATTGTTTTCCAAAAGGGGTGAACCAGTCGGCATTCCCACCAGCAGTGTAGAAGGGTCCCTTTCTCCCCACATCCTCTCCAACAGTAGTTGCTTTTGTTCTTTTGGATGCTTGTCTCTGTGGTGTGAGGTGGTATCTATTGGTTGTTTTGATCTGCATCTCCCTGATGATTAGTGATGTAGAACACTTTTTCATGTGCCTTTTGGCCATTCATATCTCTTCCTTGGGAAAGTTTCTGTTCATTTCTTCGCCCCATTTTCTGATGGGGTTGGATGTTTTCTTCTTGTAGAATTCAAACAGTGCCTTATATACCTTGGATATCAACCCCTTATCTGATGGGTATTGGGTAAATATCCTTTCCCATTCTGTAGATTGTCTTTGTATTCTGGTCACTGTGTCTCTTGTGGTGCAGAAGCTTTTTAGTTTAATGTAGTCCCATTTGTTGATCTCTGTTTTCACTTGGTTGGCCAGTTGCATGTCATCTTTGAAGATGCCTTTATCTTCAATATCATGGAGGGTTTTGCCAACCTTGTCCTCAATGTACCTTATGGTTTGTGGTCTGATGTTGAGGTCTTTAATCCATTTTGACCTGACTTTTGTGCATGGTGTCAGGTCGAGGTCTAAGCCCATTGTTTTGCATGTGGTTGTCCAGTTGTGCCAGCACCATTTGTTAAAGAGGCTTTTCCTTGCTCTACTTCACATCTCTTGCTCCCTTATCAAAGATTAAATGAACATACATTTGGGATTGTGTGTAGGGATATTCTACCCTGTTCCATTGGTCTGCGGCTCTGCCTTTGTTTCAATATCATGCTGTTTTAATTGTTACCGCTTTGTAGTAAAGTTCGACGTTGGGGAGGGTCATGCCTCCCATCGTCATTTTCCAAAGAATTGTTTTAGCTATCCATGGGCGTTTGTTGTTTTATATGAATTTTAGGATTGCTTGATCCGTTTCTTTGAATAATGTCATGGGTATCCTTATAGGGATTGCACTGAATCTGTATAATGCTTTGGGGAGTATTGCCATTTTGAAAATATTGATTATCCCTATCCATGAGCAGGGTATATGTTTCCATTTCCTCATGTCCTCTTTTATTTCATGGAGTAGCCTTTTATAGTTTTCTTTGTAGAGGTCTTTTACTTCCTTGGTTAAGCTGATTCCGAGGTACTTGATTTTCTGGAGCACGATTGTGAATGGGATTGCTTTTTTTTGTGTCCCTTTCTCTGCCTCATTGTTTGTATATAGGAAGGCCATGGATTTTGGGGTATTTATTTTGTAGCCTGCAACTTTGCTATATAAGTCTATTGTTTCTAGAGTTTCTTAGTAGAGGTTTTAGGCTTCTCTAGATATAGTATCATATCCTCTGCAAATAGTGAGAGTTTGATTTATTCCTTTCCTGTCCGAATGCCCTTAACCTCTTTTTCTTGTCTAATAGCTATTGCAAGTACTCCCAGTACCATATTGAAGAGAAGTGGTGAGAATGGGCATCCTTGTCTTTTGCCTGATCTTAGAGGAAAGGCCCTTAGTTTTTCCCCATTGAGGACATTGCTTGCCATAGGCTTGTGTTAGATAGCTTCGACTATCTTAAGGAAAGTTCCTCCAAATCCCATTTTGGTAAGGGTTTTCATCATGAACTAATGTTGGATCTTGTCAAATGTTTTCTCTGCCTCTATTGATATGATCATATGGCTTTTATCTTAACTTTTGTTTATATGATGATACTTAGAAACAACTGAGAATGAAGACATGAGCTACCAAAACATATGGGATGCAGCTAAAGCCATTTTAAGGGGAGAATTTATAGCTCTCAAAGCATTCCTCAGGAAGGAAGAAAGGGCCCACATAGATAGCTTGACTTCATGGCTCAAAACCTTAGAAAAGGACCAGAAAAAGGAACCCAAACCAGACCGAGGGAAAGAAATAATAAAAATCGGAGCAGAAATTAATGACATGGAAACCTAAAAAACAATCTGAAAGAGCAAGGAAACAAAGAGCTTGTTCTTCGAGAAAATAAATAAGATTGATAAATCACTAGCAAGACTCACAAAGAAAGAGAGAGAACCCTAATAAATCGAAACAGAAATGAAAAGGGGGACATCATAGCAGAAACCAATAAGATTCAAAAGATCATTAGAGACAACTTTGAAGGTCTATACGCCACAAAACAAGAGAACTTAAAAGAAATGGATGAATTCCTTGATTCCTACAATCTCCCAAGACTGAACAAAGAAGGCTTGTAGTACTTGAATAGACCCATTAATATTAAGGAACTTGAAACTGTAATCAAAAATTTCCCCAAAAACAAAAGCCCAGGCCCAGATGGATTCACTGGCGAATTCTTCCAAACATTTAAAGAAGACCTGTTACCAGTTCTCCTCAAGCTTTTCCAGGAAACTGAAGAAACAGGAACTCTCCCAAACAGTTTCTATGAAGCACACATCTCCCTAATACCAAAAGCAAACAAAGACACCACTAAGAAAAAAAATTATAGACCAATATCCCTGATGAATATGGATGCAAAGATCCTCAACAAAATATTAGTAAATAGCATCCAAAAACTCATCAAGAATATCATACATCATGCCAAGTGGGATTCATCCCAGGGATGCAAGGATGGTTTAACATTCGGAAATCAATCAATATAAGACAATTTTTTTTAATTTCCAAATTCAACATTAAGGTGTAATTGTCTATATTTTAAAAGTTTCACAAGACTGACACTTGAATATATTTATTTTGCATTAAAGTATGGTTAAAGCATTGCAATTATATTTTCATATACATAGAAAGTCAGGAAGCAACCCAATCTATGTGTGAAATAGTAAATAAATAAAAATAAATAAATAAATTTAATAAATAAATAAATAAAAATCACTGTAGATTTACTTGAATGTGCTGGACCACATCAGCTGTGTGCAGGACTTACTTCTAGGTTAGTGCTCAAGGAACCATTTTTAATGCTGAGCTCAGCTGAATGCAAGGCAAGTGCTTAACCTACGTACTATATCTCACTCCAGATGTATTTTTTTAAATATATGTAGATTAATTTTTTAAATAACTGTTTCTTACTCGATAGACTTTTTAACTCAGTGACACTGACACATACCACTGGGGGTTCACTACTTGAAAGTTATTTAATTACTACAAATTGTAGCACCAGTATCACATTAAATTGCTTTAGTTTTTTTAAATAGCTACAGAGTAGTATTTTTGTTTTTTTTTTTTTTTTTTTTTTTTTTTTTTTTTTGCTTTTTGGGTCACACCTGGAGATGCTCAAAGTTTACTCCTGGCTCTGCACTCAGGAGTTACTCCTGGCAGTGCTTGGGGGAACATATGGGATGCTGGGAATCGAACCCAGGTTGGCCCTGTGCAAATGCCCTACCCACTTTGCTATCATTCCAGCTCCCAGAATAGTTTTTTTAACAAATTTAAATCAGCACAAAATATTTCTTTGTATGCTGTATTATTTATTTTTAACCTTTTTTAACTGAATATTTACCTACTTGGTATGAGAGAATCCTATTAGAATTCTATCTGAGTCTCAATTTTGTCTCAACTAAAATTGAGTCTCAACTAAAAGATAGCAGGTTCTGTCATTCTGTCAGCAATAAAATATCATATTTGCATTTTATCAAGCACAGGCCTACTAAGGAGGTGGATTAGAGGACTATTATAACATACTGGGCAAAATATTTCAGTAGGAGGTGGTCAGTGAACTGAGAGAATAGGGTAAAAAAAAAGAAAATGGGAAAAAATTCATATATCTCTAAATAATAATGAACATGTTAATATTTATGAAAAATGGCCTGCGTGCCTGGCTGTCTTCCCCGGGGACTCCTTGGAAGGGATGGGCTCCAGCTTCCCTCCCCACCCTGAGCAGAGCTCCCGGCTGCCAAAGACCTCCGGATCCTAGCCACAGCCATGCTCAAGGCCCCTCTCCACACGTCTGGACGAGCCTCATGCATGAAGGAACCAAGAGAGGAAACCAGGTATGCGGAACCCAGGGCTGAGACCTCCAAGGCTGCTAGGATCAGGACTGGGCCTCTTCCGCCCAGATTTCCCATTTCCCAGTAGCTAGGCGGTCACACCCAAGGACTGCCCCAAGCACCTAGGAATACCATCAATGGCCAGCTCCCAGAAGATATCTTATAGCCTGCTTCTCCCTCTGGGAGAACCTGGCAAACTACCGGGAATTTCGTGCCCACATGGGAGTGCCTCACAAGGTCCCCATGTTTTATTAATATGCCCAAACCAGTAATAAGCTGGGTCTCCTTCCCCTGACCCTGAAAGAGCCTCCAGTACGACATTGTTGGAAGGACAAGTAGAGAGAGGCTTCTAAAATCTCAGGGCTTGCACAAATGTAGACATTACTGAGACCACTCGAGAAATTCGATGATCAGTGGGATGATGATGATGATGATGATGATGATGATGATGATGATGATGATAATGATGATGATGATGAAAAATTTAGTGGGAAAAGTGGCATTGTATGATTTTTCAAAACTCCACTTATTTGGGTTATAACTGTGTTCTATTATTTGCTCCTACATGCAAATATCAGTGTATTGTTTATAGTGGATTATACAAAATAGGACAACTTTACATCACGGGGCAGAGAGGTACCGGTCTCCACCCACCGCCGACACTTAAGGACAGTGGAACCACGTGGACTCCCCACTCGCCGCTGCCGCCGCTCCAGCATGACCAAGGAGCCCAAAAGAGCTACTTTGGACACCAGCTGCCCACTGAAATTCCTCCAGAACGTGAACTGAGCGTTTCTGCCAGGCTGCCCCAGCGGGGGCCCGGTATTTCTCTAGGTTTTCCCATCTTATGAGTACCATAAAAGGGTAAAAGATTGTAGTGATAGAATTTCTGGCAGAATTTTCCCTGGACTTTATACAGAAATCCAAAACCGTGCGACCTAATGTCATCTAATCATCAGCAATATGAAATGGTTCCTTTGTAACGGATTGGACTTTGGGGGGATAACCCTAACAAGAATAGTAAGTCTTTTGTTGAAATATTGAAGGCAATCATAGTGGTAGCCATCTCTCTAGACTGAACTAAGCTACAACCCCATGCCAGCTGAAGGGAAGAAATATTTCTTTCTCGGGAAGAAATGTGGCATGGCGTAAGCCATATTATGATGTCCATTAAGCATACACGAACCTGGTAGCATGGGAATGGGATATGAGGGGAAAAAAAAAAGAAATTATGTACATAGAACAGCGGGACGCTGGTGGAGCTGGGGCCGATACCAGCGCACTACTATTGGTTCCAGAAATTGTTTGCAGACATGCTGCTAGACTATCAACTAAGCTATAGCCCCACGCCGGCTGATGATGGGAAATAACCATCTTTCTAGGTTTCTTCTCCCTTTGTCAGGCAGCGTGGCGCCAATCATATTATGAAGATTACTAAGCAGGCATAAACTTGGTGGCGAGGGAAGGAGGGGGAACAAGAAAAATGAATGAAGAAAAGTTATGTAACAAACAGCGGGGCTTAATATCTCTACATTCTCAGCAATGGAAAACTATCAAATGCTTCCTTGGCAGTAGGACTGCCTTTTATTTTTTTTTGGGGGGGGGAGAACTCCAGCAACAATAGTGAGTTATGAGTTGAAACATGGAATGTAATCAAGATAAAGAGTAATCAAAATGAAACTTATCACTTACAAGGGAAGGAACTGGGGGGATGGGTGGGGGTGGGAGGTGGGAGACATAATGGGGTGGTTGAAATATGGGCACTGGTGAAGGGAAGGGTGTTTGAGTATTGTATAACTGACATTACCCTGAGAACTATGTAACTTTCCACATGGTGATTCAATTAAAAAAAAAAAAATTAGGACAACTTTACAGAGATAAGCTTTTTGAGGTAATAGTAAAAAATTCTTCTTTCATTCTGCACCAAATTTCAAGAATGCTAATATCTCAATGGGTAATTTAAATATGGAATATGAAAGCATTCAGATTGATTTTTCATTTTCTTGGTCTAATTTTAACTTTATACCGTTTTTTCTCCATTGATGAATTTATAACATTGGGCATTTCTCATTTGAAAATTATTGGTCAAAGGGGTATAAAATAACTTTTAAAAATCTATGTATTTGTGTCGAAGCAATAGTACAGCAGGTCGGGCTCTTGCCTTGTTTGCAGCTAACCTGCGTTTGATCGCCATCACCCATGTAGTCTCCCGAGCCTGCCAGGAATAGGCCCTGAGCACTGATGGCTGTGGTCCCCAAACAACAACCAAAAAACATGCTTAATAGTATTGACAATATCAACAGAAAAACAACAACCAAAATATTCAATATTGGGGAATCCACAGGCTTATACATAAAGCCTACACAAGTTTAATTTTTACCTAAATGTTCAAATTTTATTACTGGTAATAATTAGTGTTTGCCTTGAAGTGACATTCACTTTGTTCATTTTGAGGAAACATCCCCAAGTGCCTAAATTTGAATAATCAAAGTATGTCCGACATTCTTTAAACTTAAATGAATATTCCATTAAAACAGTTACTTCAGTTCTCAAAGAATTGCACAAATGCTTTTCCTAGAGAAAACCACTGTACTTATTATGCATCAGAAGTCTTTATATGTCCTTCCTCTTTCTTTCATAGAATATTAAGAAGAACAAAGATTCAATAAAATGTAGTTGTACTCTGCAAGGGCACGCATACTCTTCTTGCCTGCAAGAGCATGGCAGTGAAGGATCTGACTGCTAAAAGGCCAGACTGCTATCACGGCCTGGATACTTGCCAAGGAGACAAGCACTTGGGCACCAAGAACCAACCATAGCTTTTGTCCCATCAGTACAAGCACTAATGCAATAAAAGGCTTATTTTATTTTATTAATAAGAAAATAGTTTTGACCTCTTAATCCTTCCTGAAACAGCCTCTGAATCCCAAAGATCTTTAAATTATAGAGAGAATTTATGCTATGCAACATTCATTCTGCAATTAATTGTGCAATGCCTTACAAAAGTTCTGCTGGTGCATTTAACCATGCCTTTATTTTTTAATTATGTTTCTCTTTTTAGTATAAATCACTGTATTTTGGTGTAGATGATACCATTTCCAGTGGGGGGAAGGGGGCATCAGCTGGAATGATCTTGAGGAAACAGTAGTAGCCTTGGGTGGGGAACAGTTTCTGCTGGCCACTTAAGGTGATGGGGCGGGGAGAAGGGGCAGGGTGCTAAGTGATATTTTTTTCTTTTTCTGAAAAGGGTACTACAAGCCAAATAAAATGGGAGCCCCTGGAATAAATTTTTGCTCCCTTTGCTTTTATGAAACTAACCATTTTGTTGGGGTTTTGTTTTCTTTTTTTTTTTTAGTTTCCTTTGAAATACTTTGAATGGTTTCTACTTTTACCATTCTAGCTATAACACACTTCTACTCAAAGTAATAAAGAAACCATTAGCTAGATGTATTTGTATTATTTTTAGCAAATTTTTACTGTCCAAAGTGAGAGCATGCAACTAAAAATCATTCAAGCCTGATGTGCTGAACAGATAACATTTATATAAGAAATGTTTGCTCCATTAAATTCCTTTCTGTCAATTTTCTGCTTTTCACATAGTAAGCTCATTTTCATTTATCTCGGTGAGGGCTCAATTGTCTTTGATGATTTAACCCCCTTTTTTAAAAAAAAAAAAAAGATAAATGAGAGAGAAAACATGTGTCATTCATTTTTGGCCAATTACAAAAAAGAAAATTTATGTAATGAAAATGAAGTCTGATTCATAATGAGACACATTTCGAGTTCAAAAAAATTCAAATAGAAAAATATTGCTCTGTATTAAGCAGACAGATACTACAGCCTCCTACTTTTAGAAGAGGGAAATGGCTTTCCGGCAAGTGTGAAAGAATTCAGAATATGATTCTTTACAAGATCACAAGTAGGCAATACACAGATCTCTTCTATGATCAAACTTTTGTCACTTTCCTACATAAATACTGTAAATGAGCTTAAATAGGGTTGCACAGTAATTGGCTGTTTTACTCTTTTGAAAATGTTCCCATCAAACTAAAGAAGTGTCTGCAAATTAACACTGAGTGTTATTGACTGTTTTGCAATGACTTTTTTGTTCATTTCATACAACCATTACTGATGCAATGTCAAGTGCCATCATAGAGATGCTGAGGATAAAAGGTTGAATATGACCATGCCTCTCTCTGTAATATATTTGAAAACTTACTGAAAAAAGGACAAGCTCATAAATTACTAGAAATAATTCATGATAATGTCTGAAGTCTTTAAGAAAAAGCATGAAAACAATGCGACAGAATTGAAATGAAAGTAACATAGGGAGAAAATGATGAGTCAAACTGACATTTTTAACTGAATCTTGTGAAAGATTTCACTAGGTACTGGAAATTGTGAGAGTTCCTCAAATATGAGAGGAACAAAAGAATAGCACAGATAGTAGACAAGGTTAGTTTGAGGATTCACAGTCATCTAGCGTAGTTGAAGACAAACCCTAGGAATATGGTAGAGAAAACAAAACTAAATTAACCTTTGAGATCTGAGTTTTTGATTAAGGTTGCCCTCACTAATTAGGTTGTTCTCATTAATTAGTCTTTCATCTCTGAGTAGGGCTATAGTCCCTGCCTTTGCTAATTTACAGGTTTATTTAGAACCAAGTAATATTTTATCAATGTTTGAAGATACATGTATTTTACAGATTCTATGAAAAATGTTATGCTATATATGGTCAAAAAGGAAACAGAAATCAATTGCATTGATAGCTTGCTGATTTAAAGTAAAAGCTAACAGAAACTTTATACAAATTGATACCAGAAAAATATTAACCAGAATATATCTGTGATGCAACAAAATATTTTCCCAACTTATTTAACAATTTTAAATTTACAATATACAAATATAATTGAGACATCTCTATTTAGTGTTCCTTATTTTTGTAAACTTGTATAAAACTTGAAAAACCAGTTCATTATACCAGTGACAATGACTCATACATATAAATTAATTAAAACTAATATGCAATTTTTATTAGAATTACTTTCCATTACTTGAATCACTCAATTTGATTCAATTATATCATTGAATATTCTGAGATTTAATTTCAGATTTAAAAATAATAAAAATAAATTATATAGGTATTATATAGCTTTTAACATTCATTAAAAGGCAACACATGTATTTGTATAACTTTAATTCACTTTCATTTAAAATTTTTTAATTTTTATATATTTGACATGGCACATAAAATACATAAAATAACTATAATTTTAAAATTAGATATATATGCATAAAATATTTTAAGTTCCCAGAACAAAAGTATTTAAATTAAGAGCTCTAGGAGCTAAATATTACTATATTAACATGAGTATTCTAAAGTTTTAAGATATTTTATCAAATGTAAATTAATCTGCTTTGGGGATTCTCAGCCATACTGAATTATAAAATGAAAACTTTTGACCAGAAAATAACAAAAATAGCAAAAATGCTTGTACAAATTGTACAAGCATATGTTTAAATATTATTTCAACCCAATGTTGAAATATTACATAAAATACTAGTAATTTGAGTTGTGACTAATGAATGTCCAGCAAATAAGCATGAAAACTTAAAATTTGTTGACTTCATGATTCTTTAATAAAAAGATATTGGGCATAATGAGTCATATACTAAGATTAAAATCTTCAAATAGTCACAATAGTTTTTAAATCGGGAATAGTGACAAATCTATACCTAACATGATAGTCTCCGTCAGTGTCATCCCATTGCTCATTGATTTGTTCGAGCGGGCACCAGTAACATCTCTCATTGAGAGACATTGTTACTGTTTTTGGCATATCCAATACGCACAAGTAGCTTGCCAGGCTCTGCCAAGCGGACTCAATACTCTCAGTAGCTTGCCAGGCTCTCTGAGAGGGGCAGAAGAATCAAACTCAGGTCGACCACATGAAAGGTGAACGCCCAACCGCTGTGCTATCGCTCCAGCCCTAACATGATAGTCAATGGTGAAAAACTGTTAGCTTCCCCCGCCAAATCTAGTACAAGACAAGGAACTCTACCCTCATTCCTAGTTTGCTTTTCACAGTTGTTTTGGGTCAATTTTTTTTAACTTAGACAAAGTGGGAAAAAAAATTATTAAAAGAATGCAAATTGGAAAGGAAGTGAAACAATCATTATTTGTGAATGATATGATAGTATAACTAGAAAACCACATACATACAAACACACAAACCTGCTAGAAAGAAATATTTTTTGCAAAGTGGCAGGATACAAAAGCAATGCACATAAATATGTTGCATTTATATACACAAAAGGAAAATTAAGAAAACAATCCCATTGACAACTGCAATACTGATGATAATATATCTGAAGGTAAGTCTAAAAGGAGGTTAAAGATCCATACACTGGAAAATATAAAGCATTGCTAAAAACAGAAAAATGAAAATAGATTCTATGTTCATAGATTAGAATAAAAACATTCAGAAAATGGCTGTACTCAAAACAATACAGATTGAAAACAAAGTCTAAAAAAATATGAGTGGCACATTTCAAAGAACAATTCTCCAATTTATATGAAACCAATGACTCTAAATGTCCAAAGCAATTCTGAAAGAAAAATGTAGGCATAATACTTCTTGAATGAAAACTATGTAACCTGGAAATTAAATAATTTATCCATGGGGAAAAAGATAATTTTTAAAAGTTAAAGAATTACATCCAACTGTGTGAAACAGAAATCTTATTTTTACAGGTTACTGAAATACATAAGATGGAACTAAAGCAGTGTGAGGAAGGATTTAGCCGATTAATTCAGATGGTTATTCTAACATGTGTGCTGCTCCATATGTCTAATAAAACCTGGGTAGGATTTTGATAGGAATTGAATTACATTTATAGATTTGTTGTCTTACAGGATGCCATATGTAGTTTTTTTCTCACCAATAACTAATAACCTTTTTGAAATATAAATGTGTTTCCTATCTTCATCATTTTAGTCCTTGCTGCTTTAGAGACTTCAATATCTTACCATCCAACAGTAGGTTCTTCATTTAATAATACAAGTCACTGGGACTGTCGCAATATGTCAAATGATTGAGCACATGCCTAGCATATACAACGCCTGTAGTGAAACCATTGACACTGCACAACTCCGGGGGCACCAGCAGGTATACCTGTAGTGGCCCCTACCACTGTTAGGAGATGTCTTCCCTCCCAGCACTTCTAGTTGTGGCCCCAACAACCTCCAAACATAGCTGGGTCAAACATCAGGTCTGACCTTAGTGAACCAGAGCCCTGTTGACTCCCAAGTACCCCTGAATTTGTGTCTATTAAAAAATAACAGTAATAATTTAAACTAAGCCACAAGCTAGGATATACATACACAGTGTCTCACAACACTCACTTTACTAAATAGGGCATACTGATGGCAAATGAGCATATAGCAAAATAAATAAAATCTTTAGCTATTAGGGAGAAACTAGCAAGTGAAAACCACAATGAAAGTCTTCCTCGTGTCTACTACAAAGCTTTTGTGAAACAAAGATCTCTCATACTTTGTTGGCTGAAGGATAAAGAGTGCAGTAATTTAGAAAGTTTCTTAATTTTTTGTGCAGTTAAACAGAATTTTAATATCATAGGGCCTCACAATCCTAATCCTGGATTTTAAGCAAGAAAAAAAAATATTACACTCAAACAAAAAGCTAAATTTAAACATTTGTAAGAAGCTTTATTTGTAATTGCCTGAAGCAAAAAATATCCCCAATAGCTTAAGAACTAATCATATCATAAAATGCCAGCATCAATGAGCAATGTTAAAGAATGAACTACTGATACATGTAATAATGTAGATGAATCTCAGATGCTTTTTTATTGAGGCTGGGGAGATGGGAATCTTACCCCGCATTGCTCAGAACTTACTCCTAGTTCTGTGATAAAACATCACTCCTGGTGGTGCTGTGAGACCTTATGTGCTACTAGGAACTAAACTGGGTCAGTTGCTTTCAAGGCAATTGTCTTAAACCCTTTACTCTCTCTCTCTCTCTCTCTCTCTCTCTCTCTCTCTCTCTCTCTCTCTCTCTCTCTCTCTCTCTCTCTGCTTCCCCTAAGATGCAATAGATACAAGCAAAAAATTCCATATTCAAAAGCCTACTTTATTATTCCACTTACATATTTCATATTTTGGAGAAGGCAAAATTATCAGTGTTAACCAACAGCCACAAAATCAAGGAGAGATTTAATACAGATTGGCTCAGGGTGACATCTTGTGGTAATAAAAACATCTTATATTTTAATTACCATGGCAGTTATATAACCGTATATGTTTGTTAAAACTTATAGCCCTGTATACTAAAATGGGTTATATATGTACATTATTATAGATATTATATATGGTATATAACACAATACAATCTATGTCATATACTTAAATATTTCCATAACTAAAAAATTGGAGTCAATATATATCATTAAAGATCTTCTGAGATATTTAAGGAAATGAGTATTTTCCATTTTAAAAAATCAGAGCAAAACCTCAAAATCAATGAGACATTGTTTATCTAATAAGTGAAGCATATTATTTATGAAAGAGAAAATCAGAACATTATTCTAATTGAATAAATAGGTCCATTCCCCAAAAGTGTAGAAAAAAAATCCACAAAGATTGTTAAGACTTCATTCCTTCAAGAAGAAATAGAAACGGTAAAGCACAGGTGCTAAATTTATTTTTTTTAATTCCAGAGGGAAAAAGACTTTGATAATTGAACATTAATCATTTTTCTATGCCCATTTGCTGTGTACTATAGGAAAAATAACAAATATCTGAAGATATACATACAACAATCTGATAATTTGATGATTCATCATTGCTACTGTTGAAAGTCTCAAGGTGATATTCTAGTGGAAAGTGTTGATCTTATAAGTACATGAATGTTATTTGAAAGGTAATTGTTATTGAGAGACTACATTTTATTACTTATGAAAAGTGAATGTAACCTAAGATTTTGGCATGATAGGGTAGTTATATTTCATTCTATTCCTGGAAACTAAATTAATCATACCTCTGAAGTAGCCCTCCTAGGATTTAGTGTCTGTAACACCGTTGATCCTCTCTTGCTCCTACTCATCAATAATTTGCATTTGTGGGCATGAAGCCATTTCAAAGTTTTGGCTGCACACAGCTCCACATTTAGTTTCCTTCTGCAAGTGCTAGGTAAGCATAACATTTCAGTTCAAACACCAAGGGTAAACCAAACAAACGTTACACTCATTCAGATGTGTTAGGCACCCTATTCAGTCAAATTTAAAGAGATTTTTCTCTTGGATCCTTACCTAAATTTCACAAAAGCATACCTAAGTGTTTCCAAATATATGTGTTCAATTTGTGACAGAGTCTTACTTACTTCTGTCACACTGACTATTGGCACTGCTCTATGAAAAAGCACATATACTTGAAAATTAGGGCACTTTCCCTCTTCAGAACAGCATATTCCACTTTCCATTTTTCACCATTTTGAAAGGCTATTATAGTGTCTATTATATTGAGAATTCTCAGTTGCATGAAGCAGAGGTAGGAGCTAGAAATCATTAAAAGTCAGGGGAGATCAGCATAAGTGCCTGGGACCAAATGCTGGCTTTGTAGTTTAGGCTTTATTATAATAATGTGAGAACTTTTAAGGAGTTTTCCAAAAGCAGTTTTAAATTGCTATGCCACTAAAATATATGCCAGAAATTCCATAAAAATGGGCAATAAAATCATATGGAGTATGCACATTTGGATTGCGGTTAAACTTTGTAGCAGGCAGTATGGGTATAAGATCCGCCTCTAGTCAATACAACTAGGAGAAATCTAGGCATTTGGAACATCTAGAATTCACTTCATAACTCAAATCACTACTGTGCTATTATAAATTTTCTGAGCTCAAGTTTGCTCCAGAAGTCAAAATATTCAACATTTTCTCAACCAAACTATACTACAGGTCTTCTTAGAAGCTAGTGGACAAAATGAGGAGAGAAGAGAGAAAGAACAAGGAATGGTATGGCAAGGGACGTGGTGAGGGGTGGAGAGGAGGTGGTGGGGTGGGAGGAGAAACAGTGAAATAGAAACTTGGGAATGAGGCAGATCTGAGTAAAAAGGAAAAATATCCTGTGACTAACTATATGACATTGTACATTTCTTTGTATTTTCCAGGATAATCTCCTTTGTAATAAGAGTTATTCAATCTCTTTGTTTTCTTGTCCGTTAGATAATGAACACTTATTGCTTTTTATAAAGAAAGTGTTTTCTTGATTTGTCATCTGTTTATAATACTCTCTTTGGGGAGTTCAGCTTCATACACACACACACACACACACACTTCACTGCACCCACCACCAAAGTTCTAGTGTCATTCATGCTTATCAAAGTGATCCCTTCAATCTGTTCTCCCACCCACTTGCACTTATTGCCTAAGGAACCCTTGA
Organism: Sorex araneus; assembly: GCF_027595985.1. Lineage (NCBI taxonomy): Eukaryota > Metazoa > Chordata > Mammalia > Eulipotyphla > Soricidae > Sorex > Sorex araneus. Next base: position 327,771,067 of record NC_073302.1, read on the forward strand.
GCATCAATGAGGATAAGTGAGAAAGGAAGAGAACAACAGATGGACTCCTCTAATCTCCTGGCCACCTGTCAAAGAGTGACAAAGCAGAAAAGACTGTGGTCAACTTTAAAGGAAAAGGGTTACACAGTCAAACAAAAATTAAAATTCAATCATGACTCCATATAAAGAAAAACAAAACTCCTATATTTGCCCTGGTTTATAAAGGGAAATGTTGGGAAAGCTAGCAAAACTGGAATCAGTTTCCAAAACATAACTACATTTCATTTCATTTGTATTTAATTGTGAACCACAGAGTTCTTGCCTCTAAAAAAGCTACTTGCCCTACCATTTCTATGGTTCTGAATAAGTTTCCTAGATTTACGGTACACTTATTCAATAGCCTTTTCATATTTTTTTCAACAAGCATTTGCTCAACTACAAGTCATGAAAAAGCATTTTCCTTCTCAATTCTAGAGATTTCTATGAGAATATATTAAATTGTAGTGAACTGAATGGGATGTTAGAATCATGTAAATTGCACATCTCTCTCTAAATTTTTCCAGCCCTGTTTGTTGGTGGGGTGCAAGGAAGCACATGCCCATACCTCAATCTCAGACAAAGATGGTTCCTCCCTCCCCTTCCCAGCTGCGACACGCTTTCCTTGCCACAGTCTGCTCCCAGTTCAGTGCCCTTGGTACCTCTTCTCCACAACAAGGTACGATTGCTTCTTTATTCACAATGTAGATGATGAATAAACCATTTTGTTTTTAACTTTTCTACCACAATTTTTTCCTACATAAACACCATATATGTCCCTTGACATATCAGACTCTATTAAAGAACTCATCAATTTCAAGTGAATCAAATGTAAAAGAAAAAAAAACAGAAAATTGAGTATACATTACATATTACATATGTAAAGAGTTTTATATAAGGACAACAGCCAGCAGTGCTTGAGGTTGGCAGTGCTGAAAGCTATCAGAGCTATACCACTGGGGCTCAGAGAGCGAGCACTGTGTTGGGACCAAATACAGGCCCTCACACATGCGATGTATTCCTGTGCATGAGCAGCTGAGCCTCCTCCCAGTCACTTAAGTACTTTGTTTTAAGAAAGTGCGGCATGTTCGTAGGGAAGAGATCTTGCTGTGGTCCCATCAGAGACATAATCCAGTTTCTAGCTGAACTTCTTAAGTTCAAATCAGTCCTTGAAGAGCAACTTAAAGTCTTTTTGATGGTGCAATATTGGGCTTGTTTAAATTGAGGCAATGATAGTCACCAACTTGTCGAAATCTTAGGAACACACAAGGAAAATGAGGAGGGCTGTCCTATAGGAGTTTAGGTTAAACTGATAAAACTATTTTAAACTTGTGTCAGAGTGGTTTAAGTGACTGAAGTCCAGTGAGTTGAAGCCCTGAATAAAACATCTTAGCAAGAAATTCAGTAAGCAGGTGCTTGTCTAGATGAGTAAGGTATTTCCTCAGGCATTATTTCTCAACAGTTTCATGAATTTCCTAAGCTATTTTTTGGTTTACTTCTTCCTGGAAAAACATATTGTGTAAGAAATAAATCAGTTTATGTTGATAAAGATAATCTCAATTCTTGGGGCTGGAGTGACAGCACAGTGGGTAGGGAGTTTGCCTTGCATTGCTGTCAACCCGGGTTCGATTCCCAGCATCCCATATGGTCCCCCAGCACCGCCAGGAGTAATTCCTGAGTGTAGAGCCAGGAGTAACCCCTGTGCATCTCTGTGTGTGACCCAAAAAGAAAAGAAAAAAAGATAATCTCAATTCTTAATCCTAATCCCCACTCCCTTAATGCAGGTGGTCATCTCAGCTCTTTTTTTCAGAAAACATTTTCTTCTAGTTTCTAAAATGTAAATCCCTGCCCTGTCCTCCTTAGAAGGGTACACACAGTGTTAAACATGGGAATTGCTCTGCCGTAAAGTCTTATCCGTACAATTCACCAAGTAAGAATTACATTAGTAAGAGTGATTACATTTTCACTAGAAGGAGGAGGAAGGTTAAAGGTAGGTATCAGAGGGATTCAAGAGAACAGTCTCTGAGACAGACCTCATGCTCCAGGCAAGGCTCCTGTGACACTCCCCATAAATAAAAGATCGAGTGAGGTTAAGTTCTGCAATCCAGTTGGATCAGTGGTCAGGACTGTACTTAGACTTGGCAAGAACAGTTATTGACCTGGACCAGCACTTGTGATCTCTGCTCTGGTTCTTCTCCCCAGCACTATTTCCAAGCAGTAAACAGTTTGAGAGACTAAGGGAACCTTTCATTCCAAAACCCAAACCTCTCTTTCTAGGACACAACTGGGTACATCAAGGTCCATGGTGATTTCTGGCACTTATTTCAGAACTTGCGCAGCTTTTCTAATCCATCCTAAAGTGAAAAATGATGCACTCTAAAGGTAATTCATATCACTCCAGATTCAACTGAGGGGTGGTTGAGAAGAAAAGAGGAAGGAAATAGAATAGAATAAAAAAAATTAGCCAATTTGTGTAAATACAAGATTTCTAAAAGTCTAATCTTATGTATCCAAGGTAGGAAGAAAAGAAAAGTGGATGCAGCCAAAGGGATAAGAAGTGGTTTTCCCACCACTCCAAGGTTGCAACCCTGATTATTATGGGCACTGAGACTAAATATGAACGAGGAATCTACAAATTTTATTTTGTCGATATATGAAAGTCATATTTTACCTAAAAACTCATGTCTTTATACCTCAGTCAATAGTGAGACATAGATATTTACATATATTCATGGCTATTGATTATACTTAGGTCCAAATCCAAAGTTAAAGAAGTATTAAAGAAAACTGTTGATTCATTATGTGTGTAGATGTACATATGTGTATATGTACATGGGGGTGAATGCTGGCACAGGTATGCAACACACAAATCATATGATCAAGACCAGATTTCCATAGTGCTTTAATATGTCTGAATATTTTGTGGGTTTTATTCATTTGTTTTTATGATGCTGGGGAGCAAACCCAAGTCCTTACCCATGGGAAGCATGTCTTCTACCTTTAGGCCACAACCCCAGATCAGCACTTTAGCATACTTTAAAATGGGTTAGTAGAAAACCTAAATGTTCATCCCATAACTTCAAGAGTAGCCAGGTAGGGCCCAGTCTGAAAAATCCCTTGTTTATTGAGCAACAACAGCTTCATTCACTTCCTCCAACCATCACCACATGCAATGAGTTTTTCTAAATATTCTAGAATGTAAACATCAGAAAGAAAAAGAGCTTTGTTCACTAATCCTATAATGCCTACAAGAAATTTGGTGCTCAGTGGTCTTTTTAAAAAATGAATATAAAAGTGCTGAAAGACACTGATATATATAAATATCAAGAAAATTACTAATATAAAATCTTTCCCCAAGCCTTGTACTCAGGGAATAGAACTTAGTATTTCTATGCAAAGAAATCATGGTCCCATACTTAACTCTTACTTTACTCTAGCCTCTGTCCTTGGGCTTTACTTGTCTTAAAACTAGTCCAGGAACAGAAGGAGGGGCAGATGGTGGGAAGGAGTAGAGAGAGAAAAGGAGGCGGTTGAAGTGATAAAAAAGCCAACAAGAATGCCCATTAAAAGATCTAATCTATCAGGCTGTTTCTCTCAGCATGCAGAATAGTTAAAGGAAATTGATGAAGCATAAGGTACAGGAGAAAGTTCTTCCTCTCTGGCTCAGTCCCTTGCAGTTTGGCCAGAACACTTAGCTATACGGAGAGGTACCTCGGAATGGTTATTTCATGATTGCATATCCTCTAATGGCAAAGAAGATTTAGGATATTCCAAATAAGAAATATGCTACGAAGACCTGTTAGTGATGCCATGTATCTTTTTGTGCTGAAAACTTAATTATCTCTTAAGCACCCCAGCCATTTGTAAAGTGCAGAAAGAGGCAATGGCACATTTTACAAAGTTATTTTCTTATCTCTAATAGTCCTTAACTAGCTCCATCTGAAATTCGGTGGCTCTTAATGCTGAAAGAAATGCTGAGCATCTCCTGAGTAAAGACTTTTCTTGCACTAACAAATGTAGAATGAGAAAGAACACTAACCTGCTTGTTGCAACATTTAAAAACCTTATGGTGAGGCCAGAGCAATAATACAGCTGGTAGTACACTTGCCTTGCACGTGACCAACCTAGGTTCGATTCCCAGCATCACATCTGGTCCCCCAGCCCTTCCAGTACTGATCACTGAGAACAGAGCCAAAATCCAGGCGTAAACCATAAGCACAGCAGGGTATGACTTAAAACTATATAGGCCACATATAATTTTGTGTATATATATATACACATATATATAATATATATATATTATATATATATATATATAATACAGCTCATGACTGGGACTGGAGAGAAAGTGCAGGTTAAGTAAGACACATTCTTCCCATGCTAGTGACCCTGGTATCACATGGCCCCCAGCACTGTTGGGTGCACCATCAGGAGTGACTCTGAAGGCCAAGTCAGCTCTCCCTGGCACTGCAGGGCCTCTGCCACAGTGTACACTGGGTCTTCATATTGCACCTCAGGCCAAACTGGCAGAGATGACCAAGAGAGGGCAGGACCTCCTGATTGCCATTTGAGTGTCCCCTCCCCTCAAAAAAAAAAATACCCTCTCCTGGTTGTTTGATTTTATTAAACTACATTATTTGCAAGCTGATTTTTCTTGCCTCAATTGTTTATGATAGCAACTACAGCAAATATATTATGAAAATATTTTTAAATTCACATTTTCATCCATTATAAGACATTAAATTGAATGCCAGTGTGGGCGAAAAAATTAGTGTTACCGGGCCTGAGGCAGGACCTCTGGTAAGGCAGTTGACTCGCACATGGCCAATTTGAATTCAATCCCCTGTTCCAGATACCATCCCCCAAGCCCTGCCAGGAGTGAGTCCTGAGCACCATTGGCTGTGATCCAAAACTCTCTTTCCAAAATAGTCTTAAGCAGCTGATCACTAAGATATTTATTATTATTGATAAATATCTTTCTATATTATTGCTACAGATTTTTAAAAGGTAATTTCCTGGGATAAACAGTACAGAGACTGAGATGCTTATCTTGCATATAACCAACCCTGGCTTAATCCCCAAAACCACAGAATGGTCCCCCAGGTGCCACCTGAGTGCAGAGCCAAAAGCAAGTCCTGGGTACCACTGGGCTCAGAGACAGACAGACAGACAGACAGACAGACAGAATCTCCACTTATTATTACATGGTGCTATATTCCAGACATAGAAGTATTTCATAACCACTACGATTTTTAATTATTAGAAGAAAGAACTTTGGTATTTTTTCTTCCATGTTTTCTTCTTACTATTCAAACAAAAGTAGAGGAATGAGTCATGGCACTATTTACTCTGCTCTTTCTTCTGACCTTTGAAATGATCTTTGGGAGGCTAAACTATCAGCAAGATGCGAGAGATGAGGTGAAGTTCGCACTTGTCTCTCCTTTCTTTATTCTAGCAGTCAAGTGCAGCCCTTTTTGAAATTGCAGAAGTCTCTCAAGCATATAATTTGTGGCTTCCAATGAGCTTGAACTTCATGCTTGAAGTGACACAAAAGTAAGTGATTTAATTCATGCACCTGTATCTGGATTTTTTCCAGACATAATGAAATGGGTAACTACCTCAGAATTTACCTAATAAGCATTATAGCAAGACATCAGAAAAGCACTGATTGGCATATTTGGGCAGGAAAAAGAACAATATGCTTCCAGTAGAGCTGTGATAGGCATCTAGATTCAGCCCTTGAGACAAAAGCTGAGCATTTCTCAGTTCCCAGGGCCAAGCCCTTTGACTTCAATGATGTACCATTTTCTCATTACAAACACTGTCTTGCCCAGAGGAATTCCTGTCAGCTTTCTAATTATTTTCTCATTTTGAAATAAGACCTTGTCTTTAATAAGAAAGAGACTTTGTTGAGTGACTGTTTTCAGCAGCAACACACAGTGCAGAGGAGGGAAGCACAGGGGAAACAAGGCCTCGAAAGGGAGAAAGTTATTTTCAAAAATAAAGTCAAATCATTGCCCTCTCATGATTATCAAAATATAACTAGTGTTCCACAGTCAAGTACCGTAGTCTTCATTAGAGCTATATAAAGGAAAACAAACATTACTTGGGCCCTAGTAACCTCCTAAAACAAACTCAGATCATTGTTCCATTCTTGCAAAAGCTATGCATTTTTGCTTGCTATTTTTGTTGTTATTTATATACACTTACTATGTGTATATAAATATATACACTTACTATGTTGTTATTGATGTTTCACATGAGCCATCTCTAGTGGTTTGCTTTTGAAAGTCTGGTATTCAAGGGCCAGTACTGTTATTCCAAGTGATGTTCAAGTACCACCAGGACTAAACCTAGTGATTCTCAGGTTGCCATGAAGTGCTGGGGATCAAATTTAGGGCCTTTCACATTATAGGCATGTGATGTACCCTTTGATTTATCCCCCCCAGCCCATTGAAAGAGGAAGCCTCAATTTTCCCTTATCAGCTGCTGTGAGAATTCCCATTTTCGACTGACCCATTCTCCATTTTTGACTTACTATGAATCCTGGGCTCTTTCAGACTAACAGGGAGTTCACAGGGAGTCCAAAAAATTCTGCCTCAGAACTTATGCTCAAGGGAGTCTAAGAAGATGGGAAAGATCTAAGACAAATGGCCAAAAAAGGACCTGTTAGATCCTTGCATCTTCAGAAACACATGTCAATTGATAAAAAATGCAGAGACCAATTTTCATTTAAAAGGGTCTATTGGAAAACCCTTATCTTTAACTTCCCCACAGTCTCTGTGACACAAAAAACCAGTTTTCCTATAAAAATCTCACAAAATGAACCAAAGTTAACTTTGTCCTAACTTTGTCCTATGTTAAGAGTTTTCTTGCCACAGAGGAAGTTACTTTCCCAATCTCTCCCACCTCCCAATAAATGATTCTACCTTCCTGCTGAGTCCAAGCATCATTGTTACTTAGTATTTTCATTCTTGGAAATGCTGAAGGACCTGGTAGCCCTGGATGAACACAAAGAGGCTCCGTTGCTGCTTCTGCATTCAGTAAGTTTTTATAGTCAGTTTTAACAATGATTCACAATATTTTTGAGAACTGATTTACTTATTTATTCTGCTGTATTAAAATTATAATTTTTATATATTTCTCTTCTCTCCAACAAATATCGTTCATGGAACTTGTAATCCTTGACATGGACTCAACCTGAAAATAAAAGATATTTGCACATGGAAATGAGATAGTCACGATAACAAAGTTAATAGATTTTTCTGGGTAAATAATTCCAATGGACAGCAATATTCTGTAGGTGGGACACAAACAAATTCCTACATCCAGGGATGTAGTCAGAAAAGTCTTCTTGAGAAGCTCAGAAAAGTTGAGACCTAAAGGAACAGTAAGAACAAGGGAAATCAAGAAAACAAGTATACACTTGCTGATACTGCAGGTGGGGAAACAGTGTTTTGAGATTTTGAGTTGAAGAAATAGTTGGCATTTTAGATAAACTTGGTAGTGCAAGTGTGAAAAGTACTTGACAGTAATGTTAAGATTTTGATTAATTTTTTTACTTTAGACGCATTGGAAATACTTTAAAAGGCTTCAACTCAAATAAAAAAAATATGAAGAAACCGATTTTAAAAAAATAGTTTTGGATTAAATGTGGACAAATATTGTAACTCAAAAGTAAAAGCTGAAAATTAATTGTACATTACAGCAATAATTTTAAAATTGACCTGACTTGGAGATTTCTTAAGTGTCAACATGACGCCAGGGTAAATGTCAGCCTTTGTCTTATAATGGAATAGATGATGGTACCACCAACTGAGTGAAGGAAAACAGGAAAATACGAAAGACTGCTTGCTGGGAAACAGTGGGGAGTCCATGTTCAGTTTTAGAGATGTTTGTTTGAACCATAAGAGTCTAAACAAAAAAGAGAAAAATAGATTTGGAATCCCTTCACACATAAATGGAAATTTAGTCTAAGACATTGCATCCACTGGAGAACAAAGTGAGTGTATAGAAGAGAAAATGCCAAAGACCACCTGAGCAGTTGCCGAGAGATAGGAAAGCATTTATGTAAGTGTGGTAGCAGGAAAACTAAGGAAAGTACATCCTGTTTTGAAAAACAGTGAATGGTCAGGCAGTGTGGAATTCTGCTAAGAGAACAAGAAGAATCACCGAAAAATGCCCATTGGAATAGTCACATGAAGACGGTGATGAATGGTTTCTATGGAGCAATGAAATCCAGTACAAAATTTTGATATGAAATGTTTTCTATCTGCACTGTTCCACATAATAGTCAATTGTGACTACTGAGCCCTTAAAATGTGGCTAGTGAAGCTGAAAGCCAGAATTAAGTTTTTAAAATGTAATTCGCACAAATAGCCACATGTAATAAAAGGCCAAAATATTGGGCAACACAAATTAATCAGAGTTTAGACTGAAGAGGAAAACTGGTCATTTTTAATAACTTTTCCATAAAATTTGCCTCCGAAGCAGAGGAGTTAAAAAGATCAAATTCAGAGACTAATGAGATTGAGAAAGGGTTGCTTTAAATTAGACCTACTTTGGAATACTCATGTCAAAGAACTAGGAAAAAGGGATAATTTGAAATCCAAGGATTGGAAAGAGAGTACACCAGGTAGGGTGTCTGTCTTGCCTATCTACCTTGGTTTGATCCCAAATGTCCATCACCCCCCGCCCCAAGCACCACCTAGTGTGGCCCAAAACCAAAAAATGAGAAATAGAAATATCAATCTCAGAGAGGAGAGAAGAGAGAGACAGAGGGGGAGGGAGAGGAGAGAGAGAGAGAGAGAGAGAGAGAGAGAGAGAGAGAGAGAGAGAGAGAGAGAGAGAGAGAAATAACTTAGAGTCAGTGCTCAGATATTTTTGAGACATTGAGAGCAATTGCTCCTTGGAGTTTTTATTTACTTTGCAAAATAGGAAGAAAGGTCAACTGCTTACTTGGGCCAGAGAGTGACAGGGCTGAAAGACTCTACTCTTTACAGATGACCTCATCTCTTCTAGTTTCCCCACCTGCATTTCCTCCAGACAGGCTCATATATTTGTAGTAGAAGTATTTGATTTCAAGGGATGATATGAGAAATAAAGTCATCTGCCTTAAAATATCATTTTTAATTGAATCGCTGTAAAATACAGTCACAAAGCTGTCATGTTTGAGTTTCAGTCATACAATGATTAAACACCCATCCCTCCAGCAGTGCACATTTTCCACCACCAATGTCCCCAGTATACCCCACCATCCCAGCTCTCCTCCTGCCTCTATGGCAGACAATTTCCCCCATACTCTCTCTACTTCTTTTTGGGGCATTGTGGTTTGCAATATAGATACTGAGAGACCATCATGCTTTGGCCCTTTATCTACTTTCAGCACACATCTCCCATCCCGAAGGATCCCTCCAACTATCATTGACCTAGTGATCCCCTTTCTATTCCAGCTGCTTTCTCCCCCAGGGAGAAGGCAGGCTTCCAACTATGGAGCAGTATTCCTGCCCTTGTGTCTGTCTGTGGGTGTCAGTCTCATATTATATTATTTCTTATTAAGGATGCTTCAACTCATCCTGTATTTACTACTGCTAATGCCGATTACATAAGGATAAAACCTTATGTAAAGTACAAACATTTACCTCACATTAAGGCCAATTAGGTTATCTGATTAACACTTTAGCAGCTATTGCAACAAAATGCAATAAGGAAAGACAAAAAGACAAAACAGAAATTTGGCTTCTGTTCTTAAAGGCCATCCACAGAACTAAATTTGATATTATCAGAATTAAATTTCTATAATCATCTTTGAAGGTAACCAGTTGGGTAAATATAATGGAGGAAGGCAGGAAAAAGGGGAAGGGCCCCCCATGGCAATGGAATTCCTAGGAAATAGTAGTCTCTGAGGCTGCAAAGAGCCCACCTTGCAGACACAGCAACTAAGGCCTGATAAGACTTTTACCTGGTGCCAACAGACCTAGAAAAGTCTGAATCCCTCCCTCTAAGAGAAGCTCCAGTTTGAACAAAGGCCAGAAAAGGAATTTCAAAGTAGACTGTCAACCACTCCCAACTCTGCCCCCTTGGCAGCCCATAGCAATGAGCTTTTACCTAGGTAGAAGCCCCATGTGGAGGCGGCTTGGGAAAAACCTGTAAAAGCCACCTTGAACTAAGGAACGGTTCATGTATGTGCGAGTCCATGTGATGCTTGTGCCCAGCACATGCTGTGCCCAAATCTCTCTTGAGATGTGTACTGGGGCGCTCTCCACCTTTAGAGAAGCCTGCATTCTCTCTTGAGCATGTTACTCTCACTTTTCTTTTCTTTCTGCCCCTTCCTTAGAGCCTCTAAATAAAATTTGTCTTTATTTCACTGCTCTTCTACTCCTGAAATTCCTTCCTGTGAGAAAGACAAGGATCTGGAAACCCTGGGTAAGGCTTAGGGATTTGCTGAGGAAAGCAATTCCTTACTCCAGTCTGAGTCGGTGGCTCCCTAAGAGATTTGGGGGGTGGTGTTGTGGGGAGGCAGGGATTGTCAGGTGTGGCTTGACAGTCACCTGGTGGAGCTGGTGAGACTCTGGTCCGTACTCTGCAGGAACTCATTTACAGACTCTTGGCCCTAGCCTTCCCAAGCTGGTCCCTGGATGGCAGAGGTGGACTGGGAGAAAGTGACACTCTCTCCTGACTGCCTCACACAAGCCACTAGCAGAGGCCGTCCAACTTCAGAACTAAATTCACAAGTAGATGTGGCAGGCTGAGGATAGTATATGTAGCCCATCTTGTAGTGACTTATGAGAACAAATGTGAAAGATCAAACTGATGCAGTATGCTTTTACTGTGGTCAAATGCAAGGGTAAAGACAAATAGCTAAGGTAGGAGCATCAAGTATGAGCTCAGAAATAAATCAGGGGAGAATAGTGACTCAACAGGGGCCAGGTTATGAAAGGCTGTTTGTTTTGTTTTTGTTTTCGAAGCCACACCCAGTGCACTCAGGTATCATTTCTGGCAGTGCTCAGGGCAGGCCAATTGCCCTGATGGGATAGAGCCAGAGTCTGCTGTGTGCAAGGCAGGAAGGAGCCTTAACCCCTGCATCATCACTCTGGGTCCTGAAAGTCTCGTATAAGTAGAAATAAGAATTAAAGCTGGAATTTAATAGAAGAGACAGAGAAGGTTAAGTCCAGTGCCCAAATAAAAGGCTAACCTGTAATTCAGTGCAGTTCAGGTTAGCATTTATTAGTGCTCACTTTAAACGTGATTGTAATTCTTCTCAGCTTCTTAAGGGAGCTATGTACTTACTGACACCAAAGGCAAAAAAGGTAATAATGGTGCTGCTCAAGTGCAATAAACATGAATCTTTTCCTTAGAGCAATGTTGGATAATGCATGTTCATGCTTAAGAGCTCAAAAACAAATAAAAATCCAAGTAATTGACCTTTGATCTAACATAATTTTAATAATTAGAATTAAAGATGAAGATAAGCCATATTTCTCCAAACTATTGCATCTAATCCTTGCAAACTCAAAGAATAAAATGTAATGCCTTCAGAAAAGAATCTTAAATCCTAGTGTGTTGCTATTTTTATGATTAGATATTTAAGATTTTTTTATAAGATCATCTTAGTTCAAGTATACAGTGTAAAATTATTCATCAGAGACAACACAGGCTTAACATGTGTTTCCCCTTCACCTTATAGCTCTTCTGGTGCTAATATGAACTTATGGTCACTTGTTTTTTTTTCAGTGTATTAATTCTATTTTGATTTCAGAAATTTAGGATAATAACTTCTGAAACTTTGTTTTAAAAATATCACCATGAAAAAAATTAAAATATCACCATTGGGCATTAATTAAGAATTATGTTATTAAATATTTCAGAAGCTAAAAAAATGTAAAAAACTTCTCAAATTCATGATGAACTAAAATTATCATGTGCAAATTCAATGGTGATGATGTACATTTAGAGGTATGTGCCTAAATAAGTCCTAAAACCTATTGATCTAAGTATTTTAATTTTTTTCATAATTTCAACCTCATTAATGATAATGAGCATATTAATAAAACTACTAGTCTGTAGAAATGTAGTAATAATTTGTGAGGTATAGCATCAAAGTGTGTAACTCAGTGTGTGAACACGACTTCTCTTGGTCACATACCCACTAGCTCATGACTAAAGATTTCTCTTCTGGAAAAACTCTGCTGAGTATGACATTTTAAACTTAGACCAAAACTTAAGAACATATTACCATGTTACTCTACTCTTTAGCCTCAGGACGAGTTGTGTATTAAAGCACCTATTAGGAATATATTTTTACTAATCATGAATATTTTTGCAATCATGTCCAGTTTATTTTTTCATCAATTATAAAATGAATATCACCAAAGGTATCTTCAAAGATGACACGGAACTAAGCAATCTAGTAGAAACAGAGATCAACAGATGGGACTACATTAAACTAAAAAGCTTCTGCACCACAAAAGATACAGTGACCAGAATACAAAGACAATCTACAGAATGGGAAAGGATATTTACACAATACCCATCAGATAAGGAGTTGATATCAATGGTATATAAATCACTGGTTGAACTCTACAAGAAGAAAACATCCAACCCCATCAGAAAATGGGGTGAAGAAATGAACAAAAACTTTCCCAAGGAAGAGATACAAATGGCCAAAAGGCACATGAAAAAGTGCTCTACATCACTAATCATTAGGGAGATGCAGATCAAAACAACCATGAGATACCACCTCACACCACAGAGACTAGCACATATCCAAAAGAACAAAAGCAACTACTGTTGGAGAGGATGTGGGGAGAAAGGGACCCTTCTACACTGCTGATGGGAATGCCGACTGGTTCAGCCCTTCTGGAAAACAATATGGACGATTCTCAAAAAATTATCTAATTGAGCTCCCATTTGACCCAGCAATACCACTGCTGGGAATATATCCCAGAGAAGCTAAAAAGTATAGTCGAAACAACATCTGCACTTATATGTTCATTGCAGCACTGTTTACAATAGCCAGAATCTGGAAAAAACCCAAGTGCCCTAGAACAGATGACTGGTTGAAGAAACTTTGGTACATCTATACAATGGAATACTATGCAGCTGTTAGAAAAAAGGAGGTCATGAATTTTGCGTATAAGTGGATCAGCATGGAAAGTATCATGCTAAGTGAAATGAGTCAGAAAGAGAAAGACAGACATAGAAAGATTGCACTCATCTGTGGAATATAGAATAACAGAGTAGGCGACTAACACCCAAGAATAGAAGAATAGTAGAAATAAGTACCAGGAGGTTGACTCCATGGCTTGGAGGCTGGCCTCACATTCTGGGGAGAGGGCAACTCAGAGAAGAGACCACCAAGTATAATGCGGTTGGAGGCCATGCTGGGGAAGGGGGCTGAATGTAGACTAGAGACTGAACACAGTGGCCACTCAACACCTCTATTGCGAACCACAACACCTAATTAGAGAGAGAGAACAAAAGGAATTGCCCTGGCACATTGGCAGGGTGGGGTGGGGGGAGATGGAATTGGGGAGGGTAGGAAGGATGTTGGGTTTACTGGTGGTGAATGGGCACTGGTGAAGGGATCGGTACTCAAACTTTGTATGGGGGAAACATGAGCACAAAAATGTATAAATCTGTAACTGTACCCTCATGGTGATTCACTAATTAAAAATAAATTAATTAATAAAAAATAATAAAATAAAATAAAATGAATATCCCCATTTCACAGTTCTTCATAGTTAGCACCTTCACTATATCAATGTTACGTAATTATTACTTGACTATTTTGGTCAATTATTTCAAAAACCTTCCAGGAATTTTTCAACACTTTTCACCTTTGTAGGTATTTATCCTTTTTTATTGGTATCCTGCTCTCATATGTTGGTTTGCCTTTTTTACTTATATCCTGCTGCCATATATTGGTTTTCTCAAGAATGTAATCATCTGTGAATTTATTACTTGCAGGGATGCCAGATTTAGAAATGAAAATGTTGCAAAGGGTCCATAGATTACAGGGGCCATATAGTACCAGGCATAAGGTACTTGTTTTGTACTCAGCTGACCATAGTTTGAATACCAGACACCTCATATGATGTGGTGTCTCCCAACCAAACATCAGAAATAATCCCTGAGCATAGAGCTGGGAGAAGTTCTGACCACTTCCAGATATAGACAAACACACATACACACACACACACACACACACACAGAACAGTAAGAGATCCTTGTAAGGGGAATATTAGTTCAAAAATTTTCATTCTTAATCTGAAAATTTAAATAGGCATTCTGTGTTTTATCTACATATTGGATCATATGATAGCACAGCGGGTAGGGCACTTGCCTTGCATGCAGCTGACCTGGGTTCAATTCCTTTGCCCCTCTGGAGGGCCTGGCAAGCTACTGAGAGTATCTTACCCACACAGCAGAGCCTGGCAAGCTACCTGTGGTATAATTGATAAGCCAAAAACAGTAACAAGTCTCACAATGGAGATGTTACTGGTGCCTACTTGAGCAAATTGGTGAGCAACAGGATGACAGTGATACAGTGATACAGTGATTTTAAATTATGTACACAGACCGACACACTTCTATATAAGTTATTACCTAACTATAAATCTGTCTTCACCTTCATATACTGCTCTTTGGAATAGTGCAGTGTCATCTCACAAATGAGTAGAAGAGTTCTTCCTACAAAGTGGTGTAAATCACATTATTCCCTGTACATTTCCTCTTGAAGTGAGTGATGTTTCTCAAATATCTGACTAGTTACATTCCCTAGGTGTTATGGATTACATGTTGAGGCCCCATTCCTACACTCTGAAGTTTATGTTGAAATTCTAAGCCCCAATATTATGGTATTCATAGTAGACTTTAGGGGAGGTTAAAGGGTTTTGAGAATGGGATTAATGGATTCATGAGAAGAGGAGAGACAGATCTATACCCTTTCTATCTTAAATGCATGCAAGGAGTAAGGCTGGAGAGGTAGTACAGCGGGTAGGGCACTTGTCTTATACACAGCCTACCTGGGTTTGATCCCGAGCATCACATATGATCTCCTGAGCACCACCAAGAGTGATCTCTGACTGCAAAGCCAGGAACAATTCATGAGCATTGTCAGATATGACACCTGAAAAATCAAACAAGTCAAAAAAGTATCCAAGTAGTAGAGGTCTGTCTGGAAACTTTTTTAAGAATATTTCTTACACCCCTGTAAGAGGGTGAAGCAACATAATCATTTATTAAAATCTCTTACATAAATAAAAGCTAAAGAGAACAAATATAAAATAAACACATAGATTCATCCATCAGAAGGTCAAGTGAAAAAATAAGAGCAAAAGAAAAATTATAGAATAAATTTGCAGCATAATAGTAATTTAATACTTCTGGGCTGGAGCAACAGCACAGTGGGTAGGGCTGTTTGCTTTACACATGGCCGACCCGGGTTTGATTCCTCCATCCCTCTCAGAGAGCCTGGCAAGCTACCCATGGCATATTTGATATGCCAAAAACAGTAACGTCTCACAATGGAGATGCTACTGGTGCCCGCTCAAGAAAATCTATGAACAATGAGACAACAGTGCTACAAAGGTGCTACAATACTTCTGCCATAAAACAATGAACATATATCCATTGTTATATTAGTCCAGATTATATCATTTAAATAACAGCTCTCTCTGTGGGCATGCATGTGTCAAATTGTATATGAATTCATTTAACCACCTGAATATGGGATGCAAATTTAGGTATATATAAATGTATACATCAATTTATAGATACATAAATATATACATTCATTAGCAACAGCCTCTTTTAATTTCTATAGCTATTATTTGTGCCACAAAATTTAATAACTGTTACATTTTATTTATACTTTAAATTAATATATGTAAGTCTATTTAAATCCTAAACTCTCTAGTATTTTGATTTATTTGCACAGAATAAACAACTACTAAAGTAAGGCAAAGATAAGCATAACAAAACAATAGAAGACCAGCAAGAGAATGGACATCAAGAGAGTAGGCTAGGAAGAAAAGTAAATTTCACTAGACAGCCACTGAGTTGGATCAGTATGACATCTATGGAAGAAAGCCAAAATAGACATCAACTACAAATAGAGCTAGGCAGGAAACTAAAACGCGTGAATATATTTGTTGTCAACAACAGCCAGAAGTACAAAATTTGAATGGTCACTAGTCAGTTTTCAGGGAGAAAACAGATGTGGAGTGCTGCTTCTAGACTCATTTCCATCAGAGCTAAAGATACATTTTCACAGAAATTTGCTCTTGAGTTTCTACTGCAGCCATCACAATGCTAGTAAATTAAATAAATGGCAGGTATTGATGGATTAATGTTAACATTTGGGTTCTTCCTATATGCTGTCACTGCACATTATTTTTGGTGATTGCTGCAATTTATATTGTAATAATAATTCATCTACAAACTTTCATGTGTTGTCTGTGACTTTCCTGAAATATCAGGGTGTGTTGGATAAGTAGGAAGCAAAGTAATCATGCAAATCGGTAAGTAGAAAGTGAAAATTATGCAAATAAAGCATATATCTTCATAATTAACAATACAACCAAAAGAATGGATTCATTTACCTAGTGTGATGTGTAACCTGATCACTATTGGCATGAGGCAAAGGAAAGAATATGACAGCCATTTATGACGTGGCAGGGATCCTACAGGAAACAGCTTTCACCCAGGTAATGCAATGTATATTGGGCTTTTTGACTATTTCATACGCTTGAGGAGTATATGTAAATATTTCCAAAGAAAATACAAATATTGGTGTTATTCTGCCTGGCCTACTTTTAAGTTTTCACCCAATGATAATGTTCTTTCTGTTTCTAATTTGTTGCTGAGTTTATCATTAATTGGATTTGAAAGCATTAAAATCTGAAATTGCAAGAATTTCAAGCTACTAATGATTGGTTATTTGACATCCGCATGAACCTGGCTGAATTTGGCAACAGAATGCAATTCGTTGCACATGAAATGGTGATGGCCCTCACAAGCCCCATAGAGCACTCGGCATTATAAGAGGAAGCATCTGCCCACATTAGGAGGCAGGAATGTTTGGGGATTTTTCCGTCCTGCAGCCGCCCCGCCCCGAGACTCGCGACCCCAACTCAAAGATACTGGGGGTGTGGCCTGTATCTCAGTGGGCATGGTCTGAAAGTGGGCATGGCCTCCTGTCGGAGCAATGGCCGCAAATGAGACTGCAGTTATTATTTTTTACCTCAGCACAATAGGTATTGTCTACTTCTTTGAAAATCACTTTACCCATCTCAACCACTTATGCAAAATACCCATTAGCTTAGTTTAACATTATAAAATCTATCAGTGAATAAGGGAAGCTTAGCACAACCAGAGCCCCTCCTTCCGACAAGAGGGAATAGGAATAAATAACTACAAATTTCCAACTCTACACTTCTGCAACCATATGAAGAAGCAGCGAAAATCCCCTCCACGAAAAGAGGGAGAAGAAAACATTCCAGAAACCTCAACAGGGGCTACGCACATCTACGAACTCTCAGATAAAGAATTCAGAGAGGAAATCTTGAGGAGAGTCGACTTACTCCAAGCAACCATGGGACAGACATCGAATAAATTAAAGAAGGATATGAATGAAGCACTGGAACAGTCTACCAAGAAAATGCAGGAAGAAATGAGAGCAGAAATTTCAAAGCTACGAACGGAAGTCACACAAATAAAGGAATTGGTAGATGAATTAAAAATCTCAGTAGATGCCCTCAACAGTAGAATGACTACAGCCGAAGACAGGATCAGCAACCTTGAAGATGAGCTGCAGAATGCTTATACACAACAACAAATAATGGTGAAAGACCTCAAAATGTCTATAGAACGAATCAGAGTCCTTAGGGATGACTTTAAGAGGAACAACATAAGAATCACTGGAGTACCAGAAGCACAGGGATGTAACCCCAATGAAAAAAACACAGTCAAAGACATCATTGCTAAGAAATTCCCAGAGCTGGAGAAGGCAGGCATCCAGATACAAGGAGTCTGAAGAGTACCAGCAAGAAGAGACCCAAATAAAAAGACTCCAAGGCATATCATAGTCAGAATGACAGATGCTATGGATAGAGACACAATTCTGCAAGCAGCAAGGTCAAAGAAGGAAATCACATACAAAGGAGCACCCCTCAGATTTACAGCAGACCTGTCAGAGGAAACCCTCCGAGCCCGAAGACAATGGTGGGACATAGTGAAAAAACTCAATGAAATGAATGCCTCACCAAGAATACTTTATCCGGCTAAACTCTCATTCAAACTCGAAGGAACCATACACTATTTCTTGGATAAGCAACAGCTCAGGAACTTCATAGACTCAAAACCAAACTTAAAAGAAGGTCAAAAGGGTCTACTGTAAGACAAGGAGGAGCCCCATAAGAACAACAAACCCCACAGAAAGATGCACAAAACCCCATCACAATAATGTCTCTAAATGTCAACGGCCTAAATGCACCTATCAAGAGACACAGAGTAGCAAAATGGATCTGGAAATTAAACCCAACATTCTGCTGCCTGCAAGAAACACACCTGAACAAACAGAGTAAACATAGACTCAAAGTCAAAGGATGGAAAACAATCCTGCAAGCAAACAACTTCCTTAAAAAAGCTGGAGTGGACATCCTAGTATCCGACACATAGATTTCAGGTTGAAAAAGATTAAAAGGGACAGCGAAGGTCATTTTCTATTTATCAAGGGATATGTAAAACAGGAAGAAATCATACTCTTGAACGTATACGTTTCTAATGAACGACTGGTTAAGTATTTAAAACAACTCCTAACAGACTTCAAAGAGGACATCACTAACAACACAATAGTAGTCGGAGACTTCAATACCACCTTATCACCTCTGGATAGATCAACAAGAACAAAACTCAGCAAGGAAACACTGACTCTGAAAGAAGAAAGAGAAGAGAGAGGCCTAATAGACCTATACAGGGCTTTATACCACAAAAAGACAGAATACACATTCTTTTCCAGTGCACACGGAACATTTTCTAAAAGAGACCATGTACTGGGCCCCAGAACATACCTCAATAGAATCGGAAAAATAGAACTTGTATCAACCATCTTTCCAGACCACGATGTGCTAAAGATAGAAGCTAACTACTCACCGACACAGAGAACCAAATCAAACACCTGGGAATTAAACAACTCAATGTTGAACAATGAGTGGGTAAGGAAGGAAATCAAGGAAGAAATCAAAAGATACTTAGAAACAAATGAGAATGAAGATACGAGCTACCAAAACCTATGGGATAGAGCTAACGCCATGTTAAGGGGAAAATTTATAGCTCTCCAAGCATTCCTCAGGAAGGAAGAAAGGGCCCACATAGACAGCTTGACTTCACGGCTCAAGCCCTTAGAAAAGAACCAGAAAAAGGAACCCAAACCAGACCGAGGGAAAGAAATAATAAAAATTATAGCAGAAATTAATGACATGGAAACCAAAAGAATAATCCGAAAGATCAATGAAACAAAGAGCTTGTTCTTCGAGAAAATAAATAAGATTGATAAACCACTAGCAAGACTCACAAAGAAAGACAGAGAACCCCAATAAATCGAATCAGAAATGAAAAGGGGGACATTATAACAGAAACCAGGGAGATTTAAAAGATCATTAGAGACTACTTTGAAGGTCTATATGCCACAAAACAAAATAAATGGATGAATTCCTTGATTCCTACAATCTCCCAAGACTGAAGACTTGGAATACATGAATAGACCAATTAATGTTAAGGAAATTGATACTGTAATCAAAAATTTCCCCAAAAGCAAAAGCCCAGGCCCAGATGGTTTCACTGGTGAATTCTTCCAAACATTTAAAGAAAACCTGTTGCCAGTTCTCCTCAGGCTTTTCCAGAAAAATTGAAAGAAAAGGAACTCTCCCAAACAGTTTCTATGAAGCATACATCTCCCTAATACTTAAAGCAAACAAAGACACCACTAAGGAAGAAAATTATAGACCAATATCCCTGATGAACACCAATGTGAAGATCCTCAACAAAATATTAGCAAATAGGATCCAAAAACTCATCAAAAAGATTATATATCATAACCAAGTGGGATTCATACCGGGGATGCAAGGATGGTTTAACATTCGGAAATCAATGAACATAATCCATCATATCAACGAAAGTAAAGATAAAAACCATATTATCAGATCAATAGATACAGAGAAAGCATTTGACAAGATCCAACATCCGTTCATGATGAAAACCCTCACCAAAATGGGGTTTGGAGGAACTTTCCTCAAGATAGTCGAAGCCATCTACCACAAGCCTACAGCAAGCATTACCCTCAACAGGGAAAAACTAAGGGCCTTCCTTCTAAGATTAGGCACAAGACAAGGATGCCAACTCTCACCACTTCTCTTCAATATAGTACTGGAAATACTTGCGATAGCTATTAGACAAGAAAAAGAGATTTAGGACATCCAAATACGAAAGAAAGAAATCAAGCTCTCACTATTTGCAGATGATATGATACTATATCTAGAGAAGCCTAAACCCTCTACTAAGAAACTCTTAGAAACAATAGACTTATACAGTAAAGTTGCAGGCTACAAATCAATACCCAAATATCCATGGCCTTCCTATACACAAACAATGAGGCAGAGGAAAGGGACATGAAAAAAGCAATCCCATTCACAATCGTGCCCCAGAAAATCAAGTACCACAGAATCAACTTAACCAAGGAAGTAAAAGACCTCTAAAAAGAAAACTATAAAATGCTACTCCATGAAATAAAAGAGGATATGAAGAAATGGAAACATATACCCTGCTCGTGGATAGAGAGAATCAGTATTGTCAAAATGGCAATATTCCCCAAAGCATTATACAGATTCAACACGATCCCTATAAGTATACCCATGACATTTTTCAAAGAAATGGATCAAGCAAACCTAAAATTCATATGGAACAATAAACACCCACGGATAGCTAAAACAATTCTTGGGAAAAAGATGATGTTAGGCATCACGCTCCCCAAACTCAAACTTTACTACAAAGCAGTAACAATTAAAACAAAGGCAGAGCCACAGACCAATGGAACAGGGTGGAGTATCCCTATACACAACCCCAAATATATGATCATCTAATCTTTGATAAGGGATCAAGAGATGTGAAGTGGAGCAAGGAAAGCCTCTTTAACAAATGGTGCTGGTACAACTGGACAACCACATGCAAAACAATGGGCTTAGACCTCGACCTGACACCATGCACAAAAGTAAGATCAAAATGGATTAAAAACCTCAACATCAGACCACAAACCATAAGGTACATTGAAGACAAGGTTAGCAAAACCCTCCACGATATTGAAGATAAAGGTATCTTCAAAGATGACATGCAACTGGCCAATCAAGTGGAAACAGATAAACAAATGGGACTACATTAAACTAAAAAGCTTCTGCACCGCAAAAGATACAGTGATCAGAACACAAAGACAATCTACAGAATGGGAAAGGATATTTACACAATACCCATCAGAGAAGGGGTTGATATCAAAGGTATATTAATCACTGGTTGAACTCTACAAGAAGAAAACATCCAACCCCATCAGAAAATGGGGTGAAGAAATGAACAGAAACTTTCCCAAGGAAGAGATACAAATGGCCAAAAGGCACATGAAAAAGTGTTCTACATCACTAATCATCAGGGAGATGCAGATCAAAACAACCATGAGATACCATGCTAAGTGAAATGAGTCAGAAAAAGAGAGACACATAGAAAGATTGCACTCATCTGTGGAATATAGAATAACAGAGTAGGAGACTAACACCCAAGAATAGTAGAAATAAGTACCAGGAGGTTGACTCCATGGCTTGAAGGCTGGCCTCATATTCTGGGGAGAGGGCAACTCAGAGAAGGAAACACCAAGTAAAATGTGGTTGGAGGCCACGCAGGGGAAGGGTGATGCGTGCAGAATGTAGACTAGAGACTGAACACAATGGCCACTCAACACCTTTATTGCAAACCACAACACCTAATTAGAGAGAGAGAACAAAAGGGAATACTCTGCCACAGTGGCAGGGTGGGGTGGGGGGAGATGGCATTGGGGAGTGTGGGAGGGATGCTGGGTTTACTGGTGGTGCAGAATGGGCACTGGTGAAGGGATGGGTTCTCAAACTTTGTATAAGGGAAACATGAGGACAAAAGTGTATAAATCTGTAACTGTACCCTCATGGTGA
The DNA here is from genome assembly GCF_027595985.1 of Sorex araneus. Lineage (NCBI taxonomy): Eukaryota > Metazoa > Chordata > Mammalia > Eulipotyphla > Soricidae > Sorex > Sorex araneus. Next base: position 327,793,311 of record NC_073302.1, read on the forward strand.
TTCACTAATAAAAAAAATGAATAAAAAATTGTATTTATGGGCAACAGTTGGTTTCTACATATTATCAGTCATGTATTATAACTTGCTTCACTGTATTTTTTTCTTTCTATCTGCATATGTCTACATACCCACTTACCTGAGATACAGAGATATTTAAAGTATGCAGACTTCTCAAAAAAACTAAGAATTTTTTGCTCCAAAAATTATTTTAGCTCTTGATTTTTCACAGTAATCAAGATCTGGAAACAACCTCAATACCCAAGAAGAGATGAGTGGTTAAATAAAACATGGTATACATATATAATGGAATACTCTTTAGCTCTGAGAAAAGATAAAGCCTGCAATTCATGTCAACATGTATGGAACTAAAGGGTATCATGATGAGTGAAGTCAGAGGGAGAAGGACGAACAGAAAATAATCTCTCACATGGGTAGATAAAGGAAGTAAGATGTTGGAGATTAAACCTGTTTTAGGCTTCATCAGAGTATTACTCCTTGTCCTCCCCCAGAGAAGCCTGCAGTGCTCTTACAAACACCCCTAATCCCCTGAGTGTTTCTTTAACTTTTCCTTTGTTCTTCACCTCTTGTTAGCTTGAAAAATTCCCCAAATCAGGCTTGGTTACTTATAAAGTGAAACCTTCTGGTGACTCTGTACTTTGCATCTATAGTGAATTACTCACTTTTCTCTTTCCCCTATAACCTTTTCATGTTTTACTATAGAGCAATGTTCTTTGCTTATACACAGAAAGACTGTTAATGCTATGCTCCTCATATTTGGGAGTTGATTGATACTGAAATATATCTACTCCCTGGCACTGTCATAATTACTTGTCTCAGGCTTTAATTGCTGTAGTTCCTAACAAAACTCCTTTGGGTCCTGCCATGGGACTTGGATGGATCAGGGTTGAGCAATAAAGCTCCCCTTGCATCAAAATGGGACAGTCTAGAAAGCATAAAGCACGGTCTTGATGCAAGCTGTTATGACTTAAGAGACAGGACCCCTGTGGGAAGAGAAAGCTAAAGTTGCCTGAGGACTTAGCCTGGGATTTACAGTAAAAGCCTTCCTTGCCCTTGAAGGCCAGAAAACCAAGTTTTGGAATCTATATCCCTTACCATGTTTATCCAATAACTCTAAGTATTAATAAAAAGTAAACTTAATTAAATAACATGTACTAGTGGCAAAACAAAGAGAAAAGCAATATGGATCGGCCTGGGAGACAGGGCGTCTCCTTGAGTTAATCCCCCCAAGAAAATTATCTCCATTGAAAAAAAAATCACCTCTGTAATTCACACCAATATGCAGTTCTGTGCTTTAAATCCCCTCAGATTATGTATCAAGGCTACTGGGTTCTGGAATTATAAGGACCATTTTGGCCATCAGCATGGTCCTCTATTTCTTTGTTCTCTGCTGGGGAGGCAGTTCTCGGCCACTGAATGCATCATGCACCTGAACTCACAGCAAAAAAGCAACAAGCAGCCAATAACCAGAGGCAGCAGAACTTAAGAGTTGGACTACAGAACTGAGTTTACTAAGGTGGGATTGGGGGTGTGGGGAGGAACCTTGGCACACTTGGTGGAGGGAAACATTCTGACAGTGCATGTGGTGCTGGAACATTCTATATATTACACCCACTAACAGCAATGTATATCATGATGGTTCAATAAAAACTGGGAAAAAGAACATATTAAATAAAGACTGGTCACTTCACCCGCCTCTGGATGAGATAACAAAACTAGCAAAGTCCATTTGTCATTCATACAATTTTCTCTAAAAACCACTTGTGATGTAGGGTAATAATCCCCAGATGGAAGTCATTAAAGTTTAATTTGTATGCATATGTGACATCTTGCTTTTCAAAATCTTTTTGACTCACTCTTTCTATGGTTGAAACTAATTGATACATATGAGAAATAACTAATTAAAATGAGTGTAAAGCAGTTTTCTCAAATATAAAACATGCTATAAAATGCTAATAAAACTATAAAAATATATGGAAAAATCTGTCAATTACAAAATTAACTTCAGCTGGGAAAGCAAATATCATTTATCCTTTACAATGTCCAAATAAATGACTTGTTTGGCATCTCACTGCTTTTTGGCTTGATGGTAATAAAAAAAAATCCAAGAATGATCATTGTCTTTCATTTGTAATGCCTGCTGGAATAAGAATGTGAAGATCATTGCAGGCATAAATTGCATTTGAAATTAAACCCCTAAATAGCTATTTTCTGGGGTCCCTCTCTTGGATCTGATAACATAAAAGCTAATCACTGTTGCCAGATCATATCCGAACAGAGGAATGTCCTCCTCATCTTCATCGTGACTGAAGGTTGCATTATGAAAAAAAGCAGAGCTTAGTTGTAGAAGAGACCCCAGTATCTGTGGTGGCAGATAAGGCGAGTAATCTGGGCCTGATGGGAGCTGCCAGATGGCCCTGGCCATAAAGACGCAGAGGAGGCAGGTGCAAGGAGCTCACTGTCCTAACTGGGAAAGCCCTGAGGAAACATTCAGTCACAGACAGAAATGAAGAAACTGCCTAGCCTGGCCGACATGCATGTCTCGAAAAGAACGATTTGCACAGACAGCCTGTGAATGTTTCAGTCTTTTAAATAGAATTAAGTACAGGTACTTGCTGTGTTTCCTACCATTTTTAATTTTTTAATTGGGGGCTTATCTTGACTTGGTGACCATCTGGGTATAGTTCATCAATTTCTTGACTTGCTCATTATTCATCTTCCTATAATAAATATTGGTTTAATGTGTATTATATACCAGGCAAGCAGTACTGCTATTGTCCTGACAGTAAACTATCTTCTTCTGGGTACCTGCTCTCATGACAAACTGGATATACAAGTATTGTACACTTTTCTTTTTTGGGGGGTAGGGGTTTGGGGAGGGTCATGCTTGTCAGTGCTTGGGGTTTAGTCCTAGTTCTGCACTAAGGAATTATTCCTGGTAGTGCTCCAGGGACCATAATGGGATGCTAGAGATCAACCCAGGTCAGCTGCATGCAAGGCAAGTCTTTACCTGCTGCTCTTTCACTTTGCTCCCTGTATACAATTTCTTAAGTAATTATTTAAATATGATTTTATGAACTCAAGGATATGATGTTATGCAACTACACAATATTATTTGGAGACTTCAACACTACTTTGTCACCCCTTGATAGATAAATGACAAACTCAGCAAGGATATACTGGCTTTGAAAAATAAAATGGAAAAGAGAGGGCTAGTAGTTATATGTAGGGCTCTTTATCCACCAAAACTGGAAGTACAATCTTCTCCAGTGCACACTGGACATTGTCCAAGATAGACCACATGCTGGGCCACAAAACATACGTCCATAAAATTAAGAAGATAGAAACTATATAAACTATCTTTTCAGATCATGACGCACTGAAAATAGAAGTTAATCACACACAAAAACAGAGGCTATAATCAAACACCTGGAAATTGAACAGCTCACTACTGAACAATCAGTGGGTTAGACAGAAAATCAAAGAGAAAATCAAAAGATTCCTGGAAACAAACGAGTATGAGGACACAAGCTACCAGAACTGTGGGACACAGCAAGCAGTGTTAAGAGGAAAGTTTATAACTCTACAAGCATTCATCAGAATTTTAAAAAGGGCCCACATAAATAACTTGACTTCACAGCTTAAAATCTTGGAAAATGACCAATTCTTTAAAGAGGAACTACTGCCAGTTCTTTTCAAGCTATTCTAGGAAACAGTAAAAAACAGAAACATTCCCAAAAAGTTTCTATAAGGTGAATCTCATACTAAAAGCAGAGGGAGACACCACAAAGAGAGAGAGAAGGAAAGAGGGGGAAGAAGAGAGAGAGAGAATGAGAATTACAGGTCTGATGAATACAGACTCAATATCCTCAACAAAATCCTAGCAAATAGAATCCAAAGATTCATCAAAAAGACCGTACACCATGATCAAGTAAAATTCATCCAGTGAATGCAAGGGTGGTTTTACAGTCACAAATCAATTAAAATAATGCACCATATTAATAAAAGAAAAAATTAAAACCATATGATTATATCAATAGATGCAGACAAAGCATTTGACAAGATCCAGCACCCATTCATGATTAAAAATTCTCAATAAAGTGAGTGAAAGACCATTGCTCAATATAGCCAAAATCATCTACCACAAGCCCAGAACAAGCATTATTCTCAATGAGGAAAAAGCTAAAAAGCTTTCCCTCTAAGATCAGGTACAAGATAAAGTTGCCCATTCTTATTCATATTCAGTATTATACTGAAAATCTTACCATAGCAGTTAGGTAAGAAAAAGTAATCCAGATAGATAGGAAAGAAATCAAGCTCTCACTATCTGCAGATAATAAAATACTATACAAGAAAATCCTAAAGACTACAAAAAAAACTTCTTCTTGGAAATAATATATTTTATTATATATTTATTCATATATTTATTACATATTATATATTTTCAGTGTCATGCTAAAAATTAATATATAAAAGTACATGGCTTTCCTATATAGCAATAATGAAAGAGACATTAAAAACAAACAAACAACAAAAAACCCTTCACAATTGTTCCTTGGAAAATCCAAATATTTCAGAATCAGGTTAACTAAACAGGTGAGGAACTTTACAAAGAAAACTACAAAACACTACTTCAAGAAATAATATAGAAAACAAGAAAATGGAAACATATCCCCTGTTCATGGATTGGGGGGATTAACATTATCAAAATGGCAATACTCCCCAAAGCAGTATGTAGGTTCAAAGTAGTCCTTATACTCAAGGCATTTTTCAAAGAAATAGATAAAATAATCCTGAAATTCATATGGAATAAACCTCCATGAATAGCTAAAGCAGTTCTTGGAGAAAAGGAGATAGGAGTTATCACCTTTCTCAACTTCAAACTGTACAAAAAACAATAGTAATTAAAACATCATAGTAGTGAAACAAAGACAGACCCACAGATTAGTGGAATAGAGTTGAATTTCCTGATACATATATTTAAAGATATGATTATTTAACCTCTGATCCTTAAATATATGATTATTTAATCTCTGATATAGGAGCAAGGTATATAAAGTGGAGTAAGGAAAGCCTCTTCTCAAGTGGTGCTGGGAAAGCTGGGCGGGTACATGTCAAAAAAATGAGCTCAAACCTCTCTCTAACACCATGCACAAAAGTCGGATCATACCAGTTTGCAGACCTCAACATCTGACCTAAATCCATAGGTATGTAGAGGAAAATGTAGGCAGAACCCACCATAACATTGAAGCTAACAGCATCTTCAAAGATGAACCACCACTAACCAAGTAAGTGGAAGCAAAGATGAACAAATGGGACTACATTAAATTGAGAATCTTCTATACCTGAAAAGAAATGGTGACCTAGATACAAAGACAGCACTCAGAATGGAAAAACTTACCAACCAAATACTCAACTGATAATGGGATAATATCAAAGATATATAAAGCACTTGTAGAACTTTATAAGAAAAAAACATCCAACCCTGTCAAAAAAATGTGGAGAAGAAATGAACAGAAACTTCCTCAAAGAAAAACTTCAAATGGTCAAAAGGCACATGATAAAATGTTTATATCATTAATTATCAGGGAGATGAAAATCAAAACATCAATGACATCATCTCATATCACAGAGACTGGCACACATCTAAAAGAACAAGAACAACCAGTGTTGATGCAGATGTGTGGAGAAAGGGACTCTTAATTCATTTTTAGTGGGAATGCCAAGTGGTCCAGCCTTTTTCAAAAAATAATATGGACATTCTTCAAAAACATTTGACCCAGTAACACTTCTGGAAATATAACCAGTGGGCCCAAAAACACACAACAGAAATGCCATCTGCACTTCTATATTCATTGCAGCACTATTCACAATCTCCAGAATCTAGAAACAATCCAAGTACCCGAGAAAAAACTACTGGATAAAGAAATGATGGTATATGTACACAATGGAATACTACACAGTCACAAGGGGGAAAAATGAAATGACTGAAATAAAATTTGCTTATAAATGTATGGACATGGAGAGTATCATGTTGGGTGAAATTTTTCAGAAGTGATAGAGAATTATTTCACTCATTTGTGAGATATAAAAAATAAAAACAAAAAAAATCAGTACATGACTAATAACCAAGGACAAAAGAAACAGGCATTAGGAGGTCCGACCAGTCTCCAACCGGTCCATGGTTGGAAGCGTGTGACAATTGTGAGGGGCAGACAACAGTGAGGATATAGAAAGGACCACTATGACAACAATAGTTGGAAAATATCACTCTGGGCAAGAATTGAGTGCTGAAAAAAGATAAATGGATATACATAATCTTTTGGTACCTGTATTGCAAATAATAACCAGAGGGAGAGGGAAAGAGGGGCACTGTATGACTGAAACCCAATTTGAAAAAGTTTGTAACTGTGTTTATCATGGTGATTCAATTAAAACAAAAAAGTTGCACAACTCTAAAATGAAAACACTGGCCCAGCTCAAAACTCACCTTTCAGTAAGTGCAAGAATGCAAGAATTAGAAATGAGGAAGATAATTGTGCCAAGTGGCACACAGTGAAGATTCTGGATCACAGAAATTTAATTTAGAAGTAAACTTCCAAATAATCCAAAGGACATATGTGTGACCCTAAGGATATCAACCATAGTTGTAAGGTTATTTTTTTCTCTCTATTTTTGCTGTTCCCTAGATTAGATTGCCAATTAAAATTAAAATTTGTTAAAGATAAAAAAAAAGTCTTATCCCTACTATAAGGATATAAAGCTGGGAATTCACACAGAATGAGTAATATTCTTCCACTATTTGTAGGTTCAAAGCATTGTGGCTTTTCTTTGAAATTTGTCCATTCAGGAACAACAGAATCAGTTATGCTTCTCTCCTTGCTAAAAGGTTGGATGTTCAGAAGGTTGTGGCTAAAACAGAGGTAACTTGTGGTAAAGTAAGTATCATAGACTTTAAGATATGGCCTGTGGGGCCAGAGCAATAGTACAGCGGGTAAGGTGTTTGCCTTACATGCGGCTGATGAGGGTTCCACTGCCTGCATCCCATATGGTCCCCAAAGCACAACCAGCAGTAATTCCTGAGTTCAGAGACAGGAATAACCCCCAAAGATCACCAGATGAGACCCAAAAACCGATAAAATAAAATTTAAACAAATATGGCCTGAGCAAGCTATCCATTGGACTGATGTTTGTTTCCTTTATAGTTTCATGACTACAATCCTCAATGCACTCATGATAGTATGTGGATATGGAACTATGGAGAGATCATTTGGTGCTTATGAGCTCTTGAAGGAATTAGTGCCCTCATTGGGGTTGGGGGGGGAGTGACAGTAGAGCACTCTTTGTCCTATCTATACCCCTTTTTGCTATCCCCCTCCTCTCTAGCAAGTACAGAACAAACTGGCAGTGCCTATAAGCCAGCAAGAGGGTTCTGACCAGATCCAAGGGGCTTCTGGTGACAATGCTCCAGCCTCCAAACTAAGAAATCAATGTGTTAAATAAGCCACACAGCCCCTGATGTTTTTTTATAACCGCCTGTACACACAGACTAAATCACTTAGAAATATTTTATCAGCATTGAGACAAATAGCCAAGTTCCTTAATCTCAAAGTTAAATTGTCTTGGTTGCAAAGCTACCGTAACTATTTATTCCTTGGTCCAAATCAAATAGGAGATTATACTGTAATATTCTAAAGTTTGAAATTGCTTCACCAAATGTCAGAATTTTTAGTTTAAGCATAATTAGACATTTTACATTTAGGAAAGTACTAGCAGTGCTAAATAATCATCGACTTTTTAAAAAATTAGGAATTAATGAAGTGAGTAAGGACAACTGGGGATCTGGGATATAGGAATATATAATGTGCATATAAAAGTTCAGAAAAATCTAAGCTTTTCTTATGGTTCTTTAACAGCGTGACTGACATATATCAGCAAAAATGGGGTTCTTCATGTCAGCTGCTAAAGGGAAACTATATGGAGCTGAGTAATACCATAAAGTTCATTAACGAGTAATAACCATATAGAGTGATCCGTTAGAACAGTACTCATAAACAAGGCCTTTGCTTTTCATCAGCCCTCATTAAAATCAAAGAGAAATGTGGAAACAGAAGAAAATACTTAAATACCGAGTTTATTGATTTACAGATGAATATAGGAAGATGTTTAATGAGTCAGCGGAGTAGAGCTTTGCCGAATTATTTGTATACCTAGCAAATCGCCAAGATTTGCTGAATTATTTGTATACCTAGCAAATATTTGGTTCATGCAACCGCACAAATCTGGGAGCATCTTCTGCCAGCTGACCCATGGCAGCCGCGGGGATCAGCGGCGAAGTGCCTCCAGCCGGCCCTGCTCCTCCTGCAGCTGCGGCCTGGCACACCCTAATCCTGAGCGCCGCCTCTTGGCTTCCAGCATTCTCCCACCGCAATGGACGAGTCCTGGATCACTTCCCTCCGCAAGTTTCCCAGTGCGGGCAATCTTCGCCTTGCTCACAAAATAAATGCAACAGCTGAAGGAAAATGTGTCTGTAATCTCAGCTCTATTCCCAACCCTTTCCTCCAAGAACAAGATAGCCAGAAGGGACTCTGCCCCAGCACTGGAAACCTGCCATGGGTCCGTGTTTATGCCCTCTTTTCCAATCCCAAGAGAACTATCTTTTCCCTCCCTTGTCTGTGCTGGGGATTGATGAGAGGTCTTCACACATGAGAGGTGTATGCACTACCTGGACACTCATTGCCAGCACCTTGGACCATTGAATCACAGTCTTATTCTGGCACAGAGAAGATCCTCCAGTTCCACCCACATCTCAGCAAAGTTATTTCATCATTCCTTGTAACTGTGTTCCCGAATGTACATATATCACAATTTCATTATCTGTTCACTTTCCTCTTTCATTGGGCTCTATATCCTAACAATTGTACTAAGTGTTCAAAAAAAAAAAAAACATAGATGTGCATATATCTTCTCTTCTCTCCTTTTGTTTTTGTTTTTGGGCCACACCTAGCAATGCCCAGTAGTTAATGCTGGCTCTGCATTCAGAAATTACTCATACAGGGAACTGTACAGGATGCTGGGGGTTGAACCCAGGCTGGCTGCATGCATGTCAAACACCTTATTCATTCTACTATCACTCCAGTACCTATCTTTTCTAAAAATGTTTTTATATCTTGGAATACTCCTTGAAACAGGATGATCTCTCTGCCTTTTCAATAAGATAGGGCATATCCTTGACCTAAGGATCAGATATATTTTCATTAGTGAGATTTTTCAAACTCATAACAAAAATCCATTAAATCTTGATTCTGACATATCCAGCTTTTTTTTCTTTCAGTATTAATTATCTAGGGTTGTATTAATAAAAGATGCAGAGACTGAGTAACTCATATAACAAATCTGTTTTTCATTTCAGGAGTATAGAAGCTCAAAACCATAAAGTTGGTATATTTGAGGATGTTCTCCTTGGTTTATAGATTGTCACTCTTGCTATATTCTCACCTGGTGTGCTAGCATCCTTCCTATCTTCCTACTTATCTATTCCCCTTCTTAAAAGGACACGAACCAGTTTGGTTTAGGGCACACTTTAAGACTTGATGTGATCAAATTCTCTTGTAACCTCGCTTTCTCCATACAGTCATATTTTGAGATGCTGTATGGGATTAGTACTTTAATATATAAATGAAGAACATGCAATGTGATTCATCCCATAGTTGTCTACTAGATAACTTCTTGAAATTTCTTCCTATAAACTTATGGAGACCCAAATATCAGTCACTGAATTAGAAAACAGAGGGAAATAGAGTCCTTTTGATAAATCAACAAATCGGCCATCTACAAAGTCACTGGTGAGACATGATTACATAACTCAAGATTTACTTGCCAACTCTAGAACATCAATATAAGAAAATTGTTGTGTTGTTATGGCAGAAGATGGACCATGATTGGTCAGTTTTGGAAGTTTTGATTTTTCTAGGCTTCTGTATTGGAAGGGAGCCTACGTCTCCAGGTTCAGTCCTGTGCTTTATCTTCTAGAACTTTTCCTTTAAGACTGCTCCAGTCCTCAATTACCACAAGACCTAATACTAAACAGCCTGCTTTATTACATGCTATCTTTCTGCATTTTACCACATTTTTTATTTAGTGTGCATTAAATAATAGTATTATATGGTATGTCAATCCTTACTCTAACCCCCTTTATCTATAAAATAAAGGTGCAATTTCAAATTTATAGCTTATTAAATTTTTGATCTGGGCTATCTTTCCTAACCTCTCTGGTTCACCTCACTGTGCTCTAAAACTTTAGTCTATTAATGCATTGTTTACCACAGATCTTATAATGTGCTATGCCCTTCCTTTACCATAATATAAATTATTTGAGACTTGTGTAGAGGAAATGGCTAATATATTATTAAAAGAAATATAGATTTGGGAAAGAAATTACTTCCTGTGACTCTGACCTCAGTGACAGTAGCTTTACCTTTGTCAGTCAGAAGTATGACAAAGAATCAATAATCACCACCCACTGACCAGGTACTCAAAGCTGGCTTGGCTCCAGTGTTCTCACTAACCTGTGACATACAAAATAACGTGTTAGTGAATGGTAAGTCTCACAGGTGGAAAAATATTTGATTTACATTAAAGAAATAAAAATGCCAGGGAAGGAGAGAAATGGAGAGGGGAGGCAAAAAGAGGAAGTCTGGACGTTATATAGGGGAATGGCACTTGGCTCACGTGCAGTGGTGAGGGATCTGTATATACGTAAGTCACCAACCCAAAACCACTGTCAGCATAAGATCCAATTTACAAACACTAAGCTTAAAAAATATGCCTGTCAAGAAATCAGGTTGGGGGTGGGAGGGAGGCTGGGTTATGTGAGAGGGTGCAGCAACTGTTGGGAGAGACTGGAATCAGGAACGCAGCATACCAGAAACCCTAACTGTTAACAACTGTATAAATCAAAGATTTTAAATGAAAATTAAACACAAAATAAAGGAAAGGTACTTAAAAAAGATCACTGTCACTGTATCACTGTCATCCCATTGTACATCAATTTGCTTGAGTGGGCACCAGTAATGTCTCCATTGTGAGACTTGTTACTGTTTTTGGCATATCAAATACACCATGGTTAGCTTGCCAGGCTCTGCCATGGCGATGGGATACTCTTGGTAGTTCACCAGGCTCTCTGAGAGGGGTGGAAGAATTGAACCCAGGTCAGCCTTCTGCAAGGCAAACACCCTACCTGCTGTCAATAAGATGTCAAGGAGAATTTCTTCCCAAAAGAGAAACATCAAAAAGTAGCATTGTTTGCAAAAAAAAGCTCTGTAAACATACTTTTCTGCAATATTTACTATTTTTTAAAACTTTTAGGGAAGTCTACTTAAATGGATTTGGCTTATCTATGACAACCCATTATGTCTTTGCTTCTAGTATTTTCTTTCAGACATCATTTTTACTCTGATCTAGCATGGCAGTAGATCAACATAAGTATAAAATCTAAGCATAACATAAGTCTTCAGAGATACAAACTCTATAGTGAGGACTAAGAAAAAGGTTCGTGGAAAATAGACTTGAGAAAAAAAAGGCAATATTTTAATAAAATAGAGATAAGGGGAACTATTTTAAACTGAAGTAAACTCTACAAAACAAAAATAAAAGTGAAGCATTGGACTGAGGTAATGTATGGCTCACTGGCTAAGTACCTGTCTCATGTATATGAGACTCTGGGGGTACCAAAACAAAGAAACAAAAAATAGTCATTGAATATAAAATAGAAGAATCTTTCTGGAAAATATTGTACATAGACCAGAAGCAACCAGTACTGATACAGAGAACTTGCCTGGAGAGCTCTTAGAATAGCAGGATGAAAAGGTTAATACAGGGGCTGGAGAGAAGTGTATGTACAGTAAGACACTGCCTTGCCCACAGCCAACCCAGGTTGGAACCCTGGCATCCCAGCTGGTCTCCAAGTACCCCCAGGTGTAATTCCTGAGTGCAGAGGCAACTGTTGGCCCAGAGCATCACTGGGTGTGGCCCCAAAATAAAAACAAAACCCTAAAAAATTAATGTAATTTGGAAAACAAACAAGGAAAGTTCAGAGAAATATGACTCCACATTAAGAACTATTGACACACATTACAACTTAGAAGAATCTCAGGGACTTTGTGCTGAACGAATGATATTTTCAAATAATTTTTCTTTTCCTTGCAGCATTTAAAGAAAACCAAATAGGCAGACATTGCACAGAAAACAAATTAATGTGTCACGATTTTGTATTCCAAAAAAAAGAAAAAATAATCTCTTGCAGGACACATAGAAAATAAAAACATCAAGAAGTACGAATTGGGAAAGTAACTATAAAAGAAAAATCCATAGAAATACTGGATACAAAAAGAACTCTACATTTTAAAATTCCTCTTCACAGGGAAAAAAATCATTTGAAACTGTTGTGGTGGTATGTTAAGTAAACTCACTGTAGAGATCAGTTTGTAACATACATACATGAGACTAATATGTGCCAATTCTATCTCAATAATGTAAGTAAATACAGGCCAGGTTATGCTAAAGTTATTGTATTTTTAGTGAATCAAGATTGTTTTTAAATAAATAAAACTTCCTTTGAAAAACGTGAGGAGAAAAAAAGAGGAAATGTGTTCAAGAAAGAACACAGACTACTCCAGAGTGGAAATAAGCAAAGAAACAGAGACAGGCAAGTGAGATACATGTTGAAGAAAGAACACAGGCTTGAAGAATGAGCCAACAATTATTACTGTAAAAGTCTCAAGTCTCGCTGGCTTACTGCAGCAGATAATTCCTTCAGGTTTTAAACTACAAATCATCAAAGGACATTTGAGGATCTGTTATTAATTATTCCACATTTCAGTGCTTACCCTGATGAATCAGCTACTTGCTAGGCAGTATAGATAAGTAAATGACAGCTGTAGATTGCAAACCATATGCAGGTTCTTAATACTTTTCTAGGAATAGCTTACATTTAATTTCTTTGACGAAAGCAAAATATGTGGCCACATCCACATTATGACCCTGCAATAACACTTCTGGGAATATATCCCGAGGATGCAAAAGAGCACAGTAGAAATGACATCTGTACCTATATATTTATTGAAGCCCTGTTCACAATAGCCAAAATATGGAAACAACCTGAGTGCCCTAAAACAGATGACTGGTTAAAGAAACTTTGGTACATTTACACAATGGAATACTAGGCAGCTGTTAGAAGAGATGAAGTCATGAAATTTGCTTATGACTGGATAAACATGGAGAGTATCATGCTAAGTGAAATGAGTCAGAAAGAGAGGGACAGACATAGAGGGACTGCACTCATTTGTGGAGTGTAGGGTAGCATCACATGAGGCTGACACCCAAGGACGGTAGATACAAGGGCCACAGGGATTGCCCCATAGCTGGAAGACTGCTTCATGAACAGAGGGCAGAAGACAGACGGAATAGAGAAGGGATCACTAAGAAAATGATGGCTGGAGGAACCAGTTGGAATGGGAGATGCATGCTGAAAGTAGATAATGGACCAAACATAATGACTTCTCAATGTCTGTGTTGCAATTTATAATGCCCAAAAGTAGAGACATAATATGGGGAATATTGTCTGCCATTGAGGCAGGGGGAGGGTGGGAAAGGGGGATATAACCGGGGTATTGGTGGTGGGGAATGTGCACTGGTGGAGGGATGGGTGTTTGATCATTGTGAGATTGTAACCCAAACATGAAAGCTTGTAACTATCTCATGGTGATGCAATAAAATTTAAAAATTTTTTAAAAAAAGAAAGGATGGGTGTTCGATCACTGTATGACTGAGAACTAAGCCTGAAAGCTTTGTAACTTTTCACATGGTGATTCAATAAAAATTTAAAAAAAAAATTAAAAAATAAAGAAATAACCAATTATGAAAAAAGGAGTTAAACAATATAATACTCCCATGTGCCTAAATAGAGAAGTGAACATACAACATGAACAGTATTATGACTCATCTTTACATTTTACTGATACAAAACAGAAATACAAAAAATACAAAACAGAAAACAGAGTACTTCAATAATGATATGAAGCTGATTCGTGTCAAAGTTGAGCTAGAACTGAGTTTGGATTCATTGCTTTCATTGCTCTGTACATTTCCTAATGAAGCGGGACTACTAGTTCCATACTCCCAGTTCAATTAAAATTCTCAATGCCAGCACTTTATTAATTTAAACAATTAAATTGCCTGTAATGAAGTGCTTTTGTACCTGTAAAAAGTGCAAAATGTAGGCAAATTAGACTTTGTTCCTCCAGACAACAATGTTCTAACAAGATGCCCAGTGACAGATGCAAATCTGCTAACCTGGCTACTCTCATTTCCAATAAAAATAACCATGTTTTCTGCTGGTAGTAATGCAACATAATAATATAATAGTATGCAGCATTACATTAGTAATAAATGCACTGGTTTAAAGGTTTCAGCAATATTAAACAAGAGAATATGACTCCATAATAGATAATACACACTGTTGGATCAATTTCTAAAGAAAAGAAAACACAAAAAGAAGAACTTAATTGATTAAAGTAATTGTTTCACATTAAAGAACAAAAGAAATCAAAGATTATTCAGAAGTTTAACCCTAGGCAGGTAACAAGTCTTTCGATACAATAGTGAACTCAGAGAGGATGCCACTGGTATAAGTAAAAGAATGATTTGGGACTTAACACTTTTGCCTGCCAGAAAATGCTCTGGAGATCATTACCAATCAGTTGGAAATATGGATTCTGAAAGTAAAAGAGAATTTTAAAAGAGAGGTCAAGTTAAAGACATAGATTTTAGAATCCACCAGCTTAGAAGTGCTAATTGCAACTGTAGTCATGGAGAAGGTCACCCCGCAGGAGCCATAAATGAACAAGGTGCTGAAATCTTGGAGGTGTCAATGTTATGGGAGAGAAGCAACGTGAATTAATCGTTCTGTGAAAGCACCAGTTTAGCACATGCTCTTTTCACATATATTTCCATATTAATTTCACATGGAATGTCAGTTTAATATTTTTAAAATCTAGTCTGTGCTAGCTTCAACAATTAAATTCAAATTTGAGTATTTATCATTATTTTTATATAATACATAATGTTTGCGGTAGTGCTAAATGATATAATATTACCATTTATTCCTGAGGGACAGATTTTTTTAAACTCTGGGTGTCTAAATAGAACAAATTATCCAGGTTTTCAAGTCACTAGCTCATTCTTGCACCAAAGAGAGGTGATAAATCAAATCACTGAATGTAGGGGTGAAGATGCAAGGTATAATGTCTCATCGATTGGATTTTAAGCAGATGGAATTGTAGATTTCTTTACTATAGCACTATATTTTTTCAGAGAATGTGCCTTAAACATCACTAACATTTCATCATTTATTATAAATAAGTTATAAAATCTCCTCTATTCTCATAATATGAATCTTCTCCAGAAACCTGCATCTTATTTTCTTATTTGTCCATCTCTGCTGTGCATTATAATGAGTCCTGCTGTCTACAAAGGCAGCTTGAATTACCCAGTCAGACCCAGGCAATCTCTAAGAAGGCATACATGTTGTAAACAAGCTAAACTTTTAAAAAGGAATTTGCTTTTCATGCTGATGTCTTTCAGCATAGGAATCTTAAGAAATTACTGAAGAAAGTCTTTCCACTGAATTGTGATCAAAGCCTCAGAAATTGTATGGTGGAGATAACTTGAAGACAGATTAGATTTTAGGGACAATTTTAGAGACATACCATCATGCTCCTACTTTCAAGAACACAATAAACTTTATGAAATAGGATCCTGGTTAACTACAAACATTGTATAAGAGAAGGAAAATAAATTTGTCCACTTTTGCAAGAAACAACATATACAAAAGTGTAGGATGGCAGAGATAAGATGTAGAGATTCCACTGAAATTATTTTCTTTCTCAAAAAAAAAATAACTAGTGGATATTGTCAGTTGTTCTACATTTCACTGAGTTACTGAGTGTGTAACACTTATATCACTTGTCGTCCCACTGATCTTCGATTTTCTCAAGTGGGCACCAATTAACGTCTCCATTCATCCCTGTCAAGTGCTAGTGTAGCCCAATGATATCTGCTCGCTCCAGAAACAGGAAGAGCCTCAGACCATTCATTCAGAGTTTTGATGAAGTCTGACCATCTCATTGGTGGGTGGTCACAAGGTCTTTTGACATCCCATGAAATCTAGTCAGTAACAGCTCTAGTCCAGGGGTCATCTCTGAATTTCATTACATATCTGGCCCATCTAATTTTTTATGCCTTGGCAAATGAGACAGCATCCCTGATTCTTGACCATTGACGGAGGTTGGAACTCCGTATTTCTTCTCTCACTTGAGTGAGATGTGATACTCCTAACATAGCTCTATCGATTCCTCTTTGAGATACACAAATAGTATTCTCATCTTGTTTGCGTAGGGCCCAGGTCTCTGAAGTGTATGTTTGTACAGGAAGAATGGTGGAATCGAAAAGATGTGCCTGGATTCAAAGGTTTTTCACCCTCTTACCCACTTCTTTGACACTCTTGAAGGCATTTCACACTGCTTGCTCTCTTCCTCCTGCTCAGTTCTGGCGCCAAATCATTCCTCATGTTGAGTTCTCGACCCAAGTACACATAGCTGCTGCATTCAAAGATGTTCATTCCATTGAGAGTAAATGGAGCATCAGAGACTAGTCCATTTTTCATGAGTATTGGCTTGTTGAGATTCAGCTGCAGTCCAACATTTCCACACTCAAGGTAGAAGTCAGCCAGCATTTGTGCCACTTGTAATGTTTGGTGTTATCAGAACAAGGTCATCAAAGAAGCAGAGGTGGTGCAGTTGCCGACCGTCTATCTTCACTCCCATTTCTTCCCATTCCAGTCGTCACATGACATTTTCAAGGGCAGCACTGAAAAGTTTTGGTGAAATGGTATCACCCTGCAAAAACCCCTCTCTTTACGTCAATGATCACTTCCTTTGTAGAATGGTGAGATCCTGGTGGTGAATCCATAATACAGCTTGCTGAGGATATTGATGTAGTGAGTTTGAATGCCTTGATTGGCTAGGGATTCGATGACCACTTCAGTCTCAACAGAATCAAAGGACTTCTTTAAATTGATGAATGTTAGACAGAGTGGCATCTTGAACTCTTGCAAAATTTCAATGAGTTTGGTCACTGTGTGGATATGGTCAATCGTGCTGAATCCTTTTCGGAACCCAGCTTGCTCGAATGGCTGTCCTTCATCTAGAATTCTGACTATTCTATTCAAGGTATCAAGAGTACCCTGGCTGCATGGCAGAGCCTGGCAAGCTACCTGTGGCATATTCTATATGCCAAAAACAGTAACAACAATTGGCCTCATTCACCTCACACTGAAAGAGCTTCCAATATGGCAGTGTTAAGAAAGATGAACAAGGAGACTGAAAAAATCTCAGGGATGAACTAGACTACCAAAATGAAGAAAGACTAAAATTATTGACTGTACTTTCAACGCATGTACACTGGCATCAGAAGCATCCATCGAGGACCTAATGGTGCAAGCGCAAAAGATAAAGTACAACATCCTTGGTCTGACCAAAATAAGAATACATCGATCACATCAGACCATTTTTGACACTATAGAAGAATTGTTCCTTGGAACATGTGCCAACAGAGGGATCGGTGTCCTTGTCAACACAAACTTGGCCATGAGCATTGATTCATTCATATGCCTAACAACCCAAGTTGGATTACACTTTGATAGATGTGGCTCACCGCCTGCAGTTTCTATCTTCGTCATCTATGCACCAACATCCAACTATGAAGAAGAAGAAATTGAAAAGTTCTACATGGAACTGGAGAAGATCTATAAAGAAGACCACACCTTCTACAAGATAGTTGTTGGTGACCAAGAAGGTCACCCAGGGGCTGGAGTGATAGCACAGCGGGTAGGGCATTTGCCTTGCACACGGCCGACCTGGGTTTGATTCCCAGCATCCCATATTGTCTTCTGAGCACCGCCAAGGGTGATTCCTGAGTGTAAATCCAGGAGTAACCCCTGTGCATCGCCGGGTGTGACCCAAAAAGAAAAAAAAAATGAAGGTCACCCAAAGAAGTCCACGCTGGGACCCATGGCCTAGAATGGAATGATCAGGGTGAGAAACTCTCTGAGTTCATCGTGTCGACCAAGACCATCCATGATAACTCACAGTTCCAGAAAACTGAATCTAAACGCTGGACATGGGAGTCTCCCGGTGGACAGTTCTACAATTAAATTGACCACATCATATTCAATTGAAGGTTTTGCCTGACTAATGTCGCTATTGTCCCAAAATTCCAAACAGAATCGGACCACCATCTCCTTCATGCGAAATTCTACTTTAGAGCGGGAGAAAGGTCTGCAAAGTTTAAGTTTAAGAAGGGAACTCCCAGAATGACCACCAACTGGAAGCTCTTTGGTATTATTGCGGCAACATGGGAAGATGCTGTCCTTGACTGTAGGATGACATTGCTTTGTCTTTTCCCCCCTTGCCATAAGGAGCTTAGGTTCATCCCCATCACACCCATCACGGTGCTCCCGAGTCACTCCCATTTCTTTGTTCTGTAACTACTTTTCTATGCTCTCTTCCCCAAACAGTTAATCAGCTTTTTTCCCTAATGAAACTGTTAATTTGTAAGGTCAGATCTTTCTAGGACACTGAGCTTATATAGTAAGTTAACATTGCCTTTCTCCTCTCCTTGTGTCTTTTGAATAGTTTACTTTAAAGCAATGTCCTTTTTGTATAGACACAAGAAGACAATATTATGCTTTTGTAACTTGGGAATTAATTGGCTTCAGATATTATTCATTCCTGGGCATCTGCTTTCTCCACTTAAGCCTCAGTTGCCCTCAGTTCCTAGCACCCCAAAAGCAGGTTCCCGACGAGGGACGGGACGGACCCAGGGCAAGCGGTGAGTTATGTGCTACCCTGGCATTGAGATGGGCCTGGCCAAAGTGCCTAATTCGTAACTATAAATTAAGAGCTTGATCATGGACAAATGCTGTCATGATCCAAAAGTAACGATGAGACTAGGACCCTGCTAGAGATAGGAAAGACTAATCTGGCCTGAGCACTGTAGTCTGAGATCAAGATGGCCCCAGGAGAGCAATTCTATAAGCTTTAATGCATTTCTTATTGTGTCCATACAAAATGATTAATGTTATGAATGCTTATGTGTTTGCTGGATTAGGAAAGGAGAAACACACTCATGGGACTCCATCCTTGGGTGGATGGTCCTGCTGAAGGAGAATCTGTGCTAAAAGCAGCATCCCCCTGAAGGGAAAGAACTTTACCCCTATTGATGGTGATCACTCCTATGTGTAAGCCCCAACCCCCTCATGCTGGAGGGATTTAACTAGGCTGTAAGAGTGGGTTGGGGGGTAAGACCCAGGGAGAGATCCAGGGAGAGAACAGAGAACATGAGCCAGGAGAGAAGGGGAGGAAGAGACAGGAGAGAATGGAATGAATGACAACTGATCGAGCAACTGGCCTTCGTTTTCTCCCCCATCTACCCCATGGCTAGGACCACTCTGGCTGGGCAAGCGTGTCCCGTCCCGCGGGACCAAGTTATTCAGGGTCTGAAGAGGTGCTACCTGAAATAGCAAGGGCGAGAAAGAAGAGGGAGACCAAGCAAGAAACTGTTGTCAAGGTGTTGTCAAGGTCTCGTTTATTGAAGGCGAGTATACAGAATATATAGGCTGAAGGGGAAGGCTTGCATGCAAGGGGGCCAGGGTGGATCACGCGGGGCATTTGTGGGGCATTTGCGTAAGGGGGATCATCAGACTGGAAAATGATATGCCTGTCATCTTTGTGGGTTTCGCCCTTGGTACAGGATGTCTGTTTCAGAATACAATATCTTGGTGGGCACTTCCTGTCTGGGGAAATGGCTAAGTTCTCCTTTTTCCAGGGTCTCGGTCCCCCACACAAGCAGCCCGGGACCGAACCCCCCTCAAACCTTCCCCCTGGCAGATAGTTTTTTACACTTGACAACATCAACAAGGAATACGATCGACTGGTTCAGCACCTCCATGACTGCTCGAAGAATTCTGAGAGTGAGAAAGCCAAAAACAGACACCTGTCTTTGGATACTCTTGAGCTTATTTGTCAACTCACTCATGGTTTGGCACGAGCCTCAGACAACCACAAGCTAATGTCCAAGCTCACAAAGCTTTGCAGAGAAGCGATAAAGGAAGACCTCAAAGAGAGAAGATCAACAGTGTTGGCCAATGTAGCAGAAGCTGGGAAAAGTACTCGCAACACACACCTGTCCTTCTCAACTACAAGACCAAGATAGCTGCCCTCCAATGTCCTGATGGATCTATCACATCTTCCAGAAAGGCAATGGAGAGGATTATTCACGATGTCTACTCAGATCTCTTTGATAGCCATGTCCACCCGCCCATATACCAAATTCTGCAGGATGGATATGTTGTTCCCAACGTCCTCCCTTCTGAAATCCGACATGCCATTTTGTTGGTAAAGATGCATACAGCACCTGGTCCGGACAAGGTCAGACTCGAACACCTGGAGAATCTGCCATCAGTACTTCTCAATACACTGGCTTGGCTCTTCACATGCTACCTGTCTGAATGCAAGGTTCCATCCCTTTGGAAAATCAGCGGAATCATTCCGTTGTACAAGAAGGGAGACATAGGCAACTATAGCCCAATTTGTCTGTTGTCTATCCTCTACAAGTTGTTCATTCATGTCATCCTGAATTCACTGAGTTTAAAAGATAAAATTCAGTAGTGACCACAATGTGATCAAAGAATAGAACATCACAGAGAAAAGATCCTTGAGCCATGGTGAAGGACGAAGTTCAATGTGACCAGCTCATAGATAACATCTCCTGGGGAAAGAAAGCTATATACTACATAATCACAGGGGAAAGTGACTAAACAATAAATGGTAGATTCACAGAATCTAGAGAAAAAAAGAAAAAGAAAACACAGTATCTTGGTCCTCCAGACTCTCTGCCTAGTTGCCAGTATCCAAATCCAGAACATCTAGACCAACACTTGTTCAAAGAGCATCACCCTTGATCCTCAGATCATGCCAGCTTTGACTTTCAAATCTGGAAAACAGAACTAGGGCACAGTTTTCAAACAGTACATACTAAAAGCAGAGAGGTCTCTCTCCTCTATATTATTCTGACTGGGTCCCAAGAGGTTTTGCTGCCAACACACAGGTCACTAGACAACTAAAGAAATCATCTGTGAAAATGAATCTGATGAGATTGCCTGAATAGGCCCTTAAGACTTACCAGCTCCCCAAAAATGATGGATGAGAGGGACTGGAAAATCCAGGGGACAGATAATCTAAAACTAATAAACCCAAACTCCTACTTGCAGGGGCCTATCAAGGCTAAGCTTCCTAGACAGTTACCAAGTCTCTTTTATTCTCTGCAAACGACCCTACTGAACAAGTTCTGCCATAAAATCCTACCATTTGCAACAAACAGATGAACCCCGAGGTTATTTATGCTTTATGAAATATATTGATAAAGACAAGCATCTGATTTTGATCATATGTTGTGTATAGAGAAATAAAACTGAATAAATGAAAAATAATATTTTATACTGTAAGGTAAAGTTGTGGAAAAAAAGGAAGGAAGGAAGGAAGGAAGGAAGGAAGGAAGGAAGAAAGAAAGAAAGAAAGAAAGAAAGAAAGAAAGAAAGAAAGAAAGAAAGAAAGAAAGAAAGAAAGAAAGAAAGAAAGAAAGAAAGAAAGAAAGAAAGAAAGAAAGAAAGAAAGGACGGAAGGAAGGAAGGAAGGAAAGAAAGAAAGAAAGAAAGAAAGAAAGAAAGAAAGAAAGAAAGAAAGAAAGAAAGAAAGAAAGAAAGGACGGAAGGAAGGAAGGAAGGAAAGAAAGAAAGAAAGAAAGAAAGAAAGAAAGAAAGAAAGAAAGAAAGAAAGAAAGAAAGAAAGAAAGAAAGAAAGAAAGAAAGAAAGAAAGAAAGAAAGAAAGAAAGAGAGAAAGGAAGGAAGAAAGAAAGAAAGAAAGAAAGAAAGAAAGAAAGGAAGGAAGAAAGAAAAAGAAGCGAGGGAGAGAGGGAGGGAGGCCTTTTCT
The DNA here is from genome assembly GCF_027595985.1 of Sorex araneus. Classification (NCBI taxonomy): domain Eukaryota; kingdom Metazoa; phylum Chordata; class Mammalia; order Eulipotyphla; family Soricidae; genus Sorex; species Sorex araneus. The sequence continues at coordinate 327,815,436 of NC_073302.1, forward strand.
GGGTTATAGAGCAAAATTTCTAAAATCACTCAGTACATGCTGCCCATCTCTCCAGTCTCTGGTTGGCAGTTATGTGCATCAATTCCCCTGGTTCTGTTTCAGCTTTAACAACAATCTCAGAAGTGGCTGTTCCAATGGCTCAGCTCTTTATTGTCCTAGGACCCATGCCTGTGGGTACTGTTTGAGACTCTGTCCTTCAAGTTTTTAACTATTTTGCAACCTCTACAATATGATTCTTATTACTCCTACTGAAGCATCTTAATGTGTTTTCTGTTTCTTGAGCTGAAACTGGACTGATTTTTTTTCTGTACCTTAAATAGTAAGAGCAATTTCAGCAAAGAAGCACCTTTAGTTTAATTTTGTTTTAAATTTCTAAGAAAAAAAACCAATTCCAGTGACTAATTTAAAGCCATGGGAATATCCCCAGAGAGTGATAAAAGACGCATGTCCGTTCTTCCTGCCTGAATATATTGCTTCTAATTCTTATATTTGCATATTCATGCAATGTCCCAGGCTTGAAAGACCTGAAAACGATTTTGCAAAGATACCTGAACTACTAATGCTGTTTTTTAAAATGAAAGTTTAAAGAGAAGACTACAATAAAGGAAGAAGAAATGAGATGGCCTCAGTCTCAAACCATGAACCATTCCCTGGTCAAATCTGATTTCCATGATAAGGGCCCACAAAATTACTTGCCATTTTTCTCATTTTCAGCATATCTTAAGGGCATCAAAATGGTGACCTCCCTTCCTGCATTCCTGTGTTTCTGTTGTAAAAGCGATTTATTAATCTCCCTGGTTATCGCTGGGATCATTCTATTCTATATAGAGGTTGTTGCCTATTTCCCATACAGGCTCCTCGTGCAGTATTATTGGGCATTCAGTGATGATATCACAGCCTCAGAAAATTGCTGCCTTCACTGGCATATCACTTCAGGTTGTTCTTACAGTCCAAGAAAATGTTATCAGCTAGGCAATATTTTAGATGTAAACTAATAAGACACCAGACCCTATCCATTACAGTAGGGTAATTCATGAACTGGGTAAGGCCAGAAACAAGTAAGAGTTGTAATCATAATTCAACACACACATACATTTTATTCCACTAATATGAGTTTATTTTTAACCTATTCTGTCAGATTAAGTGTTTTAAATACACTAATATTTTCTCAAATAGTATTTGAGATCAAAGAATGTGAAAAGGAATAAATCTAGTTTTCAGGCCTTTGGTTGCTACTTTTAAACACACATTTGAGAATGAATTTACTGAGTGTTTAGCTAACTTTCCATCCTTGTCATGACTTCAAGTGCATAAATGTGTGATGTATTAGCATAACAATAAAGAGACTAAAGAAGCACAATGAGAAGAAAGCAGTTACACAGTGGAATGGAAAGGGTACAGACTGCCTATGACTTTCGGTCCAGGTGCTGCCATGGTCTAGGTGGGGGAGCTCTTAATTTACCTATCTCATACACAGAGATCTAACTGGTGCTTTTGCCATTCTATAGAAATCTGATTAGAGACTTAAAATAATGCAACAGATCTGTTTAAGATACAAAAGTAAGGGAGAAGGGTAAAGACAATATCACTTGTATCACTTGTCATCCTGTTGCTCATCGATTTGCTCAAGCAGGCACCAGAAATGTCTCCATTTGTGCCTATCATGTGCTAGTGTAGCCCAACGGCATCTACTCACTCCAGGAACACAAAGAGCCTCAAACCCTTCATTCAGGGTCTTGACGAAGAAGTTTGACCATCTTGGTGAGCAGCCATGTGTTCTTTTGATGTCTTGGGGAATCCAGTCGGTAATAGCTCTAGTCTAGCAGTCATCTCCAAATCGCATTATGTGACTGACCCATCTGAATTTTGATGTCCTGGCAACCAAGACAGTGTCCCTGATTCTCAATCATCAACAGAGGTCAGAACTCCAGATTCATTCTCTCACTTGAGTGAAATGTGATATTCCAAGCATAGCTCTTTCAATTCCTCTTTGGGAGACCCGAGTAGCATTCTCATTCAGTTTTTGTAGGACTCAGGTCTGAGGCATATGTTAGGGCAGGAAGAACAGTGGAATCGAAGAGATGTGCCTGGAGCTGGAGGTTCTTCATCCTCTTAACTTCTTCGATGCTCCTGAAGGCTTTCCATGCCGCTCTCTTGCTCCTGCGCAGCTCAGATGCCAGGTCATTCATCATGCTGAGTTCTAGACTAGGTACACATAACTGCTGCATTCAGAGATGTTTGTTGAAAGCAAATGGAACGTCAGGAAATAATCCATTTTTCATAAACATTGTCTTCATGAAATTCAGTTGCAGTCTGACTTTTCTACACTCGTGGTCGAAGTCGGCCAGCATTTGTGCTACTTGGCTAATGCTTGGTGTTATGAGAACAATGTCATCAAAGAAATTGAGGTGGTGTCATTGCTGACCATCTATCTTCACTCCCATTTCTTCCCATTCCAGTCATTGCATGACATTCTTGAGGGTGGCACTGAAGAGTTTCAGCGAAATGGTGTCACCCTGCTGAACCCCTCTCTTTAAGTCTATGATCACTTTCTTGTTGTATGGTGAGATCCTGGTGGTGAATCTGTAATACAGCTCACAGAGGATCCTGATGTACTGAGTTTGAATGCCCTGTTTGACTAGGGCTTCGATGACCACTTCAGTCTCAACAGAATTGAAGGTCTTCTTTAAATCGATGAACGTTAGACAGAGGGGCATCTTGAACTCTTGCAAAACCTCAATGAGCTTGGTCACCATGTGGATATGGTCAATCTTTTTGGAACCCAGCTTGCTTGCATGACTGTCCTTCATCTAGTTTTCTGCCAATCCTATTCAGGATGACTAAAGTGAATAACTTATAGACAACAGACAACAGGCAGATCACGCAATAGTTGCTGATGTCCTGGATGCCTCTCTTCTTGTACAACAGGATATTCCTACTAGTTTTCCTACTAGTTTTTGGAATCTTGCATTCAGACAGGTAGCATATGAAGAGCCGAGCCAGTGTACTGATGAATACTGGTGGCAGATTCTTCAGGTGTTCAGGTCTTACCTTGTCTGGACCGGATGCTATACGCTTCTTTACTGACAAAATGTCATGTCGGATTTCAGAAGGAAGAGTGCTAGGAACGACATATCCATCCTGCGGAATTTGGTATGTGGGCACGTAGACATGGCTATTGAAGAAATCAGAGTGTAAGTTGTAGATAACCTTTTCCATTGTACTTCTGGAAGACGTGATAGATCCATCAGGATGTTGGAGGGCAGTCATCTTGGTCTTGTAGTTGGCGAAGGACAGGCGAGCATTGCGAATACTTTTCCTGGCTTCAGCCTCATCGGAGCAAACTCTGCTGCTCTTCTCTCTTTAAATTCTTCCTTTATCACTTCTCTGCACAGCTTTGCAAGGTTGGACATTAGTTATTGATTGCCTGAGTCTTGTGCCAAACCACATTGGCAAATGAGCTACATAGTTTCCAAAGACAGGTGTCTTTTTGTGGCTTTCTCTCTCTCGGTGTTCCTTGCACAATTATGGAGGTGCTGAATCAGTCAATCATATTCTTCGTTGATGTTGTCAACCATGGCATCTTCTCACATTGCCACAATAGTGCCAAAGTGCTCCCAGTTGGTGGTTGTTCTGGGAGTGCTCTTCTTAAACTTTGCAACCCTTTGTCCTTGCTCCGTGAAGTAGAATTTTGCATGAGGGAGATGATGGTCTGACTCCATTTAGAATTTTGGAAAAACAGCAACATCGATCAGGCAAAACCATCACTTGAATCTGATACAGTCAATGTGGTGTAACTGCCCACTGGGAGACTCCCACATCCAACATTTAGATTGGTCCTTCTGGAACTTCGAGTTACCATGGATGATCTTGGTCAACATAATGAACTCAGTCTCTCACCCTGTTTGCTCCATTCTAGGCCATACGTCCTGATATGGAGTTCTTCGGGAGAAATTCTCAGTCCTATTCTGCCGTTAAAATCACTGAAAGTGTGGTCTTCTTTATAGAACTTCTGCAGCTCCATGTAGAACTTCTCAATTTCTTCTTCATTGGAGTTGGATATTGGTGCATAGATGACGATGTTAGAAACTGCCAACAATGAGCCACATCTGTTCAAATGTAAGCATCCAATTCAGGTTTTAGGCATTTGAACAAGTCAATGCTCATGGCAAAATTTGTGTTGATGAGGACACCAACACCACTGACACCTCTACTCTGGCATGTTCCGAGGAACAGTTCTTGTCCAGTGTCAAAAACAGTGTGATGTGATCAATGTCTTCTCGTCTCAGTCAATCCAAAGACATCAGAATTGATCTTCTGCGCTTACACCATCAGGTCCTCGATGGCTGCTTCCAATGCCAGCATATGTGTGTTAAAAGTGCAGACAGTCCTTTTTGTCCTTCATTTTGGCAGCCTCATTTGGCCCTGAGATTTTAGCAGCCTCTCCTTGCCCTTCATTCTCAATGCTGCCATATTGGAGGCTCTTCCAGGGGCAGAAGAATGAGGCCCACTTTTGTTTCTGTTTTTGGCATATCAGATACACCATTGGTAGCTAGCCAGGCTCTGCCATGCGGGTGTATGTAGGGAGGTGGCCCCCTTCCTATTCCTCACTTATCTAAAATAGCTGCCCCTCCCCCTACTCCTCACTTATCTACTGGCAATATAACAATGGATAACAGAGAAAAGTGGTAATTTTAAAGATGGAATAAAGGAACAAAAGAAAAGTAGGGCAGGGTTAAGGGAAAGAAAGAAAACAGAAAGAAAAATACTGATGAGCCTTAGTGATTGTACAGGGCTTATGGTGCTCAATTGACATGTGGCTAACCAGTTTGAGCTTGGTATCTCAGATGATCCCCAACCCTGCCAGGAGTGACCTATAAGAACGATGACATGTCGCCCACAGCCCCACCCCCCAAAAAAGAAAAAAAAAACTGAGACTCAGAAAAATCTATGGCAGGAAATTTGAAAAGACTTTGCTTTTGTCAGAGCAATCATTCAAGGACTGAATGTTTTTCCTCTGTGATCATCAATAAAAACTAATAACAATAACTTTAAGTCCATCATCCCAATGTGAGTTATAAAATATTTTATCAAAAAGTACTGGGCATTCTTTTCACTCCATTTTCACTCCAGACCCCTCTCTGGACTAACACAGACATGAGGCAGAAGGAAGAAAACAAGAAATTGAGCACCGTGAAGCAAACTTTAATGGCCATCACCCAATTCTAAACTTGTCAGGAGGAGAAGGAACATAATAAAAATTGCTTAAATCTTAAGGCCAGAATGATAGTCTACAGAAATAGCATACAACAGGTAGAGGATTTGCCTTGTGTGCAGCTGACCTGGGTGAATTGCTGACATTCCATATGGTTCCCTGAGCTCAAAGGCAGGAGTAACCCGAGTATTGTCAGGTATGACCCAAAAACAAATCCAAAAATCTTTTTAGTCTTTAAATTTAAGAACAGTAATTCCATTCAATGCCCTGTAGCAGAGTGTTTGGAATTTGGCGTCTCCACTCTATGAAACAGGCAAGCTGGGGGGAGGGATTAAAGAGAAAACAAAACTGTCAAACATAGAGCTTGTCAAGCAGCAGATCCTAAATGTTCTGATTCTCACTCCCCTCCTCTTTACCATGGCAAATTTTTGACAAAAGGTGTTTGTGAGTTCTGAGAGACCCTGTCTGACTTAATGGAATTAAGAAGGAAACAGACATTTAGCAGATTGATTCCTACAGCATGATGGGTTTTGTGTCAAAGAGGACTTGTGGATAATTCATTAAATTATAAAGGGTTTCATGACGGCTACACCACTATCCTTTACCAAACTCAAGAGGAAGGAAGGAAAATTCAATATAGTTTGAACATCTATTTTGTACACTCACATTCAATTCTCACAATAGTCTTGCAGTTTAGGATATAATAAACTCCAATTTTCTGCTGAGCAAAACTAGATCTATCCAAGATACCTTGGTTGGTATATTTTGCTAGAATTTAAGAAAAATTTTGCTTTAATGTATAGCATTGCATGACATCTCATCCAATCCTCCAGACCCCATTATTATTAGCAACAAATTGATTCAAAAGCATTTGCTGAGTTCTTGTAATATATTGATATTGTGCTTGATACTTACCATAAAAGCACCTTAAATCACAGAATCTGCCATCTAATGGGTAAGGTAGTGTTTACAAATGTCAGTGCTACATATTATAATTTATAGTATGTTGGAAAGTGTCGCAGTTCTAGCGGCGTCTGGTGAACTCTTGCTGGCCCTTGAAAATCCAGGGTAGAGGGTGTAAATCTCAAGCTGGGCTGTACTCATATCCGCAGTGTGTATAAAAAGGCATACATTAGTGGGGTAGAATTAAGGGGAAAAGGTCTAGAGAGTGAGAGTACAGCAGGTAGGGCACTCACCTTGCATATAGCCAACCCAGGTTTGAACCCCTGGATCTCATATGGTCCCCTGAGGACCTCCAGGAGTAATTCTTGAGCACAGAGTCAGGAGTAACCCCTGAACATAACTGGATTTGGCCAGAAACAAATAATGAGGCAACTTAAATATTGCATTGACATACTTAAAACAAAAACACCCAAAAAATGCTATTTATTTCAGACAGACCTATCTCTTTCTTTGGCTAAATTTTGTAACCTCACTAAAAAATTACATTCATAGAACAGGGAAGATAGTATATAAAAATTCTCAGTGCAATAAATATGTCAACTTTCACAAAGCCAGTGCAGCTGGATAACAGTGAAGATAAGATAGGATGGTGAGTTTGCAGAATGATATTACATATCACCTTAAAGACCACTGGAAGGTAGTGGGTTTTAGAACCCAAGCAATAGTTCAGTGGGTAGGGGGTTTGCCTTGCTTGCCTGCACCCCAGATTTAATATTTTTGCCCAAATACATTCACCCAACCCAACCAAGAATGATATCTGAGAGCAGAGCCAGGAGAAAGCCTGGAGCACCACTGGGTGTGGCCCAAAAAAACAAGCAAGCAAAAGGTAGTGGATTTTATGTCTTCAGAAAAAGACATGATGTTGTTTGGGAAAACAAATGATCAGAGTTTTAAACAAAATGGCTAAAGTGTATTCTAAGATTTGCAAAATACAAAAGAGTGAGTATTATCTGATGGGAAAAAATGGTGCTCTGAATTAGGTTAGCCAAAGTTGGGAGTTCGATATATTTTAGAAAAGGTTTGCCTGCAAATGAGTAGTCCTTGCTAGAGAGGAGAGGGATGCTCATTGTCGGATGATGTGGATTCACATTTGATCACCATTATGAACGATGGACAATATCAATATCAGTCACCAAGATAGAGGAGTTGGAGGACGAATGCTTGGCCAAGACTGGAGTAAATCATTAGATGTATTAGGTCTCAACAAGGGGACAGGAAGTCTGGCTGCCATCATCTCAAAATGGCATATATTTCACAAAACGTCTGCCTTCAAGAATCTGGAATCTCAGTATCCTGCTACTGCTCTGACACATTCCCAAGCCCAGTGCTACACTCATTTTCTCTAGAAATTTTTCTTTACGATTAGTAAACTTCATTCTCAGTCTTCTCAAAGTGTCTTTTAACTTCTAGCCTTGAGTGACACTTTTAATCACCCTTACAGCATCTTCAAGAGCAATTTTTTTCTCCTCAACTTCTGCATAGTTATTTTTCAGTCATTATTCCTCCTTTTTAAATAAATTGCACTGGCCTTTTGGAATTAAGTCCTTTCAAATATCCAGCTATGCCTCGTCTCATTGCTACTCTTTATTGATCCTCTGGCTTCCTCTCATTCATGTCCTGTCAATACCATCAGTGACTTTAAAATCCTTATGGATAAACCTTCCCAAAGTCTCAAACTTCTTGATTCAATGATTACCTTATTTACAAAGAACAATTTCTCTGTTTTATCTACCCACTCCCAAGATGTGGTCTACTTGATTTTTCTCTATTGAAAAAGGTTTGAAACTATCACCAAAAATAAATGCACATTTCAAATATCCCTTTTGTTATTCTTCACAGTATGCAAACACTCCAAGGTCACAATGACTAATTATAGAGGAATCATCTCTATAAATCCCACTCCTTTCTCATTCACATTATTACTGCTTAGACTGGCCTAAACTCCATGGGACATTATCATAATTTGTCCCTGAGAACAAAGGCTTTTATTTCCTTGCTCTTTTTTATCTGTCACACTGTCTATAAAAGAAAAAGAAATAGAATGTTGGTGTTTTTCTTTTCTCCAGAAGCACTGAACAGTATGATAAAAACCCACATTGGCTAATATTATTTCAAATAATAAGCTGACTGATCACCATGGTATATAAAAATCCCACTAAAATATAGATATCCTGATGTATATACTTTATGCCTTCTCATTTCCATACTCTTTCACAAACTTCTACAACCTTCACAGAGCTGATTACTCCATATTTAATGAGGTAGCTTCATACTTGTATGAGCTCAACCATCTAAGTTGAGCTTCTGCAACAAACTATCACTGCATCAAAACATAGTTATATATGCCAACATCTTTCCTTTTGCCCTTTTCCTATGGGGGGAAAAATCTTTCCTCAACTTGACTTACAAGTCTACTCTCACCTCATTGTGTTATCCTACATTATCAAACCTCCTGATATTGTGTCATTCTCATCAGCTAAATAAACATGCTGCTGGTCCTTCTGCTTTTTTAGCAAAAGTAAATAAAAACCCTCATTTATGTTCATATAATCTTCCCTATATCACCTATCTTTCTTGCAAAACGTCCCGGAAAATATTTCTGGTTAGTCAATCCAACTGTCACCCAAATCACTGTCAACCTGGCTTTTGTAACTACTACCTAGAAATGTTTTTGTCTGTCTCCGCCAGCCAGCCCTTCTTGCTCCTTATGTGCAGCTCTGTTCTTATGGTTCTCCTTAGCTCATCAGCAGTCAGCTGCTTAGTAAGTCTTTGTTTTGAATCACTGTCCTTTGTTCAGCTTGTGTGACACCTTCATTTCAGAATATTCCACCTCACATATTGTTTGTGCATTTCTATTTTCTGCTCTGCTACCCAATCTCCAAACGTTGGTAGACTTCAAGGCAGCTTTCCTCCATTCTCTGTTTTCCCTAACAATAATATCTCCCAGGGTGAGAGCCTTCCATTGCCATGACTTTCAATGCCATGCAGAACAGAGGCTTTGTATACCTAAAAATTACCATGAGCTTTTCAAAAGTATCTAAGACTAAGGTATTTATCTCTAGCTTATGAAAATTCAATCAAAGACTCTGGAAATTGTTTCTTGGAATCTGTGTTGAAGGAGGGATGGGGCTTTTCAGTTTTGCTCTCTGTTGTTTATTTCTGTTTTTCCTATTATTTCTAATGTGCAGTCGAAGCTCAGAACCAGTGACATATTATCTGGCAGCTCTAAATTCGTATTCTCTCTTCATACTTGTATGAGCTCCAAGTGTTTCCATTCTTTTATATCCTCCACACAATCCCTCGGCAATTAATTTAACTCTTCCATGAACATGTATTTCAAATATGCTGATATCGCCAATGTTATTTTCATCTCCAAGACCACTAATCCTAGGGATGCACTCATCTTGTCTGAATTTTGGCACAATGATTATTATTCTGTCTATTCTGCTCATCTATCTTTTCTGTCTTAAAATACAGAATACCCTTATTCTTACCTAGACCAAAACATATTACCTCCTCTCTTAGAAACTTTAATAGATTAGCTTATTCTGATAATAAAATCTAAACTTTTTCCCATGACCTACATGTTCTTCCATGAAATAGGTCCATTCTATCTAAACATATACTATTCAACTCTCTCTCTAGTTGATAGTATTCCAACTCCTAAACATATCAAATTATTTCCTAAATAATGTTTTGATGTTATACATGCTGAGAAAAAAAATTAGGAGAGGACAAGTGATGACTCAATGATCTTGAAAAGGTAAGAAGTAATGGAACAGACAAGAATTGAACTTGAATAAAATGGTCTTTATAAAATGGAACTTAAAGACAATACAACCATGGTTTCTCTTACTTTTCAATAAATTAGTAACTATAAAAAGTGATATCGTTTTTTATTTTATAAGGATAAGAATCACACGATAAGGGAAAAAGAGGATCAGTTGATCATTTGATTTTTTTTTTTTTTTGCTTTTTGAGTCACACCTGGCAATGCACAGGGGTTACTCCTGGCTCATGCACTCAGGAATTACTCCTGGTGGTGCTCAGGGCACCATATGAGATAATGGGAATCAAACCCAGTTTGGTCGTGTGAAAGGCAAACGCCCTACCCACTGTGCTATCGCTCCAGCCCCAGTAGATCGTTTGAATAAAATATATATTCACCAACAGTTGTTTTAGCTATTTAATAATTTTAATTAACTATTTTTAACAATTTAATCATTGCCAAATATTAATATTTGAATTAACTAGAAAACTGTATCAATGTGACTGTATGATAGACAGCCTAATTGCATGTTAGACTGAGTAAGACAAGCATGACCTATAAAATGTCTACATTCATCTAAAGTAATACATATAAATATGAGGAATCTAGGGTTCTTTTAGGGAATGAGTTTTGCTGGGTTCAAGTGCCATCAGGATAATGTCAAAATAGTGGGTAGAAAAAATTGACTTTCAAATAATCACTATATTGAGAGGAGGGTGATAGTAAGAGGAGACTCACCATGATGAAATAAATGTTCATCAGCTTCTGTGTATCTCCAAAATATTATATTCAAAGAATATTAATTTTAAGATCATTTTCACGAATCACGATCATGAAATCCCGTTGATCGTCAATTTCTCAAGCAGGCTCAGTAACCTCTCCATTCATCCTATTCCTGATATTTTAGAAGCCTCTCTCCACTCGGCCTTCCCAACGATGCCACATTGGAGGCTTTTTCAGGGTCAGGGGAATGAGATCCAGCTTGTTACTGGCTTTACATATGAATATACTATGGGAAGCTTGTGCGGCTCTCCCATGTGGACAGGAAACTCTCAGTAGCTCGCTAGTTTCTCCCACAGGAGAGGTAGGTTATACGATATTGCTTTTGGGAGCTTGCTTTTAAGTCTCTGGATGTTGGCCGTTGATGGGATTATACACAACTGGGTTCCTCTGCCGGTACCTTCATGCATGAGGCTTGTCCGAATGTGTGGAGAGGGGCCTTGAGCATGGCTGTGGCTAGGTTCTGGTGGTCTTTGGCCACTGGGAGCTCTGCGTGGGGTGGGAAGGGAAACTGGAGCCCATCCCCTTCGAGGGGCCCCGGGGAAGACAGATGTGTGGGCAAGAGACTCTCTGAAAAGCCAACAAGATAATTTTAAGTGGGAAAATTTTGGATAATCCTTCATTAATATGACAAAGAACAGGTGGGCTGAGATCTGCTAAAGCAATGTGGGTGCGTGAGCTAGTGTAACTTGTTATGGGACTATTGACTTATGATTTGACTGGATCTTCCACTTTCTGTAAAAAGGTTTGAATTATTCTATTTGTAAGACTACTGCAAAGAAATTGATATTTTCTAAAAAAGGACTTAAATGAAAATGTCTTTGCTTATCATGAAGCAAATAGTTTTTATAGGATTTTAAGACCTATTAATTTAGTTCATATAATTCCTATGTCAGAAATACCAAAACTTTCCCCCTGAAGATACTTTATAGGAGGTCACAGAATATTTTCTTTTTTGTCATAGCCACTCCCTCAAACTTTGTTGAAAGTTCTAAAAATTCAGCCTGAGAGCCCTAACTATGTTAATAAACATTCTTGACCTTAATTCTAAAAAAATAATAATAATTCAAATTGAACAATGTATATATAAATGGAAAGAAGGGCATGTTCTTCAGGAATCTGACCCTGGCTGTTAATGTCCTGAGGCATCACTAAATTCCAGTTTCTCATTATCCTAGAGGGTTTATCACTTCTGTTGTTCAGTCATGGGAAGTGAGATGATCCCATGTCAGAACACAAATAGCCTCGGGAACCTTCTTCTGTAGTATATGAGCTCATATGGCTTCTGCTTTCATATCCTATTTAGAAATCTTTCCTGGCAGAAATTAAACCAATTGTAATTCTGACAATAAAACATATGGCCTTGATGGTCACCAGAATGAGAAAAGAATACCCAGCCAGCTCCAATACACATTTAACTGACTCCAGTTAGAAGTAACACATGTTATGTTCCTCAGAGTCCAAGATCCAGAACTCATAGGCTTAACCTATGAATATATGAATCTAAGAATTATGTGTCAATATAGTTAAATACATTGAAATTTAGAACATTTCTCACGAAGTAAGCTAAAACACTTCAAGTAAGTGGAGGGAGGCAAAAAATTATTCCTTACAAAAAAATAAAATAATTTAAAAATTGAGATAACCAATTTACAAGTTGGTTCTCTATAGAAGGACCTGAATTAATTTAGTCATGATTTAAAACTAAACAAATACTGTGAATAAAAGTGGATTACAAAGACAGAAAAGAAAGTTCTAAACTGTAACCAAAACTCACTAATAGAATTTTTTAAGCAAAACTTCAGATTATAATTTTCAACAAAATAAAATACTATTATTCTACAAAATAACTAAGCTTCAATGGAAAAAATTTGCCTCAAAATTATTTTATCTCAATCTCAGTATTTGAATATGCAAAAAATGAATGAATTTAGTGCATTTATAATGACTCTTTCAATATACTACATATACTTTATTCATATTATTTCTTAAATGACATATATATCCGGAATCCAAAATATTTTCTCCAATATAGAAATAAAAAGTATTGGACTGAAGTAAAGCTTCTACTTAGAGAGAAATAAATGGAGTTTAGAATTACCCTTCTGACACAACGAGAAAATTTAATGAGCCACACTTTAACAAGTAATTTTAACACACTGACCAAGAGAATAACTGTAATCATGAGGGGGAAAAATTACAGTGAAAATTACAGTGGTTACCATAAGGAAAAGGGAAAAGTGGTGAAAAAAGACAGAAGAATCTTTTTGGTGGGGAAATGGCCCTGGAATTTTGGTGGTGGGAGTCATGCATTTCACACACAAATAGAAGTATGAAATGAAAGGCGTAAGTTTCTACAATATTCTAAACTACAAGACCATTTAAAAATATTTTTAAAAAGAAAGAAAAGGACAAAATAAGAGAACTCTGAATTTTGGCCTGAATTTTCTGTCTCGTGGCAATCTCTGGACTGTGGCATAGAGTGATTAAAGTTGTGAAACCTAGGCAGGAATCTCCATGATACTGACTTCACAGGTGTCTTCAATGATTCTTTTCCATTGGCAAGGAAAAAAAAAGAAAACATAAGCAAGATTACTTCAAGCTAAAAAGCTTCTGCACTGTAAAAGAAACCATGACTAATATAAAGACACCGACTGAAGAGGAGAACCTCTCTCAAGGGCTAATACTCAAGACACCTCAAGAGTTCACAGAACTCAACCATAAACAGCCCCATTTTTTAAAATTCAGGAGAGAAACTAAACTTACTCACAAAGAATTCATACAGATATCCAAAAACCATACTTTCAGATTCTTGTCATCACTGAATATCAGGAAAATAACATTTTAAGGGCAATAAGATATCATCCACAATAGTGAAAATAGCTGCTATCTAAAAGGCTGGCAACAACCAATAATGCCAGTGTTGTGGTGAAAAGGGGATACTCATTCATTACTGGGTGGCATGTAAAGTGGATTAGCCTCTATGAAAAGCAGTATGAAAACTTTTTGAAAATATAAAATATAGCTCCCACATGGTCCAGTAATTTTATTCCTTGAAACTATCCCAATAACATAAAACCACTAATTCTAAGAGCTGTGTACACATCTATGTTCACTGCAACACAATTTACAATAACCAAAATATATAAACAACCTAAGGTACAAACAATAAATGAGTTAAGGAATTGTGGCTTGTGGAATAAAAGATAGACCTGCAGACCAATAGCAAAGAATTGAGAATCCAAGTTAGCCCCCAAGACTTATAGATAGTAAAATGTATGACACAAAGGATCTAAGTACATGAGCAGAACAAAGAAAGTCTCTTCAACAAATTGTTGGGATAATATAAAAAGACACTCTACTGAATGGGAGAAAATATTTGAATATAATACATGAAAGTGCTGATATCAAAGATGTATAAAGAAGTCACAAAGCTCAAGAAAGTTTTAAAAACAAGTTCTATATGGAAGAAAGTTATGGGTCACTTTTCCTCATGAATTCTTGGAATCTTCTCAAGTTTTTGACTGACAGAAAAGTAGAAAAACCAAGCACGACACAGAGACCATAGCAATACAAATGAGCATGACACAAATTGCCAAACTAATTCTGTGAGTGAAATAGTTATTTAAAACCCTAAAAAAATCACCCCACAAAAAGGAGGAGAGTAGATGAACAGACACTTCCCTAAGAAGACATTTATTCCCCAATAAACATGTGAAAATCTGCTCATCATCACATTTATAATTAGGTACATGCAAATTGAAAAAACAATGAGCTATCATCTCATTCTAATACAGTTGGCATGGATCAAAAAACACACATCTGGAGATAATCAGTGCTAACAGGGTTGTAGTGAGAAAAGAACCCTCATACACAGTGGGAATGTCATCTGGCTCAACCTCTATGGTAAGTAATACCTCTCAAAAAAATAGGTATAGAACTCCCATACAACCCAGCAATACCACTTCTTGGCATCTATCCACAAAACACAAAAACCTTAAATCAAAAGAATATCTGCACATCAATGTTTATCACAAGATCTGGTATAATTGCAAAGATATAGAAGCAACCCAAATGGGTAAATGAAGTTGTGAGATAAACACATACACACACATACAGAGAGAGAGAGAGAGAGAGAGAGAGAGAGGAATACTATGCATCTCCACAAAAGAATAAACCCATGCAATTTGCCATGACATTGATGGACGAAGAGGCTACATACTAAATAAAGACAGAAGGAAAGGCATAGATACAGAATGATATCTCTCATACATGGGACTTAAATATGTATATAGTAAGGGGGCAACAAAGTTCCAAAGTAACAGGACTAGGAGAATTGGCCCACAGAACTATTATTTTTAAGATTTTTTGGGGAAAACAATGAGGGGCATAGGCATGAGGGGTTGAATGGGAGTGGCTTAGGGATCTTGGAGGGAGGAGGTGGGTACTCCAGTACTGCTATGGTATTAGAATGATGCACACCTAAAACCATCATTTCCGGCACTGTACATCATGGTGCATCAATCAATATTAAACAACGTTGGTATATATATATAAGATGAAATACTATTCAGCCATTAAAAAAGATAAAATCTTACATTTTAATACAACATGGGTGGAAAAGAGAGTGTCATTTTAGAACTAGGTCAGAGAAGAAAGCTAAGTACCACGTGATCTTCCTCATATGCTACAAAGCAACCATGCAAGGTAAGAAACAATGTCCAGTGTACACTAGCCCTAGACTCTGACAAGAGTTACCAAGCAGGTGGTGGGTTAGGTGCGAGCAGAGGGAAGAAGTTTATGAGGAATCGCCTCTTCCTTGCCGGGGGTGAAGGGTGTGGTGACGCCATATTATGACGACCACAGATGGGGTTTACAAGCTTACAATGATCCAATACCTGGAAGAAATCTCCCTGGACTTAGTTGCTAAAGTACAGAAATCCAAAACCCTGCAGTAGCAGCCATGCGTCCTCATATCTCTTCACAACAGGTCTGACTCTAGTGGGGTACTCCTAACAATAATAGTGAGGTTTGTGTTGAAATATTGAATGTAACCAAAGTAAATAGACAGTAAAGTGAAATTTATCAGTTACAAGGTGGGGGGGTACGGGGAGCGGGATGGGAGGTGTACTGTGTGTGTGTTTTTTTTTTCTGGTGAAGGGATGGTTGTTTCAGCATTGTATAACAGAGACTTAAGCCTGAAAGCATTATAACATTGTAATTTTTCACATGGTGATTCAATAAAAAGAATTAAAAAAAAAGAAATGAAAAAACAACCACAACAACAACAACAAAAAATAAAAAACTCAATGCAAATCAAACATTTTAAAAAAATGAAGTTTATGAGGAAACTGGTATTTTAGTAGTGGGTGTAGTAATATTGTACAGTGAGAACATAATATTGACATGTTATTGCAATGGTCAATATTTTTAAATTTAGAATAAAATAAATATAAAAATATAAAATAATCAGTATTCTATTTCAGTGGCAGAGAGTCTCTTGCCCGCAAGCCTGGCTGTCTTCCCCAGGGCCCCTCGGAGGGGATGGGCTCCAGCTTCCTTCCCCACCCTGAGCAGAGCTCCTGGTGGCCGAAGACCACAGGAACCTAGCTACAGTCATGCTCAAGACCCCTCTCCACACGTTCAGACAGGCCTCATGCATGAAGGTACCAGCAGAGGAACCCAGGTGTGTGTAATCCCATTAATGACCAACATCCAGAGACTTAAAAGCAAGCTCCCAGAAGCGATATCTTATAACCTACGTCTCCCTCGGGGAGAAACTAACAAGCTACTGAGAGTTTCCTGCCCACATGGGAGAGCCTCACAAACTTCCCATGGTGTATACATATGCTGAATCCAGTAAGAAGCTAGATCTCATTCCCCTGACCCTGAAAGAGCCCCCAGTGCTACATCGTTGGCAGGGCCGAGTCAAGAGAGACTTCTAAGATCTCAGTGAAAGGACGAATGAGAAGTTACTGAGTCTGCTCGAGAAATCAACGATTAACGGGATTTCGTGATTGTGATTCTATTTCAGAACATGAGGAAAAGTTTTGCAAAGATTAGGGCAATTAAGACCATTCAGGAAAGAGGGTTCTAGTGGCATACAAGACAGAATAAACAGATTATAGGATAACATTGGGTTTGCCCTTTTAGCCTTGCCACAGGGAACTTAGTTTACCTTAAAGCAATGTCCTTTCTGTATGGACACAGGAAGACAGTTAATATTTGCTTTGTAACTTTGGAGCTGATTGACTCCAGTAATATTTACTCCTGGGCATCTGCTTTCTCAACTCAGTTGCCCTTAGTTCCTAGCACCCCAAAATCTGGGTCCCGACGAGTGACAGAATGGACCCAGGGCAAGCTGTGAGCTACCCTGGCATCAAAATGGGCCAGGCCAAAGTGCCACAATACTCAACTATAAATTGAGAACATGGTCATAGACAAATGCTCTCATGATCCAAAGTAGCAGCAAAACTAGGACCCTGCTGGGGTTAGGAAGACTAAGCTACCTGAGGACTGTGGTCTGGAATATATAGTGAGATGTCCTCAGAAAGAACCAAACTTTAAGTTTGATACATACCTTATTGTGCTCATACAGAGTGGCATTGTTTGAAATATTTGAAGTAGATTTACTACAATTATTTAAGTGGATTACTAGCCAAGGAAAAAAGAAAGTGACACACCCTGGATGGGATCCCGCCCTTAAGCAGATCTCCTAGTAATCTGGAGTAATCTCCTTAGATGAGATCTTGTTAGTCTCCTGTAGGGTCTTACACATAATGCTGTTATGAAAAAGCACAAAGAATGAAATAATGACTATTACAGAAAACAAAGTTACCAGGCTTGATCTTACAATGAGAAAATGCTCAGGGACACTTACTGAAGGGGAAATGCAAACCCAAACCACTGATTTTTCTCCTCTCATAGCTGTGCAAATGACCACACCAAAAAGATCTGAAACAAATACTGACACTCTTCTAAACTGTTAGTCGGAATGTAAATTGGTACTGCCATTACAAAAAATGGTGAAAAGATTCCCTCTAGGGTGTTTTGTTTGCTTGGGTTTTGTTTTGTTTTCGGGTCATATCTAGCACTGAGCTCAGGGATCAATTCAAAACCCCTGGTCATCCTTGTGCAGGGCAAGTGCCTTATCCATTGCACTATCAGTCTAGCTTGAAGAATCTTCGCTTTAAAAACTAAAATTAGAGATACCATTATGATCCAGCAATATTGTTCCTAGGTTTATATGCAAAAAAAAATGTCAAAACTGAGTCTAAAATATATTTGTATCCCATTGTTTATAGCAACATTATAATAGCCACAGTTTAGGAACAACTTTAATGCCTAGCAACAAATATCAGAATAAGTACCTAAACTTAATAGTTATATGAATTATTAATATAATTATTAACAATTACATAATCATTTGCTATTTTAACATTAATTACTCATAAGTATGTATTGATAAACATATAATTTATACATTTGTATGTACATATCATGCATATGACTTAGAATAAAGCCACTGTTGTTAGATGATTAGAATTATTTATAAAGTATACAAATAAGTACATAAACTTAATGAAATACTAGCTGATTATTGAAAAGAAACTTTTTTTGTGATAACACAGAGTAGACCTTGAAGTATTTATGCTAAATAGAATGTCAGAAATTAAAAGACATACAGGAGATGGGGCAGGATTGGTTTTATTAAATAAAGAATATAAAAAAAAGAACAGAAAATACATACAAAACATCTCATAGCAGAAACATATGTCTGTTTTCTAGAAGAATTAATAGGGAGTGGGAGGAACTAGCAGAGTGGGTCAGTTTGATAGCTGAAAGGCACTTAGCTATAGTTGCAATAGGTATATAAATATATCAAGGTATGAAGTTTTAATCCCTAGACTTACAGAGTATTATAAATCAATTGAAATCAATAACATTTTACCTTGTATAGAACATCCAGGAAGAGTAAAGAAGAAAAAGGAAGTAAATAAAGAACTCCCCAAATCGGTATGGATTCCTTCTTTTTCTTAATAGCAATCTGTATGTGGGTGAATGCACCAAAGTATGAAAGCACAATCATCTGGGGCAATCGACAACTATATAGAATTATAAACTCATTAGGGCTCTAACTCAAACAATCCCACTAAACATCCAAGTTTCCACTAGAAACAATGAGGGAAACTTGAAAAATAAATATATGAGACGTTCATTAGTAATGTGTCGGCAGTATGAAATTACTATGCATACTTTAGATAACAAATCTTAAGAGAATCAAATCACTATTAATGCATACTTTAACAGCCTGAAAAAAGTCAATGTTCAAAGAAAAACAACTAAACCATATGCTGCTAGGTTACAGTAAAACTGGAATGGTGAGCATTACATCCCAAATCTTTTTACTGACAAGAAGGAAAATCTGCTTCAAAGAAAGGAAAATAATCAGTCAATAGTAATGGACCTAGAAATAACAGAGATGATTAAAATGACAAAAGGAATTTTAAGACATAAAAGTATGTTAGACACCAATTTTACATTCTTCACAAAAATTAACTCAAAATGGATTACAGACTTAACTGTAAAACAAAAACCTATAAAAGTGTCAGAGATAGCACAGGAAAAAATCAAGATGACCTTGGACTAAACAAAGACTTGGAGATACAATACCAACTGCACAACCTGTGCATGAAATTATTTATATGCTAGGTTACACTAAAATAAATTTCTGCTCTGGAAAATATCCTGTCAAGGGGATAAAAGACAAAATAAAAAGATGAGCCACAGCCTGACAGAAAATATTTGCAAAAAGACACATCCGTTGAAGGGCTATTATCAAAAATATATGAAGAACTCTCAAAGTTCAACAATGAAAAAACAAACCTGATTAAAAAGTGGGTCAAAAATCTTAAGCAACATCTAAACAAAGGAGATGTGAGTACAATAATACCATATTTGTATTTCTTGGTCTGGCTTATTTCATTACGCATAACATCCAATGGGTCCATAGGCTTTTTTATTTTTAAATGACTATTAGTTTAAATTATCTGTGAGAGTCTTTTTCCAATGCATGAAAATAATTCACTTCCAATAACAATGTATATCTTTTCATTCTTATCAAAATTTTTTAAAAACGTTTATTTCCATAGAAACATTTTATTAGTCAAGCCTAATTTATCATTTATAATATTGTTGATTATGCTTCTCAACTCATTCAAAAAATAATCAGACATGTAATATCTAAAAATAATTGGATCTTTTTTTGTGTTGAGAATCATAGTGACCAACTGATCAAATGCAGAGCCACTGTAAAGGTTGTATTCCATTTTTAATGAGCAAGTAGGAGAAATTCTTACTTTCTGGGATTTCTAATTTAGAGCTTTGAGGGTATTTGAGACAAAGCAATATTTACAAGCAGTTAAGTGTGGTTGCCTCTCTCAAAGAAGTCTTCTAAAATATTTCATGCAGGAACTTCATGAAACTCAAGAATTCTCCCCACTGGGGCTGGAGTGATAGCCAGCGGGTAGGGCGTTTGCCTTGCATGCGGTCAACCTGGGTTGGGTCCTAGCATCCCATATGGTTCTCTGAGCACCACCAGGAGTAATTCCTGAGTACAAAGCCAGGAATAACCTCTGTGTACCGCCAGGTCAGACCCAAAATAAGCAAAAAAAAAAAAAAAAACCTCTCCCCAATGAAGGCAGTGAAAGAACAGAACATAGGCTTGAAGAGTATGAAGTTGAACATTAATTGACCAAGCAAGAAGACATTGGGTATGAAGGACACCCATGCAGTAGTGGTTTTCTTTTCTAACCATGAAAATGCTTGTATCTTCACAAGTCTACCCACATGCCTTTTTTACTTCATACCTATCCCTGGGACTGAAGCGATAGCACAGCGGATAGGGCATTTACCTTGCATGCTGTCGACCCAGGTTCGATTCCTCCATCCCTCTCGGAGAGCCCAGCAAGCTACCGAGAGTATCCTGCCCACACGGCAAAGCCTGGCAAGCTACCTGTGGTGTATTTGATATGCCCGAAACAGTAACAACAGGTGTCACAATGGAGACGTTACTGGTGCCCCCTCGAGCAAATTGATGAACAACAGGACTACAGTGCTACCTATTTCTGGATTACTGAAATGTCTTTAATAAACCAGACTAAACAGTATCCAGTCTGTCAATTGGAGAGAGGCCGCCTCAGATTTATTTCAGAAATCAGGAGAATCAACATCATTCTTAACAAACCATATATTATGTTCTAATCTTAATCATCAAATCCTTCTTCCTAATATGAAGGGGATGCTGCAAGATTCAGGTTGCATGTCCCGTACTTTGTATACATAAAGAAACCACATCTGAAACTGCAGCTGTAAATGGCCTATTGGCTAAATTTTCACTTAATTTTCACAACATGCTAATAACTGTGTTGATTCTCCTGATTTCTGAATTAATCTGAAGTGGCCTCTCTCCAATTTGACAGACTGGACACTGTTTAGTCTGGTTTATTAAAGACATTCTTCTGCTATTGCCTTAAATCCAGGTCCTAGACTTGCAACTTCAATGGACATAGAGTGAGGATCAGCATCCCTGCATCATTTAGATCTCTGAAACAATGGAGTGCTAACATCTGCCATTCTGCCTGGGACATCAAAGTGATTTTGGCTCAGTAATCTGTCCAGACTTTACCACCTGGACAGTAAAGTATCTTATACCTTACTGGCAAAAATCTGGTTGTCATGTCCCTCTAAGTACATGATATATCCATTCCAGTTCCACACTTGGACCAAAGAAATGTCCACTTCATGAGTGCAGGGACCCAATAGATCCACTGGGAAACAGACTTGCCCAGAATTTTATTTATTATCCCATCTCCAAATTTCCCATCTTTAGTAAGAGGCTATGATAAAATGCTGAATCCCTCCCAGGCCCTACCATACAGATCACAACTCATCTCTCCATCCTAAAGTCATTTAAATATATTGTTATTTACTTTCCAAGCTTATTATTAGCCAAGTTATTGTTGTATTTCCTTTGAGGGTATTTTGGGGGTTCATTTTCACAATTATTTGCTGTGGTGTATTTCCTGAGGCAAATGGTCCAAGACCTGAGATTTGTTTTATGCATTGACTTTTGACTTTTTATTGAAGCAATGGTATTAATATTGCTGACACTTATTTCTAATCCTAGATATTTTTGTTGATTGGGAATTTTCAATTTTTATATTTTTGTCCATATCTCTTGCTCCCAGAAATACAATATGATATCTCCAGAGCATTCTATATGTCAATTTTCCTGGATTATAACATTGACATTCATATAATTGTGTCTACCTTATAATTTATGGTTATATAAAATTGCCAAGGGTTTATTATTCTGAGATTCTATCACCCACCATTCTTTAATAGGAGGTGCTACTATCAGTTCCTCTCTACATGTGGTAGCCACACCTGAGCTTAAAAATACTACTCAATATATAACTAAAAATCTTTGACAATTGTAGGTTTTACAAGGCTCTCTACGTAATATATTTGATAAGATTCTTTTTAATTTTAGTAGTAAATCCACTACAGTTTATTTATCTGAAACTTTTGATTTCTTATCTACTACCTCTGCCTTGTATTTGCATTTTGTTATTTATGTGCTACTGGTTTTCCCCCACAAATTTGAGAGAGTTCTGCTAGCCACATATTCTCACTTTCTCTTGACATTCTTTCCAAGGACCTTAGCTGAGGATTTTTATATCATTAATCTCTTCTGTATTCAATTGATACAGCATCTTCCTAATCCAAACCCATCCATCTCATTGCATCTGTTGCCTAGGTCCTACAACTCTTAAGAGAAAGCTTCTTCCTCTGATCATCATCAGATTTCTTCAGCTGGTTTATGCTATAACTGGGCCTTTACTATCATATCAGTGACCATGAAGAAAGTTAGTGTTAGGATGTGTAAAGGCAAAATGCTTTGCAAGACTGATCACTCTATGATGTTTTCAATCAATGGCAGAGTAGTAACCTTTCATATGAAAAAGGTGCCACGTCTGCAGACACAGAGGTCTAAGGTCTCAAAAGTGCATTGACCTCGATATCTTAATCTTACCCCTTTCCAAATTAAGGCCAAGACCTTGGTATAACAGAATTGCTGGGTTTGAAAATTAAATCTTCTCTAGGCATCAGTTACCTTCCAAATCAAGTCCGAGGCCTAATCTTCAGCTTTTTCTATCTTCTCACTGCAAAATATCAGCTTCTCTTTCTATGCTGCCAGGAGGCCCTCCAAATTTCACACTTTGCCCTAAAACAGTGATAGTCACACTCAACTTTGTACTGTCTCTCTCCAGTGCATGATTTACTCAGCAATAACCACCTAGATCCTTTGTCTTTAGAATTCATTCTTTCCACTGACTTCTCAGAGAGAGAGAAAGAGAGAGAGGGGGTGGAGGGGGAAGGACATGATCCTGGATGAGAAGCTTTGACTGAAGTCGATTCTTGAGGATAGAGGTTCCTGACAACTTCTAGAATTCATTAGGACAATGAGTGATGCAGACATCACCATTACCAACTTCACATACAAATAGGAAAATCAGAGTTACATTTTTCTGATATCAGAGTTACCTCTGCATATAACAAAACTGGATTTCCTGATAGTTGTAGTCTTTTTTCTTAATCATGTTTCTTACTCTGTTGCATGCAGAACATTTTCTGTAAAATTGACTGAATGCCACACAAGAGTAAAGCCAACATGATACAAATAGTAAAATATGATTAACAAATATGATGTTTTATAATCTAAACCAAATAGCTATGTAAGAGTTTAGCAACTAGAATTAGTATTTTTTTTTGCTTTTTGGGTCACACCCAGCGATGCTCAGGGGTTACTCCTGGCTTTGCACTCAGGAATTACTCCTGGCGGTGGTTGGGGGACCATATGGGATGCCGGGGATCGAACCCGGGTCGGCCGCGTGCAAGACAAACGCCCTACCCGCTGTGCTATCACTCCGGCCCCTAGAATTAGTATTTTTTTACATGAATATCTTGGTTTGTCTTACAGGTTTTTTAAAGAATTGATACCTCACAAAATTATCCAATTTCTGACATAAACTTGATGAGTAAAATGATAGTAAATGAAGAATGATAGTTATTACCCATATAATCACATAATATGCATAAGGGTGAGCATATCTAGAAGTCAGAAAAGAAGAGAAAAGTAATAGGAAACAAGTAAAAAGTAACGGAGGTTTGCAGTTCAAAGGAAAAAAAAAACAGTTTTAATTCGCCTACTCAGCAATATCCCTTAGGGAAAGTGGCTTCATGCCTTTATTTCTATCTCTGAATTCTGAATTTCTTTTCATTTGTATCCAATAAATCTGTGTAATCTTGTCTTGTCATGTCTAAATATTCAAGACATATAGATACATAAATTATATTTTACTCAAAGATTTTGTTTTCACTTGGCCTAAATAATTTGGCCATTTTTGAAAATGGAAACTGCATGGTTTATTTTTCAAAATCACAACTTGTCATTCCACAGTCCAAGCGATTCTGGCAGATGTCTGCAGAGAAAGTATGGTTGACACTCTAAAGGGTGACAAGTTTTTACCTTAAATTGACCTTTAAAATGGGTGCATGAATGAGGATCTCAAACATTTTTCTGATGGTAACTAGTTAAATTTTAAATAAATTTAACAAATTAGATAAACTGAACAAAGATCTGGGGGTTATAACAGTAACACAGCAAGTAGCTGCCCTGGATTCCATCCCTGGCACCCCATATAATTGCCTGGGACCTACTAGGAGTGAACGTTGAGTGCAGAGTCAGGAATAAACCCAGAGCATCACTGAGCGTAGACCAAAAGCAATAACATACTAATACAATTAAAAATGAACAAAGGTCTGAAAATTTCCATATGTTCACGTAGTTATAAAAACATAGTAGTTACAATAACTGTATCACTGTATCACTGTCATCCAGTTGCTCACTGATTTGCTTGAGCAGGCACCAGTAACATCTCCATTGTGAGACTTCTTATTACTATTTTTTGGCATATTGAATACATCATAGGTATCTTGCCAGTGCGGACGAGAAACTACAAACTCTCTGTAGTTTGCCAGGCTCTCTGAGAGGGGCAGAGGAATCGAACCCGGGTCAGATATGTGCAAAACAAACACCCTACCTGCTGTGCTATCAGTGCCAGAGCGATAGTAGCTACAATAAACTTAAAAATTAAAGTATATCTAAACAATGGCCTGAAAACTTTCATGTAGTTATGAAAACAGCTTGATACGAATCATCACTTTTCTTTCACTGGAAGGAATTAAGTGTCTTATAAGCAGCTTTTGCCTTAATGTCTCTTCACAACATGTCCATTGGAGTGTGAGACTTCCCTTTCAAGAATCTGAGATAGTCTTTGTGAGATTATAAAATAGTGTCTCTTACTTTTTTAAAACACTTGCAGCAGCTAATGGTGTTAGAACATATATTTATAAATGTCTTCTATCTCCAGATCTCTGTGGAGCATAGAAAAAGGCACATTTGAAACCAAACCATGGAAACCTTTTACCAAGGGTCAGCCCATTGGGGGTTACTTAGGGTACCAGTGATTACTTTTGATTTAAACTTTATTTGATCCTTGAAATCATGACTACAGAGGCCGGATGATTATGCTGAAAAGGTGGAGGAGTATGACTTTTCCAATTTGGGTTGAGAGAGTCAGCTCAAGTGCAGCAATGCATAGAGCAGAAGGCAATAAAGTACAGCGCATGGAGCACACAGAAGCATCATTATTTCAAGGTAGACTGTTTTCAAATGATAAAAGTGAAAAAATCACCACTTCATACCCTTATGTATCTTACTTTGATTAATGAAATGCAGTCACTTTTAGATATAAGTTAAGTAGTCAGAAGAAAGAAAATGTTTTATCTTGATATTTTTGTTGAAGAATGCTGATTTCATCAATTCTTCCCCAGGAAAGTAAGACACCTCATTCACTATCTGCGCACCTGTTACAGACCTTCTCCCTTACACAATGAAGCAAACTATTGGGCCTTAAACACTTTGTGGCCTAGAGAATTTATTATGCTGCAGAGGTTCCCAATTTTATCTAACACTGTGTACAGTTTAGTCACATAATACAGTAATCTTGATATATTTGTGCAAAAGAAAAAAAAGCTCACATAGATGAGGCATATACTTTCTGGTATATTATTTTTGTTCCTTAGTTCAAACTTACATGAGAAGAATACCATTAGCATTTTAAACTGGAACAAAACAGACATAAAAACAATTACTTCCATTACACCGAACATAATTTTTGAATTTCTTATTTTTTTAAAAAATTTTTACAGAAACTTTAGTACTAAAAAAAAATACATTGGTATAACTTGCACCATTTCCTCAAAACACACTGGATTCTGAAACCTCAAAATGTGACTATTACCATTGCAGATTAAATCAGGGACGAGCAACTCATACTGGAGTGAAAACAATGCTGGCAGGGATGTGGTGGAAAAGAAGTCTTCAACCACTGCTTATGGGAATGCTGACTGGTTCTACCTCTATGGAAAACAATATGGAGCCTTCTCAATTAATTAAGAAGTGAACTTCCATATGACCCAGCAACTCAAATTCTTGGACTCTATCCCAGGTACCCAAAATAATATTCTAAAAATACATTTGCAGAAAATACAACTCCTGCAGCATTAGTTACAATAACCAAGATCTTGAAACAACCCATTTGCCAAAACAGAGAGGTGGATAAAGAAATGCTCATATATACACTCAAAGGAATACTACTAAACTCAAAGATGAAATTATGCAACTCATTACTACATGGATGGACTAGAGAGCATAATGCCGAGTGAAGTCAGGAGAAGAATAAATGCAGAATGATCTTTCTCATACATGTAATGTAAAGAAGCAGAGTAAGGGTATACATGTGGCCAATGGTATCAGACTCAAATAGTCAGCCTAAAAGAACTGAGTCTACCCTTGCCTGATGGCTATTGCTAATACTTCCAATACTATATTAAAGAGAAGTGGTGAGAGTGGGCATCCTTGTCTTGTCCCCGATGCGGGCCGAATACAGACTAGAGACTGAACACAATGGCCACTCAACACCTGTATTGCAAACCACAACACCTAATCAGAGAGAGAGATCAAAAGGGAATTCCCTGCCATAGTGGCAGGGTGGGGTGGGGGGAGACGGGACTGGGGAGGGGGGGAGGGATGTTGGGTTTACTGGTGGTGGAGAATGGGCACTGGTGAAGGGATGGGTTATCGAACTTTGTATGGGGGAAACATGAGCACAAAGATGTATGGATCTGTAACTGTACCCTCACGATGACTCTCTAATTAAAAATAAACTAATAAAAAAAATAAAATAAAAATAAAATGAAAAAAAAAAAGAACTGAGTCTACCAAGAAGTTACGAGGGGTGATGGGAGGAGACCTTGAGACATTGGTGGTGGGACACTGTCACTCTGGAGGTGCATATGGTGTTCAAACATTATATGCCTGAAAATTTGTTACTAATAATATTTATGGAGCCTACATTTTTTAAAAAATGTTTTTCTTAGAGATAAGGGCATACTGGAGTAGAATGAGCTTGCAATCCTGTATGATTGACACCCTCATTGAGAGAAGAGACACATTTACAGAGACATTCACTCGGAGAAGCCATGTGACAAGAAAGGCAGAGACTGGAGGGATAGCCCTGCAAGGATTGCCACAGGAGCCACCCAAACACCAGAAGCTGGGACGTCACAAGAAAATGTGTGTGTGTGTATTTGTGTATGTGTGTTGCAGGTTTTAGGAAGAGTATAGTGCTAGACAACTTGATTTGAGACGTTTAGCATTTGGATTTTTTTTTTATTTTTAAGGCAGTCTGTGTTGTTGCAGCCATCATGTAAATAATGCATACTTTCACTCAGTTAATTGTCCTTTCTTGTGACTTTCATCCTTTTAGTAAAATGGTGTTTCAAGCTGGTATCATTTTCCTCCTCTGTAATGATTTCTTTCATCATTCCTCATGGTGAGAGTCTACTAGTGATAAGTACTCAAACTTTTGAATTTCTAAACAAAAATGATTTAGCCTTTGTTTTGGAAAGATTTTTTAAGCAGATAGGTGTAATAATTTCTTTTATTTTTCTGAATTTGAACACTAAATATGTTGTGTAACTTTTCTAATTTTTATTGTTCTTGATAAAATTCTGCCACATTCTTACATGTGCTCTTCAGTGTATGTTATTTTCTGTTTTCTTTTATGTTTTTTTATTCATGAAGTTTAGAACAATTTTATTATTAAACATTTAGTGTCACTTTCTTCATGTTTCTTATCTTTGGTTTCACCATTTTGTGCTTGTGGACCTGCACCTTTCAGCAAATTCGGACACCTTTATTTACCTAAACATTTTCTGCCCACTCCCCCCTTTTGTGATCTCCAGTCCACGTGTCTTGTGCTAATTTATCTAAGCCCACTGTACTTCCTTTCAAGCTCCCTTTGCCATTTCCTCACTCACTGTATTTTTGTCTCACTTTGAAGGTTAGATTTTTTTCCTCTGTAGATTCTGTAAATTTTTATTTCTCTTACGTAACGTTTTTTAGAGAAAATAGTTTTTGTTAGAGTATGTAAAGAGATAGAAAGATACAGAAGGCACCCAATAAAGTAAAAGAGTAAAATTATCTACCCCAAGTTGGAATGTGTATGATCCCATAGTAGAATATGCCAAGCTGAGTCATTTTTCACTAGATTTCAAACATTTTAAATATTGATTAAATGGTATTTTTTTAATTCCTAAAAATATTGTTATTTTTTTGTTCTGAGCTCTGGTTACTTATATATATATATATATGTATGTATATGTATATATATATGTATATATATATAAAATCTAATTCTGAGCTTTGTTTTAAGAATTATCTGACATGACTTGAGCACTACTAGATCTGTTATTTGTCCTTCACCACTGAGCCTATACATTACTTGTATGCTAAAATACTCCAGAAATCATGAGGTAGCCCAGAAAGTCAACTAAAAAACTCTCACTCCAATGAGAACACCAACCACTGTTACCTTCTCTAATTCTTACAGCTGGTTATTTTCCTCAGACTAATATAATTTTATCAAACATATGCACTAAACAGTATATTGCTGAATTCTCAAAAAAATAAAATGTCTGAATGTTCTCGCTCTTCACACCTTCTCTGGTATTTTGTCTTGCTTGTGCACATCAAACTCAGGAAATCTTCTAGGAGTTATCTAAGATCCTCCTCCCTACTCTGGGGCATAGAAAGTCACCCAATACAATAAGATATGACCTCAATATGTTCCATGGTAGAGATTTCTGTCATACATTACCTCATATTTATATCAATAAACCATATATAATATGTGACATAAAATTTATTATCAATAGAATCATATATATAGCTTTTTTGGCATTTTTAAATGATCACACCCCCAAACATACAAACACACACAAACACACACACACACACACACACACACATATTTCTCACATTCTAAATCCCCAAATCTATAAAATCTTATGTTACAAAGTAAGGAAAAATGAAATTTTAATTTAAATGAGTTTCAAATGAAATTTAAGTTTCTAATCTAGAAAATTTCTCAGGGTTATTGGGTGAACTCACCATAATCATAATTAGCCTTAAATTATTCTTATCTAAGATCTAAAAAGTAGGACATTCAAAGCTTTCAAACCTGTTTCCTCAGTTACATTGTATTCCTCCCATTAGAGAGAACCAAAATTCTAAAAATAGCAATGTCTTTATCTTTCTTCATAAACAAAGTAATTATAATTAGCAATTGTTTACTTTTCCCACTTTTTAATTGAGGTAGCACTGGGTTGTGTGATAATACTTTACAGATACAATCTTATCTCTCTTCAAAATAAATCTACCACAATAGCCACCAAAGTACCAAAATCCCTCAACTATTCCAAGATATCTATTTGAATAGTTAATTATCTGGAAAATTATAAACATGTACAATATGTGGAGCCAGAGCTGTAGTACAGTCGGTAGGTACTTGCCTTGTCTTGCCTTGTATACAGTCAACTGGGGTTCAATCCCAGCAGGCAAAAGGCACCCCCAAGCTTCACCAGGGGTGGTCCCTGAGAGCAGAGTCAGGAGTAAGCCCTAAGCATCACTGTCTGTTGCCTCAAAACAAATTTAAAATATCTACACTATGCCCACAAATTAAAAAAAAAAACCTAGTAAAAGTAAATCATTCATGGCTTTTACCACTAATTTTAAAAAGGGTATTTAAGGTATGGTACACAGGAACAGCCCTACACAAGGAAAACTAGCGTGAACTCATAGGAAAAACAACTTTAAAGGCATGAGGCAAAGAAAATGAGTTAGGGGAAATTTTTGTATGCAGATACAGAAAAAAATGACTCCATCAAATCTAAGGCAACTGGATAGTTTTTAGAGACACCACAAATTGTGCCAAGAAGACTGGGACTAGGTAATCCCTGACTTACCAATAACTGGATATGCACGTCCCCTGGAAAGAAGGCATACTCTCCTGTGAAGTAGCTCTCGAAGACAGAGGGAGATGCCGTGAGTGGGATATTAGCTGCTGGCAGCCAGGAGTAAGAGTGCCTAGTTACTGAACAGGAGTTGAGTGTTACATCACAATAGGCACCAAAAGCATTCTGTTGGCCTCCCAGATGAACTTTCTCTCTAGAGTAAACTCATATAACCTGGAATAGCTCTTTCAAATTCTGGTTTGTACTTTGCCTGGAAAAATGATAAGCTAAATGTTGCTTGAACATATCCCTCCTGCTGTACATGGTCACAGGGATGCAATAGTCACTGTCTCCCCTACTCTGTTGCCTATTCTTTACCGCTCCTGTCTTGATGCCTTAATGCATGAGCATCTGACTCCCTGATTACAATGAACACCTAGGTCTGCGACTCCTGGACTTCTCTTCACAGAGGACAGACACAGAATTTACACTGATCCACTAATCTGAAACTTTTTTATTTTTCTGATGATCAGTGACAAATGCCCTGATAATAAGGAGAATCCTTTCCAAGTCTTTTGATCTGTCAATATAAAACAGCCTACGGTGAATGAATAGCAGTCTTAGCTTAACATGAAGTCATGTACTAGCTCAGATTATGGTGTAGTACTTACATCAAAATAGCTGTCTTGCAAGTAAAACTGGTAAACTCTGGAAAAATTGTTTCTCAACATCAGTATTAGAGGATAAGAAACAGGAAATTTGAGGTGGGAAGTGAATTGGTTAGAAGAAAAGCAAAAGTATAGAAGTCTGATTTTTATTCTGAAATCACACTCCACTCTGTAGAGGGGCTAGAACTTCATCAGAAGAACGTCACTGTTACTGGTAGAAGGCACCAGAGAAGGAACTGAGAGCTTACATGTCAACAGAGTGAAGGAAAAGCTCCAGAAATAGATGTAAAAGCATTTTCTGAATACCTAGGTATAAATAGACGTTGAATATTTTGATAAAACCTAGGTTGCTTATGTGTGAGGGAGACAAACTTACAAGAAGATTGACAAATTCAAGGATATCACTTAGTAATTTAACTGCTTGCTAGAACATAAACTCGTACTGTTTGGGGGAGAGTATTAATTATAATACCTATATATAATTTTTAAAAGACTAAACTAGAAAAACAATGCATTTTCTATGTTTTAAATTTTAGGTATTTGAATAACTTTCAAGTAGGCATTTTAAAAAGCAGCGGTTCCCTGAACACCTCCTGGAGTGATCCCTGAGCAGACGACCAGGAATATCCCGAGAATTCCCCCCACTCTCCCAAAAGCACAACAAGCAAGCAGCTGATGGTAATAGAGTATGAAATGACTCAGATATTAGATACCTGATCAGATACCTGATCAAAATAGTCGAATTTTACAAGTATTCTCAAGGAATAAATAGAAAATGTGGTCACATGATGAGAAAAACAAAAGTTCTAAAAATGAAACCCTGAA
This sequence comes from Sorex araneus, assembly GCF_027595985.1. NCBI lineage: Eukaryota > Metazoa > Chordata > Mammalia > Eulipotyphla > Soricidae > Sorex > Sorex araneus. The sequence goes on from NC_073302.1 coordinate 327,847,141, forward strand.
ATAAAACAATGTTTCATGTTTGCCATCGGCCCAGGAAAGTGACAGTCAAAAGATAACAATCAGGAGTGCCAGGGACAGTAGGGCTTTAGGAGAAAAGTCTCTTTCTGCATCCTCCTGTCATGGAGGCAAAGTCCTTTGGGATTGGATTAATCTCTACAGAAACCCAAGAAAGCTTTCATAGCAAGGAACAGAAGGTGAGCACCCAAACTGATTGGAGACAAGACACTTCCTGGTCAAGAAATTCTCCTGAGGATTTCTACAGTGTACATTTCTCAATGATCTATTAAGAGGAAGAGATTTCTAAGGTGAGGAGATTTGTCCTCAAAGAAGAGAGAAGGTGTCTAGGCAGGTGGGAGGGGATGCACACACTGGGCACAGTGATGCTGCAATCAAATACTTACAATCCTGGACCAGGAGGTAAGAAACCACAGGGTATAATCAGGGACCAGCTACATCAGCAGGTGCAATCATCTTGGTGACCTATTGCCACCTTGCTGGTGGACGTATTAGATCTCAGTGGCCAGATTAACAGGCCCTGTAAGCAATTTCCTGGGGAAGCTTTGCCCACCCTAGCAAATAGCTGAGCTGGCTGGGGGATGAGAGAAACTCTTAACTCTAATTGCTTATATCTACCATACAGACCCAGTTCCTTCAAGTCTGTAACGAACTGCTAGCAAGCCAGTCACAGACCTAAAGTTCCAAAGCACCCTTTTATTATAAATAGATAAAAGGAAGCACTCTAGGACCATTTTGGAGCAGGCTGCCTCTATAGCTATACACCCCTACTGCCAAGCAGTGTCTTTATGCCTCTTTCCACGCAGTAAGCCCAATGTTTGAAAACAACTGGAATTTTCATAAAATCATTTGTGCTTCACCTCAAGATATTTTGCTTAACCCAACAGTTCAATATACATAACTCAATTGATATGTTATGCCACCTCAATAAGGTAAAGATAAAAATCATAAGATTGTAGCAATGGGAGTTTTTGTTTTGGTTGAGGCTAAGTCAATGATGCTCTCGGCTTACTCCTGACTGTGTTCAGGAATCACTCTTGGCAGTGCTTGGGGAACCATATGTGTGGCCAGAGATTTAATCTGAGCTGGTTGCATGAAAGGAAAGCAATTTACCTGATGTACTCTCTGCTCTCCCCCCCTCAAAAACAAAGATTTTGATAAGAAAAAACATCTATCACCAAAATAACAGTGAACCAAAGAATCTGAACAAGCCTAATGGAAAAGAACACATCACGTGAAGCTACATTAGAGCCCCTACATGAGTCACACAGGAACACCAAAGTGGATGTTAGTATTCTAGAAGGGGAAATAGGAGACCATCACCTACCAAGCCGATCCAGAATCTCCCTCACAGTGAGAGGGGGACACTGATAGTGAATTGGAGGGATCCACGTCCATTCTACCACAGCAACATGGGGAAACAGTGCAAAGCCCCACCAGGAGGACAGAATTGAGAAAAGAGCCTTGAGACCTCAACAGTGAATACCCACATACATAATCTCTCTGATAAAGAATTCAGAGATGAAATGGTGAGGATGTTCAATTAGCTCAAATAAATAGTTGTATGGACATCCAGTAAATTATAGAAGGATATGAAAGAAACAGTGGAGCAGATAGCCAATAAAATACAGGAAGAAATGAAAGCAGAAATAAGAAAGCTACGAACAGAAGTGTCACTAATAGATTTCAGTAGATTATATGTAGAACTCAGTGGGTACCCTCAACAGTAGAATCAGTGAACTTGAAGTTGAGCTGTAGAAAGCATACAGGCAACAACAGACAACGGAAAAAGACCTCCAAATAGCTCAAAGGCAAATAAAAGACCTCGGGAATGAATTCAAGAAGAACAACGTAAGAATCATCAGAGTGCCAAAAGGACAGGGAGACCACTCCAAAGAAGTAGTAACAGTTAAAGATATCATTGCTGAGAAGTTCCCAGAGTAGAGAACATAGACATCCAGATCCAAGAAGCCTGAATGGTACCAGCTAAAAGAGACCCTAATAAAAAGACTCCAAGACATATCATAAGGAGAGTAATGAATACCACAGATAGAGACACAATACTGCAAGCAGCAAGGTCAAAGAAGGAAATCACATACAAAGGAACATCCCTTTCATTTACAGCAGACTTATCATAAGAAACCATTCAAGCCCAAAGACAATGGTGGAATACAGTGAAAAACTCAATGAAATGAGTACCTCATTAAGAATATTTTATCCAACTTAACTCTCACTCAAACTTGATGGAACAGTACACTATTTTATAGATAAACAACAACTCAGGAACTTCATAAACTCAAAACCAAACCTAAAAATAATTAATAAAAGGGCTCCTGTAAGACAAGAAGGAAAATAACCGTAAGCACAACAAGGCCTTGAAGAAAAATGGCACAAAATCCCATGACAATAATCTCTCTCAAAGTCAATTGTTTAAATGTTCTAATCGAAGGATATTCACCCAATACCCATCAGATAAGGGGCTGATATCAAGGATATACAAGGCACTGGTTGGTATCTACAAGAAGAAAACTCCCAATGCCATCAAAAAGTGAGGGATAGAAATGAACAGAAACTTTCTCAAGGAAGAAATACAAATGGCAAAAAGGCACATGAAAAAATGCTCTTCATCACTAATCATCAGAGAGATGCAGATCAAAACAACCATGAAATACCACCTCACACCACAGAGAATGGCACACATACAAAAGAACAAAAGCAACCACTGTTGGCGTGGATGTGGGGAAAAGGGACCCTCCTACACTGCTGGTGGGAATGCCGACTGGTTCAGCCCTTTTGGAAAACAATATGGATTCTTCTCAAAAAATTAGAAATTGAGCTCCCATTTGACCCAGCAATACCACTTCTGGGAATATATCCCGGAGAGGAACAAAAGTACAGTCAAAATGACATCTGCACTTGAATGTTCATGCAGCACTGTTTAAAATAGCCAGAATCTGGAAAAAAACCCAAGTGCCTGAGAATGTATGACTGGTTAAAGAAACTTTAATATATCTACACAATGGAATACTATGCTGCTATTAGAAAAGAGGAAGTCATGATATTTGCATATAAGTGGATCAACATGGAAAGTATCATGCTAACTGAAATGAGTCAGAAAGAGAGAGACAGACATAGAAATATTGCACTCATCTATGGAATATAAAATTAAATAACAGAATAGGAGACTAACACCCAATGATAGTAGAGATAAGTACCGGGAGGTTGGCTCCAAGTCTTGGCAGCTAGTCCCACATGCTGGAGGAAGGGGCAGCTCACATAGAGAAGGTAAAGTGTGGTTTGAGGACCTGCACGGGATGGGAGATGCACTCTGAAAATAGAATATAGACCAAACAGGATGGCCAGGTAGTGCCTCTGATGCAAACCACAACACCCAAAAAAGACAAAAAGAGAGAGAGAGAACAAGGAGGAATGCCCTGCCACAAAGATGGGGTGGGGCAGGGGGAATGGTGTGGGAGGATGGGAGGGATACTGGGAACATTGGTGGAGGGGACTGGGCACTGGTGGAGGGATATAAACAAAATGAAAACATGAAAGTTCACAAGTTTGTAACTGTTACTCATGGTGATTCACTAATAAAAAGAATTTTTTTAAATGTTCTAATCAAGAGACACAGAGTAGCAAAATGGATCAAGAAAATGAAACCAACATTTTGCTGCCTACAAAAACTACATCAGAACAATCAGAGCAAACACAGACTCAAAGTTCAAGCATGGAAAACAATTCTGCAAGCAAACAGCTCCCTCAAAAAAACTGGGGTGGCCATACTAGTGTCTGACAACATAGATTTCAGGTTGATAAAGATTAGAAGGGATAGTGAAGGCCATTTTCTATTTATCAAGGGATATGTACAACAGGAAGAAGTCATACTTTTAAATGTATATGCACCTAATGAGGTTCCAGTTAAATACTTAAAACAACTGCTAACAGATTTTAAGGAGGACATTGATAGCAATACAATAGTAGTTGGAGACTTCCACATCCCTTATCCACCTCTGAATAGATCAACAAGAACAAAATTCAGCAAGGAAACACTGACTCTGAAAGAAGAAATAGAAGAGAAAGGGTTAACAGACCCACACAGGGCTTTATACCCCAAAAAAGAAATAATACGCATTCTTTTCCAGTGCACATGGAAAATTTTCTAAAATAAACCACGTGCCAGGTCACAAAACATACCTCAATGGAATCAGGAAGATAGAAATTGTATCAACTATCTTTTCAGATGATACGCTGAAGATAGAAGCTAATCACACACAGATGCGGAGAACCAAATCAAACATCTGGAAATTAAACAACTCAATGTTGAACAATGATTGGGTCAGGAAGGAAGTCAAGGAAGAAATCAAAAGATACCTGGAAACAAATAAAAATGAAGACAAGATACCAGAATCTATGGGATGCAGCTAAAGCCATGTTTAAAGGAAAATTTATAACTTTGCAAGCATTCCTCAGGAAGGAAGAAAGGGCCTACATAGATAATTTGACTTCACAGCTTAAGATCTTAGAAAAAGACCAACAAAAGTAACCCAAACCCAGCTGAAAGAAAGAAATAATAGAACTTAGAGCAGACATTAATGACATTGGAAACCCAAAAATCAATGTGAAAGGTCAATGAAACCAAAAGCTGGTTCTTTGAGAAAATAAGCAAGATTGATAAACCACTAGCAAGACTCACAAAGACAGAGAGAGAACCCTAATAAACTGAATAAGAAATGAAAAAGGGTATCACAGCAGGAACCAATGAAATTCAAAAGATCATCGGAGACTAATTTGAGAGTCTGTATGCCATGAAACAAGAGAATCTAGAAAAAAAATTGATAAATTCCTGGATTCCTATAATCTCCCAAGACTGAACCAAGAAGATATGGAATACTGGAATAGACCCATTCATATCAAAGAAATTGAAACTATAGTCAAAAGTCTTCCCAAAAACAAAAGCCCAGGGCCATATAGATTCACAAGTGAATTCTTACAAACATTTAAAGAAGACCTGTAGCCAGTTCTCCTCAAGCTTTTCCAGGAAATTGAAGAAACAGGAACTCTCTCAGACAGTTTCTATGATGCACATATTACCCTAATACCAAAAGCAAACAAAGACACCACTAACAAAGAAAACTATCGGCCAGTATCCCTGATGAAGACAGATGTGAAGACCCTCAACAAAGCATTAGCAAATAGAATCCAGCAACTCATCTGAAAGATCATACACCAAACCAAGAGGGATTCATCCCGGGAATGCAAAGATGGTTTAACATTCAGAAATCAATCACCATAACTCATCATATCAAAAAAAGTAAAAATAAAAACCATATGATCATATCAATAGATGCAGTGAAAGCATTTGACAAGATCCAACATCTATTTATTTTAAAAACCCACATCAAAATGGGTTTCAAAGGAACTTTCCTCAAGATAGTCAAATCTACGGCAAGCATTATCCTCAATGGGAGAAAACTAAGGACCTTCCCTCTAAAATCAGGGACAAGACAAGAATGCCCACTCTCTCTACTTCTGTTCAATATAGTACTAGAAGTACTTGTGATAGCAGTTAGGAAAAAAAAAGACATTAAGGGCATCCAGATAGGAAAGGAAGAAATCAAGCCCTCACTATTCACAGATGATATGATACTATATCTAGATAATCCTAAAGCCTCTACCAAGAAACTCCTAGAAACAATAGACTTGTACAGTAAAGTCGCAGGCTATAAAATCAATACCCAAAAATCCATGGCCTTCCTATGCACAAATAGACAGGAGAGTGACATGAACAAAGCAATCCCATTCACAGTCATACCCCAGAAAATCAAGTACCTCAGAATGAGCCTAACTAAGGAGGTAAAAGATCTCTACAAAGAAAACTACAAAATGCTACTCCATGAAATAAAATAGGACATGAGGAAATGGAAACATATCTCCTGCTCATGGGTAAGAACAATTATCATTGTCAAAATGGCAATACTCCCCAAAGCACTACGCAGAGTCAATGTGATCCCTATAAGGATACCCATGAAATTCTTCAAAGAAATGGATCAAGCAATCCTGATATTCATATGGAACAACAAACACCCAAGAATAGCTAAAGCAATTCTTGGGGAAAAGACGATGGGTGTCATCACCCTCCTTAACCTCAAACTCTACAACAAAGCAGTAACAATTAAAATAGCATGGTTCTGGAACAAAGGCAGAGCCGCAGACCAATGGAACAGGGTAGAATATCCTACACACAACCCCAAATGTATGAACATCTAATCTTTGATAAGAGAACAAGAAATGTGAATTGGAGCAGAGAAAGCCTCTAACAAATGGTGCTGGCATAACTGGACAAGCACATGCAAAAACATGGGCTTAGATCTTGACCTAAGACCATGCACAAAAGTCAGATCAAAATGGATTAAAGACCTCCACATCAGACCAGAATTCATAAGGTACACTGAAGACAAGGTTGAAAAAACCCTCCATGATATTGAAGCAAAAGTTATCTTCAAAGATGACACACAACCAAATGGAAACAGAGATAAACAAATGGGACAATATTAAACTAAGAAGCTTCTGCACCTCAAAAGATACAGTGACCAAAATACAAAGACAATCTACAGAATGGGAAAGAATTCCCATCTGATAAGGGGTTGATATCAAGTATATACAAGGTACTGGCTAAACTCTACAAGAAGAAAATACCCAGCCCCATCAGAAAATGGGGCAATGAAATGAACAGAAACGTTCTCAAAGAAGATATCGGAATGGCCAAAAGGCATATGAAAAAGTACTCTTGACTACTTATCAGGGAGTTGCAGATCAAAACAATGAGATATAATCTCACACCACAGAGACTGGCCCACATCCAAAAGAACAAAAGCAACCGGTCTTGGCACAGATGTGGGGAGAAAGGGCCACTCCTTCACAACTGGTTGGAATGCCGACTGGTTCAGTCCTTTTGGAAAACAGTGTGGGTGTTTCTCAAAAAATTAGAAATCAAGCTCCCTTTTGACCCAGCAATACCACTTTTGGGAATATATACCAGAGATGCAAAAAAAGTATAGTAGAAATGACATCTGCACTTATATATTCATTGATGAATATATATTTATTCAAAATCTCGAAAAAACCCAAGTACCCTAGAACAGATGACTGGTTAAAGAAACTTTGGTACATCTACACAATGGAATACTATGCAACTGTTAATAAAGATGAAGTCAAGAAATTTGCATATAAGTGGATCAACATGGAAAGTATCATGTTAAGTGAAATGAGTCAGAAATAGAGAGACAGACATAGAAAGATTGCACTCAATATAAAGTAATAGAATGGGAGACTAACACCCAAGAATAGAAGAGATAAGCACCAGGAGGTTTGCTCCATGGCTTGGAAGCCAGCTTCTCAGATAGAGAAGTGACCACTAAGTATAGTGTGTTTGGAGGACCTGCTCGGGATGGATATACATGCTGAAAGTAGACCACAGATTGAACACGATGGCCACTCAATACCTCTACTGCAAACCACAACACCCAAAAGGAGAGAAAGAACAAAAGGGAAGCCCTGCCACAGAGGCAGGGTGGGGGGTAGGGGGGGATGTGGTATGGGTGGGAGGGACACTGGGATCATCAGTGGAGGAGAATGACCACTGTTGTGTAGGATGACATTACTTTGCCCTTTCCCTCCTTGCCACAAGTAGCTTGTCCCGGTTTTACCCAGAGTTTAGGCTTACCCCAGTCACACCCATCAAGGTGTTCCCGAATTTCTCCCATCCCTTTGTTTAGCTATAATCACTTCTCCATGCTCTCTTCCCCAAAAGAGTTAATCCTCAGCTTTCCCTTAATCTGACTCTGCTAATTTGCGAGGTCAGACCTTCCTAGGATACTGAATTTATATTATATAAGTTAATATTGCCTTTCTCCTCTTCTTGTGTCTTTTGAATAATTTACTTTAAAGCTATGTCTGTTTTGTATAGACACAAGAAGACAATATTATGTTTTTATAACTTGGGAATTAATTGGCCTCGAATATTATTCCCTCCCGGGCATCTGCTTTCTCCACTTAAGCCTCAGTTGCCCTCAGTTCCTAGCACCCCAAAGTAGGGTCCCCGACGTGGGACGGGAAGGATCCAGGGAAAGCGGTGAGTTATGTGCTACCCTGGCGTCGAGATGGGCCTGGCCAAAGTGCCTAATTCTTAACTATAAGTTAAGAGCTTGATCATAGACAAATGCTGTCATGATCCAATAGTAATTATGAGACTGGGACCCTGCCAGGGATAGGAAAGACTGATCTGGCCTGAGCACTGTAGTCTGAGATTGAGATGGCCCCAGGAGAGCAATTCTATAAGCTTTAATGCATCTCTTATTGTGTCCATACAAAATAATTAATATTATGAATTCTTATATGTTTGCTGGCTGAGGAGAAGAGAAACACATTCATGGGACTCCGCCCTTGGGTGGATCCTCCTGCTGAAAGAGAATTAAGTCCTAGGAGAAGCATCCCCTAAGGGAAAGGACCTTACCCTACTGATGGTGACCACATCTATGTGTATGCCCCAACCCCCTCATGCTGTGGAGATTTAACTAGGCTGTAAGAGTGGGTTTGGGGGGCCAGATCCACGGGGCGAGATCCACGAGAGTGGGAGAGAAGCGGAGAGAGAGAATGAAATAAACGGATCGAGCAACCAGTTTGGCCTTGTTCCTTCTTCCTTCCGTCGCCTGCCTTTGACCGACAGCACACACAGCGGTTCCGGGGCACCGGACGCGGGCGGTTAGACAGAGCCGCCCGGAGAGCCCGCGAGTGCTCGCGCCCCTCGGCGAGCTTTAGTTTTTTACACTGTTGGAGGGATGGGCAATCAATTATTATATGACTGTAACACAAGCACAAAAGTGTGTAAGTCTGTAACTGTATTTCACAGTTATTCACTAACAAATTTTTTTTTAAAAAAAGGACTGAAGGAGATACTGTAAGACAAGACAAACCCCACAAGCACAGCAAACCTCTATAGAAAGATGGCACAAAACACCATTGACCATAATATCTTTCAATGTCAATGGTCTAAATGCACCAATTAAGAGACACAGAGTGGCAAAATGGATGAAAAAAATTGAATCCAACATTTTGCTATCTACAATAAACACATCTGAATAGTCAGAACAAACGCAGAGTCGAAGTCAAAGGATAAAAAACAATCCTTCAAGAAAACAATTCCCTCAAAAAAGCTGAGGTGTCCATACTAATATATAACAACATAAATTTCAGGCTGTAAAATGTTAAAAAGGACAGAAAAGGACATTTTCTAATAATCAAGGGATATGTACATCAGGAAGAAATCACACTCCTAAACATATGCATCCAACAAGGGGCCAGTAAAATACTTAAAACAACTTCTAATAGACTTCAAGGAGAACACTGGTAGCAACAATGTTAATGAGAGATTTCAACATTGCCTTATCTCCTCTTGATAGAACAAGACTAAATCTTAGCAAGGAAGTGCTGGCTCTGAAGGAAGAAATGGAAGAGAGAGCGCTACTACATGTATACAGGGCTTTTCATCTCCTCAAAACCAAATACACATTCTTTTCCAGGACATTTGTAACATTCTCCAAGATAGACCATATGCTGGGCTACAAAACATACCTAAATAGAATCAGAAAGATAGAGATTGTACCATTATCTTTTCAAGCATGATGCACTGAAGATAGAAGTTAATTACACATGAAAACATAGAATCAAATCAAACACCTAGAAATTAAATAATTCAATGTTGATCAGTTGACTTAAGAGGAAATCAAGTAAGAAATCAAAATCTTCCTGGAAAACCTTAGAATGAGAACCGGAGCTATGAGAACTTGTGGGCCACACTAAAGCAGTGTTAAGAGGAAAATTTACAGCTCTGCAAGCATTATCAGGAAGAAAGAACGGGCCCTTATAAATAACTTCACTTCATAGCTTAAGATCTTAGAAAATGACAAACAAAAGGTGCTTAAACTGGACAGGAGGGAAAAAATAAGACTTAGAGCAGAAATCAATGAGCTGGATTCAAAAAAAAAACTATGCAACATATCAATGAAACCAAGAGCTGGTTCTTTGAGAAAATAAACAAGATTGATAAACCACTAGCAAGACTCACAAAGAAAGACAAAGAGAGAATCCTAATAAACCAAATAGGAAATTTAAAAGGTGACATCACAACAGAAACCAAAGAAATTCAAAAAATCATCAGAGCTTACTCTGAAAGTCTGTATGGGGGCCAGAGTGATAGTACAGCAGGTAGGGTGTTTTCCTAGCACACAACCAACCCAGGTTCAATCCCCGACATTCCATATGGTCCCCAAGCCCCACCAGGAGTAATTCCTGAGCACAGAGTCAGGAGTAACCCCTGAGCATCTCTAAGTGTGACCCCCAAAAAGTCTGTATGCCATGAAACAATAGAACCTAGAAGAAATGGATAGATTCCTGGATAGATAACCTTCCAGGGTTAAACTCAGAAAATTTGGAATATACGAACAGACATCACTATCAAGGAAATTGAAACAGTAACCAAATGTATTCCCCAAAGTAAAAGCCCAGATCCAGATGGATTCCCTAGTGCATTCTTTCAAACATTTAAAGGGGATCTATTGCCAGTCCTTTCAAACTTTTTCCAGAAATTGAAGAAACAGAAACACTCCCAAATACTTTATATGAGGAACACACATATCACCCTAATACTGAAAGCAGACAGAGACACAACAAGAAAAACCAATTGCAGGCCAATATCCCTGATGAACATGGATGCAAAGTTCCTCAAAAAATATTAGCAAAAAGAATCCAATGACTCATCAAAAATATCATACACCATAACCAAGTGGGATTCATTCTGGTGATACAAGGATGGTTTAATATTCACAAGTCAAACAACATAATTCATCATATCAGTAAAAGATAAAAACCATGTGATCATATAAATTGTTGCAGAGAAAGCATTTGACAAGATTGAGCATCCGTTTATGATAAAAACTCTCAACAAAACTGAAACTGAAAAAACTCTCCTCAATATAGTCAAAGCCATGTACCACAAGGCCAGCAAGCATTATTCTCAATAGGGGAAAACCTAAAAACAGGGACAAGCAAGGATGTCCATCTCTCACCACATCTATTCAAGTATAGAAATACTTGCTATAGCATTACTGTAGCACTTTAGCACTATTGTTCAGTTGTTCATCAATTTCCTCAAGTGGGCACCAGTAACGTCTCCATTGTGAGACTTGTTTTTACTGGTTTTGGCATATCGAATACATCATGGGTATATTGCCAGGCTCTGCCAGGTGGGTGGGAAACTCTCGGTAGCTTGCTAGACTCTCTGCAAGGGACAGAGGAATCAACCCGTGTTGGCAGCATGCAAGGCAAACGCCCTACCTACTGTGCTATTGCTCCAGTCCACTATAGCAGTTAGGCAAGAAAAATATATTAAAGGCATGCAGATAGGAAAGGAAAAATTTAAGCCCTATTTGCAGATGACTCGATACTATACTTAGAGAACCCTAAAGCCCCTGCCAGTGTCCTACAAACAATAGGCTTGAATAGTAAAGTTGTAAGGTATAAACTCAATACATGTTTTCCTACATGCAAATAATGAAAAGAATAAAGTGATATGGAAAAAAAAGTTCCATTCACAATCATACCTTAGAAAATCAAGCACCTTGGAATCAGTTTATCTAAGGAGATAAAGGACATGTGCAAAGAAAACTACAAAATGCTACTTCAAGAAATAAAGAACACAAGGAAATGGAAAGACATTCCCTGCTCAAGGATTGAGAGAATTAACATTATCAAAATGGCAGTACTCCCCAAACCATAATACAGATTCAATGCAATCGCTTAGGATACCAAGGCATTTCTCAAAGAAATTGATCAAACACTCCAGAAATTTATATGCAACAATAATTGCCCATGAATAGCTAAAGCAATTTTTGGGAAAAAAGACAGGAAACATCAACTTCCCCAACTTCAAACTGTATTACAAAGCGGTGATAATTAAATCATGGTATTGGAATACAAACAAATCCACAGACCAATGGAATTGGGTTGAGTGTCCTTACACACACCCTCACATATATGATCATTTACTCTTTGATAAAGGGGCAGGAGATATTAAGTGGGGCAAGGAAAGCCTCTTAAGCAAATAGTGCTGGCAAAACTGGATATCTACATGCAAAAAAAAAAAATGGGCTCAGACCTTTACCTAACACCATGCACAAAAGTCAGATCAAAATGGATTAAAGACTTCAAGACTCCAACATCAGACCAGAATTCATAAGGTACATTGAAGAAAAGGTTGGCAAAAACCCTCCATTAGATTGAAGTTAAAGGTATCTTCAAAGATGAAATGCCACTAACCAAGCAAGTGAAAGCAAAGATAAGGGAATGAGACTATCTTAATCTAAGAAGCTTCTGCACCTCAAAGGAACAGTGACTGGGATACAAAGACAGCCTACAGAATGGGAAAGTAAATTCACCCAATGCCCTACTGATACTCCTGATACTCCTGATAAGGAGATTAATATCAAGGACATACAAGGAACTGGTTGAACAGAAACTTTCTCATAGAAGAAATTTAAATGGCCAAAAGGCAAGTGAAAAAATGCTCTTCTTCACTAAATCATCAGGGAGATGCAGATCAAAACAACTATAAGGTATCATCTCACACCACAGAGACTGGCATACATCCAAAAGAATAAAAGCAACCAGTGCTGGTGCGGATGTGGGGAGAAAGGGACTCTCCTTCATTGTTGGTGGGGATGCCTACTGGTCCAAACTTTTTGGAAAACAGTGACATTTCTCAAAAACCTAGAAATTAAGATCCCCATTTGACCCAGCAATACCAGTCCTGGGAATATTGCCCTGGAGGCCCAAAAAACACACAGCAGAAATACCATCTGCATTCCTATGTTCATTGCAGCACTATTCACCATAGCCAGAATCTGGAAACAACCTGACTGCCCAAGAACAGATGAGTGGATAAAGAAACTATGGCACATAGGGGGTATGGTGCTGCCATCCAGTCAACCTGTACCTGTAGGGCGAGTACATCAGGAGCCTGATGGTGCCTTCAGGCTTCCTGATACCCCAAAATTGCTAGTGTGCCTATGGCCAGACCCCAACAACCTAGGACCAGGTTTACCAAGAAATTAAATGGCCAAAAGTTAGGTATGTGGAAGCCACACCCACAGCCACCTCCAACTCAGCTATACAAGTTCATTTATTGGCCTTATTTCAGAGATCCATAGATAAATCTCAAAAGGGACCAAAAGTCACAGTTAATCTCGGACTTGCACATGGCTGAATAGACTGGGTAAATCAGAGGAGAGCAGGTTGAACTGGTGGCCCACCCAAGCAGCTGCTTGCTTCCATAATCCAAAATCTCTGCCATATCCCTGACCTAACTCCACTGTCTCAGGAGGGACCTCACCAAGATATAATCTGCTGAAACTTTGGGTATGTGTGCTTTGTGACTGAAATTTCCAGGCTTTCTCAGAGTTAGGATAAGCTACCTCCCCTCACTTCCAAATAGACATGGAAGCACTGACAGTCACTCCCACGAACCAACTCTAGCACTACTCTGTAAGCTCTACTGCCGAATTCGCTTCAGAGACCTCTAAATAAATCTCAAAAGAGATCAAAACTCACAGAAAAGCTCTGACCCATGCATTACTGAACAGATTGGGGTAAATTGGAGGGAGGTAGGTTGGCTGGTGCCCGCCCAAGCAGAGCCCCCAGCAGCCACTTGCTTCCACAATCCAAATTCACCACCATACCCCCACCTGACTCCACTGTCTCAGGATGGACCTCACCAAGATATAATCTGCTGAAAATTTTGAAATGTGTATCTTAGGGCACCAAGATCCATGACCCAGAGACACAGCAGCAAGTCTAGGAAGACATCACAGAGTGGGCCCCATACCGAGTCAATTTCACCAGGGTACTCCAGGTGGAGCAGGTGCAGTCTCCCCGCCTACTCCAGATGGAATTCTGGTGACCAAGAGCTTCCACAAAAGAGGCCCAGCTATGCGGGTTTCAGAGCTGAATCCCCAGGCCGCATGGAGGCAAGGGACCTGGGCTGTCCCTCCTTGGGTCCCTCCATGCCCAACAGACTGGCTATCATACCCACAACTTGCCTCCAGGTGCCATCTTAGCACAACAACAGCCCTGGCCAGAGACATAGCAGCAAGTCCTAGAAGACACCACAGCACCAGAGATTTCTCTGGCCAGCATACTGGGCAAATTTCACTGGACACCCAAGATGGTGAAGGTGCACTCTCTACACCTACTGCAGATGGAATCCCGGCAACCAAGAGCTTCCACAAACAAGTTACACCCCCGCCCTCCATATGCAGGTTTCCAAGACTGAATCTCCAGGCCACATGGCAGCAGAGGACCCAGGCTGTCTCTCCCTGGGTCCCCACCCATCCAGTAAACTGGCTGTCACACCCACAATTTACCTCTTGGTGCCATCTTAGCGCACCAACAGCCCAGGCCCAAAGACTCCCAATTAAATCCCAAAATGAATTTATGCTATACAGATGTCTCTGGAACCCAACAATTTACAATCTAGAAATTTACATTTATAATCACGGCCACGTGAGCTCTTATGATATTCAAAATGAGCATATAAATTAAATTAGCTATATCTGCCCCAGGCAAGTAGATTTGAATGGTGGTGGGAAATTTCGAGCAAAATGTAATGCCCAAAATGAGAGAGAGAATATTGGAGAAATTGTCTGCCATAGAGACAAGGTGAAAATTAGGATGTGGGTGGTGAAAAATGTGCACTGGTGGAAGGATGGGTGTCTCATTATTGTATGGCTGAATCTCAAACATGAAAGCTTTGCAACTCTATCTCTTGGTGACACAATTAAAAAAAAAAAGTAATGTGGAGTTCATTCCCAAGTCAATCAGCTTAATCAATGGCTGAACAAGTAGCAGTACTCCTACGTTATTAAAAAGAAGAAGAAAGAAAAACAGAAACTATGACACATCTACACACTGGAATAACATCCAGCTGTTAAGAAAAATGAAATCATGAGTTTTTCCTATAAATGGATGGACATGGAGAGTATTATGCTGAGTGAAATGAGTCAAAAGGAGAGGAGAAGTTATAGAATGACTGCATTCATTTTTGGTGTGCAAAAATAAATAGTAGAAGACTAATATCCATGGCCAGGGAAAATAGGGGCTAGGAGGACTGGTCAATGGTTGGAAGTAACCAAAAGTGTGTGGGGTCTGAGGGTAGATAAGATAGAGAAAAGACCAATATGACAATAATAGCTGGGAATGATCACACTGGACAAGATCTGAGTGTTAAAAGTAGGCAAAGGGATATTCTTGATAACCTTTCAGTATAAATATTGCAAACCACAATACCCAAAAGGAGAGAAGAGAGAGAGAGAGAGAGAGAGAGAGAGAGAGAGAGAGAGAGAGAGAGAGAGAGAGAGAAGAAAAGTGCCTGCCATAGAGGCAGGTGTGATATGGGGGGTGGGGTTGGGGTGATGGGAAGGAACCTGGGAACACTGGAGTTGGGAAATGAACACTGGTGGAGGGATGGGTATTGAAATACTGTATGACTGAAATCTAATAGTGAACAGTTTTGTAAGGGTCTATCTCACAGTAATTTAAATAAAAAGTAAAAAATAAAAAAAATTAAAATCTATTGATAATAAAAAGATCCTCCAAATTATATAATAGAAGAAATACAATTCAAACTAGTATGAGACAAACACAGTAAAAGGCTGACAGGATACCTGATGATGAAAAAGTTAAAGCTTTTCCTCTAAAACAGGCCCAGGACAGGAACTAGTACTCCATACAGTATTAGATTACTGTATTAGGTTACATGAATGTACAGGAAAAAAAAGAAATAAAAATTTGGAAGAGAGGTAAAATGATCCCCATTTTCAGCTGCTCTGAATACTCAGAGAAAACTCCTGAATCTATAAAATATTATTAGGAATAATAGGCCAAAATAGTCAAATGGCAGAGTGCAAAATCAGTCCCCCAAAATGTATTTTTTTTTGCTTTTTGGGTCACACCCAGCAATGTACAGGGGTTACTCCTGGCTCTGCACTCAGGGATTATTCCTGGCAGTGCTCAGGGGACCATATGGGATGCTGGGATTCAAACCCAGGTCAGCCTCGTGCAAGGCAAACGCCCTACCTGCTGTGCTACTGCTCCAGCCCCACAAAATATATTTTATTCCTCATTAAATAAAAACTAAATTTACATTTGCAATTTCACCATAAATAATTACATATCTAATTAGTTAAATAATTACATACCTAGAAATTAACAAATGAGGTGAATGATTTGTACATCAAAAACCATTAGGTCATCATTAAAAGAAGTAGATGCAAGGAAATGGGACTATAAGATTTGAATGAGAATTATTATTATATTATAATGTTCAAATGATAATCTACCAAAGCCTTGTAAAAATTTAATTCAATCGCTGCACATTTTAAATTACATTTTTCAAGGAATTATAACAAATGTTGCTAAAATTTGTATGCAACCACAAACAATCCCAAAAGGTAAAAAAAATCTTGAGGGAAAATCAGAGATCAGAGGTATCCTGTTCCCCAACTTTACATCATAGCATCAAGCTATACCAATTAAAAGAGTGTGATATTAGAATAAAAGTAGACAGACCAATGAAATAGAACTAAGAGTAAAAAATATTAACTCTCAGATTTATGGATAATTTATGACAAAGGAGTCAAGTAAATATATATATATATAATTTTTTAAAATTTATTTTATTCTTTAATTAGTGAATCACCATGAGGGTACAGATACAGATTCACACATTTTTGAGCTTGTTTTTCCCTCATACAATGTTCGCAAACACATCCCTCCACCAGTGCCTATTCTCCACCACCAATAAGCCTAGTATCCCTCCTACCCCCCAATCCCATCTCCCCCCCACCCCACCCTGCCTCTGTGGCAGGGCATTCCCTTTTGTTCTCTCTCTTCAATTGGGTGTTGTGGTTTGCAATAGGGGTATTGAGTGGCCATTGTGTTCAGTCTCTAGTCTACTTTCAACAGGAATCTCCCTTCCCAGACAGATCTCCAACCACATTTTACTTGGTATTCCCTTCTCTATCTGAGCTGTCTTTTTCCCCAGCATGTGAGACCAGCTTCCAAGCCATGGAGCCAACCTACTGGTACTTATTTCTACTATTCTTGGATACTAGTCTCCTACTTTGTTATTTTATATTCCACAGATGAGTGCAATCTTTCTATGTCTGTCTCTCTCTTTCTGACTCATTTCACTTAGCATGATACTTTCCATGTTGATCCACTTATATGCAAAGTTTATGACTTCATTTTTTCTAACAGCTGCATAGTATTCCATTGTATAGATGTACCAGAGTTTCTTTAACCAGTCAAAGGAGTCAAGTAAATATATATATAAATTTTTAAAAAGAGTAAAAAATAGTAAAAAACTAAATAGAGTAAAAGAAGTCTCTTCAACAATTGGTCCTGGGAAAACTGTATAACCACATGCAAAAAAAAAGAAATGAAACTGGATCACTATGCCACATCATGCACAAAAGTCTACTCACAAAGAATTAGAGATTTAGATTAGATTCAAACCATAAAGCCAGAAATCACAGGGAAAGCATTTTCTAATATGGCCAGAGGGAGAGTACAGTAAAGAAGCTGCATGCTTTTCATCCTGCAGACTCTGTTTTGATCCTCAGTAGCACACAATCACCCAAACATAGCCAGGTACATCACCGGACAACCCCAAAGACCACCAGGTGTGGCCCTAGAGGCCCCTGATCCCCCCAGGGTAGCCCAGGTAAACTCAGCACTGCAGGGCCCAAGCAGCACCATCCCCTTAGGGTTTTGCATTGAGGGGCCAGGCCAGTTTTCTGAGATTCCCTAGAGGAGTCCACAGACCTCCTGCATACTACTTTGGGGGAGACCAAGTCCCCACCTGCCAAATTCCAAATGCCTATATCAAGAAGTCATAAGATTTAACACCTTTACCAAGAAAACCAAAAGGGGAAAATTAGATTATAGCAAACTAATAAGCTTCTGCACTATGAGATAAACTACGACAAAAACGAAACAAAAAATCCTGCTGAATGAGAGAAAATACTTGCAGGCCCTACAGCCAACAAAAATCTAATATCCAACATATATGCAGCGAAATACAACAGAAACTTTTAAAATTGGAAGAAGAGTTGCACAAACATTTTCAAAGGAAGACATACAGACAGCGGCAGGCATATGAAAAAAATGTTCACCATCACAAATTGGCAGAGAAGTGCACATTAAGACAACAATGGGATGGCACTTCACACCTGTAGTAATGGCTTATTTCAGAAGGCCAGAAAGGACAAGTTTAAGCAGGAATATGGTACAAAGGGAACACTCTCTCGCTGTTGGTGATAATATAAATTATTTCAGCTTCTACAAAAAGCAGCATGGAGATTTCTCAAAAATTAAAAACAGAACTATCACATTCACCAGAAATTCTACTCCTTGATATCTAGACAAATAAGCAAAAATACTAATTCAAAAATATGTATGTCTTGAAACACCTAAGTCACTGGGGTGTTGTTTACAATAGCCACATTCTAGAAACTACCTAAAAAATCACGAATCACGAATCACGAAAGTCCCATTAATCACTGATTTCTCAGGCGGGCTCAGTAACCTCTAATTTCATCCTTTCCCTGAAATTTTAGAAGTCTATCTCGACTCCGCCCTCCCAGTGATGTCACACTGGGGGCTCTTTCAAGGTCAGGGGAATGAGATCCAGCTTGTTACTGGATTTAGCATATGAATACACCATGGGAAGCTTGCAAGGCTGTCCCATGTGGGCAGGAAACTCTCAGAAGATTGCCAGTTTTTCTCAGAGGGAGAAGCAGGCTACATGATATTGCGCGGCCACTCGCTTCTGAGAGCTTGCTTTTAAGTCTCTCTCTGGATGTTGGCCAATGATGGGAATGCACACACCTGGGTTCCTCTGCACCTTCATGCATGATTCCTGTCCGAACGTGTGGAGATGTGCCTCTGGCATGGCTGTAGCTAGGTTCCGGTGGTCTTCGACTGCCAGGCTGCCAGCAGCTCTGCTCGGGGTGGGGAGGGAAGCTGGAGCCCATCCCCTCCAAGGGGCCCCGGAGAAGACAGCCAGGTGTGCGAGCAAGAGACTCACTCTCTGCCTAAAAAATAATAGGAAAAAAAGAAAGACAATACTATATGCTATTTGTAGAAAATATATTAAAAATTCAGATATGCATTCTAGATAAAAGTAAAAACTTGGAAAGAATAAACAATTATAAGAAAGAGAAAATATTTTTATGGAAAACTGTACTAGGAACAAATAGTTTTATATTTTATAAGCCTATTTAGATTTTTCCCTTAAATTTCTCTTAATTCCTCCTCACTACATTTTACATTTCTAGAATTTATCAATTTGATGAAAATTTTAGTGCACTGGCATATGCAATTACTCATAATATTAATTTAAATTTCTGTGCCCTTAAAAAGGAGACATAGTTTAGAAAAAAAATTTTATCAACTTACTACTTGTCACCCAAAAAGTCTGAAAATATAAATGGCCATCAACTTAAGGACTCAAATTTTATTTTTTTATTTTACAAAGGAAATTGTAACCATTCAATCAGCCACTCTAAGCCAAATAAGGGACACATGATAATTATAAACAAAAACTCTAGATTTGCCTTCTCCATAGGGGTATGAAAGATCCAAAATATCTAACAACTCCATGTACCACATTTAGTTTTTACTTGCTTTTCCCTACTTTTGACCATCTATATATTTCACTTATGTATTCTATTTGCTTTAGTTTCCTTTCATATGAAATTCACATTGTAAATTTGGCCTGGCAGTTCCAAACATTCCTAGATATATCTAACATAGATATTATCTATAGTCAGTAGAAATTCAGATACAATTGTGTTTAATATTTAATATTTATATTACATATGATCATCTTGTCTCAATAGTTGGAACCAATCATATTTCATCCTGGGCATATTGGATATTTTTTAATAAGTTTTACATACTTTATAAATATCTACCATTTAAAAACTGATGCCATCATCTTGGTTCAGGATAAATGAACCTGAATCCATAGTTTGTTTATTCACTCATCAAAAATACACCTATTTGGGGTATGGTGCCACCAGCAGATAAACCTGTACCTGTGGGGTGAGTACATCAGCAGCTTAATGATGCCTTCAGACTTCCAGATACCCCAAAATTACTGCTGTGCCTTTGGCCGGACTCCAACACCTTGGGGTCAAATTTACCAAGAATTAAACGGCCAAAAGTTAGGTATGTGGGAGACACACCCACAAACCACCTCGAGCTCAGCTATTTAAGCTCATTTATTGGCCTTATTTCAGAGACACATAAATCTCGAAAGAGATCAAAAGATGCACTTAGGGCCTGTTGCGCAGAGGTAGGTGGGAACTCATGACTGAGAGCCCCAAGCTCTCTTGGATAAGGAGTAGGCCTCCTCCCCCCAGGTCCCTAGTTTTCCAGTAGCTTGACAGTCACACCCACAAACTGTCCCTGGTGCCATGTAATCTCATCAATGGCCAAGACCCAGAGACTATAAACTAAAGCTCCCAGAAGAGAGTGCCATAGAATACCCTGACCCCACTCCAGGCTGTCTTCACTGGGGCACCTCGAAGGGGTGTGGTTTGAGTTTCCCTCCCTGCCCCAAGCAGCACCCTGGCAGCCAAAACTCTCCAGAACCCAACCACTGCCATGCCCAAGGCCACTTTCCACATGCTCAGACGAGCCTCACCCAAGAAGGCACAAGCCTCACCCAAAACAGGATGAACTTCACCAGAGAGCAGACTGGCAGGAAAACCCAGATATACAGGAACCCATGACTGAGATCTCCAAACCCACTTGGATCAGGACTGGGCCTCCTCACCGCCAGGTCCCCAGTTTTCCACTTGGCAGTCACACCCACAAACTGCCCCCAGCACCATGTAATCTCATCAATGGACAAGACCCAGAGACTATAAACTAAAACTCTCGAAGAGAATGACACAGAATTTCCTGGACATTATATTCTATCCATAACAATAAGCAATACAAAACAAATCATCTACAATTGCCTTTTCAGCAGGTTTGAGGTTTGAGGTTTGGTTCAACAACAGTTGAAATATTGAATGTAACCAAAGTAGAGAGAGAGTATGGGGGAAATTGCCACACAAGCAGGGTAAGGGTTGGAATGGGGTGCGTGTGGGTGGGAGGGGAAGAAATACTGGAGATTTTGGTGGTGGAAAGTGTGCACTGGTGAAGGTATGGGTGTTTGATGATTATATGACCGAAGCTGAAACATGAAAGCTTTGTAACTGCATCGCACAGTGAATCAAAAAAAATGGGGGGAAATAATAATAGAATAAAATAAAGTTAACATTCAGAATAGAATTTTTAAAAAAGTAATGTGGAGTTCATGCCCAATTCAGTTTAATCAATGGTTGAATAAATAGCAGTATACGTACATTATTAAAAATAAATACACCTATTTTTAGTATATACCTCAAGAGTAGTCCGGGTACTAGGAATACAGACTGTGTGTTCTCATTGTCAATTTGACACTTTATTTAATATGGTGTGACAAGATCCTATAAGGAGAAATTTTTAAATACTAGAAATATAGGATACTTTATAGATGCAAAGAAGAGGTATGTGAAAGAATAAGAAAATACTAATTTTGAAGCAAAAAAGTAAAAGGGGAGTGGGTTCATTTCAAATAGAAGAAAATAGCTTATGCAAAGTCATAAAAGCTAATAAAAGGGCAGACTTTAAGCATAAGGCCTAGCTGAAACAGCAGCAATAACAGTTAGTAATGCTGGAAAAATTGGCAAGAGAAAACATAGAAATCTTTGCAACTCAGTATGGAAATTAGATGTAATACAGATAGCAAGGGAAATCATTAAATAATTTAAGTTGATAACTGGCATGATTAGATTTGTTTTCATTTAAATTTTTTAAAGAATTTAATGCCCACTGAAGCATAAGTAGATCTAAATGTACTATATATAAACAATGAAACACCACTCAGCTCTATAGAAAAGTAAATGAGGCACTGGAGCAATGGCGCAGTGGGTAGGGTATTTGTCTTGCACGCGACTGACCTGGGTTCAATTCCCAGCATCCTATATGGTTCCCTGAGCACCGCCAGGAGTAGTTCCTGAATGCACAAGCCAGGAGTAACCCCTGTGCATTGCTGAGTGTGACCTAATAAAAGCAAAAAAGAAAAATAAAAATGAAATCCTGACATTTCCAAGGATATGCACAGAACTACCAGATACAAGCCCAGTGAAATGAAACACCTGGAGGAAGCAAACACCATAAGATCATATTCATGGTGGAACATACAAACACAAAACAAACTACAGAAACACAAAAATAAATATCTAATTTGTAAATCCAACTAGTGGTTACAACCAGGAAAAGATGGTTGGTAAACAGGATGAGAGATATCAATTTTACAGTCACAGATAGAATTGGACTATAATGGTGAAAGTAATATGGTGGATGCCAATTAGTAATTCTGTAGGCCTGCAACTTAGCTGTCATAATGTAGTAGTACTTCAATAAATATTTTTAAAAATAATTTTCTGATTGGATTTTGAAACAGGGATTTGAAAATAAAGGATGAGGCTAAAGAAGTGCGTAGAGGATGCAATAACAGTAAACATGGCAACTGCAATAAAGAGTTAGACAAGATAGAGGTAGTTAGGATGGTGTTTGAGTAACTGGGTACTCAACTGCAAGGAGTATTTGCCAATGAAAGACATGCAAACTGGAGAGAAATATTTATAAGGCTTTCCATCATTAAAATAAACCTTGGCTTCATAGTAGATATGTTAATTTGAAGAGCCTGATAGATCTAAAATTGGAAGACACAATTGGCAATTGACTATCGCAAACTATAATCAAAATCAGTGATATTCACTAGCTCAACCCAAACAATGTGCCGGCCCTTGTCTCACAGCATGAGGACTGGGAAGGGGGATTTGGTACTGAGTACTAAGGATTGCTATTTTGAGATGGAGGCCAGCATTACACTGACTCCTCGATGTTTCCATTTCTCTGGTAGCTTAAATTTATCTGCCTTAAATCATAAATCAAATTAATTACTCTTGGGGGCTAATTTTTCTTACTTTACAACATTATTCTTGCAGCTTGAGCAAGTATGAGATTACTGGTATTTCCCCCAGTAATACTAACTAAAGGACAGGTATTTTAACAAGATTCTTTTTCTTGGTTTTTGTTTGTTTGTTTTTTAGCCTTCCTTGCTTTTCAAAAGCAGCAGCAAGTCCATAGCTGGTGATTTGTTTAGAATGGATTAAAAAAAAGAGTGCATCAGAATGAGGACATTGGTTTTTGCAAGTCTGAAATATGATTATTTTGATAAAAGACTGAGCCAAAATCTCTTTGTTAATGCTGTAGGAAAATGAGGATCATTGAAATGGCCAGAGGATGATTCAATGCACTGATAATATATTTAGCCTTGGTGAAACTAATTCTACTTCTTTAAGATAAGTCTTCCATTCTCCAGTTTTCTCTAGAGTTCCACATTTTCTTGCCTTGCATGTGGCCAACCCAGGTTTGATTCCTCCGCCCCTCTTGGAGAGCCCTGCAGGCTACTGAGAGTATCCAATCTGCATGGTAGAGCCTGGCAAGCTACCCGTGATGTATTCGATATGCCAAAAACAGTAACAAGTCTCACAATAGAGGCGTTACTGGTGCCCGCTTGAGCAAATCAATGAGCAACAGGATGACAGTGATACAGTGATACAGTGACAGAAGAACATTAGAAAATATTAAGCACTTTTCTCTGAGAAGCTTTGATATAATAAGATAATTTGATAAGTACTGGGCTGACTATTTCAGTGTATGAAGACCGACCACTTATCCTCTTATACGTCTTTGTTTCACACATTACTCTGAATTCCTAAACTCTCTGGACATAATTATGTCCTGTAAATATGTTATAAAATCAAACTTGGTCTGCCAAGCTTTCAAATCCGCTCATGATCTGGTCCCACACAGAGGCAGATTTGCCCAGAAGATAAAGAAGCCTGATAGTCCTCCCTGCCTATTCATGTCCATTCCTGGGTCCTGAAATGGCCTTCAGAAAATCAGGAGTTAAGTAAACACACCTAAGAATTTTTACAGTGAGAATAACTCTATCCACGTGTATTTTACTGACTTGTTCCCATGTCAGATGGTATTGATATGACTGACTCATTTGGGCAATCCAGCTAAGGAGAGCTGATAGAATATTTAGCTTTCTCCTAAAACGCGATGTTTTGCACAGTTTACAGTAACTATCTGACATAGGTATTTTATTTTCTGTCACTCAATATAGGGATAGCTTCCAGGAACACTGCCCCCATCCACTGTAGCAAGGACACAAAAAATTTCCCACATATTAGGACAATTAACACGTTATTGTCCCACATTGTCCCACAGGGCCTCCAGGAGAAGGCACAAATTTTAGTATGTAACAAAGGAAAATTTTCGTGAAAATATTTAAATCCCCAGAAATTTTTAACTGTTCAGAGCAAAAGATTTCCTCATGAGACTTTTGTCCAAATTATCAATATTAATTTTTAAAAGTAGTCATGCTAAAAGGACAGAACTACCCTTTTACTCTTCCAATTCCAATCACTATGTTAAAAATTGTTGAAAGGAGATTTCAAAAAGGAAAAAAATGGTTGTCAGAGAGGTGTGTCTGGGTTAATATAGAAACTAAGTCATTTTCTGGGTTTTTGGCATTCGTTATGATTACTTTTCTTAACTCACATGAAATGTTTATACCTTCACAGTGGTCTTTTTAAAGTTAGACTTTTAAAACTCAGCTACCCTTGCAATGATTTTATTTGAGAAGTTATGAAGCAGAGACAAACCAGGCAAAGAGCTGGGGCACCAAGTAGCTCCAAAGGGGATTTGTTCTTTGACCCCAACTTAACACTTCAATGACAGTGTGTACCACTGGTGGCTCACACTTAAACATTTTAACTAACACATATTACAATGCCAATGTTAATGTTTAACCTAGAGAATCTCTAAGCAAAGTATATATTCACTTCACTTATAGGAGTCATTTTGCTCCTGAATCATCTATATAATATATGGAAAATTATAGAGTGCATTTAACATTTTGCAATAAATTCACCCATCCTGGGTTGATAATAATACCTACTTCTTTGTGTTTATAGCATACAACTCTAACTTCCCTACAGAGTATGATTTTTAATGTATCGCTACCATTTTGTGATTAATTTTTATCACTTTTTAAACCAAATTCAAATAGTTTTTGACATTCAAAATATAATTCCTTCCTAAAACTTCTCTGGCAGGGTTGTTCTCACAATAAAGTGGCAAATGCTTGCTAATAGGACTTAATGAATAGCTGATCTCACTAACTGACAAATCTCAAATCTAAGATGTTTTTGCCTTATCTGAACTTATCCAAAGCTTTGGTTTGTCTTGGTTTATCTGCCATAATTCACAATGTTTAAGAGCATTGTACACAAATGTTCTACGCCAGTCTTTTCTTGGTATTTTAATGTTTATTCCTGATTCTGATCCTCTACACATTCCATTTTTTCCAGAAAGGGTGATTTTGCCAGAAAGGGTCACCTTTCCTAGAAGATAATTTCACTAAAAACTGACCAGGCTACTTTGCTTTATGACTTTCTTATTGTCAGGGTCTATGAGGGAAATGTTCTTGTTGGCTCCATCTACATGTAGACCAGGAATTCCAACTGAGCCAGGCTTCAGATGTTAGCAAAATCGCCTACCTCATCTCTGCTTCCCCTCCAGAGATGCTTCTGGGGGATCACCGATAATCAAGTCGTTAATGTAATGCCCAAACTTGCTCTAATGGTTACGAGTTTAGAGTCCTAGCTCATTAGATTGTGGCCATATGCCTGAGATTCAAATTTCCCCATATCAAACAGTTAATGCTTGCTGCTTTCCATTTCACAAGGCTGCAAATTGTATCTGGACAGAGTTCAAATTGGGTGCTGAGAACAATGTGTCAGCCAACTCTCTATCAGTTCCCAGTGGCCCAGGACACATCCTGTGCTGGCTCTCCTGGAGCAGGTACAGCTGGAGCAATCAAAGCACCCCTGTAGCTAACTCTGGCTAACCTGCAGTAGTCTGGAATTAACCTTTAAACATTTTTCTACGGAAGTACTGAGCAGACAAAACTGTTATGAGATGGAGGAATCAAAATTCCTACACAACCATTTCTTAATGAGCACAGCAATTTAATTTTCATCACTGAATCCTCTATGGCTTAATATTGATTACTAAGGAAGGCCTGGTTCCAAAGATTCCCATTTGTCCTAGCCAATTAAAATTGCATAAAAGATGGATTTAGCATATATTCTTGTAAATGTAACACACCCATATTCTGGAAAGGAGAAAGGAACTTTCCTTGTCTAGTCACACGTTCCAAATGGTAAGTGTCCTCTAACCAATCCTACCTGCATTACATTTGTCATTAAACCATTGTTCCTACCAGCACTGTTCCTAGGAGTGTTTTTGTCATGGGAACCAAATTCTAACATGCCTAAGAAAGTTCTGCTTTACTAAATAATTGCACAGTGTTTAAGATCACTTGCCAGAGATTGAGCAACTCGATCTTGGTCGCTAGATCAATATTTTGGCTGTTGCATGGACTAACCTTTTACTGGGAGAGTGAAGTTCTCTAGACAGAGTAGTTAGGACAAGTTTATATGGCTTTTTAAGGGATAAGAATATAACTAAAAAGTCCTTCATCTTCATCAACTGCTGTGTATTTGTTGTCAAATCATCCAGATGCCTTTGTTCACAAAAGTAATAGGTCATTTGAGGTTCAGCCACCATACGAAATAATCACTTCCATTTAGCAACAGATAGTATCAGAAACATGCTTTCCTGCTTGCTACTTCTAAGAAATCATGCCAGTAATTATTCTCCTGGCTTTTCTGACATTTTACTTTGACATGTCTAATGCTTCAGTGGAAAATATCCCTTAGGGGTTCCATAGTTAAATGAACTTGGTCTCTAGCTGATTTTTATAATACTTTTTTAAGTATTAAATGGTCATAGTTGAGTTACTCTGCTAATGATAGTAATGACTCTCACTATTATTTAAAATCAGGAGGTTTCAAGAACTAGAAAATCATATCTTACTAATTTTTCCCATTTATATATACTCTTTTAAATGATGGGCTGCAGCGATAACACAGTGGGTAGGACATTTGCCTTGCATGCGGCCAACCTGAGTTCAACTGTTCCGTCCCTCTCGGAGAGCCCAGCAAGCTACCGAGAGTATCACACCCGTACAGCAGAGCCTGGCAAGCTCCCTGTGGCATATTTGATATGCCAAAAACAGTAACAACAAGTCTCATAATGGAGACATTACTGGTGCCTGCTCGAACAAATCTATGAACAACTGGATGATAGTGCTACAGTGCTTTTAAATGACGGGCATTTAGCAAAGATGCTAACCAGAGAACAGGAAGTACCAAATTTATTTATTCTGCCTTTTTGTTTTCAACAATCTCTGTCTATACACTAAGGCATTTTCCTCATATAGATGTGGATTTTCTACAAATTCCATAAACATATTCCATTAATAAACATTAAGTTTTCACCATTTTGTATAAAGGATGATAGGTTGCCAATTTACCACAAGTCATATTTCCCCCTTCCTACTTTTTGTAATGAATAATAAAAACAGTAGTAAACATTTTAACTAGTATTAATTATGGATCCAAAACAAAACCCTGTTCAAATCTCAATCTGAAATATTATGTAGAAACATATTTTCAAATTAGACTCACATAATGAAGATCTTACCAAACTTCAAGTTTTGCCAATAATTTAAAGTGAGCAAAAGACATTAGCAAAAAAAAAAAAAAAATCCAAAGTATCCAATGTAACTCTCTAGATTGTTCTGTGCTGTTATAAGAAATATTCAAACGTAACATGTAGCCAAACTTCTTCCGAATAAGGATGCATTAAAAACATCTGTTTTATATCCAGGTAATTACATAGTTAATACAACTTTTTCTCCTTGTCATGGTCCATATAGAAGTGATTTCCATGCATTTGGCCACAAACAATCCAAGAGGACCAGGTTTACCTTTGGAAAAGCATTCCTACAAAATTTTTATTCAATACCTCTCCAATCAAATACATTGGTTTGCTTGCTAGGAGAATTGTCAGCAAGCAATCAATGAAATCTTACATACTTACCCCATCTATATATCTCCTGGAAGGATCTGTGGGTCCTGGAAAAGAAATAAGATGGTTTATAAACTTGCTATTTGCCATTTTTACTTTATGCACAGTGTATGTTTCTATTTGTAATTTTGGACTATTTTAAACAAAAGAGCCCAAATTCAAGTCCTACAAAATGGAGATCAATCTCTGACTCTGCAATTAACAAAAAGTAAAATAGCGAAAATATACTTCAATATCACTAATGTATTCTAGTACTCCTTTCCTTCTGTACTTTATCCAAGGTACTATACTTTATTCTCCTTGTACTTTATCCATGCTAGAGATCATGCCCCATTTATGCAATGTAAATATCACCTTATGTTGCTACATATCTGCTCAATTCTGCCTGGTCACTTGCCTCCTCTCCTAGTACCAATTCTTTATAGTTTTTAATTTTTAATATCCTTCTCATTACCTGTATGAGTATTTCTGTTTTTGCCCCTTGGAAATATATCCTTTTCTTTGACATTTCACTGCATAAGGTAATTACTTTGAAATAATGTTGACAAAAGTTATAGGTGTTGAGTACATGCTATTTTCTATGAACTTTTAAAAGAAATGCATAAAATCAATAATTCTATATTAATTAACCTTACAAGACAATAGTCATTTATTTTTCAGTCCTCACACAAGATCACATAATTAGCAAATAGAGAAGTTTAAATTCAGAGCTCCCTCAATATTTTGTTCAATGTCAAAATATTTTCACACAATATGATATTTAACTTGATTCTGCTTCATACTTTCTGTAAATGTTGGATTTTTCTATTTAACATTGAATGATAAGCACATTCTCAGGAGGTATCATTCATTTTAATCTTAATATTCCTCTTCATGTGGAATATTATCCTATCATATAATAGAAATTTAGTAATGACTATTGAATATATACATCATGTAGTAAATGTGAAATAAAAGTCATTCTTTTTATCTACTTAGAATATTTTGGAAGTATACTAATATATATGTATACATATACATATATAATTTTGTTCTAACTGATTCAGGTAAATAAATTTTTAGGAGAAAGGACAAGAAACTTCAGGAAATGCCCAAAAATGCAGGATGTGAAGAATACAGAAGTTTTTATCTCTCTGATATAAAGAATGGAGCTATTAGACTGCCTTTGATCAACTACATCACTCATGGACCAAAAGATATAGGTAAGTTTTACTATCCTTAACATCAGACTTTCAAGAATACTGCAGACACAGCTATTTCCAGACAACATAAGGTAAAAGTAGTACCCCAGGGAAACAGATATTATTTCAAAGAGCAATAGAAAAGTTGAATATATCCATTTCTTTCACATTCTGTTGGAAAACCCATAATCATATGACTATAAGAGTGACCCTGTGCCTCCAGGTGACAATATGCCAGGCTGGAACTTGTTTATTCTTTGTAGGCTAGGATCAGTCAGGTTATGCTGTGATAGATAAGTCAATCCTCAATCCTCAGTGGCTTGAAAAAACAAAGTTTTGTTTCTTACTCATTATCCTTGTCCATCACATGTCAGCTGGGAGCTCTGCTCAATATTTCTCAGTGTTATCCAGAGATTCTCACTGATTATATTTGACTTCCTGCATTCATGCCACATACTGTGACCAAAGAAAATAAAACAAATTTTGAGCTAGAATGGTGACTCTTGGGTTAAGACACATGCTTTACATGTGACTACCCAAGTTTGATCCCCAACACTTTGTGGGCTCCAGAGCATCACTGTGCATGTGCCTGGAGGCCCCTGAGCACTGTCAGGTGGTCTAACCTGCAGCATCACTGGGACTAAACAGTACCACATTCTGAGTCCTTAGCTTTAAATGATAGTCTGATTGTCCTAGAATCACTGGGAGTGGCGCCCAGGTCCCCTGAGCATTGCTTGAAAAGCTGAAAAAAAAGGCAAAGTGAAAAGAAATTTAAAGATTCTATTCATTGGTGTGTATTTGTTGTATCACAGAAGTGACCTATGTTACTATCATTAAAAATTCACTGGCAAAACATAAATATATTGTCCAGACATATATAATGTCATAATATCACAACCAACTACAGGAACTATGTGGTACTAGTCTAATTTGATCCAAGAAGGTAGAGAGCTATCAATATCTTATGAGAAATAATAAATGACTGAACAATATTTACTAAATATTGTTTAGAACAGCAGACTTGGTTTATAACTATCAATATTCAACACTATTTATCTCATACAAAAAATAGGGTAACCTATATGTGTATGTACATATGCCTATACACAAATACATATGTATGTATGTATGTGTGTGTGAATAATAGGCTTTCTCAAAATAAGACTCATGTGTTGAGGAAATTTTCCCAATGAGAGAATTGATCACTATGGTCTTGCAGTCAACTTCGTATCTGCCCCAAGAGTTTCACTGGAGAATAATCCTCCCTCATGCTGAACTACATAGTTTGAATGAAACTGAATTATTTAAATCTAATCATGGGCACTTATTGGTTTAAGATGTAGCATTTTTGGACATGTTTCACCTGCTGGAATAAATTAGTCTGAAAGTTTTATTGCTTGGTATAGTTCTGCTGTTTTCAACTGATAAAAATTAAATTTCAAATGGCTGATTAGGCCAGCAGGCTTCAGAAATTTGCATCAGGATAAGAAAACAAGTTTTTAGAAGAAAGTGACGTCCAAAAAGTGACATCAGAATTTTTCTAAGCAACTATGCTAAAAAATGTCTTCATAGAATGCACCAATCCCCTGCTCTTAACCTGTGCTTCCTTGTTAGTCCTCACTAAAAGCAGGTTTTCCAAAAGGAAAACTTAATGATTGTTTCTGTTGTAGAGGAAAGTATTTAAAGTTCTTGAGAAAATCTGACAGAGAAAGATAACAGAAATATGGAGCATAGAAATAGAGACTGGGAAAATGTTGAATGTTGTGGACTGCAACTGACGTTTTAATATAGATACACCCTGCCCCAATTCAGTAAAGTCCAATATCCTAGAAACTTTTTGTGTCAGAGATTTACTTGGTAAATGCGTTCTGCCTCTGGGCTGGGACACACAGAAGAAAACTCTGCATAAAGAAGCCAGAGCTCAGGAGGCAGATGAGGCCACAGATATAGCCACACTTGAACTGAGAATCAATGAAAATTTGGATGCAAGTTTTGGTTGCATGCATGATGAAAACTGTAAGGAGAAAAAAATTGTTGCTCTAAGAAATAAAAAGTGAGACCTCAATAAAATATTAATATAACTTTGAAAATCACATGATTAAAATAATTTTCCTTTCTCCCTAATCAATGTAAGGATACAAACTTTCTCCCCCTAAGGAGCATTAAAATTGCAATGTTTATTAACTAAACCTAACACATTTAAAGTGTTTATGCCACTGAGGAAAACTAGGCTAAGTGTGCTTTAAAGAGTCACTCTTTAAAGGTCGGATAGATGACTCTAAGGGTGCCTGCTTTGCATATGGGAGTCCTAGGTTACATCCCTGGTACCACCAGAAGTAATCCTCAAGCACAGATCTGGGAGTAGCCTCTGACTCCTCCTTGGTGTCACAGTACAAAGACCAGTCATAAGCTAATTTATTAAAAAGTCAGACAAGGAGCCAGAGAGGTAATATAGGAGGCAAAGTGTTTGCCTTGCACACAACTGAACTAGGTTCAATCCCTGGCATCCCATATAGTTCCCTGCACACTGCCAGGAGTAATTCCTGAGTGCAGAGTCATAAGAAACCCCTGCCTGGTGTGACCCCAAAATTAATCCTCCAGCGCCGCGCCCAGTTTGCTCCCTCCAGGAGGTCAGTGAACCGGACAGGGCTGCCATTACCCCACCTGCAAGGCACCCCACCC
Source organism: Sorex araneus (assembly GCF_027595985.1). Taxonomy (NCBI): domain Eukaryota; kingdom Metazoa; phylum Chordata; class Mammalia; order Eulipotyphla; family Soricidae; genus Sorex; species Sorex araneus. The sequence goes on from NC_073302.1 coordinate 327,879,306, forward strand.
ACATTGGGCAGTGGGCGAGGCCTCCACAAAAATGGGAGGGGCCTATTTTGGAGCAGTTATTTTCTTCGAACCAAGCAATCTATTGTTACATCTCAGTTTTTATGTCCCTGAGTAACATCCTAGCTATCCCGAAACCAGTAGACCAATAGGCTACTAGTCTATTTAAACTTCACCAAAATTCAAATGAATACAAGCAACTGTACAAGCCCAATGTAAAAGAGCACGTTCGCTGAAAAGCATCACTTGAGGCCTCACGTAAGGAATAGAGGAACATCTGAAACAAAGGACATATTCTAGAGAGGGAAAATAAAAAGTGACCACCATTGACCGACCCCATCCAGAATTGTATGTTCATTGCAATACTGTTTATAATAGCCAAAATCTGAAAAAAAACAGAGTGCCCAAAAACAGATGACTGGTTAAAGAAACTTTGGTACATCTACACAATGGAATACTATGCAGCTGTTACAAAAGATGAAGTCATGAAATTTCCATATAATTGGATCAACATGCAAAGTATCATGTTCAGTGAAATGTGTCAGAAATAGAGACACATAGAAAGATTTCACTCATCTGTGGAATATAAAGTAGCATAATGGGAGACTAACACCCAAGAATAGTAGAGATAAGAACCAGGAAGTCTGGCCCACATATTGGAAACTGGCCTCACATGCTGGGGGTAAAGGCAGATAAGATAGAGAAGGGAACACCTAGTAGAGGATGTTGGGAGGACCCACTCGGGTTGAAAGCTGCATGCCGAAAGTAGACTATATACCGAACATGATGGCCACTCAATACCTCTATTGCAAACTACAACACCCAACAGGATAGAGAACAAAAGGGAATGACCTGCCGCAGAGGCAAGATGGGGGTGGGGGTGGGGGTGGTGGGAAGGATACTGGGAACATTGGTGGAGGAGAATGGCACTTGTGGAAAGATGTAATTGATCACTGTATGACTGAAATGCAAACATGAAAGTTCATATGTTTGTAACTGTACTTCATGGTGATTCACTAATAAAGCAATTATTAAAAAAAGAAGTATATTTAAGATGATTATTCAATAGATACTGGCTGAGGAAAGGAGATAGCAATACACACTTAGATGGAATTACACCTTAGGGTAGATCTCCTAGTGGGATTCTGGAGTGTTGAGCACTTAAATGAGATTTTTGTCCTTGAATAAGTCTCCTAGAATAACTTCCCCTGAAGGAAGGGCTTTACATCTGTTCACTGTTTATGATAATATTCAATCACACCTATATGTAATTGCTACCCCAACCCTTTATGATTTCTCTATAACTAATACTGTAAGACTTGAATATACAGCCTCTGATTACTTTAAAAAAAAAAAAAACCTGAGAACAAAAGTTAGGAATATTATATTCTGCTCTAGATTTGTCCTAACAAGTTGAGGGAACTTTTCTGGGTCATATACGTTAGGGCACAGTTTAAGATTATCTTTGGATCTATAAAATAATAAAAATAATATAAATATTTAACATCTGATAGTTTTTTATGTCTACTACCTCTGCCATTTATTCTGCTTGCCTGTAATAATATATTATTAACCTATTTGCATTAGATATCATGATTCTCAAGGGTCTTTCCTATGTAACTGGTGTGTTCCTTGTAAAAAGTAGGCAATCTGATATGATAATTGAGAAAAAAATGACCAGATATTTGTCTGACATTAGATAATCATGAATGGAAAGAACCCAAATTCAAATCTAAGGATTTATATTTTAATTTAGGATATTGGAACAATGGCAAAGAAAAGCAGAACAAATGCTTTAGGGGAAAAGGTTGTGGTCCATACGTGGAGTGCCATGGGCGACCCCAAGCTATATGTGCTCAGGGAGTTCTCCCAGTGGTGCGTGGGAGAGGGTGGCGTACCATGGACCTAATACTGGCCTCCCACAAAGAAGCATGTGCTCAGCTCACCAAGTTCTCTTGGACCCAAAAAAAAGGACCCAAAAGAATGAGTCCTGATGAAGAGTAAATATTCTGTGCTGCTGTGAACCAAAATGGTAGCATCTCAAAGAAGGAGCAAATACTTAACCAGAAAAAGAATTTTGTTAACAGCATTGTTCAGAAAGACAAGTTTGCTACAGATAGAGGCCGGCTTTTTTATGAAGGCATAACATCTGCAATCTAACTGAAGTAAACTACGGTCATAAATTATAGTGCCTGAACTTCAGTGACTCCTTACAAGTACATTGCCAACCAGAGATTAATCCCCAAGGTCAACAAGCACCATCTGAACTATAGGAAAGCACATTGCAAGACAAATGACTGGTAGACCGGAAGCACTTTAAGACAAAGAGTCGTGGCAAGCAAGGTGCCAAGGGGATCAATATAAAGGCTACTGTGGCTCACTTTTCATTTCTAGGGCAAAGGAGCAGGAAGTAGTAAGACAGATGAATCTTACAAATGCTTTTAAAAAATCCTGTAGAGAGGGGGAAGAGTTAGGAAAACATAGCTGAATTCTGAATAACTTCCACAGAATTGAAGTCTCGGAAAATAACTTACTAACGTAAGTTAGAATGAATAAATAAAGATGAAATAATAAGACTAGTGACAAATATGGTACAGCAAGCACAGCAAAGGGGGAGTAGAACCTGAATATGGTTGAGGTTATCAAGTACACAGGGAGTATGATACCAACTAACCCGGGCTCTGGATCACAGCTGAGAGGAACAGCAAATGTTCATCAATCTCACAGAGGTGGGATGCAGAATAAAGAGGTCACATACCTGAACTTGGCCATGTATTCTTTGTGTTTTCAATCTTTTGCCCCAATTTTAGGTGTTTTGTCTGCTCTCGCCTCTCAGGTGATTTTTTTTTATTTTTTTGTAAAAGTCACCTATGTTTATAATTTAAGGAAATTAGAATATATGGAGTCCCGCATCTTTATATTTTACAAGTGGAAGTAACTGAGGCTAAATATCTATTGCTTATAACCTTCAGTTCTGGATTATAGACTTACTTTGGTCCTATCAAGCTCTGAGACTTTCAAGAGCACATGAATGACATTATAGTTAATAGGTCTATAACCTAGGCCTGTAAGGCAGGCAGGGGCTCCCTTCTACCGTATGTGTCTAATCTGTACAACCGAGAAAGTGCACTACATTTATCTCAAATACTAGTAATAGAAATGCTGTATGTCTACATTTTTAACTAGAACATTATTTTTACACTTGGATTTCGAAAGTGGAATTAACATTTCAACCAGAATTTAAAATGTCAAATTTAATAGCTTCCCCAGGTTTTGCTACTTCCTATAATTTATCAGGAGACTTGTTACAACCGTACTACACCTAATCCTATCTCTGTGCCAATGCTACTTATTTAAAAAAAAAAAAAGTTCCACCCTACAGATGGGGAAATAGCTCAAAGAGGTAGAGGACATGCCCTTGAACCTATGAGGCCCAGAATCTGATCCACGGCACCTACTCGGTCCCATAGCACTGCCACATACAGCCCTGGTGGACTCCAAGCTCTGCTGGACCAAAGCAGCACTACATCACCAGGACCATGGAGATGCCCAATCATCAGGCCAAAACATCCAGGCATGGTATTCTCACTAGGAGTGGCCCTGACCCCGATAAGCACTATTTGGGAGGTCCCCAAAATAGGAATAAGATTTAATCTTTTTCAATAAAATAGACAATAATCCCTAGTGGTGGTTTCAGCAGCAGCAAAAATTCAAAATCACTGAGAGAGCAACTCTATTCTCTCCCAGTAGCAGAAGCCTCTCCCAAAGAAGCATTTTTGGTAGAATATAAGAGTTTTAGAGAAAAGTAGTTTGAAAGTCATTAATGAGAATTTTTTTGAAATCTCAGCAAAGATCAAGCCAATACCATTTGCTTTATATTCTGTCCTCTTTATCCCGGTCCCACTGAAATTTCAAGGAGCCCTTCTTCTGGACAGATACGAACTATCCCAAAACAAGAAGGGGCCAGTATTAGTGAGCTGGGTCAGGGAGCATACCGACAGGGCATCCACCACCCAGCTGAGAGCAATAGGCTCTGCTGATCCTACATGCCTACACAAATTCTAGACAAACCTTACATTCAAGGATGAATCCCACATAAATTAATTCATGTTTAGTACATCAACAGTTTAGTCTTATCAACATGCTGTACTGACCAAGCAAACAGTATCTGCAAGCCGTCTACAGAATTCATGAGAAACCAATAGGGAATTCATACACAGGTTCAAATTCTAACTTGTAATGAAAAAAAAAACAGCAGTTTCAAGTCAGAATATATTAAGAGAATTTCTATTTTTTGCATTTTTATGCTGATGCAGGCCACAAGTGGCACACCCCCATTTGGGGTTTATCACAAATTGCAACTGCAGCAGCAACAAGTTAAATATATCTTTCCAATGATTTCTGCAGAGGCTTATACTCTTTGTAAGACTTTCTAGGATGCACTGTGTGAAGCTGAATTTTTGTGTAATTCATTTTCAAAATATGTTGGGTGATATGAGGCATATAATCATCCAATCACCTGCCACCTAATTTCAAATCTTATTTCCATAAAAATATATGGAAAATTAGATACACATCACACACAACCATAAAATATCTTAAGTACATCTCAAAATAAAGCATTGGCCATTACATATTCTCAAACAGAATGAAATCAGGATGTATGAAACCTATAGTGATAATGATGCTGTTGTTCTATTTTCATTATTAGATCTTATAAGCTAATGGGCAAGAATTTAAGTTAATGATATTAACCCAGAAGAAAAAACCCTTCATTGAATAAAATTTCTGTAAAAATAAAGGATTTACCTAAGAATAGTATTTCCGTTATCAGTGGTAATAACATTTCTATCTTAGAATAAATCTGGCTATTTCATTAATCAATGAGTTAAGATCAACTCTAAGCACTAGCTTTTCTTATTGTTACTATTTTTACCCCTTTCATCCCTTTCTTACATTACCAAAAGTTGAGAATATTTAGGTTTAGAAGTGCACTCTTTCCTGTGCTTCAAACATCACTAAGAATAAAGTTTAAAGAATAAATGAAAACAAATTGTCAGTACCTGATTTCATATCATCCATGAAATTTTATCACTAATACTAAGCATTGTATTTTTTGTTTTTCTTTATTTGGGCAGGAAGCTCACCCAACTGTGCTCAGGGATTACTCCTGGCTATGTGGTCAGTAATCACTCCTAGTGGGGTTCAGGGGAACACATGTGGTTCCAGGGATAAAACTCAGGTAGGCTGTGTGCAAGGCAAGCACTCTATCAATTATACTATTGCTCTGCCCCAAGCATTGTATTGCATTTATGCCCTATAAGCTTAAAGTACAAAAGGGAATGCCCACAGAGGCAGGGTAGGGTGGTGGGGGTTGGGGTAGGGGTGGTGAGAGGGATACTGGGATCACTGGTGGAGGATGGGTAAATAATCACTGTATGAGTAAAATGCAAACACAAAAGTTCATAAGTTTGTAACTATACATCGCAGTGATTTTCTAATAATTTTTTAAATAATAATAAAATAAAATTTCTATTGCTAAAAAAAGAAATCAACTGCATATGCCTATATTTTTATTATAAAATTTTAAAAATTGCAAAAAAATAAATTAGGAAAAATCAGGTCTAGATATGCATGTGTACATATATATTTGTATATATGTATAGTTACTGTGTGTATATATATAAATGATTTACATGTAAAGATTTTTAATTAATTTAGTATGACATCCTACTGATTTTTTACGCTAACATACTAGAAAGTGGGATGATTGCTAGATTTTCCCAATATCTACTTCTCCTTGTCATAAAATATTTAACTCCTCCCCACCCCAAAAAAAGTGTTTTAATACATGGGCCCATCATCATTCAGAATAGAAGCTACATTTCCCAAACTCCCTTGCAATGAGGTATAAACAGATGGTCAATCCTTGGTCAATGGGATCTGATTGTATATAAGCACTTTGTGTAAAGTTAAGGCATGATTTTAAAAACAAACTCGCCCTCTCCTCCATCTTTTCAGCACCTCACTAGCTGAACTGCAGACAAGGTGATGAAACTGTGTGATAAAGGACAGCTCTCTGGAGGTGCTGCTGTAATAACACAGAATAAGCGTTAGCCCCTGGTAGACTGTCATCCTCAGATCATCCACCGCTGACCTAGTTATGACCAGACTTCATATAATAAAACTACCCAAGACCACTTAGAAACCTCAGCTTTAAGTAAAACAATAGACATTTATCAGAAGTGGGTCCTTAAATAATTTTCTTTCCTTCCAGGTCAATCAAGAGCATTCTTTTCATTAATATTATAAGGAAATAACTTTAATCCAGGCAGTCATTTGAGAAGGTGTTGGACAGTTTTCTTTTGTTCCGGTCAATATACATTTAGGTTTATATTACAGTATTTACCTAAATTCCCTAAAAATAAGAAAATTGCTTATAATGAGATCAAGAATAGCTAGCAATCGAATTATTTAGAATCAGCTGCAGAAAGAATGAAAGAACAAAAGAATGAAAGATACAAACTGTCCTTGTGCAGGGTAAAGCATCATTTGGGAAATTATCTTCAGTCTGTGGGGGATACCTCAGGTCTCTCTGAATTTAAAGGATTATGGCTGGCAGTGGGTGTGTGAGGGTGGGGGGCATTAAGCAGGAATTGCATCACAAAACTGATACACACTATTTCTTGCCGCTTTTAGTAATGTCATACAAAGGCAACTAAGACCAAACTAGCAAAATTTTAAAGTGAGATTGAAAGGAATTCAGCTCTCTTTTAAAGATGATCTCATTCTGCAGTATATAATCCAAGTAGTCTATGAATCTGGTAACTTGGGAACCTTGCAGAATTGATAAAAGCATCTGAAGTAATTTGAAAAAGGAGTTGAGAAGGTAGTTTCAGCAAGAAGAAGCTCTGTGGTCCACAAAATTTTTCCCAGAAGGCTAGACAAGATGAAGTGGTTGAATAGCTAAAAATCAGATTAAGATTCATGCCTTATGCCCTCAGTTTATTTCCAGGGGCTGATTCTCTCCTAGGACACAGGTTTATGCTTATATCAGATGGAATTTTTGCAGATAAATGGAAAAAAGGAGAACCTGCCAGAGAGCAACGTAGGACAGTAACAGAGAACAATGGACAGTAAAGAGTCAGACAGTAAATCAGACAGCCTAAACAAGGGCTTTACCATTTCCGACTCTATTCAATCCTGTTCAGTAGCATGTGTCATTGTATTTGGATCATTTACTTTTGAGATTTCCCACTCTTGCCTTTTCTGAACACTGCCATGTGCCTCTCCCATCATTTTTGTACATTGACTGTCAGTTGCAAATAACATGTCATTTAACTTAGCATTGATGCAGCTGGCGGAGTGAACATATATCTCAAATACCCAAGCCGTTTTCCCTTCAAATCAGACCGGTATCAAAATCTGGATTGTCTTTCTTAGAAAGAAGAGAATGTCCTACACATGAGTAGAAGAGAACAGGTTAATATTTTAGTAGCTAAAGTGATGTGCTATTATAAAAACTCTTTCTAAACACCCATTTTTCTCTTGAACTAAGAGTTATAGATATTTAGAAATATTAAGAGGCTTTTTCTCTGGTCACATATTTGCCAGAATATAGACTATATTTCTCAACTTTCCTAATATATACAATATCCTTATGCCAAGCTTTGTCACTGATTTGTGAGATTAAACATTAAAAAAACTGATAAAATTTTAAGCATGAAATTACCAAGTGGTTTGACTAAGGATGAATCACAAGTGGTAGTGCAAATGCAAGGCACATGCAAAGGCCAGGGGTTTATCCTTGGCACTACATGGCAAACCCATCATCCCTTAGGCATGGCCCTCACAACAGAAAAATACATAAAGAAAAATACGTTGACAAGAGCCAGGGTTGATACCTGTTTCACTTGTATAAGTCCCTAAGTTCAATTCACAGCATCATTAATAAACAAAGCAGTAGATAGCCAAGAACCTCAGAAATTATTGGGTGCATAAAATTACAGAAATTGATGTAGCCAGAATTAGAAACATGTCCACAAAAAAACTTAAACACATTTATTCAGAGCAACATTACTCATAATTAAAAAGTTAGGAGCAATCCAAATGTCTATCAACAGGAATAGTAAAATAAATTTTAGGCCCTTCTATATAAAGATGTATTATTTTGCAAAGAAAGTAACTTAGATAGGTCACAACACAGATGAACCTTAACAACATTAAGCTTAATAAAATAACCTCAATATATCTTGTATGATTTGTTTTCATATGTGCACAATGGACATATCCAAAGAAAAAGATGATTGGTTAACAGGGGCTGGAGTATGGATAAAAAATTGGAGGGTAGAGATGTTTTTTAGGTAATGGAAATATTCCAGAATTAGGTAGCAGCAATTGTTGCATAACTCTGATTATGTGAAAACCACTGAACTGTACACTCTAAACATCATTTTAATGTTCACTTTATGTGTGTGAGTTACATCTCAAAGTAATATCCAGGTCCCGGAGGAAGAGGGATTTCCTCTTCCCTTCAGTTCTCTGACTGACATACAGGCAGAGTGAAAGATGGTTTTAGAAACGTAGATGGAGGTGACTCTCAAAGGAGAGTCTAAGAATTAATTTTGTGTTTATACAATAAACAAACCATACTACTAGGCAGCATCTTCTTTTTTTGAGTTTTTTTTGTTCATATTTGTTTGTTTGTTTATTTTTACAAATTTTATTGAATCACTGTGAGATAATTACAAGCTTTCATGTTTGGGTTACAATCACACAACGATCAAACACCCATCCCTCCACTAGTGCACATTCCCCACCACCAATATCCCAGGTATACCCCCCTTTTCCCACCGTCCCCCTGCCTCCATGGCAGATAATATTCTCCATACTCTCTCTCTACTTTTGGGCATTATGGCTTGCAACACAAACATTGAGAATGTTTGGTCTGTTATCTACTTTCGGCACATCCTGACTGATTCTTCCAGCCATCATTTTCTTAGTGATCCCTTCTCTATTCCATCTGCCCTCTCCCCTCTGCTCATGAAGCAGGCTTCCAGCTATGGGGCAATCCCCCTGGCCCTTGTATCTACTGTCCTTGGGTGTCAGCCTCATGTGATGTTATTCTATACTCCACAAATGAGTGCAGTCTAGGCAGCATCTTCCTTGGTAAGAGAGAATTAGAATTTAATCATAGCTTTGTGAGAGTCTCTGTTACCCAGATGACTGTTATTATAATTCAACTATTAAAAATTATTTGCAGAACTTTGAGAATTGTAGGTAGATTACTGTTATAGTCTAACCTCTTCCCAGTCATTCATATAAAGGTTGAAAGTCTAAGCATTTTAAGAGAGGTAGAATGACGCTGTGTTCATAGGGGTTGGCAGGTGGTCTTAGAACTGACTACCTCTATCACCCACTCACCATATTACTATGACTAATTTATATAATTTTTCACCAGCCACCTGTAAAATATAAACATCAGCTTTGTCATCACAAATATAGTCATATAGTCAGGAATGAACAAGCTCTAAGAAACTGTTACTTTTTTTTGTTTTCTGTTTTTCAAATCCAGTATGACTCTAAAATTAATTGTCAACAATATAATAAAAATTATTTATTTATTAGTGCTCAATATAACTGATTAAGACATTAGTAAGAGTAGTCAATGGAAGTAATTTGCTATGGCTGATAGTATTTATAAATTAAAGGAGCAGGCAGAATGAATCAGAAATGTTTGTGATACACTATTTTTTTTAGCAATTCAATTAGAGTATTTTGTATATACCCTCTGAGGATATCAGAGCTCTTGAAAAGTTGTTAGTCATGCCCATGAAACATGCAAAAGCCAAATTGCAATCTCAAAACAAAATAAAATCCTGTGTCATTCAGCCTAATACTTGGTGCCAAGTCACAGCAGAGGGCATAAGGGGGAAGGAGGGAGCAAGGACTAAATTACTGTGCTGCCTGACACCTATAAATGAATCTTAAATGAACAATTTATCTTTGGAGTTCAGCATGCTGTCACCAAATGAACCCTAAGGACACCCCAGCTAATCGGAGAACTTCCAAGTCACCATCATACAGCAACAATTATTCAATCTGACTATTATAATTCAGTATAATATTTTTTAATTCGCCTGTTAGAAAATTCTGACTTCAAAATTTGTCTGAGATCACATTTTGCATAAGTATCTTGCAATAACCCCTACACTAAGTAAGGGAGACTAAGCAGTCAGAAAAAAAATTCAGAAGCTTCTTCTATTTGTTCCCACTATGAGTGCAAGTGTGGATAGGCCTTGTGGGTAGGGATTATGAGGACATAATACACTCATATGCAGTAAAATGTCTTTCTGTTGCTTAGTCGCAGAACATAGAATCAAGTTGCAAAACTTTTTAAATTTTTCATAATTTTTTGAATAACTGTGAGATACAGTTACAAGCTTTAATATTTGAGTTTCGATTGTACCATGATCAAACACCCATCACTCTACCAGTGCAAATTCATCACCACCAATGTCCCCAGTATACCCACTCTTTACAACCCTCCCCTTGCCTCCATGGCAGACAATTTCCCCCATACTCTCTATTTTGAGCATTCTGGTTAGCAATACAGATACTGAGGTTATCACATTTCCTCCTTTATCTAGTTTCAGCACACAACTCCAATCTCGAACGATTCCTCCAACCATCATTATCTTAGTTATCCCTGCTCTATTCCAGCTGCCTTCTCCCCCAGATCATGAGACAGCCTTCCAAGTATGGGGCAATATTCCTGACCATCGGGTCTGGAGCAATAGTACAATGGGTAGAGCGTTTGCCTTGCACACAGCCAACTAGAGTTCGATTCCCAGCATCACATATGATCCCCCGAGCATCACCAGGAGTAATTCATGAGTGCAGAAAAAGGAGTAACTCCTGAGCATTGCCAGGTATGACCTAAAAAGAATATATTTATCACTATATCACTGTCATCCCATTGATCATTGATTTGCTTGAGCATGCACCAGTAACGTCTCCATTGTGAAACTTGTTTTTACTGCTTTTGGCATATTGAATATACTGTGAGTAGCTTGCCTGGCTCTGCCGTGCAGGCGAGATATTCTCGGTAGCTTGCTGGGCTCTCCAAGAGGGGAAGAGGAATGGAACCCGGGTCAGCCGCATACAAGGCAAACCCACTGTGCTATCCTGGCCCTTGTGTCTAATGTCCTTGGGGGTCAGTCTCATATTATGTTAGTTTATATTCCACAAATGAGTCCAGTCCTTCTATGTCTGTCCCACTTTCTGACTCATTTTACTTATCACGAGACTGTCCATGTCCATCCACTTATAAGCAAATTTCATGACTTCATCTCTCCTAACAGCTGCATTCCATTGTGTTGATGTACCAAACTTTCTTTAACCAGTTGTCTGTTCTCGGGCACTAGGATTGTTTCCAAATTCTGGCTATTGTGAACAGTGCTGCATTGAACATACAGATACAGATGCCATTTCTACTGTGCTTTTTGTTACAATGCTTTTCAACCTGTGGTTTGTTCAAGATGGAGAAAAGGAGACTATATATACTGTGTGCTTCTATCCTTTCTCAACTTATGTCTCCTGACCTACAAGGGTGAGAATGGATATGAAACAGGGAGAAAAGCAAAAATAAAAAACAAAACCATTTCAGATTGACTAATGATGCTGTAATGATGTAAACCAGAGTTTCTCAACCAAAGTATATGTTGCCCGCCCCCAAGCCCCCAGGATTTTCCAAGGGGCACAGGTGAAAACACCCTAAAGGGTGACCACACCATAAGATAACAAGGCAAACTGATAGTTCAGGAGTGAGGGGGGTGGACAGGACTCTACAGGAAAGAAGTAAAGTCACTGGGGCCATGGTCAGAATACTGACCGATGGGGAAACATTGATCACCCAGTGTACTGCTGGCCGTGCACATTCTCAATCACTATTTGATGGTACTTCTGTTTGATGTTGGTTTTGCCCCTGTGTTCTTCAGCTTCTGCAGGCAGCCCTCCAGCCCTCTTATTGAGTAAAAACAGCAATTTTACTCTGTGAATTTCACATATATTCTCCTTATCAATCCCATAGAAGGAAAAGCCTCTTTTGTCGTTGACAAGCTTTAGATTAACAGAAAGTTCTCTCTGCTGTCAAAACAACCAACCAGTCACATTTTCTCAGCCATTAGATTTCTGAAGCACAAGTCAGACAGGAGCTGCTGGTGTCCTTCAAGCTCCAGGCACACATATCCAGCATTCTGAGCCGTTTCATTAAGTCACTTGCCTTGGTTTGGAGGTGAAGGGGCCTGCCACCCTGCATACTGCCAGAGGTCCCCCAAGGCTCCTTTAAATTTATGTTTTTTTCTCCAAATTGTGATATGGGCTATAAGTCAGTGACAAGCTGAGATAGCAAAACCAGTTATACAGCCTCTTTTGACGGTCCTGAAGGAGACTCTCAAACTGTATGAAATGAAACTGCTATTACCTGAGTGCCTTAGTTGAAACTAAGTCTAAAAACATTTGATTCACATAATTTGATGTAGGTTTCTTTACCTTTTATCACCCATCATTTTTAGTCCATAAGTCCTATTTTTAGCTATGTATTTTTGTTTTCTACTTATAAACTTTTGTTATTATGTTTCAATCATACAATGATCGAGTTGTATGTACCCACCCCTCCACCTGTGTCCATTCTCCACGACCATGTTCCCAGTATACCTCCCACCACCACCCCATCCCTCCCCTGCCTCAGTGCCCTTTTACTTTCTCTCCTTTGGGGTCTTATGGTTTGCAATACAGTTACTAATTGGCCTTCAGTTGCATTTGCTTAATTAGACTGGAGATAGAAATCTAAGCCTTCATAGAAACTTCAAGGCATGTCAGTGGATGGGCACTTGATACCATTATTGCTATTTATTGGAAATATGTTCTATAGTTCTTATTGTGTTGCCATCACAAAGTATCACAGACTGGATCACATACAACACAAATTTACTTCAAATTCTGAAGGCTACAATCTTGAGATTAAGGTTTTGATAGAGGTGGCTGCTTCTTGTGTTGTAAATGGCCATTTTCAACGTGTGTCTCCAGGTGGCCACTCCTCTATATCTATACACAAATTTTCTCTTATACTCATTGAATTAATGATGTCACTGTTACTTCATTACATTTTAAAAGACCCAATCTCTGCTTCTGCTTATGTTCTGAGATAATGGAGATTGGTATTTCAGCATGAGAGTTGGGGAGGAATACAAATAGCTCAGAATTATTAGCTAAGTTGCTGTTAATTATCTTTAATCAACTATTCAAAGATAACTTGATAAAATTATCACCAAAAAATCTTAAGCCAAATGTACCACTAATTTATATTTTTCCTTCCACAAATTTTTTTCACTTCCTTCATTATCTTTTTAGGAAAAGTGAACTCAGTTTTCTAAGTTTTTCTCTCTGTACCAACTCAGAAATGATTAGCTGCTTTGGTCAGCTCAAAGTTTTCAAGCAGACCATTTTTTAATGTATCATGCCTAACACTATCTCCATTTCTTTTTCTCTTCCCCACCTCCCAATACAATTGAAAAGTAGATTTAAAATATTTGGCTTTTACTTGCTCACTAAATCTTGCTTTCCTTGGCTTGCTCTTCAAGATATCTCCTAAACAGGTATCTTGCTTGCTTTTATGTTTCTTTGATTATTTCTACTCTAGAGAAACCTGTGCTCTCTTGAACACACTTTCTTGCGCTCTCTCCCTTCACATCTTTCTGAGCAAGTTTTGTCAAATAAAGGCTATCTTGCTTCACAAATACATAAATAAATAAATCTTGCTTTCCTTCACTGTGATAATGAACATACAAACGCTGCACCTTATAGATTTGCTGTGAAAGTGTAGGACAGTGTTTAACCTCATACCTACTATATTGCTAAGTAAATACTATGTCTTTTTTTCTATCAAAATCACACACATTTTCAATGAATAATGTTTGATTTTATAAAGTTTACATTTGAAGTTGAGTGGTATAAAATATTTATAAGCATCTGGAAATGCAAACCATGTAAAATATACCATAAAAATTGTACTTGAGACAGATAAGTGCCTTGATTAGTTCCTATTATGTCCTCCACCACCAATCACTCTAACCACAGAACCATTAGCAAAGAAAATGTGTATAATTTGTTTTAACTATGGCCTTTCAGAGAATATAATGAAACAACCTATATTAGCAGAGGAACCATTAGAAGCAATTAAATGCTTCCATCTTATTCTGAGAAAATAAATATGTAGTCCTATAAAATGTTGATCTTTAAAATTTCTTATGCCTGGACCTGAGTGATAGCCACTTGCCTGTACATGACTGACTCCATTAAGACCCCTCACACCACATATCGTCCCTCCAGCACTGCAGAGAGTGATCTCTGAGCACAGTCCATGTGAACCAACCTGCACTTCCACTGCACATCCTCAAAGTTCTTATGCCTATGAAAATACTCTTTGTGGAGCCAGAGAGATAGTACAAAGGATGGTACTTGCCTTGCACACTCCTTCAATCCCCATCAAAGTGACCTATGAGCCAGTTGACATTCCTACCAACAATGAGAGTTCTGTTCTCCCCACATTAGCACCACTGCTGGTTGTTCTTGTTCATTTTGTCATGTTCTAGTCTCTATGGCATGAGATGATATCTCATTAATGTTTTGATTGGCATCTCCCTGATGATTGGTGATGTACAGAATTTTCTCATGTGCCTTTTGGCACTTCATTGAGGAAGTTTCTGTTCATTTCTTTTCCCCATATGTTTATGGAGTTGGATTTTTTTTCTACTAGTGTCTTATATATCTTGGATATTAGCACCTTGTCAGATGGGTATTGGGTAAATAACTTCTCCTATTCCACGGACTGCTTTTGTAATTTGGTTACCATTTATCTCTAGGTGCAGAAGCTTCTTGGTTTAATACAGCTCATTTGTTTATCTTTGCTTTTGGTTGCTTGGTCAGTGTTGGTTCATCTTTGAAGATGCCTTTAGCACCAATGCACTGGAAAGCTCTGCCTACAATTTCTTCCATGTACTTTATAGATTCAAGTCTGATATTGAGGCCTTTAATCCATTTTGATATGACTTTTGTGCCAGGTGATAGAGGTCTGAGTTCATTTTTTGTATGTAGCTTCCCAATTACATGGACCACTTATTGAAGAGGTTTTCCTCGCTCCACTTCGTATTTATTGTTCTTATATCAAAGATTGATCATATATTTGAGGTCATATGTTAGGATGTTAAACTGCATTCCATTGATTTGAGAGTCTGTCTATTTTCCAATACATGATGTTTTGTATTTACTTTTTTAAATTACTACTGCTGTGGGGAGCTGGAGCAATAGTACAGTGGGTAAGGCGTTTGCCTTGCAAGCAGCCGACCCGGGTTCGATTCCCAGCATCCCATATGGTCGCCTGAGCACTGTCAGGGGTAATTCCTGAGTGCAGAGCCAGGAGTAACCCCTGTGCATATCCAGGTCTGACCCAAAAGCAAAAAAAAAAAAAAATTACTACTGCTTTGTAGTACAGTTTGAAGTTGGGGGAGGTGATGCCTCTGATCTTTTTCTTAAGATTGCTTTAGCTATTTGTGGGGCTTTATTGTTTCATATGACTCTCAGGAGTGTTCTATTATTTTTAAATGTTGTGGTTATTCTTACAGGGACTGCACTGAACATGTATAATGCTTTGGAAAGAATTGCTATTCTGATTATGTAAATCCTCCCAATCCATGAGCAGGGGATGTGTTACCATTTCCTTGTGTCCTCTTTTATGTCTTGAAGAAGTGTTTAGACTTTTGGAAAACAATATGGCTATTCCTCAAAAAGACTAGAAAATAACCTTCTATATGACTGGGAAAAACCAATCTGGGAATATACCCTCGGGACCAAAATTATAATGTAGAAAAGCCATCTTTACTTGTAAGCAGCCCTATTTACAATAGCCAGAATATGGAAACAGCCCAAATGCCCAAGAACAGATGATTGAATAAACAAACTATGATATATCTACACAATGAAATACTACGCAGCCACCAGGAAAAATTAAATCATAAGATTTGTTGATACATGGATGGACATGGAGAGTATCAGGCTGGGTGAAATGAGTCAGAGGTAGGACAGACACAGAATAATTATACTCATTTGTGGGATATAAAAAACACAGTATGAGACTAATAGCCAAAGACAATAGAAATGAGTGCCAGGAGGACTGGTCCATGGTTGGAAAGTTACCACAATTGGAAATGGTGGGAGGAGAGCCATTAGGACAGAGAAGGGACCATAATGATAATAGTGAGAAACGACCACTGTGGATAAGAACTGAATGCTGAAAGGATGACCTTTCAATATCTGTATCTGTAACCATGATACCTAAAAAAAAAGAGAAAGAGGAAGATAGGGGACAGGAAGAAGAAGCAAGAGAGAGAAAGAGAGAAGAAAAGTGTCTTCCATAGAGACAGGAGCAGGGGGAATATGGTTGATGGGATAGAAACTAGGTACATTGGTGGCAGAAAATGTATACTGGTGAAGTGATGGGTGTTAGAACATTGTGTGACTGAAAACCAATCATGAACAACTTTGTAATTGGTATGTCTGTGTATCTCAGTGATTCAATTTGAAAAAAAAAAACACTTATATGAGTAATCTCCACTGGGTGGATCACATAATAAAGAAGCAAATAAAAAAATCATTTTATACTAAAATACAGAAACCCAAAACCGTGAGGCCACTAGGTGTGGTCACTCGACCTCATACCTCTTCATTCTCAGCAATGGAAAACAAATTGTCAAATGCTTCCTTTTCAGCAGGTCTGACTTTAGGGGGGAGACTCTCCGAACAATAATAGTGAAGTTTTGTTGAGATATTGAATGCAATCAAAGTGAAAGTAAAGTGAAATTTATCAGTTACACAGGCAATGGGGGGGCTAGGGGTGTGGGGGGATGGGTGGAGCTATGCTGTGATTCTTGGTGGTAGAATATGTGCACTGGTGAAGGGATGGGTGTTCGAGCATTGTATAACTGAGATTAAACCTGAAAATTTTGTAACTTTCCACATGATGACTCAATAAAAAAAATTTTTTTTAAAAAGTTCAAAAAAAAAAGAAGTAGGTGTTTGGGTTTTTGGGTTTTTTAAATTTTATTTTATTTTTACAAAGTTGTTCACAGTGAGGGCATATGGTGCTGCCAGCAGGTCGACCTGTACCTGCAGGGTGAGTGCATCAGCATCCTTATGGTGACTTCAGGCTTCCTGATACCCCTAAATTGCTGCTGTGCCTTTGGCCAGACCCCAACAACTTGGGGCCAAGCTTACAAAGAAATTAAACGGCCAAAAGTTAGTTATGTGGGAGACACACCGACAAAGCACCTCCGGCTCAGTTTATAAGCTCATTTTTGGCCTTATTTCAGAGACCCATAAATCTCAAAAGAGATCAAAAGATGCAGTTAGGTCCGGTAGCACAGAGGTAAGCAGGAACCTGTGACTGAGATCTCCAGGCCTGCTTGGATTGGGACTGGCCCTCCTTCCCCCAGGTCCCCAGTTTTCCAGTAGCTTGGCAGTCACACCCACAAACTGCCCCTGGTGCCATGTAATCTCACCAACTGTCAAGACCCAGAGACTAAACTAAAGCTCCTGGAAGAGAACAACACAGAATTTCCTGAACATTATATTCTATCCATAACAAGCAATACAAAACAAATCGTCTAGTATTGCCTTTTTAGCAGGTTTGAGTGATGGTGGGAAGGGTGTCGAAATATTGAATGTAACCAAAGTAGAGAAAGAGTATGGGGAAAATTGTCTGCCACACAGGCAGGGGAAGGTTTGGAATGACGGGAGGGCGAGGGTTGTTGGAATACTGAGGATTTTGGTGGTGGAAAATGTGCACTCATGAAAGGATGGGTGTTTGATGATTGTGTGCCTGAAGTTCAAACATGAAAGCTTTGTAACTGTATCTCACAGTGAATCAATAAAAAGGGTGGGGAATAATAATAATAAAATAATAAAATAAAGTTAACATTCTGAATAAAAAATCATTTTAGGAATTTTCAAATGTAGGACTTAGGAAACTTCCATAAAACTGTAGTTTTGCTAACGTTTAACACCTCTGCAACTGACTTTTTTAAAAAGCACTGAACAGAGATCACGAAGATAATTCAGTGGCTAAAAGCTTTAGCCCAGCCAGCAAGGGGTTATCAGTCTAAACCCTGGAACTGAGTTTGAGCCTTGGTCCCACTCACATACCTAGAAGCAATCCTCTTAGCTCTGCAGTCTTTCCTTCTCATGGAGAAATGAAGAAATACTGAATTAAATAAGTGCCTTCAGCAAAGAAATGGGAAAGTTGATTCACAGAACTGAGTTTGCAGGAATGGAAGGTTGAAAGGAAGGACCCTGGGAGTGTTGGGGGAGGAAGCTGTTACTCTGGTGATGGATGTGGTCTTGGAATTCTGTTCCCATAAAACCATTATTAACAATATAGCAAGTCACAGTTATTCAATGAAGATAAAAATTTTACATAAATTAATAAATGCCTTTACTATGACTATGGTTATTTTTTCACATTTCTCACCAGAGTTACATGGTTACTTTTAAGTCTCTACATTGAAGATAGTACAGCAAGTAGGACACTTGGCTTGCATAAAAATGTCATATCCGGGTCAATATTCCAGTAAGCTTGAAAATTAAAAAATTTAAAATGCGGTAGCTTTGTATTTTCTATTAAGATATGTCCATCAGTCTTGGCAATTTGGGAGGCTGGGGGAGCTGAGAAAGTTCTGTAGCAGTCTTTTCTTTAAATAAAATAAATTATTCACAAACTGTGATTTATAATACTGCAATGGTAAGGTTTCAGGCATAAAACATTTCAGCATCGTATCCAGCCCTTGTCCAGGTTCCTTCCCGGAGCCTTGATCCTAACTAGACCCCCAGGGCAGCCAGTTTTCATCCTTGATCTATGGGGGATGGGAATTGAAGCACACCACAGGAGCAACCCAAGCTGCAGCATTGGGGGGGAGTGGCAGGGGGGCTCCACTTATCCCGACCCTAGCCAAGGCTCCTTCCCAGAGCCACGACTACTTAATGACTGAAAGTTATTCTCCCCCAATCATATCTCATAAGAATCATAAGTTACCCTCTTAGTTGGAACTTTCACTAGGTTAGCTAAACCACTAGAAACACATTAGCCAATAACTCATTAAAACCACTTCAATTAATACTGTATCATAAGCAGAATAGTAACACTGAGCGTGAAGGGATAAAACACATAGGTCACAATGGTAAAGCAATGTAGAACCCTACCAACCTTACTTATTGAAGAGGCTATCCCAGAAGACCCCAACAGCAATGAAGTGCTAAAGAACCTCTCATATCAATAGATGCAGAGAAAGCATTTGACAAGATCCAGCACCTGTTTATGATAAAAACTCTCAGCAAAATAGGCATTGAAGGAACTTTCCTTAATATAGTCAAAGCCATCTACCACGAGCCCACGGCAAGTATCATCCTCAATGGGTAAAAACTAAAAGCCTTTCCTCTCAGATCTGGCATAACACAAGGCTGCCCACTTTTGCAACTCCTACTCAATATAGTACTGGAAGTCCTGGCCATAGCAATTAGACAAGAAAAAGATATCAAGGGCATGCAGATAGGAAAGGAAGAGGTCAAGCTATCACTATTTGCAGACGATATGATACTATACTCAGAAAACCCTAAAGACTCTACAGAAAAGCTCCTAGAAACAATAGGTTGATACAGTAAAGTGGCAGACTACAAAATGAACACTCTAGTAGAATAATTGGGCAAAACTCAGAAATAGTGCAAGTTTGGTTCCAGACAATTTAATGAAGTGCATCATGCAAATTTTTGGCTTTCCCATCTACAAAGAAGTTATATTTGCAATATACTATAGTCTATTAAATAAAAGTACTCTATTGTAGGATAACATAGCCTCAGGTAGTTTAGGTTTATTGGGTTGTTCCCATCACAGAGCTCCCTTTCCTCTGTGTTTGTTTGTAACTTCTTTCTTTGTGTTCTGTTGACTTGTAAATATTGTTTTTCTCTTCTCCTTGAGTCCTTTGCATAGTTTTTCAGAGCCATGTCCTTTTGTACGGGCACAGGAAGACAGTAGCAAATGCTATGCTTTTGTAACCTGGGAGTCACTTGACTCTGCATGATATTTTCCTCCTGGGCATCTGTTTTCTGGACCTAAGCCTCAGCTGCCCTTACTTCCTAGCACCCCCAAAAGCAGTGTCCCGATGAGGACAGACCCAGGGCAAGTGGTGAGTCATGTGCTACCCTGGCATCGAGATGGGCCTAGCCAAAGTGCCTAATGCTTAACTATAAGTTAAGAGCTTGGTCATGGACAGATGCTGTCATAATCCAAAAAGTAACAACTAGATTCGGACCCTGCTAGGGTTAGGAATGATTAATCTGGCCTGAGCGCTGTAGTCAGTCTGAGCCTATGGCAAGATGTTGCCAGAAGAGCTGCCCTACAAGCCTCAATGTCTCTATTACTGTGTCCATACAAAAATAACTAGTATTAAGATGTTGATGGAGTTTTTGGACTAAGAAAAGTTTTTCTAACACCTTAAGAGGTATTTTACCTGTGGACCTCAGGAAGGACTTTCTTATGTTGATTTTGCTACCAGACTCTGTGTAGCCCAGAGGGAAAGGGGGAGAGACAAGTAGAAGAAGAGACTAATCATCCTGTTGTCTATTGATTTACTCAAGTGGGTGCCAATACTGTCTCCACTCGTCCTAACCCCGAGATTTTAGCAGCCTCTCCTTACTTGTTTTTCCCAACAATTGGAGGCTCTTTTCAGGGTCAGGGTAATGAGACCTGTTATCGTTACTGTATTTGGCATACCATATATGCCACTGGGAGCTTGCCAGGCTCTTCCATGCAATGACAAATACAAATACAAATATTACCAAAGGAAATACTTAGTAGATACAGTAGGGAAATATCATAGTTCAAAAGTCTGTAAGTATAGACATACTGCTTAATAATCACCTGGATATTATTTATATTTATTTTGGTAGTTACTAGTTCAAATTCACTGATAAATGTTAACCCCATATATCACATAGAAAACTAAGTATGAATACTTTTTAAAATAGGGGTCATACCAGGAAGTAGTTAGGGGGCACATAGTGCCAGGGATTCAGAGTCTCACATATATATGCTTAACTATCTCCCCAGCCATAAAGGCAATTCCTTTTTGAAAAGTTATTAGGAAATGAAGCCAGGACCTCACACATGCAAGGCAAATGTTCTACCACTGCACTAGATTCTTGGCACCCGAACGTAATTTTTAGACTTCACACTGAGTTGATGTTGTCTTAACCAGATAGCAAACACATACCCTACTATCATGTAATAAAGCAATATTAATTGGGAAATGTCTGACACCTTTTCCCTGCTTTAATAAAAAAACATAGACTGGGAGAAAATATTTGCCCATCACTCATCTAAGAAAATATATATATATATATATATATATATATATATATATATATATATATATTAAGATATGGTAGAACTTAACAAGAAAATAAAACCCAACCCTATCAAAAAATAGGGTGGAGATGAATAGAAGCATCTTCAAAGAATACTTTGATGACCAAATGGTATAAAAGAATATTATGATCATTAATCATTAGGGAAAAGCAAGTCAAAACAACAATGAACTATCACTCCACATCAGTGAGATTGGTACACATCATAAAGAAAAAAAACAACCAGTGTTGGCACAGAAGTGGGGAAAAAGGGCCCCTTATTCACTGCTGGTGGAAATGTCTGGTTCAGCCTTTTTGGAAACCTGTATAGATAATACTCAAGTTAGTGATTGAACATCCACATGACCCAGTAATTTCACTTCTTGGTATCTAACCTTAGGGACCCAAAATCTTTATTAATAAATAACCATTTTATGTTTATTACAGCACAATTTATAATAGCCAAAATCTGGAAACAACCAAAGTTTCTAAGAGAATATGACTGGATAAAGTAACTATGGTATATATACACAATGGAATACTACTTGGCTATAATCAAAACAAAGGCGTGGTGATTTTTAATAAGAGTAGTTTTACAAAGACTTTCATAATACTTAAATATTAAATTTATAAAGTTAATAGTTAACTAATTTTTTAAAACTCAAAAGTTTTAGAAGTGAGGGACTATAGGAAGAACATAATAGATTCTAGGAAAATTTCATTAATTTAAAGAAATCTCTAATTGCTAATCATGCAGTTTCGGCCAAAAATTTTAATACATATCATGATGTTCTCAATTTTTATAACTATGATATTTTAACTGAAGATTTTTTAAATATATTTTTGTACTGTTGTTCTTGTTTAAATGAATAACTGCTTAAAGTTAGAAAACATGCACTAAGTTAGCTAGCCAGACTTTTAAAACTTTGTACAATTTTAATTAGAATTTTTCCTACATCCTCTATAGAAACAAGTTTATATTCAATTACAAGTTTAATGATAATTTTACACAGATAATGTTGAAGCCAACAACACTTACTATAATGGTTCAGCTCTCTTGTATTTAATTTAGATCATTCTTATTTCTCAATCATTCTCTTCCTTAAATTATTATAAGAGCAATTTAAAATATATAAACATTAACCTGATATGTTTCAAATTCATGCATATTCATAAGCCTAAAATATTGTTTTAATGAGCACGCCTTCTATAACCAATTTAAAAATTAATTTCACTCCTATTTCCAAGTTGTTGGTTGAAACAGATGATACTATTTTCTCAAGTAAGGTCTTTAGAGGACAGCAGATTTATTGCTTTCTAAGTTGAATATAGACTCAATTCTCCCTTACTTGCCCTATTCAAATTTCTGAACATATTTGTTTCATGTTGTAAACCTCATTTTTTAAGTTTCATAGAAGGCAGATCATTTATTTTTACTAGAGTTTATCATCTCCTTTGAATTATTTTCTCATCTACAGTATCTCTTTCATTAATAATATGGTTAGTGAAAGCAGGGAAAATGACTCAAAGCACTGGAGCTCATATCTTGCATGGGAGTCCAGGTCCAATCTTTGTTTTGTTTATTTTTTTAGGCTAGGAATCCTGCTATTTATTCAGCCATTGATTAATCTGACTGAATTGGGCATGAATTGCACCAGGTTCAATCTTTGGCATTTTAATGGTACCCCTGACATCATTCGAGTATACCCCAATCTTATGCCAAAAATTATATGATCAGTGATAAATGGAAGATTATCTCTGTATGAACCTATATACGTGACAACAATGAAATGGCATATTTAGCTTCTTCCACAATTTATAACATTAGTAATGCAACTCTTTTAAACCTTAGGTCCATTTGTTAACACAGAATACGTCTATCAATTTTTAAACATGTCAGAAATCACACAGTTTTTGGTTGCTATATCACCATCCTTTCTAATCTAATCTGCTTCTAGGAACAAAATAGAATCAATAGAATGTAGCGTAAATGACACTGTGTGATTTCTGAACCCGGCCACAAAAGATGCTATCGCTGCTGCTATATTCACTGGCCCTATGTGCATGGAGTAGTGAGCTGTCAATAAAGAGGGACAAACCTGAGATTGTCATGCAGGAAGGAAACTAGAGAAACCATGGATTAGTGCTCTGGTTGAAAGATCCAGTTACTGCATTCCACAGAATGGAAAAAATTATTTTCCTCATACCCATCTGATAAGGGTTAGTATCAAAAACATATAAGGCACTGATAGAATTTCACAAGGAAAAAAATTAATCAAACCCATCAAAAAGTAGGGATAAATGAACAGAAACTTCTTCAAAGAAATTCAAAAGGTCAAAAGGCACATAAAAAATGCTCTATATCACTAATCATTACAAAGATGGAAATCAAAACAATAACGAGGTATCATCTCACATCACAGAGACTAGCACACATCAAGAAGAACAAGAATAACCAGTGCTGGTGGAGATGCAGAAGAAAAGGACTCAGTCATTATTTATGGGAATGCCAAGTGGTCAGCCATTTTGGAAAACAATATGGACACTCCTCAAAAAGCTAGATATAACAATTTCCATCAATAACACTTCTGGAAATATATCCAGTAGACCCAAAAACACACTGCAGAAAAGTCATTCGCACTTCTGTGTTAATTGCAGTACTACTCACATAGCCAGAATCTGAAAACAACTAGCGTGCCCCAAAAACAGTCATCTGAATAAAGAAACTAGATATATCTACACAATGGAATACTATGCAGCCACCAGGACAAATGAAGACACACAATTTGCTGATACATGGATGGACATGGAGAGTATCAAGCTGAGTGAAATGAGTCAGAGGGAGAGGGACTGACAGAATGGTTGTACTCATTTGAGGGAGACAAAAAAACATAGTACAAGATTAATACTCAAAGATAGCCCAAATGAGGACCAGAAGGACTGGCCCATGGTTGGGAGCTTGCCGAAATATGTGGGGGGTGAATGGCAGTTTGGAGAGAAAAAGGATCACTAATAATAATTGGAAATGATCACTCTGGGCAAGAACTGAGTACTCAAAGTAGGTAAAGGCATATACTTGAAAACCTTTCAGTACCTGTATTGCAAACAATGCCCAAAAGGAAAGAGAGGGAGAGAGGGAGGAAGGGAGAAGATAAGTGTCTACCACAGAGGCAGGTCGGGAGGAGGGGGTGGCAGAAGGGAAACTGGGGTAACTGATGGGAGGAAACGCACATTGGTGAAGGGAGAGGTGTTGAAATACTGTGTGACTGAAACCCAATAATGAACAATTTTCTAACTGTATATCTCATGGTGATTCAATAAAAAGAAAAACAGAAAGATCCAGTTGCTGATTTTATTCATATCAACATTTTTGCTTTAAATTTCCTTTTGATTTCATGTGGCTTTAGTCCTGCCTATGTGTTTCCTTTATTGATCACCTTATTTTCTGAAATTACCAGGAAAAATAGTTGACCACAAATATTTTCAAAATTCTAATATAGTTAATGACATTTTTTAACAAGTTCAAGAACATTAGCAAAATACAAGCTGGTATAAAACGTTGACCAGCGGCCTTAAAAATTCCAGTTTGAGAAATCTGAAGAGGACAGAAAAAAAATCTTTTCATCATATGGTCATCTATTGTGCTGCTTCTTTCACGCTAAATATGTACTTTCATCAGGATGAATTTGCAATTTAAAGGGATTTTTTGTGTTTGAGACTCTTGAGCATGTGTCTGTTACTTAGTAATTTATATATTTTCATGTTTAGCAACTCACTAAGGAAATTGCTGAATTTTATGAAGTGACTAAATTTAAGGGAAAAAAGTGAAATAATTGGGAAGAAGTAACGATCCCACCTTTTTATAAACATTTAAACTTAAAATCATCATATAGCTTTTATTTTTTAAACTGAATGAAATAGAATGTGCGAGTATACAGATCCTTGCTGACCTAAAAGAATGAGAAAAATTACCTTTAATTCTAATTGATATTTTTTTCAGGCTTCTTAAGCTTTCAAAATTATGATTGCAGAACTCCAAAACGTTGAACAGTAAAATACAAGCATTTTTCCTCAAGTCAATATCCATCAGTTATTTTTGAAGACACTTGCCTTCTGTTTATCTGCTTGAATCTTTAACACCCAAATTGTCATCTAATTTTTCTGCAAATTGTTTGCTGCATTCACTATTTTTGTTTTAGGGAGGGGGTATCTGGTGATAACACAATAGCATCAGTGCCTATCTCCTGAACTTTGCTTCTTTGGGGGGGTGTAAATAGCCCTCCAGAGGAAGCACCAACTTCTAGCAACAGTCCTGAGACCAAAGGCTACCAGGTGAATCCACTCTGATGGAGTTAATCAACCCCCCTGTGCACAGGCCAACACAGCAATTGGGCTGAATCATGCAGGCAACATCCATGTGGGCTTAAAATAAACTCCCCCGAAGTCCCTGGAATCGTCAGTGTATTACCTGCTCCCTGTGAACCTGATCAGGAGAAGCAAATAGTTCTAGCACTTTGGTGTTTCACATGAGAAGAAATAAAGTATGCAACCATAAAACAAGAAGAGATATAAACTACTGTCTATTGATAACACATGGAGTACTGATGCTCAGATAAATACGTTTCAATAAAGATCAATAAGTTCCCCATACCCCCATTTGAACGTTAAAAAATAAAAATCAGTTTCTCAAGTCCAAAATCTTGATGTCTTATTTACCAAGAACATATAATCATTTTATTTTGCATTTTAAGAGTAATAAAAGTTTTCATTTTCTTTAAAACCTACCATGAAGTTCATTTTTCCTTTGTGGAATACCTGATTTTTTCAACATTTTCGGTCCTTCTACTCTTCTGTAGCATCATCAAGGTGCCTCCCTCTCAGAGATGGTGTTCAGGATAAAGCCTACCAAATGCAGGACCCAACAACTTGGGAACTTGGCACTGACCATTTATCTCTGGATTGGCATCATCATTAGTGTAAAAATAAATTAGAGGGTTGGAGGTGGTGGGTTTGGGACCCACCTGGTGCTGTTCAGAGGTTGTTTCTCACTCTCGCTGAGGCGTGATCCCTGGTGAGGCTCAGAGAAGCAAACTGCAGAGCCAGGACTGAAGGGGGTCAGCTGCACGCAATGTGAGTGCCTAATCTCCTGTATTGTCATCAGAACTTTATGAATTATCATAAACTGTAGAGAGAACATAAAGTGCCTTAAGTAGGAATGATATGAAGTCTATCTACATTCTAAAAATGATTTTGGACTGGTGGAAAGAGCTTCTTTACATGAGTAATTTTACTTCTTCATTTTTTTCATGTTAGGGTATTAAAGAGCCCATAAACTCTAAATTAGTAAGTGATTGACTATCATTTCACATGGTGCTTTTCAAAGGTAAAAACCTTTGTTATAAATATTAACTTGCTAACTTCTGTACTAGCTTTATTCATTTGGTGCTAATATAGGTATACTCTGGAGGGCACTGATAACAAGAAATAACAAAGTAAGAAATTATTGTAGGTGCAGATTGCAGCTAAACAAAATATCCACTTAGTATCACACTAACATTTAAAAAAAACAATTAGTGATACAAAGACCTTAGGCTAAAATTTAGAGGTAACAGTAATCTTCAAATAGCTCCATTCTTTCTCTTATACCTAAAGTTTATAGTTAAAGTCTGAAGTTAGAGGAGAAATTACATTACACCTAAATGTGTCCATTATCAATTCCTCCTGTAATTTTCTGCCATCTCCTCCCCCTCTGAAAAGTACCAAATGCCTTTGAATTCTTAACTATTTTTTACTTCCCCTTCTAACCTAAAGACCATCATCATAAAAATTAATATTTACTGAAAGGATAAAATTAATAACAGCACAATATGCATCATACAGAATCATTGAAGTTTTAAAAATATAAATATGGTTTTGCAATATATTTTTTAAATCCCTGGAGACTGTTCCAAAGTTAAAATTTCATTATCTTCAAATATATCTTCATAATAGGAGGATTCAAAAAATTCTATGATTAGCCTTTTACTTCTAATTTAAGTGATGTCGTTGGAAAACAGAAGCAATAAATACATCATAAGCTTAAAAATGTTTCTGTAATGCCCCATTCCACTCCTGCATACCAATAAGCCTATTAATACATTAAATGCATTTGCTTTCTTTCTTTAAAATGCCAATTATTTACATCTGTTTAAAAAATAAATCTGGAATGGGAAAAAAATTCTATGATTTATATTTTAAATTTTAGAATATAAGTTCCTATTTCACCACATGTTGTTTTCATTCTGTAGAACCAGAATAGGATTCCCATTCTTACCCCCACCCTACAAATATCATCTGCCCTGAAGCTTTATGCATTTCTACACTAAGTTGCCCCAGAAATAGTGATGCTAAGTGTAAGTTCCTAGTTCAAAGGCCTGCCAGGCTGCCACTGCCCCTGCACAGTGTCAGCTGTGCCTGGAGACATGAAGCCTGCACTGGAGTTCAGTCCTGCCACCCTATTCCCAAATCACCCACCTCCCAGAATGAATTCACCTGTGTAAAGTGGATAGATGGATACTATACATGCACTTACCACCTAAAAGCTCACTGCACTGCACTGTCCTCCCATTGTTCATCAATTTGCTCCAGCAGGCACCAGTAATGTCTCCATTGTGAGACTTGTTACTGTTTTTGGCATATCGAATACACCATGGGTAGCTTGCCAGGCTCTGCATAGCAGGTGAGATACTCTCAGTAGCTTGCCGCGCTCTTAGAGAGGGATGGAGGAATCAAAGCCACGTTGGCCACGTGCAAGGCAAAAGCCCTACGCGCTGTGCTATCGCTCCAGTCCTAAACAGCTTGCAGACACACAAAATAAAATTGTCCCCAAGGCTGAGCTACCAGGTCTCTCTCCATTTGGAAGCTTTGACTGTATCAGTCTGGCCTGCTCATCACTCTGTCAGTAAACTTACATCCCACTGTCCTGCTAAATTCTTTGACCACTCAGTGACTCGACCCAGCTGGTCCTGAGCTGGAGCATCTCCTCCTCTCTTTTCACCACAGACTATAGGAGAGCCTCCCAAATTGATACTGGGAGGGCGGGGGACAGGGCGAGGTGGCATCCCCCAGGTGACTTAAGTGAAGTGTGGAGGAGAGAAGCAGCAATCTCAAGCAGGGCATCTAAGGCTTTCTTTGGATCTACCGCTGATCATCCAGGGATGATGGGAGAGGAGAGAGGGGAGAAGAGGGAAGAGGGGAGAGGCAGCATACAGGCACAGCTAGCACACAGACACTCTTCCTTTGCTGAAGCTGACTTTATAGAGTTTTTCCCAAGATGCTCTGTTGCTAGGGTGGTTGCTCATGGGAAAAGCTGGGAGCACGTAATGGTCTCTGGTGTTCTTTTTTGTGCTTTGTTACTGCTGGAGCTTCTCTCTGGGCAGTCGGGGTGTCTGTGTGTGGGGGGAAGTGTAGAGGGGTGGTGGTGAGTTAGCTAATTTCATTACTTTCCCAAATCTCATAGCCATGAGATACTCTTTTCTCTATCTGCCATAGTCATTACATCTCCATTCAAATCAAATTCTTGCATTTTTGCATATATAGGCTATTTTTGTTGCAGCTATGCTCAGGGGACACTCCTGGCATTGCTCTGGAAACCATATGCAGTGCTGGGGATCAAACTGGGTGCAGGGCAAGCATCTTACCCCCTTGTACTTTCTCAGGCCCCTCAAATTGGTTTTGTAATCTTTGGCATCATAAGTGACTTCAATGTTTATATTAATGAGCTACACATAATCCTGACCTCACAGTCCTATAATTTCATCCCGACATTCAGTGGTCCTGAGTTCAGTCACCTCCTCATATCAGAAACCTCAGTTATATCTTTCAAGGAAACTCTACTTCTGAAATCCAGTAAAAGGAAAGTTATCCTATACTATCACTTAAAGATTTAAAATACCTTTCCCTTAGGCATAATATAATAATATCAAAGTGCCTATCATAAAGCCAGTTATGTCAGTGATCTTCAATAAATGATTAATTTGAATAAGGCTAAGTATACAAAGTTATACTTAGAGAGTCTCTTGCCCGCACACCTGGCTGTCTTCCCCGGGGCCCCTTGAAGGGGATGGGTTCCAGTTTCCCTCCCCACCCCAAACAGAACTCCCGGCAGCCGAAGACCACTGGAACCTTGTTACAGCCATGATTGAGGCCCCTCTCCACACGTTTGGACGGGCCTCATGAAGGTACCAGCAGAGGAACCCAGGTGTGTGTAATCCCATCAACGACCAACATCCAGAGACTTAAAAGCGAGCTCCCAGAAGCTACAGAAGATATCTTGTAGCCTACTTCTCCCTCTGGGAGAAACTGGCAAGCTTCTGAGAGTTTCCTGCCCACATGGGACAGCCTTGCAAACTTCCCATGGTGTATTCATATGCTAAATCCAGTAACAAGCTGGATCTCATTCCCCTGACCCTGAAAGAGCCTCCAATGCGACATCATTGGGAGGGCCGAGTGGAGAGAAACTTCTAAGATCTCAGGGAAAGGACGAATGGAGAGGTTACTGATCCCACTCAAAAAATCTATGATTAACGGGATTTCGTGATCGTGATCGTGATACAAAGTTATGAATTCTGGAAAAATGTATCTTCTTAATGATAAGAGAATTATTGCAACTTTTACAATTTTATAGTTTGCAATCTTCTAAAAAAAGACTTTTTAAGTCTCTGTATGTATGAGGTTTTATGTAAAGTACATAAAACCAAACTACCAGAGCCACTGATAGGCGTTTGCCTTTCACGCAGCCGACCCATGTTTGATTCCTCTGCCCCTCTCAGAGAACCTAGCCAGCTACCAAGAGAATCGCGCCCGCACAGCAGAGCCTGGCAAGCTACCCGTGGCGTATTCGAGATGCCAAAAACAGTAACAATAAGTCTCACAATGAGAGATGTGACTGGTGCCCGCTCGAACAAATCGATGAGCAACAGGATGACAGTGACAGTGACCAGAACCACCAAACTACCAGACACATGGCTTGCAGGAGATCTGCTAGAAAGGTCTGTGTTACAATTTCGTCCTTTGATTTGTTGATGAGTTACTCTGCAAACTCCACTCTAATGATTTACTTCATTTATAAAAGCCAAATTTAAGCAGGTTTTATCGTAAAATGGAAAGTAACAAGAAAACATTTTTACCACCCCTGTTGCCTCTATGGATTTCTCTGCTAAATACTCAGGTATCTAGGAAGGCATTCAAGGCTAGGGGACAAGAAGGCTTAGAATAAACACTATGGGTGGGAAATAGAGCAGAGGGAAAGTGCTGCAGCTACAGACCAAAGAAGGTCATGGAAACCTCCAAGGCTTGAGGCAGTAGTTCAGAAAAGGAATTGGAGAGGAAGCCAGGAAAGAGCCCTTCCCAGCCAGAGCCCATTGTATTTGCTTTGTTATTTTAATATGGATTTTAGCAAGCATAAAGAATCTGACCTAGCCTGTTGGGGCAACTTCTTTCTAGTGAATCACAGTAAAAGTCAGATAGCAACAGCCTTAGCCACTAGAACGTGTCTGGAGGGTGCAATCTTTTTAGAGTTTCTCAGAGTAGTGAAAAAAGAAAAAAGTCCTGTGCCAATGTTTTCTTTATGTGCTTTTTGTTTCAGGCATCCCAGCAGTGTGCAGGGGCTACTTCCAGCTCAGAGCTTGGGGAACCGCTTTTGCTTCTGGGTGGAACCCAGGTTTCCTGCATACTAAGCAGGTGCTCCAGCCAGTGCTCCAGCCCTGGTTCCCTCTGAGATTCTGTTTTAAGTGAATTATGGGGTTGGGGAGCAGAATCCAAATTTACTGAATTGTAACTGACAAGCATTCTGGGTTTACTTCCTTGTCTTTTGTGTACAGTTTTGTTCTGGTTTTTATTTTATTAAAATGTGTGAGCAGAACATAAACAAAAAGTTTAAAATGTACAAAAGCTCTTCCCTTAAAAATATAATTGTTAGGGACCAGAGTGATATAACAGCGCAGGTAGTTCATTTGCCTAGCACTCTGTGGACCTCAATGCAGTCTCTGCATCACATATGGTCCCAGAAGTTAATTCCTGAGTGCAGAGCCAGGAGTAACCCTTGAGCATCACCAGATATGGCCCAAAGCAAAAAAAAAACCAAAAAAACAAAAAAACTGAAATGTTAACTTGCAAAGAAATTTCCAGATTTATACTTTGAATACTTAAAAGCATGCACTTTTCCTATTATCAAAGCAACTTAATAGTGATTTTTAACATCAGAATTCACAAGTTTACAGATTTCTGACCTGTATGATATCTTAATAATTATAGGAAATTCCTAAATTTGAGCCAAAAGTCATGTTTTATTTTTTAATTTATTTGGGGGCCACCCCCAGCACTTAAGAGACCATCAGAGCTGCTCTCTGCCTAAATAACCTGCTCTCAGCAGAGCTCATCTGCACAGCTCCCTCCTGCCCAAGTTTTTATTTTTTACGGAAATTTGTGTTAGTACTTATGGACTTCAATTTGTATAACATTCTACATATGTTGTTGCTACTCCTAGAAGCAAGAACTTCTAGTCACCCTCACATGTCATATATATATACATATATATATGTATATATATATATATATATATATAATTTTTTTTTGCTTCAAATTGTCTGTCCCAAAAGAAAGAGAGTAGGGCTGAACCATAATATAGCTGACGACCACTTGGGCTGCACACAGCCCACCTGGATTAGATTCCCAGCACCCAATCTGGTAACACACCAGGACTGATCCCTGACGGTCTAGCCAGGAATCACTCCTGAGCATGCTAGAACATGGCCCCCAAACTAAACCCACCCCAAAAAAACTTATATTAAGAACAGGACTGAAGGCATCACATTCCCAGATTTCAACTACATTACAACCAGGAATGACCCCCCCTAGTGCAGAGCCGGGAACAAACCCTAAGCTCTGCTGGGTGTGGCTCTAAAACAGACAGACAGACAGACAGACACAGGTCAATGGAACAGAGGAGACCTGAATGAATTCAGGGATACATAGAGAGCCAATTACACCTAAAACAAAGGAAGTATGACTATCTGATGGTAGAAGTTTGGTTTTCCTAAGAAACATCATAGAACAAATTGTAAGTCACCTACCTCAAAGATAAGGCATGCCAGGCAGTTTCGGGCTGTGGAGGCCATAGGGTGAGTTGGCTAGAAGCCCATGAGCAGAGACCACCTTCCGGGTGCTGGGCAGCTCATCCTCCCACTGGGTTAGCTGGCCACCAGCTGCCTGGTTCTCCCATCAGCCAGCATTGTTTGTCCCTTGAAAGATAGGAAGCAGGTGACCCATAAGCTCCAGCAAGGACAATTCAGTTTGTCTACAGGAACTCTCCAACTAAGTGTAAAGAGCTCATGGAGCCTCGGTAAACTGGAAAATCCTTAAACTTTCCTTCCAGCCTGTTCTCTCGACAGCCAGATCCCATTCAGCTCTCAAACGAGCACAGATAGAAATGGGGAGCTTGCCGTGAACGCTCAGTCCCCATTTCCTCCGGTGCTAACAAGAAAGTAGAGGGCCCTGCCCCAGATTTTGGGAGATCCAAGTTTTCCAGCTGCATGTGGGTGTAGTTTGGCTAAAAAGTAAATTAAGTCACTTCCAAGGGTGCAGCACCAGTATCACCCAAAGGAGGGGCCACAAGGAACCACTTGGGAAACAACAGATAGTTCAGTCACTGAGTGGAGGCAGCAGGCCAGGCACCAGCATGTATAAC
This sequence comes from Sorex araneus, assembly GCF_027595985.1. Classification (NCBI taxonomy): domain Eukaryota; kingdom Metazoa; phylum Chordata; class Mammalia; order Eulipotyphla; family Soricidae; genus Sorex; species Sorex araneus. The sequence continues at coordinate 327,912,538 of NC_073302.1, forward strand.
CAGGCAGTAATCATGAATCAGGAACGTTAATGAACTTTAGGTTCTTCCTGGGGATCAGAATGCAGAAGACCTGGACCCGCTGACAGTACTAGCTAGGGCTTTGCTTCCCAGGTAGAACTGCAGATCCTATAAGGCCCCACCCAGGGTTGGGCAGTCTGGACTCTTCACTAGAGGTGCTGTCATGTCTCCAGCTAGTGCAGCCCTTGTATACCACCCTCTGGCTAAACCTATTCAGTATTCTCCAGAGACTAGTGAGTAACCCAAGGCAAATGCCTTTCCTTTAGCTTTATCTGGGCAAATAATGACAACATGGTATGGGTTTAAGACATAGATTGTGATAGTTTGGTATATATATGTATATATATATATACATATATATACCAAACTATCACACTGTATGTATATAGTGAAGCATACCACCATAAAAGTAAATGCATCTTTCACCTTAGATAATTGTATTTGGACAGTATTTGATATCTACCCTATTAGCATATTAGCATATTTCAAGTAGACAAACCTATATTGTTAACTCCAGTCACCATGTAGAATAGGAAATTCTCATTTGTCCTCTTTTTACTGAAAAAACATGTCCTTCGCACAACATCTCACTCACATCTTCCCCACTTACTCCACACTCGCATTCCTGATCTGACAACCACCATTCCACCAATTCTATTTCTGTGAATTCAACTTGTAAATTCTACGCAAGAGAGAGTAGACTGTATTTGTCCTTTCTATGGCTTATTTTCCTTTAGCTTAGTGCCTTAAAGGTTCCTGTTGTGAACAGTAGCCAAGACAAGAAAACAACCTAGGGAGAACACTAGATGATGTCACTCATATTTCAAAAATAAAGAAACAAAAGAAACAAAACAAAAGATCTTAAAGATAAGAGATGTACAGGGAAGAGGTTTAGAGAGGGTAGCACTATAGCACTGTCATCCCCATCATGCTATTCATCGATTTGCTGGAGTGGGCACCAGTAACGTCTCCATTGTGAGACTTATTGTTACTGTTTTTAGCATATTTAATATGCCACAGGTAGCTTGCCAGGGTCTCTGAGAGGGATGGAGGAATTGAACCCAGGTCGGCAATGTGCAAGGCAAAAGCTCTACCCACTGTGCTATTGCTCCAGTCCAGAGAGGGTAGAACAGGTAAATAAGGCTCAGTTTTATAACCAAGGGTATAAACTAAAAATGCTGATCTTTCATTATATAACACAGATATGCCTTAAAAACATGTTATCAAACTACAGTGTCTTTAAGAAAGTTATTTTAAAAGAATTAGTACATACCATGTATTATGTATATACATGTTTAATATAAAATTTTTATATTTTCAACAACATAGAAACAACATAATTAGTCACCGATAGCATTACATTCAGTGAAATAAGAGAAAGATAAAGACTATGTTGATCTGTCTTGGGCTGGAGTGATAGCACAGCAGGTAGGGCGTTTGCCTTGCAGACAACCGACCCAGGTTTGATTCCCAGCATCCTATATGGTCTCCCGAGCACCGCCAGGAGTAATTCCTGAGTGCAAAACCAGGAATAACCCCTGAGAATCACCGGGTGTGACCCAAAGAGAAAAAAAAAAAACCTATGTGATCTGTCTTATAGGTGGAATCCAAATTATCTAAATTTATATACAAATATTTATATATTTACAAAGAGAAAGAGAAGTATTTCTATCTGAAAAACAAACTGATAAACTCATAGACAATTTTTCCTAGAGACAAGGTGACAGAAATGTCCAAGCTTTTGTTTAAAGTTTAAATAAGAGAAAAAAGAAATAGACTGTAAAAAACTAAGGCACGCCAAGGGGCATGTGTACTCGAGGGCTCTTTGGGCGGCTCTGTCTTACAGCCCGAGTTCAGTGCTCTGGAACCGCTGTGTATGGCTGTTGGTCAAGGGCAGGCGACGAAAGGAAGAATGAGGACCAAGCTGGTTGCTGACTAGTTACCATTTATTCAATCTTCCATCTTTCTCATCTCCCGCACTCCCAGCTCCGGCCTCCCTCTGGATCAACTGCAGCCTCCCTTGCTTCTCTAGTCTTTCCTCCCACTTCTCTCTCCCACCTTGCCCTCTAGGCTACACCCAACCAGGTAGCAAAATCAACATAAGAAAGCCCTTCCTGAGCGCAGGGCATTCCAAAGCCCTTCCTGACTCTTACAGTTTTTTTCCCTTCCTCAGTCCAAACACTTATTAACATCTTAATTCTAGTGATTTTTGTATGGACATAGCAAGAGATACATTGAGGCTTGCAAGGCAGCTCTCCTGGCAACATCTTGCCACAGGCTCAGACTACAGCACTTAGGCCAGATTAATCACTCCTCACCCAAGCAGGGTCCAAATCTAGTTATATTGTTTGGATCATGACAACATTTGTCCATGATCAAGCTCTTAACTTATAGTTAAGCATTAGGCACTTTGGCCAGGTCCATCTCGATGCCAGGGTAGCATACAACTCACCGCTTGCCCTGGGTCCGTCTCATCCCTCGTCGGGACCTTGCTTTTGGGGGTACTAGGAAGTGAGGGCAGCTGAGGCTTAGGTTGAGAGAACAGATGCCCAGGAGGAAAATATCATGTAGCATCAAATGACTCCCAGGTTACAAAAGCATAGCATTTGCTAAGTCTTTCTGTGTCCATACAAAAAGGACATGGCTCTGAATAAACTATGCAAAGGACTCAAGGAGAAGAGAAAAACAGTATTTACAAGTCAACAGAACACTAATAAAGAAGCTAAAATAAACAAAGAGGAATGGTAGCACTGTAACGGTAGTAACCCAATAAACCTAAACTACCTGAGGCTATGTAATCCTACAATAGACCATATAAATTAAAAAATTGAAACATCCATGTCCTTTCTATGGAGCAAGATTGGAACTAAATTTTTACTCTTTCCTCTAGCACTCTTCAAAAGAGTAAATAGTATGTCTGTTCCCTACTTCTCATGAGGCTTTTTATTTTTTAAAAATGTACATGTATATATTTTGAATAAAGGCAAACATACAAATACAGCCCAAAGGAAATTTGGGTTGATATATTTATTAATTAAAATTAATACGTTTATACTACACTATTTAGCTTAATTCAAAGACTTTAATTCTCTTAGTCAATAATACATTTTTGTCTCCAAAAATCTATGCTGTTTCTCTATATTTTTTCTGGTGATAAAACTTCCCCTTATAACAAAATTTTGAATCTAATTATAATATCAAAGTCTACAAATTTTTTTCCCTCCCTCCCTCCCTCCCTCTCTTTCTCTCTCCCTCCCTTCCTTCCTTCCTTCCTTCCTTCCTTCCTTCCTTCCTTCCTTCCTTTCTTCCTTCTTTTCTTCCTTCCTTCCCTCCCTCCTCTTTCTTTCTTCCTTGGAATGAAATATATGGTCAAATATAACAAAACTTTATATATTTTTTTCTTTTCCACTTTATCTCTTTCTCCCTCTTTCTCTTTATCTCCTTTTCTTTTTATATCTTTCTTTCTATGTGATTAGGTTTTGCTCTTCGCTCTCAGGTCATTCCTAGTGGGGTTTGAGTAACCTTATGTTGTCCCAAGAATAGAACCAGATTAGCCACATGAAAGGCAAGCACTCTACAGAACCACAGTTCTGCTCCCTAATCTATATCATTTTTATATCGAGAAATAGGATAGGTGAAAATGGTAAGTGTGACAGTATTGCTCTCTCTGGCCATGCTTTTTTAAAATTTTTTTATTGAATTATTGTGAATTACAGAGTTTTAAAATTATTCACGATGTAATCTCAGGCATACAATGTTCCCACACCAAACCCTTCACCACCCTTCACCAGGGTCCATTGCCCTCCACCAGTGTCCCTGGTTTCCCTCCAGTCTCCTGGCCTGCCTCTGTAACAGGCACTTTATCTGCTTTTTTTTTCTTTTTAGGTTAGCATAGTATTTTTTTTTAATTGAATCACCAGGTGGAAAGTTACAGAGCTTTCAGTCTTAAGTCTCAGTTATACAATACTCAACACACATCCCTTCACCAGTGCACATAGTCCACCACCAGGAGCCCCAGTACACCTCCCCCCAACCCCAACCCTGCCTGTGTAGCTGATAAATTTCACTTTACTTTGATTACCTTCAATATTTCAACAAAAAACTCGCTATTATTGTTTGGAGTTTCCCCCCCAAAGTCAGACCTGTTGAAAAGGAACCATTTGATAATGTTTTCATTGCTGACAATTAAGAGATATGAGGTCGTGGCCGTGCAGTTTTGGATTTCTATATTTTAGTAACTAAGTCCAGGGAAATTTCTGCCAGAAATTACATCACTGCAAACTTTTACTTCCCTTTTGTGGTGTGCATAAAATGGAAAAGCCAAGAGAGAAAAACCTCCCCCTCCTGGTGCATCATGGGGCAGTGGCTCAGTTCACAGTCTAGAGACATTTCTGCAAGCTGCTGGTGCCCAAAGTAGTTTAGCTGGACACTGGAATCATGCTTGTGCAGCAGTGGGAAGGTCATATACGTGTGGCCGCTGAGCTTAAATCTCGGAGGAGGGCGGGGCCAATACCACCCCCATCCCGGAATCTCCCACGAGTCCCGTTGCTGCAGGCTCTTACCTCCTTTATGTGTTCATAAAATGGTGGTCGCCATGCTGTGCCCTGAAAGGAAGAGCCGAGAGAGAAAAACCTTCCCTCCTGGTGCAGCATGGGGTAGCGGCTCAGTTCACAGTCTATAGACATTGCTGCGAGCTGCTGGTGCCCAAAGTAGTTTAGCTGGCCTCTGAGATCATGCTCGTGCAGCAATGGAAAGGGGCTCTGGCCATGCTTTTATTTCCTTAGGAGAACATTTTGTTTTTAAGAATATAAATTTAGTATCTTGGTCACTGTTTCTTTTGAGGTGCCTCCTGGCCTCACTGACACACGTGTTACTTCAGTGCTAACAAATACCTTTCTGTATGTGGGAGATCACACTGCTGCAGCACGAGGATCCCAGCACCAAGGGGCTGTGCTACCACACATGCAGGGGTGGGGGGAGTGTCACAGGGGCTCATACTCAGGGCCTAGAGTTATGTATATTAGGAAGACAGCAAGTGGGGCTTTGTAAGGTAGAATAATGGTTTTGATTGCTAGTTCACATAGATACAGTAAAAACACGGGTTGATAATAAGGGCAAGAGAGATATTATAAAGGTGAGGCATTTGCCTTGAATGCAGCTGTCCTGCGCTCAATCCCCAGAACCACATCTTCCCCTGAGCATCCCCAGGAGTGAACCCTAAGCAAGAGACAGGAATAAGGCCTGAATAGCATTGCCAGGTGTGTTTTCCAAATCAAGAAAATAAAAAACAAATACACAGCCTCATTTTTGCAAGGCAGGTGTTTTTGCCACTGAGCCATCTCCACGCTCCAAATTTTTCAATTCTTGTTTGTTTGTTTGTTTGTTTGTTTGTGGGACCACATCTGGTAGTGCTCAGGGATTACGCCTGGCTCTGAACTCAGGAATTACTCCTGAATGTATTCAGGGTACCATATGGGATGCCAAGGATCGAACCCAAGTTGGGCCCATGCAAGGCCTTCTGTACTATGTTTCTGACTAAATTTGTCAATTTTTCAGAGTTAGTAAAATGAAAATAATAGATTTTAGAGATGTATTATTTTTGAATATTTATAGAAGCAAAAAGTGTTTTTTTATTTGCAATTTTAACCCTATTAAATGAGAAAATCTTAGTCTTTAATTATTTTTTACTGAATCTTCCAGTTTCTAGACTGTGACTTTTTTTGGGGGAAGGATCCACACCCGGTGATGCACAGGGGTCACTCCTGGCTCTGCATTCAGGAATTACCAGGGTGTTCAGGGGACCATATGGGATGCTGGAAATAGAACCCAGGCCAGCCACGTGCAAGGCAAATGCCCTACCTGCTGTACTATCGATTCGGCCCCTAGATTGTGACTTCTTAAGTTATAAAACATTAATGATCATTATAAGCACTATTTCACAAAGTACAAATTAAGGTTCTATAACATATGAAAAGCTTAAGTGTCTATATTTCCAATTACATAGCAATTATCTTAGTTATTACATGAGAGGTTTTCAAGTAAAATCACAGTGGAAACAGGTAAAAATTAGCCACATGCTTGCAGTTTGATAAGATAATATCTGATATCAACTGCTGACAATCAAGTTTTTCAGTGGAAAGTAATCTTAAATCCTCTTAATATTTGATTACTAAAATAGCACTTTTGAATCAATAACTTATTAAAAGGGAGTAGCTATTCCCCAGTAATTGGAAAGGATGATTTTTATCAAAAATCTTCTATTTTGGTAAATTCTATTTAAATCTTCTTGGATAAAAAGACAATTTTTCTTTTGCATTGTTTCTTCCTTTTCCTGGGGTCTGCAACCCAACTGGTGGTATAAAAGCCCAAAATACAGGGACACAAAAGGAATTATCTTACTTGCCTTGCTCATGGTCAATCCCTTTCAATTCCAGCACCACATGTGGTCCCCAAGATTGTACTCAGGCAGTTCTGCTGAATGTCCAAGACTGGGTTTCTCCACTGAGACTCTAATGGCCCTGGGCACGCAATCTCAACACTGCATTTCTGGCTTTAAAGGAGGATGATAGCAAGACCAGGAAACAATGATGGCTTTATATCTGATTATTTTCTCACAATTCCTAAGAAAGATATAAAACTTCAAAAAAATGGTTTTAACCAAAGGAAGTAAGGTTAAAGGGGATTTTTTTTTCTAGACCTGAAAAATAATTGTACTGGCTTTTCATTTGGGGTTCAGGGGTGGTGAGTAAATTGGTAAAGTTGGGGAGATTGTTGTCCTGAGGTGAAGAGAAAAAGCAATTAAAAAAGCATAGGTACTTGTGAAATGTTATGATTCTCTAAACTGAGAGGGAATATCAGTTTCTTAAATTTATATTATATGCACAAGGTATATATGAACAAGCTATTGAAAAATAAACATTTATCTAAATATGGAAAGGTATTTATGTGAAAATTGAAAAGCATTTTATATTTTGATAAAAATTACTTTCCTTATGTTCTTCATTTTGGTAAAAACCTATTAAAATATTATCAGTATCAATCAGAATCCAGTCAGGAAGTGGTAACCAAACCAATCATTTAAATGGAGAAATGAATGTGAAGAATCTTGGTATGAGAGGGAAGACTGACAAGAAGGGCAAGGAGAATCTAACAATACAGGAATGCAAGCTGCATATGTCAGGAACCACCTCCAGAAGGGAGAGAGAAAGGGAATCTTAGAAGGGCCACGGCAGGCTGATCTATCAGGCCAAAATCTTAGGACTGGGCATAGTCCCTGTCACTGGTGCACTGCTAAGAATGCCTACCCCCCAAGAGTAATACATAAATATTTCCACCAGACACACCGATTGCTCATAAATGGCATTGTTTACCTATAAGTGGCACTGTTAAACAGTGTTCTTTTTATCTTATTAAATTAGTTTGTACCGGGGCTGGAGTGATAGCACAGTGGGTAGGGCATTTGCCTTGCACGTGGCCAAGCCAGGTTCGACTCCCAGCATCCCATATGGTCCCCCAAGCACTACCAAGAGTAATTTCTGAGTGCATGAACCAGGAGTAACCCCTGTGCGTTACCAGGTGTGACCCAAAAAGGAAAGAAAATTAAAAATAAAATAGAATAGTACTAAATTCTTTGACCTTTAATAATTTTCTTGTCTATTATAGCATTTATACTATAGCACTGTAGCAGTCACTGTCATCACTTTCATTGATTTGCTCGAGCGGGCACGAGTAACATCTCCATTGTGAGACTTATTATTACTGATTTTGGCATATAGAATACACCACGGGTACCTGGCCGGGCTCTCTGAGAGGGATAGAGGAATCGAACCCAGGTTGGCCACGTGCAAGGCAAATGCCCTACCCACTATGCTATCGCTCCAGTCCTATACTATATATACATTCATAAATATATAAGTATACATATATAAACAAGCATTCTTATATACCATACCTGGTTATCCTCAATTGTCCCCAAGAACATCAAGTGACAACATGGAATCATTTCCTTAGATAATGTAACTTTCCTCACACTCACTTCCTGTGTGCTGTTGTTACATTTCTATGTTATAGAGCAAATAATACAATTGTATATGTATTCCATTCTATGACTTATTATAATCAGTGAAGCAAGGAGGAAATAGCATCTTTTCCATTTTTCTATTTCTCCAGACTTCAGGAATATTACATTTTCTGTGTAGCCCTTGAAATATGAATCTGCATGACTAAGCTACTGGAAATTCACACCTAGATTTTAATAAAGCAGTACTAACTTGGAAAGATGAAGAGTCATAAGAACGTGAAACCATTTCCTCCATTTGTTCTCAAAGCATGAGGGAAATTACAATTTGAATGTGACAGAAGTCATGCCCAGCTAATAATTCCCAGTTCTTAAAACAAAATCCTATATGCTAGTAGCTCAATGGCATGTATCATTAAAAGCCTGAATTGATAATAGACATTGTTGCATGTTCAAAATGAAGCATTTCACTTTGATGTCAGAGAGCAGCATGAAAAAAATTTCAGACCCATTTCCCTGGCTGATTTAATGGTGAATTTATTTGACAATGGAAGGGTGAAATAAATGACCCATTAATGTACCATCCAGGCATGCATTTCTACGATTTCAAAAGTAACAAACATTATTGCTCCATCTCCTCAGTTTTATTCTTTTTTTTTACAGAAATGTAAAAATTGGATATTATGTGTAAAAGAATAAAGCTTTTATGGAAAGGTAAAAAGAGGTTTTATCTGAGAAGAGCAGTGCTTCTCATTTTACAACCATGATATCAAAAGAGACTTACACTCTGACCTTGCATTTGAAAGGATGCTGTATGTAATGTGATAAAAAGTCATGGAAGGATTTAGCCGACTTGTAAGTTCAGGCACTAGAGTCCAAGGGTAAAGATGCAAAAGTAAAAACACTAAGAGAAAGAAAGAAAGAGAGAAAACTGCCAAAGTAGAATAACTCCTTCCCTCTGGCAAAATCATTGCCTCCCAGAAATGAAATGTAACATCCCAGTTCTTTCAAGTGAGACCCTCTGATTTCTCCTTGCCATAGCCCTGGGGCCAAACCCAAAGCCAGGCTTCTGTTAATAAAGTACCAAGGTTGCAACAAATGTAAGAACTACACAAGGGGCTAAAATACAAATGAGAATGCTTCTTAGAAAAGATTGATGAGGAAGACCTCAAAAGAAAGCCTAGAAAGACTAAGAAATAAATGTGGCAGAACTTTAGGGAAGATAGAAAAATTTAATACACTAGAAAAAAGTTTTCTGAATTTTCTTAATGAATTTTCTTAATTTTCTCTTTTAAACCTAATGCTTAACCTCTCTTTACCAAGGAAGAAAATATAATCACAGAACAACATAATGACTATTTACAAAAGTAAGGGAAAAAAGCAGAGAGAATATAAGTCAAGAGCAAGCCTGAGCACAGCCATGTGTGACCTAAAACAATTTTTTAAATAAAAAGCTAAATTATAAAGAGGTTAGAGGAGTGGGGGGGGGTGGATAATGGCAGAGAGATTGCTGTAGGAACTCTACAACTATTAAACAATTACAATTTCTGTAGCAATACAGATAGTACTGTATACTCTGATACATCAATATGAATAATAGTACAACATTAATTAAAAGCTAAATTAAACCTGGTGTCTATAAAAGTGCTTGTAGATTTTTAAAAGACCATATTACTCTGGGAACAATGACTAATGGTATATGTAAAAATACAGCACTTTACTTTAGAATGAAATGTACAGGTAGCACCAGAAAGTTTAAGCAGGAATAGATTTCAGTATCATATTAAGAAATGAACAATGGTCATTGTATATTTGAAACAGCTAAAATTGAAAATAGTAATATAGAATTTGAAAAAGTTATTTAACAATTTAAATAGCATGAACTCATAACTGCTAAAATGGATACACTTAAAATTTTTGAGCTTAAATTAATGAAGAAAATAGTTTTCAATATTACAAAGGTAATTCATCACTTGGAATTCTCTTTACCAACAATATGGTAGATATTGGTAAATATTAATCTCTTTACCAACAATGAAAATGCAATCACAGAAAAACAAAACAGCTATTTACAAAAGTGAAAAAAAATATGCAGAGAGGATAAAAGAAGGATTTATTCAAAGCTTGCTTTCCCCATTTCTATCATAAGTACACTATGGAAATTTGAAGTTAAAAAACAAGTAGCACCTAGAGGTATTCATGCCTTCAAAACACCTACAAAGTCGAAATTATTATTTTCCCTTAGGCACATTCAGAAGCAACTTCAAATAATAGGAATCAAATTGTGCTATCTTTTCCAGATAAGATATTTACTGGAATACAATTATCAAAATGAGGTATGATCTAAGAACCAAAGAGTGAATATCAAAAAATGTCACTTCTTACATCCCTAGATGGGACTTTTCTATCTTTTCAGTTATCTGCTGTAACTACAAAATTTCATGACAATCAATGGGAATATCTTTTAAATCTAGCATATTATACTCTACTTCAGTAGATTTAAGTTGCTAGTCCACTGACTGTGCATGGAATAGTGCTTGCCACAGGCATACGTAGGTTAAATATATTGCATTCATATATAATGATATATAATAAAACAAAATATATTGATCCACTGCTCTAGATAACAATGACTTGTACATATTACAGGTCCAATAAATAGTAAATGAACTCTGAAGCCAGATGGAATAATTATTATTTCTATTTGGAAGGAATGAAAGGTCCATTTAGCTGCAAAGAAGACTGGGAATTTGTTATTTTAGTTACACATTAATATTCTTAATATTGTTTAACTACTATTACTACTGATATAAAAATAAGTTCACTCTTCTTAGACTATATATTTTTAATTGCTATATCACAATCCACATCACTATAGTACTTTTGCAATTTATGACTTTGATCACAATTCTGTCCCATATCAAAGTGTTTAAGTTGAACAATACTGTTGGCAACTACTAAGCCATGATGACATGATTTTGGAAGTTGTCTCAAACAGACTTGAAAAAAATGAACAAGGGCTTTAAGAGATTAGAGCTAGTCATTTTATTGATTTGTTTAAAAAAAATTCCTTTGATTAGTTTAGTCCTACTTTTGCAGCCACCACACGAAATTGTTCACAGTGATACATAAGAATGTGGTATTATGTACGCTTCTAAATTTTTATAGGAAAACAGCAAGACTAAAATCAGATCTGCTTAGATTCTAGCTTTAATGGTTATTTGGAAAACAAGTTGGACTCTCTGAGACTTATTGTCAGGATCTTAAGCAGATATAACACAGTGCCTAGGATGGTTTTTAAGTGGTATGCAAAATAAAGATGTCTATATACATTTTTTTGTTAATTGTTAATCTGTTTGGTTTAGCCAGCATCACTCCTGATTGGTCAGGGCTCATGACATTTACAAAGTTAAATATCTTGAATAGCCACACAGTGACCAAGCTCACTGAAGTTTCACGAGAGTTCAAGATGCCGTTCATTGATTTCAAGAAGGCCTTTAATTCGGTTGAGACTGAAGCGGTGATCTAAGCCCTAGCCAAATAGGGTGTTAAACTCAGTATATCAAGATCCTCTTCAAGCTGTATTACGGATTCACCACCAGGGTCTCACCATTCTACAAGGAAGTGATCATTGACAAAAAAGAGAGGGGTTCATCATGGTGATACCATTTCACCGAAACTCTTCAGTGCCACCCTCGAGAACATCATGTGATGACTGGAATGGGAAGGAATGGGAGTGAAGATAGACGGTCGGCAACTACACCACCTCCCCTTTGCTGAAGACATCGTTCTAATAACACCAAACATTTGCCAAGCGTCACAAATGCTGGCTGACTTCAACTATGAGTGTGTAAAGGTCAGATTACAGTGGAATCTCACCAAGACAATGTTCATGAAAAACGAACTAGTTCCTGATGTTCCATTTGCTCTCAATGGAATGAACATCTCCGAATGCAACAGCTATGTGTACCTGGGTTGAGAACTCAACATGAGGAACAACTTGGCACCAGAACTGCACAGGAGAGAGAGAGCAGCGTGCAACGCCTTCAAGAGCGTTGAAGAAGTGGTTAAGAGGACAAAGAACCTACGACTCTGGGCACATCTTTTCGACTCCACTGTTCTTCCTGCACTAACATATGCCTCAGAGACCTGTGCCATATGAAAACAGGATGAGAATGCTACTCAGGTCTCCCAAAGAGGAATCAAAAGAGCTTTGCTTGGAATATCACATTTCACTCAAGTGAGAGAAGGAATCCAGAGTTCTGACCTCCCTTGATGGTCAAGAATCAGGGATGCTGTCTTGTTTGCCAAAGTGTTGAAAATCAGATGGGCTGGACATGTAATTCGATTTAGAGATGACCGCTTGCTTAGAGCTGTTACCGACTGGATTCCACAGGACGTCAAAAGACTGTGTGGCCGCCCACCAATGAGATGGTCAGTCTTCTTCGTCAAAACCTGAATGAATGGTTTGAGGCTCTTCATGTTCCTAGAGCGAGCATATACCATTGGGTGACCCTAGCATGCGACAGGGACAAATGGAGTCGAGCAAATTGAAGATCAACTGGATGATAAGTGATACAAGTGATAGAATCTGTTTGGTTTAGCCAGCATCACTCCTGATTGGCCAGGGCTCATAACATTTACATAGTTAAATATCTTGAATAGCCTTTAACATTCCTATAATATGGAACTTTCTTTTTAGGAATTAAATATATCTCAATCTTTCAGTAATTCCTTCCTTTGAGTCACAACTATATGTAACATATAATGCAAAATGAGCTATTAATGCATCTTCAAATAAAAATGCATTTCTCTCCGTGTGTGTGTGTGTGAGAGAGAGAGAGAGAGAGAGAAAGAGAGAGAGAGAAAGACAGAGACAGAGATCTCTAGAGCGAGTAGGTTCAGGAGTCTCCCAGCATTGCCCAGGAAGTATGGGTAGAAGAGGTGCAGAGATGCTCCTTGAGAGTCTCAGTCATCCAGGAAAGAGGATCACTATGGGCATCTGAGGATGAGGTGCTGCTGGGGCCTTTAGTGCCAGGGATTATCCAGGCCACCCTACTGATACTGGATGACTCCAGTGCTATACCAGATGATGATGCTTTGGGGGACCTTGTGATGCCAGAGACTAAACCAGAGTTGGCCGCACACAGGCATGTGCTTTAACTCATGTACAAACTCTCTGGCCTTATTTGTTTTTCTAAACAAAAGATAAATTTATTGCTCTGTGAATCTGAAAGTTGTGATTTTCTTACCTATATGTAAAGATGAAAGTTAGCATTGATAATTTCTCAAAAATGTTTTGACTGGTTACTACCATGAAAACAAATGATATAACATACTGTTTATTTGAAATGTTTAATTAAAATAGATAATTTTGTACCCTACTCATTTAGCACAGTGGTAGAGTGTTTGCCTTGCACACAGCCAACCCATGTTTGATTCCTCCACCCCTCTCTGAGAGACAAGCAAGCTACTGAGAGTATCCTGTCCACACGGGCAGAGCCTGGCAAGCTACCCATAGCATATTCAATATGCCAAAAACAGTAACAACAAGTCTCAGATGTTCCTGGTGCCCGGTCAGGCAAATTAATGAACAATGGGATGACAGTGCTACAGTGCTACTCATTCCCTCATTGAGTAGGGTTGTCAAAATGTTAGTTGCCAATGCCTATGATAACTAATTATAATGATAACATTTCTAAGTCAATTAACTATGTTATAACATACTCATACTTATTTTCAGTTTTCCAAAGATTTTGTACAGATCAGTTTCAATGATTGTAGGTTAAAGAACTAATAATTGAGATATTACCACAAAATAGTAGTGAAGAAGAATTGTAAAGTATTTTAACTTTCCAAGGATGGCAATCACTGTAACAAGTGAAGCATTTTCAGTCATTATTTAGAGTTTGACTGCCACCTACAGGGGTAGTTTTTGTCTTGTTTTTCTTCTATTTCCAAAAGATCAAGGGATTAAAACATTTTTCATTTGTTGAAATTTTTGAGAAAAATAATCGTGAATAGGGCTATTTATTCCATTTAAAACCTGAATTTTAGAAAATTTAAACGACCAATCTTGCATTTGAGAAAATGTAAATGAAGGTTTAAATTTTGAATTTCTCTGTGTGATTTATTGGGTTTCACTCCTTATTGTGATGAGCTAATCACTTTCTTTTACATGCAAAAATACTTAAAGATTATCTTAGTACCACAACAGAAAACCTATAAAGTATCCTAATGTAATACTACTTGCTTCTGCAAACTTTAAAAATCTTTCCCCTTAACCAAGATTCACTGAGGCATTATCACTTAGAATTTTGATAATCATTGGGTTTCCTGAATGTAGAGTTCTGACACCACACCCACCACCACCTGCAGTTTCCCTTCACCAATGAACAAGCATCATTTAGAAAATTTTAATTTAAATAAACTTTCTAATTGCAGTAACCAAAAGATTTATCTTATTTCATCTGAATATAATTTTCTGTCAGCCAACGTTTTTTTGGTCATAATTAACATCTTTTGTTGCATGATATATTTTGTTCAGATTTACCTCTGCCACCATAGAGCAACTTGTCCTTAGAGAGTCTGGTTTACCTTTACTTAAAGGTGGGGTTTCTGGAACCAGATGTAATCCAACTGGCCTCTTTCTGATTGCCCTCAGGAAGACCCATATTCTCCCACTGTTGCTAATGGTCCTCTTTGGGCTCTTAGTTCGGAGGAGTCTGGGGAAATAGTCATTCCACTGCTAGAGGAGGAAGATAGGAAAGAAAAGAAATCTTGGGGTAAATAAGAAGTTGAGGAAGATAAGTAAGCAAGGGAGGAGGGAGCAAGGGTAAAGGGCTGCAGGTAATAAGTAAATAAGGTTAAAAAATGAGATTCAGTTACAATCAAACTTTGTAAAGTGCCTGTCAGTGTGGTAGGCTGCCAGGTGGTAAGAAGTTGGCTCTGTGGTGGAGTTGGAACTAGAACACTTGAGGTCTAAAACCCAACTGCCAATAACTTTTTAAGTCATGGTGCTTTAATAAACTTAAGAAAAAAGGGAACTGCTCCAAAAATGTATTCCTCTGGGTGATGTAATTTCTGGATGCAATAACTGATATTACTTAGAGCCATGCTTTCATCAGCCTGAGAATAAAGGAAACATTGAAGATAATGAAGCATAAAAAGAAAAGAACTTGACCTTTCCAGATATTGTTAATAAATGTGATTAAACAATCCTGATGTCCATCCTACCTCCCAGTACATCATGTGATGAATGTTTTTATAGATTACTAGACTTAAATAAGATTTACCTTATAAGCATGAGAAATAACTTCAAATACTTCATATAGGAGCTGAAAAATGTGCACCTCTTGGTTTCTGAGCTGAAGAGTTGAATCTGTCTTACCCTCTCCACTCTCATAAATACTTTGGATTTCACTATTCTCACAGTTATTCATTTCTGAGGAAAGAATTTAAATTAGGACTATACCCTGTCACCGTTCTTATTATAATTTGTTATGTTAAGTTTATTGAGGAGGGGATATGATGAATAAATTGATTTTTTTAACCATTGCGCACATATGTACATTACACATGTACTTACATACCACAATGCAAATATTTGGTAGGCCCAGTTAAGAAATGGGGATGGTCCTGCTCATGGATTGGAAGAATTAAATATTGTCAAAATGGCAATTCTCCCCAAAGCATTGTACAAATTCAATGCGATCCCTATAGGGTTACCCTTGACATTCTTCAAAGAAATGGAGCAGGCGCTCCTGAAATTCATATGGAACAATAAGCCCCCACGAATAGCTAAAGCAATTCTTGGGAAAAAGAAAATGGGAGGAATCAACCTCCCCAACTTCCAACTCTACTACAAAGCGGTAGTCATTAAAACAGCATGGTATTGGAACAAAGACAGAGCTGCAGACCAATGGAATAGGGTTGAATACTCTGACATACACCCCCAAATATATGATCATCTAATCTTTGATAAGGGAGCAAGAAATGTGAAGTGGAGCAAGGAAACCATGTTTAACAAATTGTGCTGGTAAAACTGGACAGCTACATGCAAAAAAATGGGCTTAGACCTCCATCTATCACCATGTACAAAAGTCAGATCAAAATGGATTAAAGACCTCAACATCAGACCAGAATCCCTAAGGTACATTGAAGATAAGGTCGGCAAAACCCTCCACGACATTGAAGCCAAAGGTATCTTCAAAGCTGACACGCCACTGGCCAAGCAAGTGAAAACAAAGATAAATAAATGGGACTATCTCAAACTAAGAAGCTTCTGCAACTCAAAAGAAGCAGTGATCAAAATACAAAGACAATCTACAGAATGGGAAAGGATATTTATGCAGTGCCCATCTGATAAAGGGTTGATAACAAGGGTATACAATGCACTGGTTGAACTCCACAAGAAGAAAACTGTCAACCCAATCAAAAAATGGGGTGATGAAATGAACAGAAACTTTTCCAAAGAAGAAATCCGAATGGCTGAGAGGCACATGAGAAAATGTTCAAATAACTAATTATCAGGGAGATGCAGATCAAAACAACAATGAGATATCATCTCACACCACAGAGACTGGCCCACATCCCCAAAAACAAAAGCAACCGGTGTTGGCGTGGATGTGGGGAGAAAGGGACTCTCCTTCACTGCTGGTGGGAATGCCGACTGGTTCAGTCCTTTTGGAAAACAATATGGACGATTCTCAAAAAGTTAGAAATTGAGCTCCCATTTGACCCAGCAATACCACTCCTGGGAATATATCCCGGAGAGGCAAAAAGGTATAGTAGAGATGACATCTGCATTTCCATGTTCATTGCCGCTCTGTTTACAATAGCCACAATATGGAAAAAACCAGAGTGCCTGAAAACAGATGATTGGCTAAAGATACTCTGGTATATTTACACAATGGAATACTACATAGCTGTCAGAAAACATGAAGTCATGAAATTTGCATATAAGTGGATCAACATGGAAAGTATCATGCTGAGTGAAATGAGTCAGAAAGAAAGAGACAGACATAGATAGATCACACTCATATGTGGAATATAAAGTAGCTGAGAGGTACAAGCTTACAATGTTGTGATTCCTGGCAGACATTTCTCTGGACTTAGTTACTAAAATACTAAAATACAGAAATCCAAAACTATGCTGCTGCTAGTGCGGCCTCCTGACCTCATATCTCTTCATTCTCAACAATGGAAAACAAATTACCAAATGCTTTCTTTTCAGCAGATCGACTTTAGGGGGGGAAACTCCAAATCAATAATAGTGAATTTTTTTGCTTAAATATTGAATGTAATCAAAGTAAAGTGAAAGTAAAGTGAAATTTACCAGTTACACAGTTACCAGGTATATTGTGATTCTTGGTGGTGGAATATGTGCACTGGTGAAGGGATGGGTGTTTGAGCATTGTATAACTGAGACTTTAACATGTAAGCTTTGTAACTTTCCACATGGTGAATTAATAAAAGAATTTAAAATAAATAAATAAATAAAATAAAATAAACATGTGTGTATACAACAACAAAAAAAGAAATGGGGATGCTAATTAATGAGATAGAATATATTTTTATTATAAATATATTTCTGTGTAAAGTTACAAAAAACTATATTTTAATAATTCCTTTTACCATTGTGTAACTCAAGTAAAGAAAAAACAGCCTTAACCCACAATTTATACACTGAAAGACATTATTATACTTTTCATTATGAAGTCTTTATATGCAGTTGACAGTATTTTTCTTTTTTAAAAAAGTCCTTTGAAAATCTACATATCCTGGGGTTAGAGTAATTGATGGTACAGATTGCGAGCAGGGTGATGAGCACTGGAGTAGGAAAAACACAACCTTGCAAAACGGCCCCAAGTGAAATCTCGCAAAGAGGAGCAACTGGGCAGAGAGAGCCAAACAGGATGCTTGCATGTTGTGTCTGGCCTTAAGCCTCACTTGACCCCCTAGTATATGAACGCTTAAAACACAGAAACCATCACATACGCATTAAGCAAGTCATTCTAACCTCAACATATAGCCTTGAAGGGGATTGGACCAGGGACGAAGCGAGGGGAAAAGCGATAGGCCAATAGTGTTAGGCTCTAATGTGACTGGACCTCCAGGGAGCCAAGACTCCCTGTAAGAATGTGTGTATGTGGCAGTAAAAATGAACTGTGACCACTGGATTGGCTCCCGGAGGTGTTTCTCTGCGTGCCCGTCCTCCTACACCCCACGAAGAGGTTCCTGCCCAGACCCTGTGCACAACAGGTCCGAGCACTTGGGGGATGACAATTCCTTTACAAAAGTACTTGTCTTGCATGCATCTTACCTGGGTTCAGTCTCTAGTAACTCATACCGTTTTCTGAGCCCCAACAGAAATGATTCCAAACTCAGAGCCTGTAGTAAGCCCTGAGTACTACAGGGTGTGACCTTAAAAGAGACAAAATATCTACATTTCCTGCGCAGAGAAATAACACAGTGGGTAGGGCATTTGCCTTGCATGCGACCTGCTGGGGTTTGATTCCCAGCATCCCATATGGTCCCCTGAGCACCGCCAGGAGTAAGGCTGAGGGGATAGTATGGGAGGTAAGGCACCAGGGATCTATCTCCCACCCTACCCTTTTTACACATTTCTTGGGAATAGGAAATATCCTTTCACTAACTACTTTTATGGTTTAAATTGCTATAAATGAAAATATGTTCGCATTATCTTCTATGACATTTTTAATTAAGTGCAATATGTTAGCATAAAAGGATTCATTTATAGACATGGAAAACTAACGTTTAAAAATATCTTCATTAAAAATCAAATTGGAAAGATGGTTCTGTGCATAGGGGGCTTGGCTTGCATGTAACCAGCATGGGTCCAAGCCCTGAACCCCATATTGTCTCTTGAGTCTCCCAGGAGACATCCCTGAACAGAGAACAGAAGCAAGCCCTAAGCACTGGTGAGTGTGGCTCAGAAACAAAAGAGGAGTGGAAGTTAGGATGAAAAGAGAAGAGGAGGGGAGGGGAGGGGAGATGGAAGGGAATGCGAGGGGAAGGGTGGGGAGGGGAGAGGAGAGAAGAAACAGAAAAAGAAAGAAGGAAATAAAATTGCCTTCAGAAAGTCAGATAGCAATGTGGGGAGATGTATATTGTTCTCGCAGTGTTCTCAGGAGGAACTGTGGTTCACACAGCTATTTCATAAAGCATTGTCACCAAGAAAAGTTCCCTTTAACACAGAAACCCTATCTTCTTAACTTCAATTTCAGCTAGAGCATATGGGAGAGATGATGAGAAAGATCAGTCGTGCAGATTTATAAAGAAATTGGCACTGAGTTCATGACTACGGGCACTCAGCTAAGTGTCTTATCTTCTGTAAGAAGATAGGAAAGCGGTTAGGGAAAGAACTTGCACAGAAAGTCATGATGACATTCCGGAAGAAAAGTTTGATGCCATGTATATTCCTCCGACATAGATGCTTTCCTTCCTGTCAGCCTGGCCCTCTGTCAAGACAATACTCCAGGCGAGGAGATACTGCCAGATCCCAAGGATAAGAAGGCACTAAGACTTAGTTTACACCTGAAAGCAGGAAGCTGCAGCGGACTCAGGTACTGAGACCAAGACACTAAAAAGGAAATGCTGATACAAATGCTGCCAGTGGCCCAGGAAAGTAGGGGACCCAGCAATGCAGAATTGAGAAAAGACTGCTTCCACCTCTTTGTCCTATTGCACACAATTACACAGCAGGGCAAGACATCTCACCAGCCACCCAAGATAGCTGTCAAGCTGCTCCTGGAGGCCACTAGTTGTGTAAGCTTAGTGGTTGTTTTCTGCCACCAATTACTCAGGGAGTCATGCACTCAAGCTGGAGCAAGGAATTGCTCTTAGCAGTAAAGCAAAGTCCATCCTAACCTCTGCACAGGCCTTCCAAGTGCTTTGCCTTTCCCTCACAGCAAAGATTTTCAGGGGGAGGCAAAAGAGTGAAGCAAGTTAATTTTTATTGAATAAAACTTACTTAGAAAGACATGAAGGGAGAGAATAAAGAAGTGTGTGACCAAGAGGGAACTGGGCTTTCCCAGAGTGGTAAAAGCTATCAAAGAGAAAAGCAAGTTAGGGGCTGGAGCAATAGCACAGCGGGTAGGGCATTGGCCTTGCACGCAGCCAACCCAGGTTCAATTCCCAGCATCCCCTATCATCCCCTGAGCACGGCCAGGGGTAATTCCTTAGTGCAAAGCCAGGAGTAACCCCTGAGCATCACCACGTGTGACCCCAAAAGAAAAAATAGGAGAAAAGCAAGTTAGATACATATTCAGGGGAGAATTTGAAGAGCAAGCCCCTGAGTGGCTTTTGGGAGAAGCTTCCATACAATTTTTCCAAATGTTTTTTTTTTTTTCTGAGTTTTGCTTTCATAAAAGTTAATATTGGTATTGTCACAGGAAAGCCCTCACTGTAGGCGGTTTCCTAATCTCTCAACTCTTCATTATCTCATCCCTTGCACTATTGATGGCTTTTTCATAATTTCCTAGATTCTTTTGTAGCTTCTTTTCTGAAGGGTTTGCCCTTTTCTGGTGAGGCCTGATATCTGCATCTAGACAGTGCCTCAGGTTCTCATCTTCAAAGAGCTCAAGATTTATATTTCAAAGGGATGTAGTCTTCATGCCTTTGGGCTACCCCAGGGCCAGGCAATCTTTTCTTAAATTCAGTTGTATACCAAAAGTTTATTACTTGAGGTCCCCTACCTCTCTGCCTGCAAAACAAACAACTCCCTGAGCAAATGCATAGGTGATAGAGCTTAGACTGTTGCTGCTTTGCAATTAATCTGCCCAGGGAACAAGTGCAGAGGGTGTGTGTGTGTGTGTGTGTGTGTGTGTGTGTGTGTGTGTGTGTGTGTGTCTGTGTCTAATCTGTCACTGTCACATCATGTCACTGTCATCCCGTTACTCATCTATTTGCTCGAGCGGGCACCAATAACATCTCCATTGTGAGACTTGTTGTTACTGGTTTTTGGCATATTGAATACACAACAGGTAGCTTGCCAGGCTCCGCTGTGCAGGCTAGATACTCTCGGTAGCTTGCTGGGCTCTCCGATGGGGGGTGGAGGAATTAAACCTGGGTTGACTTCATGCAAGGCAAGCGACTTACCGGCTATGTGGCTATGCTATCACTCCCACTATGCTATCAGCTAATTATCATTGCTAAAACCTAACAGTAAATAATCTCACATCCTGCCAGTGGCTCTTTACCTAGGGTAAAGAGATTAAAAGATTGGGTGGGAGAGAGTACAGGCAGAGGCTTTGCTTATTGCCAACCCAAATTGGATCCCAGGCAGGAAATATAGTATCCCAAGCCTGCCAGAAGTGATCACTGAATATAGAACTAGGAGTAAGCCCTGAGCACCAAAGTGTGGCCCCCAAAGAAAGAAAGATTTTGACTGAGTAAGCGGTCCTGGAGCTGATATCAGTATCTAAAGCTTCTCATATGCTTGCCTTGGGCTGTGTCCCACAACTTCTCAGTGTAATTAGATACTCCTCTGGCCTCAGACACCCCCCAAACACTGCTCCAAACATATGACCTTGAATGTGTAATGCATCGTTTAGGATCTCTGGGTTACATAGGTGACTGGACACAGCTACACCTTTATAAAACTTTGGAGATTTCTCCATTCTCCCACCGTCACCGCTTGCGTGTCCAGCTTTAAGCAGGCTCCCACTCACCGCTTTCCCCTCTGCCAATAATTAGTTCATCCCAGCATCTTTGTTGCTTGGCTTCTGTGCTGCAGGCCTCCACTGGCCTCCTGTGGTACGGGCCTCAGGCCCTGGGGAGTGATCACATTGATAATGCTTGGAATCCTTTTCAAAGTCCATTCCGCTGTGTAACGTACTTTTCACGGAGCAAGATTTTGGAGAATTGTCCCCACAATATACACAAACTTTAAGAGCAAAGGAGCGAGGACTATTTCTGTGCCACGGGCCTTAACTTCCTCTCTGGAGGTTTCTCGTTCTGCCAAGTTCATCTCAATAAGCATGAAGAATCCCGGATGCGCTAGAACCGATTTCCCTACTCAGCACTGCTCCCCACCACCCGCTCCCCAGCTCCCATCCAGCCTTACTTAATGACTCTCCTTCATTCTGCAACCCAGGCCCACTGCTCTGCCTGACTGAGAAATTTAAAATCTTGTTCTCCCGCCTCAAGCTTGCCTCCACCGTGAAGGGAAGTGGGCTGTGACTGGCCAGTTTCAAGACCTCACTATGTCCCATGTCACAGTTACCAGAAAGTGCTCTCAATAAAAAGAATTAAATAAAACTTTGAAGATTTTTTTCTGGAAAGTTCTTTACTTTGCATCCACCCAAGGCACAGTCCCATGAATTCCTATGTTCACGGCCACCTGGCCATCTAGAGCAGCCCCTGTCTTTGGCTTCTCCCTGGTCTCTTTGTCTGTGGCGGTCAGTTACAGATTTCACATGTGCTTACCTAAGCTGGTCACCAATCTCAGGGCACCTAAAGGCAGAAGGACTTTAATGCAGCATTGTGGGATGTGCAACTCCAGCTGCCCAAGGGCTGAGCCAAGAGTAACTAATGATCCCTTTGCTGTACCTGCCCAGGTAAAGTGAGCCTTGAGGCTGGATGCTAGCCAGAGTGATTGCTAGACCCCACTCAATTTTGAGAATTTGTAGCCCAACAGGTACAATCCTTTGTGTACATTTTTCAAACTTCTGGGCCACTTTAGGCAGTGCTCAGGGCTCCTGCACGCAAGGCTAATGCCCCAACCCATCAAGCTGTCTCCCAAGCCCTAGTAACCTTTCACTAAAAGTAAAAAGTTCCTTCTTTATCTGAGTGTGCACAGCCCCCAACCAACCCACATTGTTGGTTTCAGTGAAACTCAGGTTGAAATTCCACTTTAATGTGCCCTTTCTAACTGGCAACTTTCTGTTTGTTCAAAGTGAACAAGTTGAAGGGGGCAGTGTGGCAAGCTGGAATGGATATGACTTAGAAGGTTATGTAAAATGGCATGCCCATGACTGAAAGATTTATTTTTAAGAAAACAGACCAGGTCCAAATAGTTCCTAGGCAACAGAAATGAGGGCCAGGAGGACTGGCCTACAGTTGGAAACTTACCACAAGGAGGGGAGAGGGGGAGAGGGCAGCTAGTATAAAAAATTACAAAGATGCATGTGCGCGCGGGAGAGTGCGATGATGTGTGTGTTGTGTTCTGTTGTTCTTGGGCTCTCGGCGCAGTTATCTCTCATGTGTGCTGCTCAAATTCGGTGCTCTCGAGCTGCTGTATATGGAATGGATCGAAATGGCTCCTCGTGCTCTGCTTCTGTGTGTGCTGCTGTGCTTTCTTCTGTCTGTCTCTCTGTCTCTGTCTCTGTCATCTCTCCTCTGGTTTTGTCCCACCTCTCTCTGTCTCTGCTTCTGTATCTTCTCCTTACTTCTGTGTCTTCTCTCTGCTTCTTTGTCTTCTCCTTGATTCTGTCTTGCCTCTGTCCTCTCCTTGCTGTGTCTTCTTCTGTCTGTGTCCTGCTGCCTCTTCTGTCTCTACTGTCTCCCCTGTCTCCTCTGTCTCCACTGTCTCGCTCTGTGTCTTAGTTTACATAGCAATCACATAGGGTGGTGACACAAAGGTGGGTTGAATATTAACAAATCAACAAAGAGGTGGTAAAACCATTCCTCCAGAAGATTAACAAAAATCTCATCTAAAGAGATTATTCCAGATTACTAGGAGATCAACTCAAGGGTGGGGTCCAAACAAGGGTGAGTCAAGGTGTGTCCCTTTCTTCCTTCCTCAGCTAGTAATCCACTTAAATAGTTGTAGTAAATCTACTTCAAATATTTCTAGCAATGTCATTCTGTATGAGCACAGTAAGAGATGTATCAAACTTAAAGTTTGGTTCTTTCTGAGGACATTTCACTATATTTTCTAGATCACAGTCCTCAGGTCAGATTAGTCTTCCTAACCCCAGCAGAGTCCTAGTCTTGTTGTTACTTTTGGATCATGACAGCATTTGTCTATGACCATGTTCTCAACTTATAGTTGAGTATTGTGGCACTTTGGCCTGGCCCATTTTGATTCCAGGGTAGCTCACAGCTTGCCCTGGGTCCATTTTGTCCCTCATTGGGATCCTGCTTTTGGGGTGCTAGGAACTAAGGGCAACAGAGTCAAGAAAGCGGTTGCCCAGGAGTAAATATTATTGGAGTCAATCAGTTCCCAAGTTACAAAGCATAATATTAACTGTCTTCCTGTATCCATACAGAAAGAACATTGCTTTAAGGTAAACTAAGTTCCCTATGGCAAGGCTGAAAGGGCAAACCCAATGTTATCCTACAAGCTAGGATAGAGAAGGGACCACTATGACAATGACAGTGGAAATGATCACTCTGGACAAGAATTGACTGCTGAAAGTAGGTAAAGGAATATACGTGATTACCTTACAGTACTGTACCACAGACCATAATGACCAAAAGAGAGCGAGAGGGATAGAGAGAGAAGAAAGCATCTGCCAAAGAGGCAGATTGGGGGTGGGGGTAAGAGGAGGAAAACTTGGGACATTGATGGTGGGAAATGTACACTGGTAAAGGGAAAGGTGTTGGAACATTGTATGACTGGAACCCAATTGTGAACACTTTGTAACTGTTTATCTTATGGTGATTTAATAAAAATAAATACATAAACAAATAAAAAGAAAAAAATAGTTCCTAGGTCCAGAAAGACAAAGTTGGTTTAAAATAGCACCGTTTTATGTAAATAAATGCAATCAACTTGCTAATAATAGTGGATTTAGTCATGTCATTCTATTCAGATGCTGAAATTCAGCTCCCCAAAATCTCAAATATGTTCTTACTTGAAACTACTAACATCATACATGTAACTACTTAAGAAAATGTCATAGTGGAATTGAATTGTCTCCTAACCTACTATAACTTATGTGCTTATTTTTTTTTATTTGCTGTTATTGTTTGGGAGGGGTTCACCTCCAGTACTGGTCAAGATTTACACCTGGTTCTGCACTCAGCACTCACTCTGGGAAGAGCTTGGGGGAACATATGGGATGCTGGAGATTGAACCTAGGTTGGCCACATACAAAGCAAGTGGCTTACTCACTGTATTATCCTTCTGGCCCCAATGTGCTCCTAAAATAAATAAATAAATAAAGCTATTTGAAGGGCTAGAGAGCTAATACAGGGACTAAGACACTTGCCTTGCATGCAATTGACTCTGTACCACATATGATCCCCAAGCACCACCAGAAATGGTGTGTGAGCTCAGAGGCAGGAATAAGCCTTGAGCACAATTAGGTGTGTCCCAAATGACTTGAGTAAAAGAGCACATGAAAAACATCAAGCTCCTGGAAAGAACATTACAGGGAAGATTCGGAGATAGGGATTATGCATCTATTATCCAAGGAATGCCAAAGATTTCCAGGAAACCACCACATGGAGGAGATTCTTCCTCACAGCTCCAAGGATCCAGCCCTGTCTACCACTTGTCTTAGACTTCTACACCTCAGAGCTCTGATACGACAAAGATGCATTGCTTACATCACTCTGTTTGTGGCACTTTACGAAGGTGGTCCTAATAAGGAAATAAAGCAGTTCTGCCAACTGGATCCTGTAAGCTAACTGGGTAGAAAAAGAAATAACTATGAAAAAAAACTGAGAGAAGATGAAAACCCCCCTCCCATTGCAGATCTATGCTTGAGACAAGAAGGTCTATTCCCAATTTAGGAATGAGAGAAATTTCTGTTAAATTAAGTTTGGAGTTTGATTACCTGTGAGTTCACAAAATAATGTGCAGGGGTGGCGGGGTAGGAGAGGGTTGGGGGGTTTTGTTGCCAGCCTCCCAGTCTCTCAGCCTTCCAGTCTCCCAGCCTCCCAGCTTCCCAGCCTCCCCAGGCCTCCCCGGCAGAGAGATAGAGAGACAGGGAGACTGGTGACCACAGGCTGATGGTGAAAATGTCCCATTTAGTGCAGAGCTGCTAGCATACTTATAGAACATCTGAAGGAGTAGGAGGTATAGGACCTAGGTGTGATCGATCATTTACATGGGTAAGACATCTGGGAATTTACTTAGATCATTTCACTGTCACTATATCACTGTCATACCATTGCTCATCAATTTGCTTGAGTGGGCACCACAGTAACGTCTCCATTATGGGACTTGTGGTTACTGTTTTTGGCATATCGAATATGCCATGGGTAGCTTGCCAGGCTCTGCCATGTGGGCGAGGTACTCTCAGTAGCTTGGCAGGCTCCCCAAGAGGAAGGGATGAATTGAACCTGGGTCAGTCATGTGCAAGGCAAATGCACTACCTGCTGTGCAGAAGTACGGCTAAACAACATCCTTAAAAGAGCACAGATGACCACTAGAATCATTTTCAGCCTTTAGACCACGTTCTCATCCTCCTACTGTGGAATATAGAAGTTCCAAAAAGCACAAACTCTGAGCCTTTGGGAAATGAACATGACTTTTGGCCACTGGGGCTGGAGAGATTGGGGACACTGACTTGGGTTCAGTCCTCGGCATCAAATATGGTCCCTGAGCACTGCCAGGAGTAATTCCTGAGTGTAGAGCCAGGAGTAAGCCCTGAGCAGCAGCCAGTGTGGCCCCAAAACAAAACAAAGATCTTTGGCTGCTACTTTACTCTTCAAAGCTCATTGAATCAGGAGCTTATTTACATAGATAAAACATAGAAAATTATCTTTTGAGGAGATTAATGCAAAGGTGACACTGTCTCCCAGTAACATCTACATTGCTTCTATCTTTACCTCTATTTGTTTATGTTATCAATACTTGGATAACACCGTAAAAGACAAAGATTCCAACACTAAACTTCTCTGGACTCTGTGAGCAAGTAATTTGACACTTAGCTCTCTGGGCTCTGGGAGAAGCAAGACATTTACCATAAGTCCCAGTCTAAGTCTCCTCAGGCCTGTTCATCTTGTCCTTCCCCCTGGCAGCCCTGTCTCATAAGTCATAATAGCTTGCATCAAAACCATACATTTATGCTTTCTGGACTGTCCCATTTTGATGCCAAGGTAAGTTTGCACACCAGGTCCACCCATGGCAGGACCTTGCTTTTGGGGTGTTAGGAACTGAAGCCTGAGTAAAGTAATTGTGATGGATGCCCAGGAGTAGATATATTTCAGAGTTGATCAACTCCCAAATATTAGGAGCATAACATTAATGGTCTTTCTGTGCTTAACCAAAGAACATTGCTCTATAGTAAAATATAAAAAGGCTATAGGGGAAAAGGAAAAGCAGGTACAAATACACAGCACTTCAAATACAGAGCACTACAAATACAAAATTCAGAATTACCAAAAAGTTTTGGCTTAGAAATAATGAAGACTGATTTGGGGAACTGTGACAATAAAAGGTAAATTACAAAGGAAAGGTTAAAGATAAACTTTAACTAAATTAAGGATGCTAGCAAGAGCATGGTAAATTTCTCTGGGAGGAGGAAAAGGGGCAATTCACTGATGAAGTCTAAAACACTTAGGGTTAACATTCAACAATTACCCAGGCATTTTCATTTAAATTTATACTGAATCTGTATGTTTAGATCACCTCATGTTTTAACAAAGAGTAAGTAGAACAGTTATAGGATATTCCAGGGTTTTCATCCTGAACAGGGAAAGGTCGCTCTTACTCTATCCAGTAAGAGCGGCCTAAAAAAAAAAAAATTGTTAGGGGCAGAAAGGAAGTGAAAGGATAGGAAGTTAGTGTAAGTGGAAGAGAATATGCCTGACATGTGCAGAGCCCCGAGTTCCATTCCCAAACCACCCATATATTAGGGGGAAACTTTTTTATGCCAAAGACCATTTCAATATTTATAATAATACAGGCACATGGGTTGCAGGCAACTGATAAAAAGCATATGTGTCTCCTGTCATGTGCCAGAGTTAGAATGATTTCACAGGCTTTTTATAGCCCAGAGGCCAGAAGTTCCTCACAACTACTTTAGATAAACTACTGTGCTTCTTTTCTTGTTTTTTGGTATTTAATTTCAATTTGAAAATGACTGGAGAGGCCTCAAAAAATGTTATTGCTCATGTCTTGTACTGTTTTTCTGTACTAGGCAAACCACAGCTAATAAAAACAGACAATGGTCCAGGATACACTGGAAAAAAGTTTGAGCATTTTTGTAAGAAACTGCAGATTTCCCATCATACAGGGATCCCCTATAACCCTCAAGGGCAAGGGATAGTGGAGTAAGCCCATGTCACGCTTAAATCATATATTCAGAAGCTCCGGACAGAAAAGGAACTGTACCCAGTCTCGCTTTCCCCTAAGGTGTTACTATCTCATGCTTTGTTTGTTGTGAACTTTCTCATACTGGATAAAGAAAGCCGCAGCACGGCGGACCGTTTTTGACATACTTTCACCAGTCCCACTTACGCAAATGTGAGGTGGAAAGACCCTCTGAGTAGTCTATGGAAGGGTCCTGATTCAGTCCTTATATGGGGCCGAGGGTCAGCCTGCATATTTGATGCTGCTGGTGGTGTAGCCCGCTGGCTCCCTGAACGACTGATAAGGCAGTCGACGCACCTGCTCCAGTTGAACCAACTTCCGCTCAGAGGATAAATGAATCCTCTGAGGACAGTGTCCCTTCTGCTCTCTCCTAGGAAAATGCCACTGCCCTGGAATTTGCTTCTCCTCATTGCCACCGCATCCGCAACTGCACTGTCCTGGCTGAAAATAAAGAAACCTCCCTCAACAGAGGATCTGCCAAAGAAGATGCAATCTCTACAGGTTGGCAGAAGAAACCCCCAGACAAAGGCCTTTAGCCTTTGCAAAATATTCAGGGGCCACATCAAAGATCAGGCCCGAAAAGGAGAAAATACCCCCAGAGTACCCTACACTTTCTTTTCCCCTAAAAACCTATTCCTGGCAGTCTTGTTCTGCATTCCCGTGGTAAGTGAAGCTAAACATGTCTTACATTCCTCACCCTCCAATTTTACAGGTTGTGGATTGGACCATGCCAGGACCTCGTGTCTGGACTAACAACCCCTTTCTTTTACCCTCTCCATGGGATTCACAGATGCCTCAGTTGCCGAATGAAGAAGGAACACCTTTTAATTTTTCTCTAGGATACTCACTTGATCCTGTTTGCATTGGAGTGCCTCCCTGTCTCCCTCTTCGCCTTCAGACTTGGATTCATACCAAGCCCCTAATCCATACTACCTCTGATCACTCACAAAAAGAATTTTCTCTTACATGTATTCTTTCCATTGATATTACACCCACTAACTTAACCTCTCTAGGTCAACCTCCCATTCTAGTTTGTGAGTGCATCTCTATGAAAGATTGGAAAGACTCTCTCAGGGAGTGGATGGAATGCCGGTCCCCTCTGGGCAAACTATCTTATCATAAAGATTATGAATTGGTAGATTGGGAACCTAGAGGCAAGTTCGTCCCTGACTGTTCTGATGATTCTGATTATGCTAAATGTCATTTTCTCCCTGCAGTCGACTGGAGCATCACCTTTTTTAGTTCCATCCCAAGTGTACACATCCTGACCCAGAAACTGCTGGCATGGCACGATGGGGGATATGCCCTGCCTCGCCCTCGAGCTACACGTAATGAAACACTCTATCCGGAACACATTGACTTATGGAAAGTGGCTGTAGCCTTTAGCCCTGGCCATTATTGGGATGGTTACTTACGTGGCTCTAAGCAGTTCAATTTTACTTATTACATGAGTTATAGCTCCTCTTTCTACATGCAAGCATGTGTCAAGCATCTTTATGTGTTTTCTCGTGGCACCCTCTCTTTTGACTCTGCAAGAAAAAGGGTTTCTTGTTGTGATTGTGCCTTATTTACCTGTCTCAATTCTTCCCTCTCAATCCAAGATTCTCCCTACAGTATAATTTTGTTAAAGGCCAGATCACACATATGGTTATCAGTGAACCTGACCAGAGAATGGCAACGCTCCCCCACTGAAGGGCTCCTGACTGAAGTCGTGACACGACTGCTGCGGCGTTCCCTACGATTCCTTGGGCTCCTGATCGCAACTGTCCTGGGACTCATTGCTGTAACCACTACTGCTGCTGGTGCAGGAATAGCTCTTCAGAACTCGGTCCAGACACACGATTTCGTCAAAACATGGCAGAATGACTCTCACCACCTTTGGACAATGCAGGCCACTGTCAATCATGACGTTGAACAACGATTGGACACTCTACAACAAGTGTTACTTTGGGCCCAGGGCCAGGTTGATATCTTAGAGCAACAAATGAGACTGTTTTGTGACTGGAATAGTTCCTCTTTTTGTGTCACCCCCCCATAGATATAATGGGTCCGCTTACACTTGGAAAAAAATTAGATACCATTTGCAAGATCTGAAAGGAAACATGTCCCTAGACACTCTCGCCCTTCAGAATGAGATTGTTCGAGTGTTTAAGGATAAACTCCCAGGAGTTCAGTATGAAAACTTAGCCCAGGGCATTGCAGAGCATTACAGGGTCTTGACCCTAGGTCATGGTGGCAAAGCATTACCCATGCTATCGGTAGTGCTGGTACAGCTTTGTTGATCATGTTCATTCTATTGGTTTTAGGATTCTGCCTCCTTCGTAAAAGAGTAGCTGACACTAAATCTATGACTCATCGGAACTATTATGATCTTTGGCGTTTTGTAAACAGAAAAGGAGGAGATGCTGGAATATAGCTCTAAATATTTTAGGCCTGACTTTGGTTGGTCCTTTCTCCCTTGCTACAAGACTTTAGCTTTATCTGGTATTAGCTTTATCTGGTATTAAAGTCAAGCCTATATAGGTTCACTATTATGCTTGATTTGCAGGACGCTGACCCCTCTGCGTAGATTCATACCTCATCTCCCCCCTGCAATGACCCGATCATCCCTTCCCTCCTCTCCCTGCAAAAATGGAGTCTTTTGTGTCACAAGGGACACCGGACAATGCCTCCCCTGACCACTTTTAATTTAAATCAAAACAGGGGGAGATGTAGTCAGACCTGCCTGGCTCTCTGATTCTAACAGAGGCTTGTAGCAAGGTTGTCACTATGGTTGTCATTTGTTTCTCAATAGCCTATGCCTGTAACAAAAGGACATGTCAATCTGCATTTGTATGTGGTTCCAGACACCATTTCCCCCCAGCTGAAAATGTATAAGTAGTAGCTGCTAGTAGAATAAACTCTCTCTTCCTCCTTGCTGCTTTCTGTGTCTGCGTCTGTTCATTCGGCTGCGTCCCCTTCTTAGCCCCACAAAGGGTCCTCCCTGCTGGTCAGGACATGGGACCCCACAATAAAAAAAATTGTGTATCAATGACATGGCAGCAATACTTATAATTTCAGAGATGGCTAATCTCAGGTTGGAGAGATAGTACAATTAATACCAGGCTTTCATTGCATGCAGCTGTCCTGGGTTCGATCTCTGGCATTCCATATTCTGTCAGGAGCATTACCAAGAGTATTTCAGGAGTGCAAAGCCAGGAGTAACCCCTGAGTATCAACAAGTGGGTGACCCAACCTAAAAAAAAAGATACTAGTAAATTAATCTTAAATTAATAATAAAGTTCTTGTATCATTTGTATCACTTGTCCTGTTGCTCATTGATTTACTCAAGCAGGCACCAGTAATGTCTCTATTCATCCCTGTTGCATGCTAGTGTAGCCCAATGGTGTCTGCTCATTCCAGGAACACAATGAGCATCAAACCGTTCATTCAGGGTTTCGACAAAGAAGTCTGACCATCTCATAGGTGGGCAGCAAGGCATTCTTCTGACATCCCATGGGATCCTGTCAGTAACAGCTCTAGTCCAGAAGTTGTCTCCAAATATCACTACGTGTCTGGCCCATCTGATTTTCAATGCCTTGGCAAAGGAGACAGCATCCCTGATCCTTGATCATTGACAGAGGTTAGAGCTCCAGATTCCTTCTCTCACTTGAGTGAAACGTGATATTCCAAGATAGCTCTTTTGATTCCTCTTTGGGAGACCTGAATAGTGTTCTCATCCTGTTTTCATAGGGCCCAGGTCTTGGAGGTGTATGTTAATGTAGGAAGAACGGTGGAGTCAAAAAGATGAGCTCAGAGCTGAAGGTTCTTCATCCTCTTAACAACTTCTTGGATGCTCTTGAAGGCATTCTACACTGCTCTCTTCCTCCTGTGCAGCTCTGGTGTCAAGTCATTTGACAAGTTGAGTTCTCAACTAAGGTATACATAGCTGCTGCATTCAGGGATGTTGGTTTCTTTGAGAGCAAATGGAATATCAGTAACTAGTTCATTTCTCATGAACAATAATCAAGTTATATTAAAAAATTTTATACTTTTGAAATAAATATATGTTTCTGAGAACATCTCACAGTGGCTTCTATAACCCCACTGTGAAACTCAAGCAATTCCAAGTGTGATACATTAAGACCAATTATTCTTTGTCTAATGTTGAGCAGGTGGAAATGATTAGTAATACTTAATCTAATTGCTTAAATTTATCTGATAAAACATAAATGAGTTCAAAGTCAGTGATTCAAAGAATTATATCCTCCTATATCTGATAAACAGAATGATGTGGCTGCCTTTCAAACAACTTGATCTTTTTAAGAGAATCAACCAAATATTTCACTCAAACTGGATGATCGAACACCTAACTTCTTTTCCTACGGCAATCAAACAGAACTTCCATGGATTGCAACCTTGCATGCAAACTCTCCTTTTATTTGTGTCCAAATACTTAGCCTTCTCTTCTCTTACTATTTCTTTGGATAAGTGAATTTCTATACAAAACTAATACTTCTAATTCATCTATTTCCTGCAGTCATTCTTTAGATTTCCCATCATTGAGCTAATTCTTCTATCCCTGTGTAAATATAAAACAGTGTGCTATCCAGATTCTAGCAGTTATCAAGTTTAACTCTAGGGTCACCAACAACTCTAATAGCAGTTGTACTTGGCAATTTGTTAGTAATACAAATGTGCTCTCTCAATATAAGTCCAGCGAATTAGTAATACAATATATGGATTCCAGAAGTCCGTATTTTAATAAGCCCTTTACTTGATTTTCATTCACTGAATATTTAAGAATGATTGGTCTAGTAATCGTCCATATCTCCTCTGACAATTATATTCACTGGCAGATCATACTTATTAGTGTGTAATATATAATCCTTTTTTATTCTCTCTCAACTTCATATTAAATTGTACCCCTTTGATCTTAGGTACTGTTCCTAGTATACCCATGCATTTTTCTTGTTTTAAAGAAAAAAGTTTCAAAATTATTGTCTGGAGCCATTTTTTCTCCCCCGCCCTTTAAAAAAATTGGGGGACACACTCAGCTGTGTTCAGGGATTACTGCAGGGCTCTTCATTCAGGGGTCACTCCTGGTAGTGCTTGAAGACTATATGGTAGGTGCTAAAAATTGAACTCGGGTTGGTCATATGCATGGCAAGCCCTTTGTTGTATGTGATTAATCTGACTTCATTTTTATTGAGTTCACAATTCCCAAATCTTGATTACTGCAAATAAAACTTGAATCAATGTAAGGAAACAAATATCTCTTTGTGATCCTGCTTTCATTTTCCTCATGGAAACAACCAGAAGTTTTTGGATCATAGGCTAGTTTTTGTTTTCCATAGTGAACTACACAAATGTCCATGCCCTCCAATAGTTTACAAATTTTGCATTTTCTCCACATCCTCAGTAGCGTGTATATTAATATTTTTAAAACTACAAGGGACTGAGATATAGTTCAGTGGGGTGGGGGTTAGCACTTGTCTTAAACATGGCCAACTCAGTTTCCACTGCTGACACTACATACGATTCCCTCTATTTGGAGTAATCCCTGAGCATAGAAGCAGAAGTAAATGTTGAGCATAGCTGGGTGTGACCCCCAAAACAAAATTAAATTCAAATAAAAAATCCAATAGTTATAGATTCAATAAAAGTCTCTAGTGAGGGGTGGTGGTGATGGGGCATAGCAATGGTACAGCTGGTAGGGCATTTGCCTTGCATATAGTTCCCTGACTACTGAGCACTGCTAGGGGTGATTCCTGAGAGCAGACCCAAAAGCAAGCCCTGAACATCACCGAGTGAAGTCCACAAACAAACAAGCAAACAAAGTCTCCAATAAGGCTTCTATTGACCTCATTTTTTAGGATCTGTTTTTATACATACATATTCACTTCCTAGATAGGTTTATTTAGTTTCATGACTGCCAATGCTGGCTTGGCCTCAGATCTCTTCCTTTTTTTTTTTGTTTCAATCTAGAACTCTCACCCTATATGGCGCTTAGAACCCACCAGGAGTGATTCCTAAATGTAGAGCTAGGATTAAGCCATGGGCACCAGCAGGCGTGGTAAAAAAACAAAATTCGATTTAGCCAACTATAAGGCAAGTGCCCCATATGCTATAATATCCCTCTGACCCCTTAATTTTAATTTTTTAAATATTGAGTTTGATAACTTACACTGTCATTATGACCATTTGGGAATAATGAGAAATAAAACGCTCCACAAATTCTCTTCTCAAGAATGTAACTTTGAACTTGGATAATGTTTTTAAAGCAACCATTCCAGTACTCAGTGAACAGGTTTTCCCCAATCAGACTAAGTGTTCATAAAATCTACTCTATGTCATGTGAGAACATCATGAGGCTGTGGAGTCTTGCTCTGAGCTTCCCAATTCCCATCTTCTTAAACAAAGTCAAGATACTGGAGCAGCCAGGACTCAGGCATAAAAACCAGTAGCTCTGTTATTTCTGCAGAGGGAACTTACTTGATTTAGACTGTGGTCTGTTCAAGTGGCAATCTACATAATAAATGAAGAAGATGCAATAGCTCTGCTAGGAAAAAATGTGTCGTTTATTACAAATGACTAACTGGTAGAATAGCCTAATATTTACCAGATATTAGATAGTGATAATACTAATTTAGATTTTAGAATATGTAAATATTCTTTCAGTGGTTTTCAAAATGAACTTCCTCATGTTTTCTTAAAAGGAGTTTTGGGTTCTACCACCTATCAAACATTTTTAAGTTATTTATATTCATTTATTTATTATAAATTTAAATTATACAAAATAGTCCAGGGAGCTGGCTCAAGTGGTAGAGTACATGTGCAAAGCTGTGAGTTCCGTTCCCAGAATTACATGATCCCTTGGTACTGCCAGGTATGAATACCACCACAACAAATAATAATTTAAACAGGCAAAACTTAAATCACTTGCAAAGAACTTTGCTTCTGAGGTAGAATGAATATTGGCATTTAAGAAAAAAGCAGATAAATCACTGCTTTAAATGGTATTTAGTGAACTCTAAATTCATTTTAATTATGCATTTGGCAGAATTAGAACAGCCCATGAACAGCTGAAAGAGAAGAATTAATTCCTATTAATGATTTGTTAAGGTTCAGGAGCATTAAGCTTAAGATTGCATTTGGGAACATTTTGTCCTATATCTGTTCACAAGTATTAACTCTGATTTTATGAATGCAGGTTAACCTAACGTGGAAATTAACAGGAAAACAAGCAAAAGCTTTAAGCCAGAAGTGAGGGACTGCACTGCTTATTGATAGTTGTTGTTAACTTCATTATCTTAATATTACCTACATTGTGTTCTTTTTATGTTAAAATAAATCTAGTAAGTACACGGAAATCAGCAATGCTACAAATAAATTGTTGATGGCAGAGAAGTAGAATATTTGTAGCACTGTAGAACTGTTGTCCCATTGCTCATCAATTTTGCTCAAGCGGGCACCAGAAATGTCTCCATTGTGAGACTTGTTGTTACTGTTTTTGGCATATTGAATACACCACTGGTAGGTTGTCAGGCTCTGACATGCGGGCGGGATACTCTTGGTAGCTTGCCGGGTTCTCCAAGAGGGATGTCCCAAATAAAAATATGTGTGAAATTAATTTCAGTAATATCTCTGAGAAAAGTTAATGAAAAGTCATGCGTAGAGAATAGATACATATTAAAGTAAAACTAACATGAGTTTTACTTCTAGGGTGTGGTCCTTAATCGAGAAATTGATCTGGCAGAAAGAGCATGGAGATGCATGCTGAAAGTAGACTAGAGACTGAACAGGATGACCACTCAATACCCTTATTTGGAACCACAACACCCAAAAGGAAAGATATATATCAAATTGGAATGCCCTGCTACAGAGGCGGGGTGGGGTGAGGGGACGGGACTGGAGGGGTAAGAGGGATATTGGGTTCATGGGTGGTGGAAAATGGACACTGGTGGAGGGATGGGCTCTTAAACATTGCATGAGGGAAAAACAAGCACGAAAATGTGCAAATCTGTAACTATACCCTCACTGTGACTCACTAATTAAAAAATAAATAAAAATAAATAAAATTAAAAAATTAAAAAATAAAAAATTGTTTTATCTACAATAGATGCACATGAACATATGCATATGTGTGCATGACTGTTTTCACAAAAACACATATTAGAACTAGGATATAGTCAGGACAAATGTGAAATTCTAGTGTTAGCTACAAAAGCCTTATCACTTTGCACTGGATTTATTATATAAGGGACACAGGAGAAAAAAGGAAGTGTTAATTGTTGACATGTTTTTTTTCTTATCTGATTCATTGTCAGTGATATATTTTTGTATTCCACTCTGAACTCTGTTATATAACATATCGACACACTGCATCTTTAGTTCTAATTTTAATTTTCTCCTTTGATTCCATGTCTTATTTTCTGTGATTCAACAAATTCCAATCTTTAAAATATAGACATTTTTAGTTAAAAAAAAAGAAAGAGCATGGACTAACTTCTCTTTTTTTATTGAAATCATTTGAAGTTTGCAAATGAAATACTTATGAAACTCACCAAGCACTTCATGACAGAAGGGAATTTTGCATCATGCTGTTTTGCAGCTCTTACATGTGCTCCAGAATAAACAGAAAATGGAGTTTTGCATTGAGTTTGCCTCTTGAAGGAACAAGGAACTTCTACTTGCTTACTCATTCTTGGTGACTTTCCCATAAAGATTGAAAATTAAAAATACGTTGCAATCCTTAACAGTACTTGGCAGAATGTTAAAGAAAGGCTCATTAAAGAAATATTGTTATGACAATTGCCACTCCATTCTATGGTATGTGTAAAAGCATTCCACTTTGTGATTGATAGATGTTAAGGTGTAGGTACATAGACCCTATCACAATGAAGTAGTATTCACAGCAGCATTTGATATTTCAAAATACCCTATTGTTTTCCAAATAATCTACCTAATGTATCTCGTACTCTAGGATAACAAACAACAATAAGATACAAAAATGCAGGAGAGAGGAGCCTGGCCACCTCAATGACAGGTCTGATTGTAGGGAATCTATTTGAGAAAATAAAATACATATCAAACTGAGCATCTGGACATTATTTCCAAGAAAAATCACTAGAAGTTTGAATCATCTGGAAGGAAGATTTTGAGATGAAGTATAGGGTGCTCAAGGAGCTCTCCTCACCCCACTTCCCGTTTTAACGCCAAAGATATACCCTAAAGAGCAAGAGTAATACTAGATTTGGATACAAAATGGGTACTTGCAAGTAAGACAGATGACTCACTGGAAAAGATAGTGAAAGATCTGAGACAAATATCAGAGATTGCCTATCACTGCCACTGTCATCCCATTGCTCATCGATTTCCTCAAGCCGGTACCAGTAACGTCTCCATTGTGAGACTTGTTACTGTTTTTGGTATATTGAATACACCACGGGGAGCTTGCCAGGCTCTGTCGTGCGGGCGAGATACTCTCAGTAGCTTGCTGGGCTCTCCGAGAGGGGCAGAAGAATAAAACCCGGGTCGGCTGCGTGTAAGGCAAATGCTCTACCCGCTGTGCTATAGCTCCAGCCTCGTTAAAAAAAAAAAAAGTGCCTTGTTGGGATTTTATTAGTGGGAGCATAGATAAATTTAGGAAACTCCAGGATTCATATTCAGAATCTAGTCATTTAAAGAATTTTATTCTAAGCATGGTCATGTTTAAATGATGTATTTTTAAAAATAAATTTCTCAGTAGTGTAAATGACAGACTGAAAAGGCAGAGTAAGGGCAAAGAAACTATTAGGATATCACTGTCAGTATTCAGATGAGTTGATGAGGATAATGAGGTCAGCTAAAAAGACATATTAGAATCAATGAGACATAATGACCTTTTGGGAAACAAGTGGATGAAAGCGATGACAAATCAGATGAGATCTAAAATCTCAAACCAAACAGGAATAGGCATGAAAAGAATTCAATTTTAAGGGAAATGTTATATGTCTATTTTTAGACACGTTGAAATTTGAGTGGAACTATCAAGTCAAATGTGAAATAATCATAGACAGGAGCTTAGAAGATAGGGCTGGGAATAGAAATTTCAATGTAATGGCGAGTACAGATAACAAAAATGCTTTTAAATATACAATTGAATCTTTCAAGTTCATATTTAAAAGTCAGATATTACATCCATGGTGCCACTAATAATGCTTTTAAAAAGATGCTGTGCACTGGAGAGATAGTAAAGGGGGTAAGGCACTTGCCTTGCACATGAAACACTCTAGTTCCAATCCCAGCACCACATATGATTTTCTGAACACTGCCAGGCAGGAGTGGTCACTGAGCACAAAGCCATAAAATTGCCCTGAGCACTGCCAGGGGAGTCTGAACCTTCCAATTTTTCAAAAAAGAGATTGTATTCTAATTAATTTTATGTTTTTAGTCTTCCAATCCTTCCATTTCAACTATCATTGGTTTAATGAATTGTAATGTAATCGTTTAATTTTAATTTAATTATTTAATCATAATTATTTAGTTACTCTCATACAGAATAAATCAAAACTTTATTATTTTACATGTTGAGTAAAATTGCTAACTTACACCTTTTTTTTGGGGGGGGGGGGCTCATAGCCAGCGATGCTCAGGGGTTACTCCTGGGTCTGCACTCAGGAATTACTCCTGGCAGTGCTTGGGGGACCATATGGGAAGCTGGAAATCGATTCCGGGTCGGCCGCCCTACCCACTGTGCTATTGCTCCAGCCCCAATTTAAACTTCTCCTTTTTTTTTTTTTTTAACTTCCAAAGAGTGATTTCAGAGAGGCGGTAGGTAAAACCCACATCCTTCCTCCTTCCGCCCTGGGACACACGACATCTCCTCGGCCATGGGTTTCACGCTCTGGAGCAGCTGTGATCGGAAGTCCTGGGTACGTCCGTGAATGGGGCGGCGTTCAAAGCACTCTACAGGGACGGGCAGCACCACGCGCTGCAGCTTGGACAGCCCTGCCAGGTGCTGGAACAGGCTCCGCAGGGTAGCCATGGTGATGACACTGTCGAAGAGGCAGAGCTCCTGGAGGTGGACACACTGACTTAAGAGGGGCAGCAAGGCCATGAAGGTGACATCTTCTAACCTGCAGCCACCGAGGTCTAGTTCTGCGGGGTAGCCATGGATGACTGAAGCAGCGCCTTTAACACATTGGGAGCCACACGGGAAAGACAAGTGTTCCTCAGATTGAGCTTTTTCAGACTCGAGGCTTGCGGGCTCTGGGACAGGCAGCAGATGTCCCAGGGCTCCAGGTTGCAGTAGGGTAGCTCTAAGATCTCCAGGGTAGCAGGCAGTTAGCTGAAGAGGTAGTACACATGGCCTGAAATGTAGTAAGTGGACAGGTGGAATGCCCAGAGGTGGCTCAGCACCTTGGCGTGGAAGAGGAAGGAAAATAAACTAGGCAACACCTGGTCCCATTGGCCATGACTTTGGATTCTGAGAACAGACAGGGAGATGCTCCCCAAATTTGTCATCTCTTTCACTTTTCTTGTAACATTGATCCCCTCTGAGTGGAAACCTGGGGGAATATCTAGCTCCAGCTCCTCTATGAATTCCAGCTGCATGAACATTAGGGTGTTTTCAAGCCACTCACACGACTTATTCCTGATGCACAATTTCCTAACAAATAGACACAGAGGATGGCAGCTAATCTTCATCCTCCTCTGAATACAGGGAAAAAATGATCTGAGAATATTGATC
Organism: Sorex araneus; assembly: GCF_027595985.1. Taxonomy (NCBI): domain Eukaryota; kingdom Metazoa; phylum Chordata; class Mammalia; order Eulipotyphla; family Soricidae; genus Sorex; species Sorex araneus. The sequence continues at coordinate 327,952,519 of NC_073302.1, forward strand.
GCATGTAGAGAGGTTCATATATAGATCCACACACTCCCAGGGCAGCCAGTGTGTGCACCTCTGCCTGGGCTTGCTCGCAGTAAAGGCGGCCTTTGTGTCCTTCCATATGGCTGATGATGCCACGCATCCAGCTGCATCTTGAGACCCATCATTTTGCTCAGAGTCTGGTCGGAAATCCACCATCCTCAATTTTGGCCTCCTGGTGCCAGCATGAAGTGTCAGTGGGGTATCCAGGCCTTCTAGTATAGCACGGAGGCAATCCTGGTTTTCAGGACTGCTCCAGTTGAAAGAACCCAGATTGAGACAGGTGAAGGGCCAGACCTGCACCAAGGCTCTGAGGTACTTTTTGTGTTTCCCTTTGATGGCCTCATCCAATAGAATCGAGAAGAAGGTGATTGGAAGCTCATTCAGGGTCTGTTTGATAGAAGTTTTATCTCTCAACAGCTGGTGGATAGCCAGGTCCTGGAGCTGAACTGGGAACCTCTCCATCTCCTTGGCCTTGCTAAGAGGCAGTAGACAAAGGAATGGTCTGGAGTTAGGCGGGAAAGGCGAGGGACTGAGAGCCTCCCCCCAATTTAAACTTCTTAACTGGTTGGATTATAGGCTGAGAATATAAGAATTTTTTATAAGGTGAGAGTATAAGGTGAATTACATGGTGGGAATATAAGATTTTTTTTTCCTCTGGCACCAGGAGAGTATAAAGTTTATTTCATTTGGGACAAAAAAAAAATCCAGGCAGAAGCAAGATAACATGGGACATAAGAGGGGCCATTTCAGACAGGAAATGTCATGCATGGCATACACTCATTTCCAGGGCTCTAGAAAGTTCCCTAGTCTCCATGGTTGTTCACTGCACTCCTTCCTCAGAGGGAACCATTTCCCTGACTGGACTATTAAGTGCTACTGGGATATCTGTAAAATAAGAAAAAATTGGGGAAATTTATATAAAGGTGAATTACAATTAACTTTTTAGTATTAATTTAACTGATGTATTTTAATTTACTATGGTACTGCAAATTTGTTTCTACCATGACTCTCAGAAATAAATAATATTTAACTATTACTATTAAAGAGTTTTTAGCTATTAGGTTTATTGCATACAGAATAGGACCATTGACTGAATTTAATATTACTATTCATTACGGGCAGAGCAGAGTCCCAGCAATTGAAGACCTTTGGAACCAGCCACAGCCCTGCTCAAAGCCACTCTCCACACATTTGAATAAGCCTCATGCATGAAGGAACCAGCAGAGGATCAGGCCTGGTCCTCTTCCACCCAGATTCCCCATTTTCCAGTTGCTAGACAGTCACACCCAGAAACTGCCTCCCCCCCTGTAATCCCATCAATGGCCAACATCCAGAGACTATAAAACCAAGCTCCCTGAAACACACTGTGGCCACGGGACATCTGATAGTCTAATTCTCCCTCTTGGAGAATCTGGCAAGCTACTGAGAATTTACTGCCCACATTCGGGAGAGCCTGGCAAGCTCCCTGTGGCATATTCATATGTCAAATACTGTAACAATGATGAGTCTCATTCCCCTGACCCTGAAGAGCCTCTAATGTGGCACCATTGGGAAGGATGAGTAAAGAGAGGCTGCTAAAATCTCAGGGTTAGGATGAATGGAGATGTTACTGGGCCCACTAGAGCAAATCTATGATCAACAGGATGACAGTGATACAGTGATACAGTGTTTTATTTCGGGGCAGGGGTGATGCTCAGTCTACTGTTCCTGACACTTCATAGCTATACCCAAGGATGCATTGCCGGGACTATCAGGGACACCCCAGTCACCCCATATCAGGGACCTTCAGAGCTACACCTAAAGTGCTCAAGGAACCCCATACAATTTGGGGCTTATAACATGGGTCCTAAGCATACTTTGCATACTGTCCGGCCTGATTGCTAAACAATCCCTCCAGCACCTCTGTGCAAATATTTTTAAAATTTTTAAGTGGTAATGTCAATTTTCTATATACGTTCTATCACTTATTTAGAATGATACTATTAGTAAGTTTTAATAATTTTTGAAAATTTTTTAAAATTATTAATTTAAATTAGTAATCCATCAGTTCACCTTTTATGATAAATCAGATTTTTGTAATTAAAATAATATATAATTTAGTGGTGCAATAATATTATTCTTGAATATGCAGAAAAACATTTTTATGAAGAAACTAAATTATGGATCAAGGTCCAACAAGGATGAATGAATTTCAATGTAAACAAATAGTGAATAACTTGCATTGATTCACTAATTTGAATGCACATATTTGGCTTTCACATAAGAAAATTGGATTCACTTGTATCACTTGTCATCCCATCGCTCATCAATTTGCTCTAGCAGGCGCCAGTAACATCTCCATTCGTACCTGTCAAATGCTAGTATAGCCCAATGGTGTCTGCTTGCTCCAGGAACACGAAGAGCCTCAAACTGTTCATTCAGAGTTTTGACGAAGAAGTCTGACTATCTCATAGGTGGGCGACCAGGTGTTCTTTTGACATCCTATGGAATCCAGTTGGTATCAGTTCTAGTCCAGTAGTAGTCTCTAGATTGCATTATGTGTCCAGCCCATCTGATTTTTGACACTTAGCAAACAAGACAGCATCCATGATTCTTGATTGTCAACGGAGGTTGGAACTCTGGATTCCTTCTCTCACTTGAGTGAAACATGATAATCCAAGCATAGTTTTTCAATTCCTCTTTGGGATACCCGAATAATGTTCATCGTGTTCTCATAAGGGCACATGTCTCTGCGGTGTACGTTAGTGCAGGAAGAATGATGGAGTCCAAAGGATGTGCCTGGAGCTGAAGTTTCTTCGTCCTCTTAACAACTTTATCAATGTTCTTGAATGCATTCCATGCACTCTCTTCCTCCTGTACAGCTCAGGTGCCAAGTCATTCGGCATGTTGAGTTCTTGACCTAGGTACACATAGCTGCTGCATTTGGAGATGTTCGTTCCGTTGAGAGCAAATGGAACGTCAGAAACTCTCATGAATTTCTCATGAACATTGTCTTCGTGAGATTCAGCTGCAGTCCAGCCTTTCCACACTCAGTCAAAGTCAGCCAGCATTTGTGAACCTTGGCTGATATTTGATGTTATTAGAACAATGGCATCAGCAAAGCGGAGGTGGTGTAGTTACTGACCATCTATCTTCAATCACATTCCTTCCCATTCCAGCCTTCACATGATGTTCTCGAGGGTGGCACTGAAGAGTTTTGGTAAAATGGTATCACCCTGACAAACCCTTCTCTTTGCATTGATGATCATTTCCTTGTAGAATGGTGAGATCCTGGTGGTGAATCTGTAATACAGCTCAAGAAGAATCCTGATATATTGAGTTTGAACGCCCTGTTTGACTAGGGCTTCAATAAACACTTCAGTCTCAACAGAATCAAAAGCCTTCTTTAAATCAATGAACATTAGACAGAGAGGCACCTCAATGAGCTTGGTCACCATGTGGAAATGGTTGATTGTGCTGAATCCATTTCGGAACCCAGCTTGCTGAAATGGTTGTCCTTCATCTAGTGTTCTGCCAATCCTATTCAGGATGACTTGAGTGAATAACTTGTAGATGATGGACAACCAGTAGATCAGGCGATAATTGCCGATATTGTGAATGTCTCCCTTCTTGTACATCGGGACAGTCCTGCTGGTTTTCCATTGGGACAAAACTTTGCATTCAGACAGGTAGTGTGCGAAGAGCCGAGTCAATGTATTGATGAGTATTGGTGGCAGATTCTTCAGGTGTCCGGGTCTGACATTGTCTTGACCGGGTAATGTACCAGTCCAGAATTACTGATGAAATAGCATGTCGGATATTGAAAGGGAGAACCCTGGGAACGACATATCCATCCTTCAGAATTTGATATGTGGGCAGGTGGACATGGCTTTCGAAAAGGTCCAAGTAGGAGTCATGGATAACCTTCTCCATTGCCCTTCTGGAAAATGTGATACATGTCGGAGGGCAGTCATCCTGGTCTTGTAGTTGGTGAAGAACAGCGGGCATTGCAAATACATTTCGTGGCTTCTGCCACATTGGCCAAGACTGCTGCTTGTGTCTCTTTGAGGTCTTCCTTTTTTGACTTCTCTGCACAGCTTTGCGAGCTAGGACGTTACCTTGTGATTGCCTGAGGCTCGAGCCAGACCACTTCAGTGAGTGAGCTCGAGAGTTTCCGAAGACAGGAGTCTTTTTGTGGCTTTCTCTCACTTGGCATTCTTTGTACAATCATGGAAGTGCTGAACAAGTCAATTGTATTCCTCATCAATGTTTTCAAAGACAGCATCTTCCCAAGTTGCCACAGTAGTGCCAAAGAGCTCCCAGTTGGTGGTCATTCTGGGAGTTCTCTTCTTAAACTTTGCAGCCCTTTCTCCCCGCTCTGTGAAGTAGAATTTCACATGAAGGAGACGGTAGTCTGATCCTGTTTGGGATTTTGGGACAACAGGACATCAGTCAGGCAAAACCATTGATTAAATATGATATGGTCATTTTTTTTTACGGAACTCTCCACTGGGAGACTCCCATGTCTAACGTTTAGATTTGGCCTTCTGGAACTGTGAGTTACCATGGATGGTCTTTGCCAACATGAACTCAGACATTCTCTCACCCTGTTCGTTCCATTCTAGGCCATTTGCCCTAATGTGGAGTTCTTCGGGCGACCTTCTCAATCCTATCTTGGCATTAAAATCACCAACAATGACCTTGTAGAAGGTGTGGTATTCTTTATAGAACTTCTCAAACTCCATGTGGAACTTCTCAATTTCTTATATATCAAAGTTCAATTTTGGTGTATAGACGACAAAGATAGAAACTTTTGGCAATAAGCCACATCTGTTCAAATGTAAGGATCCGATTCTGGTTGCTAGGCATTCAAACAAATCAATGCTCATGGCCAAGTTCGTGTTGCCAAGGTGGCAACACCGACACCTGTACTGTCGCATGTTCAGAGAAACAGTTCTTATCCAGTGTCGAAAACAGCATGATGTGATTGATGCCTTCTCATCTGTTTAACTAGATTAAGCAGAAAAAATTTAGCAATTACTCAGCTTCTCACTTATCTTTATCCACATTTCCTCTGTAAAGAAAATCTTTGCTGATCTAAACAGTTACATAATAAACAGGGCATATTTTGAACTCATAAAATATGAGCAGTGTATTTTAATGTGTTGGAAATAACAAAAAGAATGATGTACAATGTCATAATACCTGAGAATCTTGAGAGGAAACCCTGAATTTTCTAAAATCTGCATATCTGTATGAAAGATAAGATAAAATTAATTTTATTAAATCATGCAAAAGCATTCCAAATGAACTTTATTTTTTTTTAATTTTTAAAATTTTCTTGAATCACTGTGAGATAGTTACAAGCTTTCACGTTTGGGTTACAGTCTCACAATGATCAAACACCCATCCCTCCACCAGTGCACATTCTCCACCACCAATATCCCCGGTATACCCCCCCCTTTCCCACCCTCCCCCTGCCTCTAAGGCAGACAATATTCCCAATACTCTCTCTCTACTTTTGGGCATTATAGCTTGCAACACAGACACTGAGAGGTCATCATGCTTGGTCCATCATCTACTTTCGGCATGCATCTCCCATCCCAACTGGTTCCTCTAGCCATCATTTTCTTAGTGATCCCTTCTCTATTCCACCTGCCTTCTCCCCTCAGCTCATGAAGCAGTCTTCCAGCTATGGGGCAGTCCCCCTGGCCCTTGTATCTATGGTCCTTGGGTGGCAAGCTCATGTGATGCTACCCTACACTCCACAAATGAGTGCAGTCCTTTTATGTCTGTCACTCTCTTTCTGACTCATTTCACTTAGCATGATACTCTCCATGTTTATCCATTTGTAAGCAAATTTAATGACTTCATCTCTCCTTACATCTGCATAGTATTTCATTGTGTAGAAGTACCAAAGTTTCTTTAAGCAGTCATCTGTTTTAGGGCACTCGGGTTGTTTCCATATTTTGGCTATTGTGAACAGTGCTGCAATGAATATATAGGTACAGATATCATTTCTACTGTGCTCTTTTGCATCCTCGGAATATATTCCCAGAAGTGGTATTGTGGGGTCATGTGGAAGCTCAATTTCTAGTTTTTGAAAGACTGTCCATGTTGTTTTCCAGAAAGGCTGGACCAGTCGGCATTCCCACCAACAGTGAAGGAGTGTCCCTTTTTCTCCACATCCATGCCAGCACAGGTTGCTTTTGTTCTTTTGGATGTGTGCCAGTCTCTGTGGTGTGAGATGATATCTCATTGTTGCTTTGATTTGCATCTCCCTGATGACTAGTGATGTGGAGCATTTTTTCATGTGCCTTTGGGCCATTTGTATTTCTTTTTTGAGGAAGCTTCTGTTCATTTCTTCTCCCCATTTTTTGATGGGGTTGGAGGATTTTTCTTATACAATTCTACAAGTATCTTGTATATCCTGGATATTAATCCCGGATAAATATTCTTTCCCATTCTGTGGGAAATATTCTTTCCCATTCTGTGGAGACACATCCCCTGCTCTTGGATAGGGAGTATTAACCTTATCAAAATGGTAGTACTGCCCAAAGCACTATACAAATTCAATGCAGTCCCTATCAGGAATCCCATGACATTTTTCAAAGAAATAGACAAAACACTCCTGAAATTTATATGGAGCAATAAACCCCCACAAATAGCTAAAGCAATCCTTGGAAAAAAGAAGATGGGTGGCATCACCTTCCCCAACTTCAAACTCTACTACAAAGCAGTAGTATTTAAAACAGCATGGTATTAGGATAAAAACAGACCTGCAGACCAATGGAACAGAGTTGAATATCCTGTCACAGACCCCCAAATATATGGCCTCTTAATCTTTGACAAAGGAGCAATAAATGCGAAGTGGAACAAGGAAAGCCTCTTCAACAAGTGGTGCTGGGAAAACTGGAGAGCTACCTGCAAAAATATGAACTCTGACCTCTGTCTAATGCCAGGCAAAAGTCAGATCAAAGTGGATTAAAGACCTCAATATCATACATGAATCTATAAGGTTCATAGAAGAAAATGTAGGCAGAAGTTTCCATGACACTGAATCTAAAAGCATCTTTAAGGATGAAACAGCACTGACCATGCAAGTGGAAGCAAACATAAACAAATGGGACAACATCAACCTAAGAAGCTTCTACACTTCAAAAGAAACAGTGACCAAAATACAGAAAGAGCCCACGTGAACTTTAGTGCTTACCATGGAACATAGAAAACTTCCAGGATTTAATTCAGGAGCATTGCTTTGGTATAAGGACAAAGTTTTTGACAACACCCAAAAATTTCATCATTAGTTTAAAATATATGTAAGACAAAACACATTAAAATTAAGAATACACTGACATATGACATACAAAATGCATTATATCACACTTCTAATCAATATGGTTATACATATACATTTTTTAAGTATTCATACCCTAGATTTTATAAACAGAACCAATCATGAATCAGTAAGAAAATGTATTGCCAATACAACAGTGTCAGAAGTTACAAAAGTCAGACCAACAATTCAAAGTGTACTTAGGCTCACTTATTATCAGGAAATTTCTAAATAAAATATCAATAAGGGTCTGGAGAGATAGTACAGTGATTAAACCACTTGCCTTGCATGTTGTTGGCCTGAGCTTGATACCCAGCACCACATATAGTCCTCAAGCACTGCTAGGAGTGATTACTGAGCATGAAATCAGGAGTAAGCACCTACAAATGAGCCCCATAGCAAACAAACAAAAAAGTTAAACTCCTTTGGCACATTTTATGGAACATAACAATTCAACAATCTCAGAAAATAGAGCTCTTCCTAATGAATTTTATTGCTTTAAGACTCCCCAAAAGTATTATTTATCAACAAAACAGAGAAAAATTATTCCATGCTCATGGGAGGTTGTCTAAGCCATTATTGATATTATATTTCTCTTGGTAGATATTTGATTAATTCTGTCAAGTCTGTTAATTCCAAAAGTGAACGATCCTATGAGAGAATTCAATCAATGCTGCATTGATTGGGAAACACTTTATTTAGATAATTATTTTTCTCTTCATTGATGGGAATTATTTTCTGTGAGTCATTGTCAGAGTTGTCATCATTGTCATCATCAGAATTCCAGTGAAGTTTCCTTGAAAAGTACAAAATAACAATTTTAGAGGCCAAATTCTTTTCATGCCAGTGCATAATGCTGATAAGCTGCAGAGAGGCAAGCCTGGAAAATTGTATTTAGATTAAGTTGAGTCCCCCGAAGTGCCAAACACCTCTGAAGCTACTTGTAAGGTGAACTATGAGTTGTTAGGCTTCCAGGAAAGCAATTGGCTGCACTGGGACCTATACTTGTCTCTGAAGTAAGACCAAAGACTGAATTCTGCTCTGAGCAAAAAAAATCAATGTGAAAAGCAGTCTCTTTATTTTTTATGTCCCATGGGTAATGGTAAAATGTTGAGTGAAAAAAGTGATAAAAACCTTTCTAGGTTATTAAATTGCTTATATTGCCCTTGAAACATAAGAGGTTCAAAGTTTGATATTTCTGTTGGACAAAAAGCAAATCTGGCCTTTGAATTCGGGACTTAATAGAGCATTAAGAAATAACAAGGTAATTGAAGAGCCAGCTAGTCCTCAAGCATGCACCAAGACAGTTATTGGAAAAAAATCAGACCCTGTCCATAGGAAGCACTCAAACCAAAATGAAACCAAATTGACTACCTGGGAAAGTCCAGCACTGCAAGGAATCAGGATTCATTGTACTTTCCAATGCAGACCTCAACTAAAGCAGTAAATCAAAGATTAAATTTCATGACCTTTCCTTTTTGCTTATAAAATGTAGTCTATTTTAATTTAGAACTGCATAAAATGTAAAGAGAAATCTATTTCAATTAAAGAAACCCCTGAAGCAGAGTGAGGGAACCCTATAATTCCTTTCTTAGTTATTACATTACCATCGTAGCTATTATTTATTTAGCATGTGAACTGCATCTCCAATTTAGAAGTTGTTTCACCTGCCAGCTGCCTCCGTGGAAATAAAAGATGCATCATCAACATCAGGGATAAAAAGTCCTTTTTGAGTCTCTACCAAAAAAACAAATCAGGAATCATTAACTCCACTCTCTCAACCCTTCTTGCCTGGTGAATGACATGATATTTGCTTTATGCTTGTGATACTAGGAAGAGGAAATTTTAGAAAATGTCAAGTATTTTTGGATACAGAAAATGGCATGAGATGGTTTCCTGAATTACTCTCACATAATTATCGCAAGTCTCTACCATATAGTACAGAGGTTAAGACACTTGTATTACATGTGGCCAACCCTGGTTTAATCCCCAGCATCACCAGGAGTGATTTCCTTGAGCACAGAGCCAGGAGTAAGCCCTGTGCACTGCTGGGTATGCCTCCACCCCCCTAAAAGCCTCTATGATGGGAACATAAGCCTCTCCAATAGGGACTAAATCATAGTCATCAACTATAGTGGTTACCACAGCAACATACATTTTTAAATTGTATACTTCTGCTAGTTAGACTTTTAAATCTATGTATAAAATGTATTATTCATTATTAAATTTGTAGAATTGATTTTTTAGGATTACTCACAGATATTATTTTTAGAGATGGCTATCCTTGTTTCTCAAATATTTCTTCATGGATTATTTTTCTTCATTCTAGAGCATATCTATTAAAAAGTCCTACTGCATCTCTATTGGTGATAAATTTCCTCAGTTTTAGTTTATGTGAAAATGTGTTTCTGTTAACATGTCTATTTCACCTTTACCCTTGAAACTTTTTTTCGCCAAATCTATAATGCTGATTAATAACTATTTTTTCTTACTTTTTAAATCTATTATACTGCATCTTTAGATTCTTTTGTTGCCTTTGAGAAGAAAAATACAAGTTTAACTACCATTAATAAAATTGTGTTTTTTTTTATTCTGACAATATTTCATTTATGTTCTTTCTTCAATAGATATTAATAAGAAATTCAACTTATATTTGTTTTTTGGTATAAACTTTGCATTCCGTAAGAGAGGATTATTAGCATTAATCCATAATTTTATTTGTATTATTTTGTCATGTCTTTTTCCTTTTATTCTAAGATATTTATGTCATTATATTAGCAAAAGGTATTAAAGAAGAAACAAATGAGTGGAAATATAATCCACTGTGATACCTTTTAAGAATCAATATTGTTCAAATGTTTATACTATAAAAGCTATCTTGGTATTTCTTGAATTCCTATAAAAATTCTAAAGGCACCTAAGTGAATTTACAACAGATTAAAGATTTAGATGTTAGGTCCAAACCCAAAATGTAAATCAAAGAAACAGACAAAATACTCTTCAGGAGTGTATTTGGTGATTCACTCCGCTGACAAGGAAAACAAAGAAATAAAATAACAAAATGAAGAACACTACACTGCAAAAGAAACTGTCACTAAAAACAAAAAGATATTCTCAAAAAGAAATTCTACTGAACCTAAGAAGAAAACATATACAATACATCTGACAAAGGGCAATGAGAAAGATGTATGAGGAATTTACAAAACTGCAACAAAAAAATATATCTATAAAAAAAGTGAAGACCTAAACTCACATTTTAAAAGCCTGAGCGATAGCACAGCGAGTAGGGTATTTGCCTTGCAAGCGGCCAACCCGGGTTTGATTCCTCTGTCCCTCTCAGAGAGCCCAACAAGCTACCGCGAATATCTTGCCCGCACGGCAGAGCCTGGCAAGCTACCCGTGGCATATTTGATATGCCAAAAACAGTAATAAGTCTCACAATAGAGACGTTACTGGTACTGCTTGAGCAAATCGATGAACAATTGGATGACAGTGCTACAATAGTGCGACAGTGCTATATATACTAACGGCCATCAGACACACAAGAAAAAAAAAATTCTTCCTCATCACAGATTCTCTTGCCCGTGCGCCTGGCTGTCTTCCCCCCGGGCCCCTCGGAGGGGATGGGCTCCAGCTTCCCTCCCCACCCCGAGCAGAGCTCCCAATGGCCGAAGACCTCCGGAGCCTAGCCACAACCATGCTCAAGACCCTTCTCCACACGTTCAGAGGAGTCTCATGCATGAAGGTACCAGTAGAGGAACCCAGGTGTGTGGAACCTGGGACTGAGACCTCCAAGCCTGCTTGGGACTGGGCCTCCTCCGCCCAGATTTCCCATCTCCCAGTAGCTAGGCAGTCACACCCAGGGACTGCGCCCCCCCCCCCCCCTCGTAGTCCTACCAATGGCCAGCATCCAGACTTAAAAGAAAGCTTTTGGAAGATATCTTATAGCCTACTTCTTCCTCTGGGAGAACATGGCAAACTACTGGGAGTTTCCTGCCCACATGGGAGAGCCTCACAAGGTCCCCATGGTGTATTAATATGCCAAAACTAGTAAGAATCTGGGTCTCATTCCCCTGACCCTGAAAGAGCCCCAATGAGGCATTGTTGGGAAGGATGAGTATAGAGAGGCTTCTAAAATATCAGGGATAGGACGAATGGAGACGTTACTGAGACCACTCGAGAAATTTGACAATCAATGGGATGACGATGATAATGATGATGATCACAGATTATTAGGGAAATACAATCCAATTCATCATTTTAAATAGGGTGCTTTCAGTCAGACAGAAAATGGAATAACTAAGGAGAGGAGATAGCAAATGTTTTTTTTTTATTGAATCATCATGAGATACAGTTACAAAGCCTTCATGTTTGAGATTCAGTCATACAATGGCAAACACCCATCCCTCCACCAGTGCACATTGTCCACCACTAATGTCTCCAGTAGGCTCCCCCTTCTCCACCCCCCCCCTGCCTCTATAGCAATTTCCCCCATACCCTCCCTCTATTTGGGGGCATTATGGTTTGCAATATAGATACTGAGAGGCAAGATATAAAACATTTGAAAAGGTCAGTAACTTCTTCTTTGATCCCTCATCTGCATTTTCACAAACAGTCAAGGACAACCAGAGAAAACCTAAGCTTTTAGAGAATACTGTAAAGAAAGAAAAAGTCAACCTACTCTGCATTTGTAACTTGCTTATTAAACAACTCATAAAATGAGCAACACCCACTTAACAAGTAGAAAGATGCTCAGAAAAAACGTACAGATCAGTGAGTTTTGTAGGCAGAGAAGAGGCAAGAAAAGGGAATTTATATTTGGATTAGGTAGTTCACCTATAGGAAATGGAAAAGTGTCCCGTGAAAACGGTCTTATCTTCCTTTGGAAAAGGGGAGATTAACTTCAGCAGAGACAGAGATGTAGCTCAGTGGTAAGGCACATGCCTTCTAATGAGTGAGTCACTAGGTTTGGTCTCTTAATTATCACTGTATCACTGTCATCCCTTGCTCATTCATTGATTTGCTCAAGCGGGCACCAGTAACGTCTCCATTGTGAGACTTGTTACTGCTTTTGGCATATCGAATATGCCACGGGTAGCTTGCCAGGCTCTGCCATGCAGGCGAGATACTCTCGGTAGCTTACTGGGCTCTCTGAGAGGGGCGGAGGTATCGAACCAGGGTCGGCCGTGTGCAAGGCAAACTCTCTACCCCATGTGCTATTGCTCCAGCCCTTAATTAAAAATAAAAAAATAATAAACATGATTAGGGAAAGGAGATTGTTTCCAAAGATTTTCTTAAAAGAAAAAATTCACTTGAACGTAGAAGGACTGAGAAAGACCCACCCAATCTACTAGTCTATGCTCTTCTGTTAAATAGGTTCTTTTGATAATTCTTCCTGGAGTCTGACATCCCTTTAATATATATATATGTATAAAGTACAGGTATAAGAACCTATATAGGTATAAGGACCTATATGCATATATATATATATGCAGTGCATAGCTAATGGTATTGGTGAAGTCATGAGAGTAGGAAGTAAGAGAGGAAAACAATACTAATAGACTCCCTTCCAGGGAGGCTCCAAGGAAACCCCAGTCCTGATTCATGGTAATAAAATATAACTTCACTGCAACTTTATGACACTCTGCAAGTCTCTCCCTTAGTTCCAACCAGGGGCCACAAGCATAGATCAGGGTTGGTGACAGCTGAGTGAACTTGAACTCACCATACAACCTTTATATGCTGTCATATGAAAATTGATGCCCAACTATCCAAATATCCCCAACTATCCAAATATCCCCTAACTCTGTGCCATGACAACCCACGGAAGTTATCCTGACAACTCATGTAAGTGGTCAAATAAGGTCAAACTTGTTAGACACCAAGATATCTTGGGGAAGAGAGTCAGAGGGAACAGAAAAAGCAAGGAGTCTGAAGGCATAAGAAGAGGAGAAACAAAGATCTACCTTGGGTCCCCACTCCTGTGCTGAGGGACTGTCTTTGCTATCTTGCCTTTTCCTTATATAAAGGCTTCATTTTAACCTCGATTGGGCACTTCCTTCCTTTATCTTCTTTAAAAAAAAATGTTTGCTGGCCAGAGAGAAAATGGACGGGCTTGATCCTTGGCAACCAATATGGTTCTCAGCACCCCACCAATATGGTTCTCAGCACCCCACTGGAAGTGATTCATGAGCACAGCCAGGTGTGATGCCCAGTCTAATCAACCACTGCTTACATCTCATGTTTGCCATGAAAATCCTTCTTGGGGAGACATAAGAATCGATGTGTATATTCCCAGTAGTGGTATTGCTGGGTCAAATGGGAGCCAGAATCTGGAACAAACCCGAGTGCCCGAGAACAGATGACTGGTTAAAGAAACTCTGGTACATCTATACAATGGAACACTATGCAGCTGTTAGAAAAAATGAAGTCATGAACTTTGCATATAAGTGAATCAACATGAAAAGTATCATGCTAAGTGAAATGAGTCAGAAAGAGAGAGACAGACATAGGAAGATTGCACTCATCTGTGGAATATAAAATAACAGAGTAGGAGACTAACACCCAAGAATAGTAGAAATAAATACCAGGAGGTTGGCTCCATGGCTTGGAAGCTGGTCTCACATGCTGGGGAAAAAGGCAGCTCAGGTAGAGAAGGGAACTGTCACTGTCACTGTCATCCTGTTGCTCATCGATTTGTTTGAGCAGGCACCAGTAACGTCTCTCAATGTGAGACTTACTGTTTTTGACATACCAATATGCATGGGTAGCTTGCCAGGCGCTGCCGCGCGGGCTCGATACTCTCGATAGCTTGCCAGGCTCTCCAAGAGGGGCAGAGGAATCAAAAAAAAAAGTTAACTGAAGCTAATCTAGAAAGTAAATTCAATAATGTCTTTAAAAAAAAAAGAATCAATGTGTATGCCAATGTGCTGGCCCCCTTCATACTTTATCATTATTAATCCTACATTCTTATCTCAAGGATTGCATTAGGCTCACATCTAAGATACATCTCATCTAAGACCTCTAAAATATAAATTCAGTATTCAGTCAGCAAGGACTTTTGAATTAACAGGGGCCCGTCAGAAGATACTTTTTCTTCCTAATTTATTTTGAATTAAATTTCTCTTCAAGGAGCTGGAGTGATACTACAGTTAGTACAACAGATAGGGTACTTGCCTTGCATGCAGATATCCCAATTTTTATTGATCCTTGGCACCACGTATGGTACCTCAAGTCCTGCCAGAAGTGATTCTAAGCACAGAGACAGGAGTAAGCTCTGAACACCTCTGAATGTGGACCCCAGAACCCACCCAATAAATATCCTTCTATTGACTATACCCTTCCTGCTTGTCAAAATACATAAACCTAAAGGTCTGTAGTAATGCTCTGCATTACTACATGTAGGTGATTGAGGCCAGGACCTCATATGTAATGCTAAAGGTCTGCTTTCAAAAACCTGTCATATTCTTGTCTGACTTCCACAGGGCAGTGCTGAAGTTCTTTCTTTAATCAAAAAGTGCTGAAATGATTTATTTAAATTGACAGCTGGCATGCCAAAACAAATAATACTTACTCTCTACTCCCCATTATCAAAAAAGAAGAAAAAAAGCTAAATTTTAGAAAAATTTTTAAAAAGTTACTTCATTAGTACTAGCCAGCAAATTCCATATTGACCAGCTAAAACTACATCCCTGAAGAGGTTGAAACTAAAATTAGGTTAGTGAGTCTTACTGGATTTAGCACAAATGTCTCCATTTTGGAACTGCAGTTCTCTCTCTCTCTCTCTCTCTCTCTCTCTCTCTCTCTCTCTCTCTCTCTCTCTCTCTCTCTCTCTCTCTCTCTCTCTCTCTCTCTCTTCTCTCTATCTCTCTTTCTTCCTCTCTCTCTCTAATCATGTCTGGTCTTGAGTATAATACCAGGGGAAATATGAATGGCAAAAGTATTCTGATGTATCTCAAACAGAAATGGGGAACAACACATTATTGGAAACTGGAGAAAGATGATGCTTGTTGCAAAGTGATAATAAAGAAATGGGTTAAATCTGGTTCTAAACAAACAAAATAAAAAAAATTAAGCGTTTCCCAGTTCTCTTTTTCTATCATATTAATATCATTTTACATGCAGATACGATGACTGCTTTGAGACCACACGTTTGACCTCTTCCAGTCTGGGGACTTGTTACCACTTAACCTTTCTTGACTTTGTCTTCGACCGACTGACTGTCCTCCCAACACCTTCTCATTCTTCTCTAGAGACATTGCAACCAGATCTTCATGGTTAAGAGCTGTGACAAAATTCAATAGAGACTGGTGTGGAGACATCATCTTGAATGAAAGCTAGAAGCTTTTTTTCTCAAGACAGAGGGAAAGTTAGCCAGTGTCTACACAGTAGCCAGACCTCCCATACCAGACCATGGAAGAGTTCATTTCAGAGATTTTCAGAGTCTAACCCGTGTCCAGTGCAAGGACCTCTGGAGCAGAGTGATTTCAAAGGAGCTGCTGCCCGTGCTCACTCATATCCTGGGCAAGTTCCCAAACAGGACCCCAGAGGGGGGCCCTAGGAGGCAGTCATCCCTCCACAAAGCGCAGAAGATAAATCTTGGTTTACCTCAGTTTCGAAAGCTGCTCCTTCGAGCTTTCCCCTCAGCGAGTTGCTGTGGAGATGGTGCTTTGGCAGAGCTCTGTCAAAGCGTTTTACAACTCTGCCTCCTTTCACCCCTCTGGAAATTTAAAAAATTCCCCAGGGCTAAGAAAGGCTAAATCAGACTTGCTCGAAGCTTGTAGTTTAGAGGTGACAATCTACCTCTTCTGATGAAACTGTCCCATTGCGTTCTATCAGTTCTAACTGGGCCGAAGCAGGGTTAAGAACACTTTTACTGGGGCTAGAAAGAAAGCACAGTGGATAAAGTGCACTGCATGGTAGAATCCATTTCAACCTCTGGTCTACTTATCTTCATTACCATACCCAAAACATCCCCCATCATGATTTTCTGTACATGCAATATATACTCCTTGTATGTTCCTCAATGACCAATGCAGGTTTCCTGTTCTCCCTTAAGAATATATATGAATTTCCTGGAGAAGAATAAAAAGGCTAGAATATGCATTAGCCCTCACATCATTGTATCGCTACTTGGCATAAATCAGATCCCCGCTAGTCCCTGCCCCCTCCCCGACTTCTCTTCAAAGCTTGTTCCCCAGACAGAGCTGGTGGACAACCTTCCCAAATGCACCTGTTTCTTTACCAATAAAGCCTCTATTTTCTCTTCAGTCACTGCTGTGCTTTTTCTAAGGTGCTAATTCCCACTTGGACACTGCTCAGTGGAGCTGCAGGGTGGGACAGATTGATCTCCAATTTCACATCGGATCTGCCTATCTTCCGTTGTTGCAGCCCAAACCTTCAGTGTGGGCAGTGTGCAGAGTTGTGGGGGGAGGGCCGATCTACAAACGCAAAGATGTATAGAGGTTAAAGGTACTTGACCTTCATACAGCTAATCCAGATTGGCGCTGCAATGGTCCCTTAGCATCCCCGGGAGTGATTCCTGAGCACAGAGCCACAAGCACCATCCACAGAGCCACAAGCCTCTGAGCACCATCAGATGCCACTCCAATATCCCTTCAAAAATGTGGGGAGTGGAATGCATAATTGGTTTTAAATAAGAAAGTTAATAGATGATATATCCCTCACCTCACCTGGGCCCTTATAAAATGGAACTGAAGGATAATTAAGGGCTTATGGATCATTATGTTTAGAAATGGGTCTAGCAATCATATTACTTCAGTTTCTTCATGAACAAGCAGATTTATTGAATTAGAAGACAATAATTTTATGTAATCACCTCCATTCTCTCTCCTGCTAGGTCCTCTAAAAAAGATTTAAATATTATTAGGTAGAAATAATCATGACTTCTTACAGGAATTATAAACTTCTAAGAGTCTTATGACTTCCTTGCTTAAAAGGATTAAATGTCTTAGTAAAAAGCCATTCCAGATTCATGTTTTTTTATGTTCTACAAAGCATATGTACATTATTCACATTCTGAAGTTTAAAGGCTACGAAAATATCACTTAGATTATGTGATTCCTACCACTGCAAATTAAAAATGTAAAGAACAGTGTATAACAGATTACTAGAAAAAGATTTCAGGAAGTTTTTAGGACTTAGAGAGAGAGTGCTAACTAAGGAGGGTTTCGGAAAGGATCATGTGGTGAGGGATCGGACCTATGCAGCAGACACAAGAATTTGAACAAAGTACTTGAGAAAGAGTGAAAGACTCCAAATGAAGTTAAGAGTCCTGTCAAATTACAAAGGAGATAAATAAGTGCTAGCTAGACTGCGGGACCTTTAGATACTCATCAGGTCACTCTGGAATTTCAAATGATGACAGATCCTAAACACCCATCTCAACACCCCTCCCCACCTTCCTTTCCACTACAGAGTAAGTAAATGAGAAACACTTCCCAGCATCAAAGGTAGAGGTGGGCATGGGAAACAGTTCTTGATCGTGAGCAAGATTAGAAATCATTGGAAGGTTACAAGAACACTTTTTTTTTCTTCCTTTCCTATGAAATCAGCAGAGAGAAGTGCCCAGAGACCTTCCCACTCTGTGACTTACATGGAATTGAGGGCTATCAGGCTGCTGAGGTGAGTCAGAAGGGAAAGGACAACTTCAGGATGATCTTGCTCATTTGTGAAGTAAAAAGAAACAAATCAAGGAAATAAAAAAATCCCCGATGGAAACAAGATCTGAGATAGTGACAAGAGAATGTTATAAAGAGGCGAGGCGGGGGCAGAGGAGTGGAAAGAAACCTGGGGCAGTGTGGAAGGTTACTGACATTCAAGTAGTGACATCATAGAGTAATCCTGGAAACATCGAATAATAATTTTTCCTAAATAAAAATAACTGACATCAAAAGACAATACACACTATTAAAAATTGTAACAGTTATTTAGCAACAAAGTACATAAGCAAATATCTAACTGAAAATATTATTTAAGAAATTTGAAACAGGCTCCTTCATATTCTAGTCTCTCTTGACAACTCCGATTTCTTGCAACTGCTCTTCTAAATTCTTAATTTAGGTAGTCATCATTGAGTACACACACACACAGACACACACACACGCACAAACACACTTCTCACCTGCTAGCTTCTAAGGTATGAGAATGAATAAGGTATAGCTGAATTTTCTAAGAACTCAAACTCGTGAGGAATACAGGTATATTTAGTTAAACATATATCTCTTTCAACACATACCCCCCCCCACACACACTGCCTTAATATTTATAAGCCCTGAGCACTTTATATGTGACTGGTTCTCTATAAGCTTCATAACCATGCTTCAAGATCGGTAAGTTTATGCCAATACACAGATAAAAATAAATCAAGGAGTTTTGATGTTCATTTTCTACAGGCCACACACTCACTTGCATCTAGGCCTGTTACAATGGTCTACTCGTTCCAATTATAAGAAAGAGACTCCATATCCTTAGGTCTAGAAGTCAGTCTGGGGACAAAAGGCCTAGACTTGAAGCCAGGAAGATAGCTCAGAGGAATAGTGGGCGTGCTTTACTTGCAGAAGACCTCGATTCCATCCCTGGCCACACATGGTCCTCTGAGAACCTCCAGGAGTCACCCATTCCAGAAACACACCAAAAACAGGCCCCAGTGCCACTGCGCAAGGCCTAAATCCACACTCAAAGGTTAATATTGGAAACCACACTTCTTTTGGAAAATTTAGACTGCATTGTCACATAAATTTCTTTTGACATCAAGTTAATATAAATACTATACAATTAACACAGACAAACTACTATAGGGAGGAAAATAAGTAGTTCATAATCCTTCTAAAACCATTAACATAATTTTTAAAGTAAGTAAATAAAAACAAGAAAATATCTCAAGAGGTGTAGAGCACATTCATTGCATGTGTAAGGCCATGTGTAGCCCCGGCCCCTCTTGGCATCTCCAAGCACAAAACCTTCAGGTGCCACTGCAAGTGGCCTCAGGTTCCGGAATGCTGTTAGGCCGACAACCCCAACCCCCAAGTAAGTAGAAAGGTGAAATAAAGACAACAGACTCTCACTATGCAGATAATCTCTGCTAATTTTAATTACACCCAAAACACAATAAAAATCACTCCATGAGCAATATAAACATTCACAGTATAGATATGGCCAGACCTTCACTTCAATGAAGTGAGCACTCTTAAGTATAAAATTTCAGCATACATAGTATTTCTTTTCAAGTTATTTGAATACATACATTAGCATATACAGTATATTTGAATCAAAACAATGAGACAATGTTACGCACCATTCTGCACCTTGTTTTACCAGATTTTGAAATCAGTCAGGAAACTACATCTTTTTTTTTTAACATTACCTTAAATAACATGTATCTTGTTGAGTGGCTGAATCATAATACACTGAGGAACGAGGTTATAGTGACAAAGCTTATGATTATTTGTAGTTCAGGAGACTTAATGTTTAATTCTTTGTACATCTGAACTATGCTTTCCTAGGATCTCAGTAGCAATCTCCTGAGGTTCCAGCAGGTGGCGACATGACCACATGTTAGGAGATGTGAATTAGCTAATGGACGCCGAAGGGCTGGAAGTTCTCTAAAGTCCTTTCCAAAGTAACAACACCAAAAAAGTAGTTTCTTTCTTATTTTTTTATATTTATTTTTTATTTTTATTGAATCACTGTGAGATAGTTACAATCTTTCATGTTTGGATTATAATCACACAATGATCAAACACCCATCCCTCCACCAGTGCCCATTCCCCACCACAAATATCCCCGGTATAGCCCCCTTATTATAGTTTGCAACACAGACACTGAGAGATCATCATGTGTGGTCCATTATCTACTTTCGGCACGCATCTCCCATCCCTACTGGTTCCTCTAGCCATCATTTTCTTAGTGTCCCCTTCTCTATTCCACCTGCCTTCTCCCTTCTGCTCATGAAGCAGGCTTCCAGCTATGGGGCAATCCCCCTGGCCCTTGTATCTACTGTCCTTGGGTGTCAGCCTCATGTGATGTTATTCTATACTCCACAAATGAGTGCAGTCCTTCTATGTCTGTCACTCTCTTTCTGACTCATTTCATTTAGCATGATACTCTCCATGTTTATCCATTTATAAGCAAATTTCATGACTTCATCTCTCCTAACAGCTGTATAGTATTCCATCGTGTAGATGTACCAAAGTTTCTTTAACCAGTCATCTGTTTTAGGGCACTTGGGTTGTTACCATATTTTGGCTATTGTTAACAGTGCTGCAATAAATATTTAGGTGCAGATGTCATTTCTACTGTGCTTTTTTTGCATCCTCAGGATGTATTCCCAGAAGTGGTATTGAGGAGTCATATGGAAACTCAAGTGGTGCTGGGAAAATTGGATATATACCTGCAAAAAATGAACTCTAATCTCTGTCTTATGCCAGGCACAAAGGTCAGATCAAAGTGGATTAAAGACTTCAATAAGGTACATAGAAGAAAATGTAGGCAGAACTCTCCATGACATTGAAGCTAAAAGCATCTTTAAGGATGAAACAGAACTGACCATGCAAGTGCAAGCAAACATAAACAAATGGGACTACATCAACCTAAAAAGCTTCTGCACTTCAAAAGAAACAGTGACCAAAATACAGAAAGAGCCCACAGAATGCGAAAGGATATTTACCCAATACCCATCTGTTAAGGGATTAATAGCAGGATATACAAGACACTAGAAGAATTGTACAAAAAAGAAACCTCCAACCCCATCAAAAAATGGGGAGAAGAAATGAACAGAAGTTTCCTCACAAAAGAAATACAAATGGCCCAAAGGCACATGAAAAAATGCTCCACATACCTAGTCATCAGGGAGATGTAAATCAAAACAACAATGAGATATCATCTCACACCACAGAGACGCACACATTCAAAAGAACAAAAGCAACCAGTGCTGGCGTGGATGTGGGGAAAAAGGGATGCTACTTCACTATTGGTGGAAATGCTGACTGGTCCAGCCTTTCTGGAAAACAATATGGACAGTCCTTCCAAAACTAGAAACAAAAATGGTTTCACAGAAAAAAAAGTAGTTTCACAGATGCCACTTTCTCGTGATTGAAGGGAATTTGGGGGGAAAATATAATAAGACAATAAATGTCTCAATAATTTAAGAGTTACTTGAAGAATATTAGTAACACTACAACATGGATCAGATCAGTGGGGCCTGGATAGTGAAAGTCAAAGTTCTTTAATAAGGCTCATTAATGATGACCAGTTATATACACAATAGTGAAATTGAGATTCACAATAACTCTACTATGTTCACTATACAAACAGGAAACTTGCTTTTCTATACAAATAGAAAATGTCTTAGTCTAGAACAACCAGGACTCATATGCAGGTCTTTAGATTCCAAGATATTGAGCTAAACCACCTTTTTAATTTTACTGACAGGTCAATTCACCAAACTATTGTTGTTTGTTTTGGTTACTTATTTGAATATGAGACTTGTCACACATAGTAAAAACCTCAAAATGATTCATAATCAATTAGTGCAGATTATACTAAAGTGTACCTAGTAGAAAGGAAAAGAAAGATCAAAGAAAATCTGAAATAAGTGTAGGGGAATTACAGAAAAATGAGAAGATCAGAGAAGTGAAAGGACTTAGAGAATTCAAAACAGAGATGGAAATACAGTCAGGCAGACTGTATTTCATTTGGTTTTAGAATCAGTCCTTAAGTAGGTTATTTATTACACACTCTAAGTATACAAATTGAAGTTACTAGCCATAGTTCTAAGAGTTTTGTTGCTCGGGTTCAAACATCGCTATATTGTGAGAATATGTGACATGTGAGTGTAGAAGATGTGACAGATACACGTCTTGGTGTTTTAATTTAAGGGCACCTACAACAGGCCTGTAGAACCAGATTCTTCACCAAGTTTTGCCACACGTTTTCAGGTGAAGCTGAGTTAATCCTGCTTCTCATCTACAAAGCTGAGGATTCGGAAATAAACAGCTTCCTTAAGTCACCAATGAAATTGTCACCAAGCAGGTGCACTAAAGTTAATCTCAGCCCCTGGGAGACACAATGCTGTTATGTTTGGGCATTAAGCTCTAAGCTCCTGTGAACTAACCCATGTTTATTTCTTCAGCCTTATCTTGTTCCAGGTTCCTCCTCAAACACAGCAACAGTTATGTCCTTCCTGGCTTTTGTTTGCTTTGCTCTGTGTGCGTTTTCACTTTGCTTTACAGCTTTTTCTTTGTAAGCCCCTTTTTATCCTATTTTTGGTCTCAGCTATGCACTAGAACAGTAAACACCAGTGTAGGTGCTAAGTTTTTTGAACACTCACAGTCTGTACCACCCAGACCATAGCTCAGAGCCTCAGGAGTTTCTGATCATCCAATTATGTGAAGTTCATGGTGGGAATGCCGACAGGTTCAGCTCTTTTGGAAACAGTATGGACATCTCTCAAAAAAATTAGAAATTGAGCTCCTATTTGATCCAACAATACAACTTCTGGGAATATATCCCAGAGATATAAAAAAGTATAGTAGAAATGACAGGCTGGAGTGATAGCATAGTGGGTAGGGCACTTGCCTTGCACACAGCCTACCCAGGTTCGATTCTTCCACTCCTCTCGGAGAGCCAGGCAAGCTGCCGAGACTATCTAGCCCTCATGGCAGAGCCTGGCAAGCTACCCTGGCAAGCTAAAGTGGTTTATTCGATATGCCAAAACCAGCAACAACAAGTCTTGCAATGGAGACATTACTGGTGCCCACTCGAGCAAATTGATGAGCGACGGGATGACAGTGACAGTGACAGTAGAAATGACATCTGCATTTGTGTGTTTATTGCAGCACTGTTTACAATAGTCAGAATCTGGGAAAAAAAAAACCGAGTGCCCGAGAACAGATGACTGGTTAAAGAAACCCTGGTACATCTACACAATGGAATACTATGCAGCTGTTAGAAAAGATGAAGTCATGAAATTTGCATATAAGTGGATCGACATGAAAAGCATCATGCTAAATGGAAAGAGTGAGAAAGAGAGGAGAGACAGAGAAGGATTGCACTCATTTGTGGAATATAAACAGAATGGGAGACTAATACCCAAGGATAGTAGAGATGTGTACCACAAGGATTGCTGCACAGCTTGGAAGTTGGCCTCGCATGCTGGGGGAAAAGGCAGCTCAGATACAGAAGGGAACACCAAGTAAAGGATGCTTGGAGGACCCTCCTGGGATGGAAGATGCGTGCTGAAAGTAGACTATAGACTGAACATGATACAGGCTACTTAATGCCTGTATTGCACACCGTAACACGCAAAAGGGGAGAGAGAGCAAAAGGGAATGTGTCTGCCACAGAGGCAGGGGAGAAGGGTAACAGGGTGGGAACATTGTTGGTTGGGAATGGGCACTGGTGGAGGGATGGGGACTCGATCACTGTATGACTGAAACGTAAGCACGAAAGTTTGTAAGTCTGTAACTGTACCTCATGATAATTCATTAAATTTTTTTTAAAAAATAAAGATTTGACATATCAAAAAATATGTGAAGCTCGTTCCTTCAGACAATTGTATATTATAGTATCTCTAATTGCTAATGAGGAAGTCATATTTTTCTCCATTCTCAGACAAGCCAGTATGAGCTAGTTCATCTCTAGTAAACTGTCTTTTAGTATAATTGTTTTCATTCAGGATTAATGAATCTCTGTAGGTATCATATAATATCAGAATGTGTGTTGATATTATACCTACAGCACTCCAGCTTAGCTATGATTCTTTACTGTCTAGGTCTCCCACTTTGCCAAATTCTCCTATACTAGTCATGGAAGATGGAAGAAATAGTTGTCAGGGGGACATATATGCAGTAAGTTCTTTGCCACAGCATTTCACTGCATAAAAAATTGATGATAAGCCAATTTGTCATGAGACATAAAATAACTGGTTACTAGTTTGGTTTAACAGTTTGATTTCAATATTGGCTCCAACTGCTGCATTCCCCCATCACTATGTTATTTGCCTTAATCCTCATGGTGTGATAAGTAGACTGATAGTCTTAAGTATTGGATGTACACAGTGTATACTGATTTTCTACAAAATACAGAAATGAAGCTCATTGGGAAAAGGATACCGTTTCTCAAATCCTTGGGAGAACATAGTCATTCCTCCCACCCATCAGAGCCAGAAGCTCACTGAGCCACAGCAATACAAAAGAGGCAGAGAACCCCAACAGTTTTCCAGCATATCCATTATTATCTCTTTGTGAGGAGGTCAGGGGGAGAGGCTCCCAACCTGTGTTCAGGCAGCCTGCAGACTAGCAATTCTTGGCTAATTATGCTGGCAGTTCAGTGCAAGAGCCTGAGGATGAAATGCTGCTTGGGTCTGTGGTGCTAGGAATTACCCTGCCCACCCTGGTGTGCTGGAGACACCCAGGGCCACAGTTCATGGGTTCTTGTGGCCTCTAGTACAGCCCCTGGTGATGCACTGTGAACCATGTGGGATGAGTAATCAAACCCAGAGGGTCAGAGCGATAGTACAGAGGGGAGGGTGTTTGCTTTGCACAGGAGCAATCCTGGTTCGACCACCAGCATATGGTCCCCTGAGCACCAACAGAAGTAATTCCTGAGTGCAGAACCAAGAGTAAACCCTGAGCATCACCAGGTGTAACCCAAAAAGAAAAAAGAAAGAAAGAAGGGAAGGAAGGAAGGAAGGAGGAAGGAAGGAAGGAAGGAAGGAAGGAAGGAAGGAAGGAAGGAAAGGAAGGAAGGAAGGAAGGAAGGAAGGAAGGAAGAAGGAAGAAGGAAGGAAGGAAGGAAGGAAGGAAGGAAGGAAGGAAGAAGGAAGGAAGGAAGGAAGGAAGGAAGGAAGGAAGGAAGGAAGGAAGGAAGGGAGGAAAGAAAGAAAAGAAAGAAAGAAAGAAAGAAAGAAAGAAAGAAAGAAAGAAAGAAAGAAAGAAAGAAAGAAAGAAAGAAAAGAAAGAAAGAAAGAAAGGAAGGAAGGAAGGAAGGAAGGAAGGAAGGAAGGAAGGAAGGAAGGAAGGAAGGAAGGAAGGAAGGAAGGAAGGAAGGAAGGAAGGAGGAAGGAAGGGAGAGAGAGAGAGAGAGAAAGAAAGAAAGAAAGAAAGAAAGAAAGAAAGAAAGAAAGAAGAAAGAAAGAAAGAAGAAAGAAAGAAAGAAAGGAAGGAAGAAGGAAGGAAGGAAGGAAGGAAGGAAGGAAGGAAGGAAGGAAGGAAGAAGGAAAGAAAGAAAGAGAGAGAAAGAAAGAAAAAAAGAAAGAAAGAAAGAAGAAAGAAAGAAAGAAAGAAAGAAAGAAAGAAGGAAAGGAAGGAAGGAAGGAAGGAAGGAAGGAAGGAAGGAAGGAAGGGAAGGAAGGAAGGAAGGAAGGAAGGGAAAGGAAGGAAGGAAGGAAGGAAGGAAGGAAGGAAGGAAGGAAGGAAGGAGGAAGGAAAGAAGAAAGAAGACAAACTCAGGTTGTACGCATGCTAAGCATGAGCCCCTAACCACTGTACTATCTCCTGGCCCCTACATTTTTTCATCTAACTAAAAATGGCAGCAGCTTTGTTTACTATGCTGACTGTGCAGCATTTACTGACTGATGCCAGGTTTAAGACAAAAAGTAAATGCATTCAGCATTTTCACTTCTCTAATTAATGACATTATTGATGCCGAAACCAAGCTGACAGATAAGGACAATTTGTCCCAAGAGTGGTCTCTTATTGGATGTAAAACAAAAATATTTACAAAATTCCAATATTGAAAAAAATGCTGAGGGCCAAAGTGCTCAAAGCTCAAAGTTAACCGCATTTTAGATATAACTGTGGCATCTATAAGTGGACATTAGACAGTTTGTCAAGAATAAACAACAGTGTAGAAGGTTTCAATGATGCCGTCAATTAAGGGTAACACCTGAGTGAACCTGAACCTCTAAAGTGAGCTAAGTGGTAATAACCCCTCACACACTGACATGAGAAACTGCACAGGAAGAGCTATCTTTAAGGATGCATAAGACATGTCAGAATTATTTGCGTATAAAGATGCTCAGGCAGGAAATTATTTAGGTTTATCAATTTCCTCCTTTTCAGCATCACCAACATTTTGGAAATGATGCATTTGCATAAGAATAATAGACAATGTGTTTATAATAGAGTTACAGTTTTGATATTCATAGTTATTCACTTTGATATTCAACCTTCCACTACCACAATCTCCAAAACCCGCCCCAATGTCCCCATCATTTGCTACTATTCACTATCCTCTGCTTGGCATTCTTGCTTTTTTAAATACAAGACCAATGGTTTGATACTGTCTTTTACCGTGTTTTATGTTAGTCTCTATATACCACAGATAAATAATGCCAGCTGCTATTTGTCCTCCCTCTGGCCTCTTCTTTTAACATTATACACACCAGTTCCATCTGCATTGCAGAAAATTTCATGATTTTATCCTTTCCTCTGATAGCATAATATTTCATTGTGCATATTAACCACAACTTTTTAAAAATTTTATTTTCATAAAGTTGTTCACAATAGTTACATTCAATATTTTAACACCAGTTCCACCACCATTTCACCTTCCCATCATCATTATTTCAAATTTTCCCACCACCCAAGCCTGCCCCACAGACTAAGTAATCTATTTTGTATTTATTTTTATGAATAATCAGCTAATAACGATCAAAAAAGGCTTCTTTAGAGAAAAATGTGTGAAAATTGTTGTATCTCACCTTGGAGCCATTAATCCCCTGTATAAGAAATCACTAACATATTGTTACAGGTTGACCTTTGTATACATACATATATACCACACACACATTGTATCTCAAGATTGGTTGCCTTTTACCTTACACCCCTTTAAAAAATACGGAATAAGGTGATGTGTGTGTGTTTTGTTGTTCACGGGCTCTCGAGGAGGCTCTCTCTCTCTGTCTCTCTCTCTGTCTCTCTGTCTCTGTCTCTGTCTCTGTCTCTGTCTCTCTCTCTCTCTCTCTCTCGTCGCTTGTATTCGGTGCTCTTAGGCCGCTGTGTATAGAACAGATAGGGATGGCTCCTCCTTGTGCTCTGCTTCTGTGTGTGCCACTGTGCTCCCTTCTGTCTGTCTCTCTATCTCTGTCTCTGTAGTCTCTCCTCTGGTCTCTTCCTACCTCTCTCTGTCTCTGCTTCTGTGTCTTCTCTCTGTGTGTCTTCTGTGTCTTCTGTCTTGCCTCTGTTTCTTCTCTTCGATCTGTCACTTCTCCTTGTTTCTGTCTTGCCTCTGCCTCCTCTCCCGCTTACAGTCTTAGTTTATATAGCAATTACACATGGTGATGACACAAATCTGGGTTGAATATTAACACATCAACGAAAAGGGTAAGACCATTTCTCCAAGAGATTAACAAAATCTCATCTAAGGAGATTACTCCAGATTACTAGGAGATCCACTCAAGGGTGGGATCCAAACCAGGGTGTGTCACTTTCTTCCTTCCTTAGCTAGTAATCCACTTAAATAGTTATAGTAAATTACTTCTAATGTTTTTATAAATGTCATTCTGTATGAGCACAATAAGAGATATATCAACTTAAAGTTTGGTTCTTCCTGAGGACTATATTTTCTAGACCACATTCACTATATTTTCTAGACCACAGTCCTCAGGTCAAGTTAGTCTTCCTAACCCAGCAGGGTGCTAGTCTCTTCATTACTTTTGGACCATGACAGCATTTGTCTATGACCATGCTCTCAACCTATAGTTGAGTATTGTGGTGCTTTGACCTGGCCCATTTTGATGCCAGGGTAGCTCACAGCTTGCCCTGGGTCCATTCTGTCCCTCGTTGGGACCCTGCTTTTGGAGTGCTAGGAACTAAGAACAACTTAGTGGAGAAAGCAGATGCCCAGGAGTAAATATTATTGGAGTCAATCGGCTCCCAAGTAACAAAGCATAATATTAACTGTCTTCCTGTATCCATACAGAAAAGACATTGCTTTAAGGTAAACCAATTTCCCTGCGGCAAGCCTAAAAGGACAAACTCAATGTTATCTTATACACTCCATCAAATGTGGTGTGCTACTCTTGGTATATCATACATGGTATAAATTATGAGATGTATTTTAGCTCCAGGAATTCTAAAATTTAAAATAGGATGCTAGAGCTGGGGTTAGATTTTTAAGTGGATGGTGATTCTGGGGTCCAGGGGCATCTCTGCAGCATATTGCTCTCTTCAGAGGTTTATTTGTGACTCTCTAGATGATGGTCCTTAATGCTCTTTTATGGCGCCCATAGGCAGTTCGTGGGCATGACTGCCAGGAACCCTGAAGTACAGGGAGAGAGAGAATTACAACTTCTTTTCCTTTTGTTTGTCATTGGATATTTTAGATGACTCTCTACCACATCTATTGTACTCAGTTTTTCAGTGAACATAGATGTGCACTACCTTTTGGAATTAATGTTTTTGCGGTTAAGGGAAGGGGTATATATCAAAAAGAGTAACCCTTGCATAATATAGAAGTTGTATTTTTTTGAGAAATTTTGTTTATGAGAGGTAACTCAATTTATAATAATTAAATGTTAAAAAATAGTTTGTCAAGAGAATGAGAGATGGGAGTGGAGAATGAAGTGTGGTATTAGAACACTGAATGCCTGAAATTCTCTTAACAGTATTGTAAATCACTGTGCCTAAATACAAAGAAAACATTTAAAGAATAATAATTATCAGGGCAAGATTGATAGTTCAGGGGAGTTGGAGCATGCATGCTTTGCTAAGCAAGCTCGGAGTTCAATCCTAGCACTACACAATCCCTGAGCACTGCTGAGAGAAACCCCCAAGCACCATAAGGAGTGGTTCCTGGGAATGGTTGGGTGTGACTTCCTCACCAAAAGAACAACAGACACTGTCATAATAAAATAATTGCAACATTTTTGCATGAGAGAAACAAATGTCCTTGGCTAATTGCCAAAGCATTAATTTCTGTAAGAGGAAAATAAACTGAACTTCTCCAATAACTAATTCTAGACATGAATAGTAATTCTTAGTTATAATTTAGAAAAGAATCCTGAAACTTGCTTTAACAAATGAGAAAAAGTCACGTTGTAATTAGATTCTATTCAAGATGAGGTTAGTGTCATGTTCCCTGACCTGGCTCAGAAAAATAATGAGCACTGGGAATGAAGCTGCCGTCTGGCTATCATTCTCTTTTTCATTCAACCTCCACCCCCAAAGATATGCATCTTGATTCTAACAAAACAGTAGATAAGGCATAAAACTAAAATGAATCTGCCTTATTATTCCGTAAGTTAAATTAGAGACAACATGATACATATAAAGGCAAAGGAGAAATTTTTTTCTTACCCTAAATCATGCAGGGATCCTAATTATGGTAAGCATTCCCAAACTGAGTCAAAAGGCTTATTGTCTTTAGTGTCTATATTTTCCCAAGATATGCAGTGCCATAGGTTACGTGCATGTTTTAAACACTTTTTCATAAAAACTTTCTTAAAAGGCAGGGTTCCCTCCAAAAATAAATTATTATTAGCTGTAGTTCTTTCTTAATGCTTAGTATTATTAATCTAGCATATTGTGAAATTTCTAGTGTGTCAGATTTCCAAAATGGCTCTTGATAAATAACTATACAATTTAATATCACCAATAATTATACTGGTTTGGCTTTTTTGGAAGGTTGGTCTATTTCTTTCTTTCTTTCTTTCTTCCTTCCTTCCTTCCTTTCTTTCTTTCTTTCTTTCTTTCTTTCTTTCTTTCTTTCTTTCTTTCCTCCTTCCTTCTTTCCTCCTTCCTTCCTTCCTTCCTTCCTTCCTTCCTTCCTTCCTTCCTTCCTTCCTTCCTTTCTTTCTTTCTTTCTTTCTTTCTTTCTTTCTTTCTTTCTTTCTTTCTTTCTTTCTTTCTTTTTTTCTTTCTTTCTTTCTTGAAAATCACTGTGCCTAAATACTGTAGCACTATAGCACTGTTATTCCATTGTACATTGATTTGCTTGAGTGGGCACCTGTAACATCTGCATTGTGAGACTTATTGTTACCGTTTTTGGCATATTGAATATGCCACGGGCAGCTTGCCAGGCTCTGCCATGTGGGTGGGATACTCTCAGTAGCTTGCCGGGCTCTCTGAGAAGGACGGAGAAATCGAGCCCGGGTCAGCCACGTTCAAGGCAAACACCCTACCCGCATTGCTATCACTCCAGCCCTAAAGACAATGAAAAAAAATTGTAAAGAATAATAGACATCAGGGTCAGGTTGATGGCTCAAGGGAGTTGAATCACACTGAGCAGTGCTGGAAAGCTATTTTATCACAGAGTGTTAATTTTTTTCCATAATGAATACTACTCAGTTGTTATTTTTAAAAATGAAAACTTATCTTTTCTTTTCTACAAGGCAGATAGACCTAAAGATATCAATGAAAACCAAACACTTAGATTCTGGTAATAGTAGTAGAGTTATAAAACAAGAACTGTGAGATATAGGGAGGTAAGGAGAGAGACAGAGACAGAGACAGAGACAGAGAGAGAACTAAAGGGACCAAGAACCCGGTGGAGAGATTACACTGCTATGGTCTGAGGTGAGGTTCCTATAAAAAAGTAGGCCCATAGTTTGTAAAATACACACCTACACACACACACACACACACTTTACCTCAATAACAATAATATAAATAAATAATATTTATTTTAAAAAAACCAAAAAGTGCTTTCTGTGGAAATCATGTTACTGTGCGGGTATTTCTGAATGTTGGGGGCTCTGCAGAAGGAGAGTGAGTTCTGGAGCCAGAGGCTAGGGTTTTCACTCCAGTTTCTCCTATTCATTCCTTGAATAAATTGAATACTTGTTAAGTATAAAGAATCAGAATTTGCTTGTCTAGAAAATGCTTATCATGATACATTCCTCACAAATTGCTTTATTAAATGGAAGAGTAGGCTTTTAATAAATAGCATTTGCATGCACTCAAAATTCTTTAACTGCTAAACAGGTGCCTCACTTGTCCATAGTTTATAATGAATTTCTCTAACTCTCTGGAATTAAAATTGAAATATAATTTGTTGACGCTTTAAAACCAAAACATTTTCTTTTGATCATCAAAACAAGGAAAATTCTGATTCATTTTCTTGTGATGTTGCTGGCATTTTAAGTTGAAGTTGGCTTAATTGCATAGATTCATAAACATGATATGGACAATAAATGATGTATTGCATTGTTAGATTGTTTGCTGATCCCATGATCAGGGACTTATAACAAAAGCTTTACATTTTCTGAACATTTGATTCCATGGTTTCAGCATAATTGAAGAAATGCTTATAAATGACAGTTTGTTTCATCACAATGAGAACAATGACATTATCTTTCTAATATCCATTGGCATTAATACCCATTAGGCACTAATATCCATTAGTATAAATAGTATAAATTCCTTATGACTCAAAGACATTACCAACTGTGCTCTAAGAAATCAATACATTTTATTCCCGAAAGTAAAGCTGTTCCCTGTCTTAGCCCACCCTGAGTCCAGGTTTAGCCTGTGACTTGAATCACCAATAAGATAGGAGAGGAAATGATATTTCTCCCTTCTGGGGTGGGGTCCTAAGAAGGCAGCTTTGGCATCATTCTGATTTTCACCTTTTCACCTTTTCCACCATCAAAAACAAAGGACTATTACACCCAAGAGGATGGGGGAGATGGGGAATAATGGGTAACAAATTACTGGAACACACCTTTTAGTCTGTTTTTCCACCAATCTTTTATTCCATGAAGTTCTATTTCAACGAGTCTCTGCACCAGATCATTCTACTCAACCCCCAAACATGTCAAACTCTATCTTCTGTATTGAGCCTTTATTTCACAGAACATGCTTTCTCTCTCACTCTCTCTCTCTGCTTACCTCTCTCCCTTCCTTTCTCTCTCTATCTCTCTCTTTCTCTATCTGTCTGTCTCTCTCTCTCTACTGCCCCCATGCTTAGTTATTTATACTCTTAGAAGGACTGTTGTATAGCTTTGGAATCAGAAGTCACTTTTCCTAGATGTCTTCTTCATGCTAACCATGCAGTCATATCATTCCTTCCTAGACATGGAAAAAAATATTATTCAAGAATGCTAAGTTTTAAAAGATTCTGGGACTACATATATATATATATATATATATATATATATATCCCATTCATTTTCCTGTGATACTATCCCCTACAGCAGTTAAAATAGTGGTCAGGTAGTGAGAATTAAATAAATTACCCACACTGAGGTAGATATTTTCTGACTTGTTCATAGAGCAATTCCTATCAGAAAACCAATGTTGTTGATTAATAAATAAGAACATGGTCCAGGGCCAGGAATGGGGTCAGTCATAAAACACTTGCCTTGCCTGTGTGAGGCCTTGAGTTCTATCCCTGGCATCACAAAAACAAAAAACATTGGACAAAGAATTTTTAATTTTAATATTTTAAAACTACATTCAGGTGTTAGGGCACTTTTCTTGCACGCAGCTGGCTGGTTGGATCCCTGACAATGCATATGTTACCCTAAGCTCTGCAGGGAGAGAGAGAACCCCAAGCACAGAGCTGGGAGTACACACCCCTGAGCACTGACAGGTATGACTCCAAATCTCTCAAAATAATAGTAATTAATGAATAAAAAATATCAATAAATTGATTTTATCCATTCAATTTAAATAAATTTACTGTTTATTAAAATAAGTAATAAATTAAAAGGATGTTCAAAATTTCCTCCATATCTTTACAATAAAGGCTTCTATACTTATTTTAACAGTCTAGACTGGTCTTTTGAATAAATCAGAGCTTTGCGCTAATGGTTTATCACGTTCTAAGAAAAAGAGGTTTGTTGAAGACAAAGGGAAAAAAAGAGATTAGAGGGAACTGAGGAAGGACAGAAAGTTATTTCATTACAGATTAGTAATGATAGATCATTTTCACTGTATCACTGTCATCCCATTGCTCATCAATTTGCTCGAGCGGGCACCAATAACATCTCCATTGTGAGACTTGTTGTTACTGTTTTTGGCATATCGAATATGTCACGAGTAGCTTGCAAGGCTCTACCATGCGGGCGAGATACTCTCGGTAGCTTGTCGGGCTCTCCAAGGCGGATGGAGGAATTGAACCCGGGTTGGCCACGTGCAAGGCTATCACTAACCCTACCCACTGTGCTATCACTCCAGCTGGGTAGATAGTAACATTAATGAGGGTATGAATCCCTAATATCAGTTTTACTACTCAGCACAATCAGTTTAATACTGATAATAGACGTTGAATGCAGGAGTGTTGGTGAGTGGATGGAGAGATAAATAAATACATAATTGTGGTGACTGCATGTTGACTGACTGAACTAAGAAACCAAAGCTTATGTTTTCAGCTTTATAGTTATCAGCTTGGCAGATAGGTAGAGGCAGAACCATTGGGATTTAATTGACAATTCTCACTCAGATATCTAGATATACATTTTATCTCCTGCACATCTTATTCCTTATAATAATTATTCCTTATGAATCACCACAAGAAATTTCTAGGTTAGAATGCTGACAAGGTTGCAATTATTAAAAGTGGAAGAAGAAAAAGCATGAAGTAGAATCTCTGGGAGCCAAACTTTTAAATAAGCAATGTGAATTAGTATCTAAGGCAAAAATTATATAATTTAATTTCTTGCTAAATAAAACTTATTTCTTATTTAATACCCGATCTTACCTCTGACATGCCATCAATGAATCACAATTGTATTTCTTTCTCCACACTAGAAATATTCAGTATTTCAAAAATAATTTTTGTTCCTTTGGATGTGTGCCGTTCTCTGTGATGTGAGGTGGTATCTCATAGTTGTTTTGATCTGCATCTCCCTTATGATTATTGATGAAGAGCATTTTTTCATGTGCCTTTTGGCCATTCATATCTCTTCCTTGGGAGTTTCTGTTCATTTCTTCACCCCATTTTCTGATGGGGTTGAATGGTTTCTTCTTGTAGAGTTCAACCAGTGCCTTATATACCCTTGATATCAACCCCTTATCAGATGGATATTGGGTAAATATCCTTTCCCATTCTGTTGATTGTCTTTGTATTCTGGTCACTGTTTCTTTTGCAGTGCAGAAGCTCCTTAGTTTAATATAGTCCCATTTGTTTATCTCTGTTTCCATTTGGTTGATCAGTTGCATGTGATCTTTGAAGGTACCTTTAGCTTCAATATTGTGGAGGGTCTTGCCGACTTTATCTTCAATGTACCTTATGGATTGTGGTCTGATGTTGAGGTCTTTAATCCATTTTGATCTGACTTTTGTGCATGGTGTCATTTCGAGGTCTAAGCCCATTATTTTTCATGTGGTTGTGCAGCTATACCAACACCATTTGTTAAAGAGGCTTTCCTTGCTCCACTTCACATTTCTTGCTCCCTTATCAAAGATTAGATGATCATACATTTGGGGTTGTGTGTACGGATATTACACCCTGTTCCATTGGTCTGTGGCTCTGCCTTTGTTCCAGTACCATGCTGTTTTAATTGTTACCACTTTGTAGTAAAGTTTAAGGTTCGGGAGGGTGATGGCTCCCATCATCTCTTTCCCAAGAAATCTTTTAGCTATCTGTGGGCGTTTATTGTTCCACATGAATTTCAGGACCACTGTTGGAGGGGATGTGAGGAGAAAGGGACCCTTTTACACTGTTGGTGGGAATGCCAACTTGTTCAACCCTTCTGGAAAACAATATGGATGCTCCTCAAAAAATTAGAAATTGAGCTCCCATTTGACCCAGCAATACCACTTCTGGGAATATATCCCGGAGAAGCAAAAAAGTATAGTCGAAATGACATCTGTACTTATGTGTTCATCGCAGCACTATTTACAATAGCCACAACCTGGAAAAAACCTGAGTGCCCTAGAACAGATGACTGGTTAAAGAAACTTTGGTACATCTATACAATGGATTACTATGCAGCTGTTAGAAAAAATGAAGTCATGAATTTTGCATATAAGTGGATCAACATGGAAAGTATCATGCTAAGTGAAATGAGTCAGAAAGAGAGAGAGACAGACATAGAAAGTGGAATATAAAATAACAAAGTAGGAAACTAACACCAAAGAATAGTAGAAATAAGTACCAGGAGGTTGGCTCCATGGCTTGGAAGTTGGCCTCACATGCTGGGGGAAAAGGCAATTCAGATAAAGAAGGGAACATCAAGTAAACTGTGGTTAGAGGACCCGTTCGGGAGGGGAGATGCATGCTGAAAGTAGACTATAGATTGAACACGATGGCCACCCAATACCCCTATTACAGACCACAACACCCAAAAGGAGAGAGAGAACAAAAGGGAATGCCCTGCCACAGAGGCAGGAGGGTGGGGTGGGGTGGGGGGGAGGAGGGGATGGGATTGTGGGGTGGGAGGGATACTGGGTTCACTGGTTGTGGAGAATGGACACTGGTGGAGGGATGGGTGCTCGAACATTGTATGAGGGAAACACAAGTACGAAAATGTGTAAATCTGTTACTGTACCCTCATGGTGACTCACTAATTAAAAAATAAAAAATAGATAAAATTTAAAAGAGTAATAATTTTCTTCTAAAAAATAATTGGTCTGTAACTTCCTTTTAAGAATATATTTCTTTTAAAATGAACAGTATGTTTTCACAACCATGTAAAATGATTCTGGGGACATAGCCATTAATTGCATAATAGAAAAATATTCTGTAAATGCTTTTCCTCGCTTAACAAGCACAACACTGATTTTCTTAACTACATAAAATATTAATCTTATGGATTAACAATAACAATAAATTAACAAATATTTTAGTAGGGAAAAAATCAATGCATATACAGCCCTGCAAAACATGAAAATATCTTAAAATTAAAAATGTTAACCTTTTTGTTAAAGTGAATTTGAAGAGTTATTGGAAATACCTAAAGGCTATGTTTATAGCACACATTAAATATAGTGATGTTTTCAAAGTGTATCTATATTTAATTTACTTAATTGGTTGACTTTGAAATTCCTCTCTTGAATCTAGATCTATGGAAATGTCAACTCAACTTCCTAAATTACCACCAGATGGCAATATCTCCTTAAAGTTGTAATTGCAGACACTAGCTGGCTGTATTTGCAGTAAACCCAACCAACAGAGTGCATCCCAGTGACAGGTGGTAACCTCTCTCTCCATGGCCTGTCTTTAGCAGACAGACAGTGGGGGCAGAGGGGAACTGCCTGTGGTGAAAGTAGACCCAACCAAAACAGTAGAGTCAAAATGGAATGGCCACTCTGAAATGGAATTGACCAGCTGAGGTCAATGTTAAAGAATCCTAAACTCATTCA
Source organism: Sorex araneus (assembly GCF_027595985.1). NCBI lineage: Eukaryota > Metazoa > Chordata > Mammalia > Eulipotyphla > Soricidae > Sorex > Sorex araneus. The sequence goes on from NC_073302.1 coordinate 327,989,131, forward strand.
TTGTCCATTTGTGGATACACAGTTTTATTTTTATTTTTCTCAAACTCTTCTATTTTAGGGAAATAAGGTGAGGGGGAATCTCTCAATCAGTGATCAGGAGCCACCAGGGATGCTTGGAGAACACATATTGCCAAGAATTGAGATAGGTCTCTGCATGTCAGACATGTGATCCAACCCTCTGCACTAACTCCTTGGGCCAAATCCAGTTTCTTTATATTCTATTTTCAATAACCATTTTCAAGATGTTGCTCTTTGGCTCCCCAAGGCAGATTTGAGGGTTTGAAGGGTGGAAAATTACATACCTGCATTAACTCCAAATACCAGAAAAAAAAATAGAGGATTTGAATTATGTTCTACCAACTACTTAACCTCTCTGGTTTTGGTTTCCTTATTCATAATACAAGGGGAATAATTATATCTCACTTAAACAGTTATGATAAAAGTTAGTAAGATAACACATGTAGAGTAGTAAATATAATGACTGATACGTTAGTCACTCATCTCTCATCACTGCTGTTATGTCTCCAGTTTTCAGTGAGAGTACTCCTGCCAAGTTGCCGTCCAGATACTAATCTTACACAGTAACTTGCCATTGTCCTCCTCCCGTCATTTTACCTGCCACTTTGCAATCTCAGTTAATTCCTCAGAAGCCAGCTGCATTTGTTTTTCTGCTAAATAACTGTCCATAATCACCTTGAATTCTCTATTCCCTTTGCTCCAGACAAACTCTATTGATACTCCTGTTACAAACTTGCTGTGTTGTACTGTTATTACTTCAGTGTCTTCTAGTTGCTATGAATTGGGTAAGGTCAGAAGCATCATTGATTTTCATTACCTTCCCAATAGGTAGTACAACGTACAGTGTATTGTAGGTTCATAGTAAAGGCCTACATCAGTGACTTGAGTGAATGACCTGTCACAGACCCCACCTCAACCATATTTCTAATCTTATAATTCCCACAGTCCTTTCTCAGTGTATTGAAAAAAATCAATCCATTCTGCTCTTTTCCCAGGCTGGCGAGAGGAACTGCTTATCTAGTCCCTTTGATTTGGAGCCAGAAGGAATTACTTTTGGGACGATTGCCCTGTTGGAAACAGTAAACCTTTCACTTTTTTTCCCTCCTTGATTTCCTTTCAAACTCCCTTTGTTATATCATACTATAAAGGCTTAAACAGTGATTCTGTGCCCAAAACATGCTTCTGCCAATGATAAGAAAAGCATAGGCATAGTACAATAGCTTTGTTAGATTTCTGGCATTTTGGATAATTAAATATTTTATGGTATAATTAAATTATTTGTAATAAATTAAAAAAAGAAGGAAACTGGCAGTGGCAAGAAAATCTCACACTGCTCCGTTAAAACCTATTTTCCAGTCTAGCAAATATAATATGACTAATATTGTGGAGTTGTTTTTTTGGAGGGACAGGGGTCACACCCAGCAATACTCAGGGTTATTCCTAGCTCTGCGCTCCAGAATTACTCCTGGCAGTGCTCAGAGAACCATATGGGATTTTGGGAATCGAACCTGGGTTGGCTGTATGCAAGACAAATGCCCTACCTGCTGTACAATTGCTCCGACCCTCAATACTGTGCTTTTAAATATGACAGATACGTGGTCTTATGTGGTCTTAGAGAGACTAAAGAATAGATTGGTGGATCTTAAAAGAATTTTCCCCCCACTTTTCAACTGAAAATTGTGTTTTATCTGACAATTTTCAATTTTTTAGTTAAATATTTAAATTGTTTAGTTTAGTTAAATAGTCTCCCTGCTTTCAAATAAAATCTTCAGTCATACCTTTTCAGTTGACACAGTTGTCCACTGCTTCTCAAACCTCACATACCTGCACTATATGAACCTCAAATCTATTACCTAGTGGAATGGGTCACAATATAATATATGTATGTATGTATATATATGTACATATATATGTATATATATATATATATATATATATAAATTTAACAGTGACCTGGAGATCTTGGCAGAGTTTCAAAGGTATTTCATGTCAGACAGAAAGGCTTGAAAAAAATTGTTCAAGAAAATTTCACGAATTTCCTTCTTTTTAAAATTTTAATTGTTAGGTAGGAGAACACATTTTAAGAATAACAAAATAAGCCTCAGTAGACAGTGTCACAAATGCACAGGAGTTGGCAGCCAGCTCATTTCTCCAGGGGTGAGGGTGGGGTTGTGTGTGTGTGTGGGGGGGGTGTTCCTTATTCTCCATAGATGATTGTGGCATAGGGAAAAGCCCAGGAAGTATACTTTCTTGCAAGGAAACCAGTGAAACCAGTGATTGTGTATGTGTGACTGAATGTAAGTAGACATAGGGTAAAAGAAGAGAGGTAGTACAGAGCAGAGGCACTTGCCCTGCATTCAGCTGACATCATATCCAGTCCTTGAGAACATCCTGTACATATCCCTGAGCACAGAGCCAGGTATAAGCCCAGAGCACAGTCAAGTGTGGTCACAAGTCAAACAGAGAAAAAGAGCAAGACAACTAAATAATTTAAAGATTGTGTTTCATTTCTTTAGATTGACTCCAAGTGCTTGGAGGTCAAACTCATATTAAGCCACATACCATGTGTGGAAATATCTTATAAATAAATAGCATTATCTTCAAATAAATGTCAAATATTTCCTTACCTAAGAATTTCAGATTGAAAAGCATGTTCAGGGGGCTATTTGGGACCCTATTTGCTCATTTAAGCAAATTATCTTCACTTTATAATGTTTTTTTCTCCACCTTCTCTATTTGTTTACAAGTATCAAGATGTTTTCTCTTTCTGAATATTTTATAATCACTGGTTATTAGTTTGTAAACTATGCAGCAAAGGCAATATATTCTACAGTAATTGACTTTAATTGGTGTAATTTAAAGTTGTGTTCCTCCCTGAGACACAAAAATTGAGAACTGGATATTACTTAACTCAAAAAGACACAAAAAGACAGGTAACAGATGTTAGACTAGACCAGCTTCCTAGAACACACGTCTTTCCCCATGCCCTAACCATCTGGTGTTTATGAGATAGTCACATCTGCACACTGTTGAGCTATATACAATTAACTTCCTAATGTAGTGAATACAGGTTACATTAAAAGGCCAGAGCAGATTGATAGGTTAACTATCAGAAGGACCCCTCAAACAAGAACTGGGTGGTATGCATTTCACAGTTATCTATTAAGAAAATTACTTGATGTTTGCTAAATATAAATGTTGTGTAGCTTCAGGTCAGAGCGTTGGGAAAGGCTTAAGGTGCACTGCTTGAGTGGTGAGTCTCAAGCAGCCGTTCTGGCAGTGGCAGCAGCCACCAAAACATCCTCCGTCGCAGCCTGGGCTGGGACCAGTGGAAGACATGACTCCCCACTTCTCCAATAGGTCTGACTGGTGGTAAAGGCTAAAGGCTCACTTCTTGAGTGGGTGGCTGCTAACCCAGCCACAAGGTACTCTCTTTCTCCCACAAAACTCTCCCAACAGACTTCACGAGCAGTGGGGGAGACGACACCAATGAAGTGGGAAAGATGCACCTTCAGTCCCCTTGCCCCCAAGAAAACATGGTAAAGCAACACAGAACCCCACCACAATTAGTGGACAAGGACTGTAATCCTGAAGACCCTATCAGTAACAACATCCTGTATAATCTCCTAGAAAAAACATTCAATCCCATCCAAAAATTGGGAGAAGAAATGAACAGAAATTTCCTCAAAGAAGAAATACAAATGGTCAAAAGGCACATAGAAAAAATATGCTACATTGCTAATCATCAGGGAGATGCAAATAAAAACCACAATGAGATATCATCTCACACCACAGAGACTGGCACACATTAAAAAGAATAAGAACAACCAGTGCTGGCATGGATGTAGGGAGAAAGGGACTCATTATTGTTAGTGGGAATTCTGACTGATGCCACCATTTTAGAAAAAATATGGTTATTCCTCAAAAAAATAGAAATTAATCTAACATATGACCTAGCAAATATCACTTCTGGGAATATGCCCCGAGGGCTCAAAAACAGACAGCAGAAATGCCATGCACTGTTGTCCCGTTGTGCATTGATTTGCTCAAGCAGGCACCAGTAATGTCTCCATTGTGAGACTTGTTGTTACTGTTTTTGACATATGGAACACGCCATGGGTGGCTAGGCCAGGCTCTCCAAGAGGGACAGAGGAATCGAACCTGGATTGGCCTGCCCACTGTGCTATCACTCCAGTCTGGAACTTCACAATGAAAAAAGAAAAAAATCCAACCACATTAAAAAAACAGGGAGAAGAGATTAACAGAAAATTTCTCAAAGAAGAAATACAAGTGGCCAAAGGCATATGATGTAATGCTCTATGTCACTGGTCATCAGGAGGATGAAAATCAAAACAAAAATGAGATATTGTCTCATACCACAGAGACTGGCACACAGCAAAAAGAACAAGAGCAGCCCACACTGGCATAGATGCGCGAAGAAAGGGACTTTCATTCATTGCTGGTGGGAATGTAATTGGCCCAGTGATTTTGGAAAAAAAAATATGGGCATTCCTAAGAAATCTAGAATTGAGTTTTCATTTGATTCAGCAACCTTACTTCTCAGATTACATCCCAAGGGCCCAAAAACAAGATGGAGAAAAGATATTTGCACCCTTATGTTCCTTGCAGCATTATCCACAATAGCCAAAATCTGAAAACAACCCAAGTGTCCAAGAATGTGTCCAGTGTCCAAGAATCAATGCCTGAATAAAAAAAATCTATGGTACATATACACAATGGAATCTTACTTGGCCACCAGGAAAGATAAAGTCATGCAGTTTGCTGCTACATGGAGACTTGAAGAGTACCACGCTGAGTGAAGTTAGTCAGAGGGAGAGAGACCAACACAGAATGATCTTTCTTCATATGTGGAATGTAAAAAGACATGATAGGGGAGTCATAAATGCCAAAAGACAATGGAACATGAGAACAGGAGCAGGCAACTATAGTAGAGGGAAGATCAAACGGGAGGAGGAGGTAGTGCTGAAAGGTGGTAAAGCATTTTTATGAAACCCTATAGGTAATAGTAAAGCAAACCATAATACAAAGTATTATATATTTTTAAAAAGTTTTTCTTGTAGAGGCAGACTGGTGGACAGGAGGCAAAGGGAAGGGAGGGGAAAGCTGGTAGAGGGAAGTGGGCACTAGTGAAGGGATTGGTGTTAAAACAATGTATGCCTGAAACCCAATCATGAATAGCGTTGTGATTTCACTATGAATAATAAAAAGGAGGAAAAAAATTAATAAATTGTGTGTAGCTAGATTAAAAGCAAAAGCTGAGTGACAGTTCAGGAACAAACAGGAAAGTCAAACTAGAGGAAATGAACCTAAGGATTCAGGATTTCATAACACCTTTCCAGGGAAGTGGGAAGATCAGTTTCAGAGTATAACATCCTGACTGATTCAAGGCCTTGTTCTAAATGTCTAGAATCTGATCAAAGTAAACATTTTTAAAAATTGACCTCAAGAAAACAAAACAAAAGAAATAAATATCGCTGACCACACTTTGAATGTCCTATCCTCAGTTTCTCAGAGATAAATATTTGCGTTGCTTTCAAGTCTGCACTTCCATAATTATGTATCATAAAAGATATTATTAATCAAGAAATACAAGTATGCCAATCAAGTTCGAGAAGTAGTAGTACTCAACAGTGTAAACAGATTGCCAAACAAGTAAATATATTCTACAAATAATTTCTAAAGACCACTGTTTCTTCAAACTTTTATAGATATTATTCCAACTAAAACTCATTCATTCTAGATTTTCTGATATCAAGAAATAGCAATACAGTAAATATAATTGATTATTACACTTTGGTGATATGTGATTTACCACTAACAACTATTGAGTGTCCCTTATAGTGAATTGAAACCTCATGCTACTGAATAAATACTTGATGCTAACAAAGAACAGATTATATTCAGATCTTGCGCCATTTATGGTGCATATGATTTTTATTAGTGCTTGGCTGGTTACTTCGATGATTCTTCCAATATTTTTTACTAAAATTGTTCTGAATTGAATTTAGTGAGCAAGATGAGTTGTTTTATTATCAAAGTTTCTAGCACATAATTATAAAATACTGTGATGCAATTGCATAAATATCTCAACTACCTAGTAGAGAAATAACATAAAAATAAGATAAATAGGCAGCTGCCCTGCCCCGTGTCCTGCGCCTCCCGTCTCCCGATCCGCTCTCCAACTGCGGCCTGCCCACCCAGGTACCGTCACTGACTCTCGGTCACACCTTCCCATCCCCCGGTTCCCGCCGAACGGGGTCCCCCACCTCCTGCAACTGCCCTGCCCCGTGTCCTGCGCGTCCCGCCTGGCTGTCTAACATGAATACACTGGGAGCGTGGCCTGTATCTTGGGGGGCGTGGTCTCAAAGTGGGCGTGGCCTCCTGTTCTTTGTTACCTCAGCATAATAGTTACCGTCTATTTCTTTGAAAATCACTTTAGCCATCTCAAACACTCATGCAAAATATCCATTAGCTTAGTTTGACACTATAAAAGCTGTCAGTGAATAAGGGAAGTTTAGCATAAGCAGAGCCCCTCCTTTCCTCAGCAAGAGGGAACAAGAATAGATAACTACAAAGTTCCAACTCTATACTTCCGTAACAATATGAAGAAGCAGCGAAAGTCCCCTCCACGAAGAGAGGGAGAAGAAAAGATTCCAGAAACATCAACGGGGGCTACTCACATCTACGACCTCTCAGATAAACAATTCAGAGAGGAGATCTGTAGGAGAGTCGACCTACTCCAAGCAACCATGGAACAGACATCCAATAAATTAAGGGAGGACATGAATGAGGCACTGGAATGGTCTACCAAGAAAATCCAGGAAGAAATGAGAGCAGAAATCTCAAACCTACGAACGGAAGTCAGTAGATGAATTAAAAATCTCACTAGATGCCCTCAACAGTAGAATGACTACAGCTGAAGACAGAATCAGCGATCTGGAAGATGAGCTGCAGAAAGCTTATAGACAACAACAAATCATGGCCAAAGACCTCAAAATGGCTATAGAGCGAATCAGAGCCCTGGGGGATGACTTCAAGAGGAACAACGTAAGAATCATTGGAGTACCAGAACCACAGGGAAGTAACCCCAATGAAAAAAACACAGTCAAAGACATCATTGCTAAGAAATTCCCAGAGATAGAGAAGGCAGGCATCCAGATACAAGGAGTCTGAAGAGTACCAGCAAAAAGAGACCCGAATAAAAAGACTCCAAGACATATCATAGTCAGAATGACAGATGCTATGGATAGAGACACAATTCTGCAAGCAGCAAGGTCAAAGAAGGAAATCACATACAAAGGAGCACCCCTCAGATTTACAGCAGACCTGTCAGAGGAAACCCTCTGAGCCTGAAGACAATGATGGGACATAGTGAAAAAACTCAACGAAATGAATGCCTCACCAAGAATACTTTATCCAGCTAAACTCTCACTCAAACTCGAAGGATCCATACACTATTTCTTTTTTTTTTTAATAATTTATTTATTTTTAATTAGAGAATCACTGTGAGGGTACAGTTACAGATTTATACACTTTTGTGCTTATACTTCCCTCATACAAAGTTCGGGAACCCATCCCTTCACCAGTGCCCATTCTCCACCACCCGTAAACCAAGCGTCCCTCCCAACCTCCCCAATCCCATCTCCCCCCTACCCTACCCTGCCACTGTGGCAGGGCATTCCCTTCTGTTCTCTCTCTCTAATTAGCTGTTGTGGTTTGCAATAAAGGAGTTGAGTGGCCGCTGTGCTCAGTCTCTAGCCCTCATTCAGCCCTCAACTCCCTTCCCCCACATGGCCTTCAACTACAATGTAGTTGGTGATCGCTTCTCTGAGTTGCCCTTTCCCCGGAATGTGAGGCCAGCCTCGAAGCCATGGGGTCAACCTCCTGATACTTATTTCTACAGTTCTTGGGTATTAGTCTCCCACTCTGATATTCTATATACCATAGATGAGTGCAGTCTTTCTATGTCTGTCTCTCTCTTTCTGACTCATTTCACTCAGCATGAAACTTTTCATGCCCATCCACTTAACTACAAAATTCTTGACTTCCTTTTTTCTAACAGCTGCATAGTATTCCATTGTATAGATGTACCAAAGTTTCCTCAACCAGTCATCCGTTTTGGGGCATTCGGGTTTTTTCCAGATTCTGGCTATTGTAAACAGTGCTGCGATGAACATACATGTGCAGATGTTGTTTCGATTGTACTTTTTTGCCTCTCTGGGATATATTCCCAGCAGTGGTATTGCTGGGTCAAATGGGAATTCAATATCTAATTTTTTGAGAATCGTCCAAATTGTTTTCCAGAAGGGCTGAACCAGTCGGCATTCCCACCAGCAGTGAAGAAGGGTCCCTTTCTCCCCACATCCTCTCCAACAGCGGTTGCTTTTGTTCTTTTGGATGTGTGCTAGTCTCTGTGGTGTGAGGTGGTATCTCATGGTTGTTTTGATCTGCATCTCTCTGATGATTAGTGATGCAGAGCACTTTTTCATGTGCCTTTTGGCCATTCGTATTTCTTCCTTGGTAAAGTTTCTGTTCATTTCTTCGCCCCATTTTTTGATGGGGTTGGATGTTTTCTTCTTGTAGAGTTCAACCAGTGCTTTATATACCATTGATATCAACCCCTTATCTGATGGGTATTGTCCATACACTATTTCTTGGATAAACAACAGCTCATGAACTTCATAGACTCAAAACCAAACTTGAAAGAAGGTCTAAAGGGGCTACTGTAAGACAAGGAGGAGCCCAATAAAAACAACAAATACCACAGAAATATGACACAAAATCCTATCACAATAATCTCTCTCAATGGCAATGGCCTAAATGCACCAATCAAGAGACACAGAGTGGCAAAATGGATCCAGAAATTAAACCCAACATTCTGCTGCCTGCATGAAACACACCTGAACAAACAGAGTAAACATAGACTCAAAGTCAAAGGATGGAAAACAATCCTGCAAGCAAACAACTCCCTTAAAAAAGCTGGAGTGGCCATCCTGGTATCCGACAACATAGACTTCAGGTTGAAAAAGATTAAAAGGGACAGCGAAGGTCATTTTCTATTTATCAAGGGATATGTACAACAGGAAGAAATCACACTCTTAAACGTATATGCTCCTAACGAACGACCGGCTAAATATTTAAAACAACTCCTAACAGACTTCAAAGAGGACATCACTAACAACACAATTGTAGTCGGAGACTTCAATACGGCCTTATCGCCTTTAGATAGATCCACAAGAACAAAACTCAACAAGGAAACACTGACTCTGAAAGAAGAAATTGAAGAGAGAGGCCTAATAGACCTATACAGGGCCTTATACCCCAAAAAGAAAGAATACACATTCTTTTCCAGTGCACATGGAACATTTTCTAAAATAGACCATGTACTGGGCCCCAGAACATACCTCAATAGAATCGGAAAAATAGAAATTGTATCAACCATCTTTTCAGACCACGATGCGCTGAAGATAGAAGCTAACCACTCACCGACACGGAGAAACAAATCAAACACCTGGAAATTAAACAATTCAGTGTTGAACAATGAGTGGGTCAGGAAGGAAATCAAGGAAGAAATCAAAAGATACTTAGAAACAAATGAGAATGAAGACACGAGCTACCAAATCCTATGGGATGCTGCCAAAGCTGTGTTAAGGGGAAAATTTATAGCTCTCCAAGCATTCCTCAGGAAGGAATAAAGGGCCCACATAGATAGCTTGACTTCACGACTCAAGACCTTAGAAAAGGACCAGAAAAAGGACTCCAAACCAGACCGAAGGAAAGAAATAATAAAAATTAGAGCAGAAATTAATGAAATCGAAACCAAAAAACAATCCGAAAGATCAATGAAACAAAGAGTTGGTTCTTTGAGAAAATAAATAAGATTGATAAAGCGCTAGCAAGACTCACAAAGAAAGAAAGAGAGAAAACTCTAATAAATCGAATCAGAAATGAAAAGGGGGACATCATAACAGAAACCAGTGAGATTCAAAAGATCATTAGAGACTACTTTGAAGGTCTTTACGCCACAAAAAAGGAGAACCTAAAAGAAATGGATGGATTCCTTGATTCCTACAATCTCCCAACACTGAAGAAAGAAGACCTGGAATACCTGAATAGACCCATCAATGTTAAGGAAATTGAAACTGTAATCAAAAACCTCCCCAAAAACAAAACCCCAGGCCCAGATGGTTTCACTGGCGAATTCTTCCAAACATTTAAAGAAGACCTATTGCCTGTTTTCCTCAAACTTTTCCAGGAAATTGAAAAAACAGGAACTCTCCCAAACAGTTTCTATGAAGCATACATCTCCCTAATACCGAAAGCAAACAAAGACACCACTAAGAAACAAAATTACAAACCAATATCCCTGATGAACACCGATGCAAAGATTCTCAACAAAATATTAGCAAATAGGATCCAACAACTCATCAAAAAGATCATACATCATGACCAAGTGGGATTCATTCCGGCGATGCAAGGATGGTTTAACATTCAGAAATCAATCAACATAATCCATCATATCAACAAAAGTAAAGATAAAAACCATATGATCATATCAATAGATGCAGAGAAAGCATTTGACAAGATCCAACATCTGTTCATGATGAAAACCCTCACCAAAATGGGTTTTGGAGGAACTTTCCTCAAGATAGTCAAAGCTATCTACCACAAGCCTACGGCAAGCATTATCCTCAACAGAGAAAAACTAAGGGCCTTTCCTCTAAGATCAGGTACAAGACAAGGATGCCCACTCTCACCACTTCTCTTCAATATAGTACTGGAAGTACTTGCGATAGCTGTTAGACAAGAAAAAGAGATTAAGGGCATCCAGATAGGAAAGGAAGAAATCAAACTCTCACTATTTGCAGACGATATGATACTATATCTAGAGAAGCCTAAAGCCTCTACTAAGAAACTCTTAGAAACAATAGACTTATACAGTAACGTTGCAGGCTACAAAATCAATACCCAAAAATCCATGGCCTTCCTATACACAAACAATGAGGCAGAGGAAAGGGACAAGAAAAAAGCAATCCCATTCACAATTGTGCCCCAGTAAATCAAGTAACTCGGAATCAGCTTAACCAAGGAAGTAAAAGACCTCTTCAAAGAAAACTATAAAACACTACTCCATGAAATCAAAGAGGACATGAGGAAATGGAAACATATACCCTGCTCGTGGATAGGGAGAATCAATGTCGTCAAAATGGCAATACTCCCCAAAGCATTATACAGATTCAACGTGATCCCTAGTAGTATACCCATGACATTCTTCAAAAAAATGGATCAAGCAATCCTAAAATTCATATGGAACAACAAACGCCCACGGATAGCTAAAACAATTCTTGGGAAAAAGGTGATGGGAGGCATCACCCTCCCCAACCTCAAACTTTACTACAAAGCAGTAACAATTAAAACAGCATGGTACTGGAACAAAGGCAGAGCCATAGACCAATGGAACAGGGTGGAATATCCCTACACACAACCCCAAATGTATGATCATCTAATCTTGATAAGGGAGCAAGAGATGTGAAGTGGAGCAAGGAAAGCCTCTTTAACAAATGGTGCTGGCACAACTGGACAACCGCATGCAAAACAATGGGCTTAGACCTCGACCTGACACCATGCACAAAAGTCAGATCAAAATGGATTAAAGACCTCAACAGTAGACCACAAACCATAAGGTACATTGAAGACAAGGTCGGCAAAACCCTCCACGACATTGAAGATAAAGGTATCTTCAAAGGTGACACGGAACTAAGCAATCTAGTCAAAACAGAGATCAACAAATGGGACTACATTAAACTAAAAAGCTTCTGCACCGCAAGAGATACAGTGACCAGAATACAAAGACTATCCACAGAATGGGAAAGGATATTTACACAATACCCATCAGATAAGGGGTTGATATCAATGGTATATAAAGCACTGGTTGAACTCTACAAGAAGAAAACATCCAACCCCATCAAAAAATGGGGCGAAGAAATGAACAGAAACTTTACCAAGGAAGAAATACGAATGGCCAAAAGGCACATGAAAAAGTGCTCTACATCACTAATCATCAGAGAGATGCAGATCAAAACAACCACGAGATACCACCTCACACCACAGAGACTAGCACACAGCCAAAAGAACAAAAGCAACTGCTTTTGGAGAGGATGTGGGGAGAAAGGGACCCTTCTACACTGCTGGTGGGAATGCCGACTGGTTCAGCCCTTCTGGAAAACAATATGGACGATTCTCAAAAAACTAGAGGTTGAGCTCCCATTTGACCCAGCAATACCATTGCTGGGAATATATCCCAGAGATGCAAAAAAGTATAATCAAAACGACATCTGCACATGTATGTTCATTGCAGCACTGTTTACAATAGCCAGAATCTGGAAAAAAACCCGAATGCCCTATAATGGATGACTGGTTGAGGAAACTTTGGTACATCTATACAATGGAATACTATGCAGCTGTTAGGAAAAAGGAGGTCATGAATTTTGTATTTAAGTGGATCGGCATGAAAAGATTCATGCTGAGTGAAATGAGTCAGAAAGAGAGAGACAGACATAGAAAGATTGCACTCATCTATGGCATATAAAATAACAGAGTGGGAGACTAACACCCGAGAATCGTAGAAATAAGTACCAGGAGGTTGACTGCATGGCTTGGAGACTGACCTCACATTCTGGGGAAAAGGCAACTCAGAGAATGGATCACCAACTATAATGTAGTTGAAGGCCATGCGGGGGAAGGGAGTTGCCGGCTGAATGAGGGCTAGAGACTGAGCACAGTGGCCACTCAACACCTTTATTGCAAACCTCAACAGCTAATTAGAGAGAGAGAACAGAAGGGAATGCCCTGCCACAGTGGCAGGGTGGGGTGGGGGGAGATGGGATTGGGGAGGGTGGGAGGGATGCTGGGTTTACTGGTGGTGGAAAATGGGTACTGGTAAAGGTATGGGTTCCCGAACTTTGTATGAGGGAAGCATAAGCACAAAAGTGTATAAATCTGTAACTGTACCCTCACGGTGGTTCACTAATTAAAAATAATTAATTTTAAAAAATTAAAAAAAGAAACTTTGTAAATCACAGTGCCTTAATTAACATATATATATTAAAAAAATAAGATAGATAATTATCAACTGATGCATACTCCAGAAATTTATCACAATGTTTATCTTTTGTCAACTTTAATCTGTAGCTTTTTTCCATCAAAGTTAAAAGCCCTGTTTTGTATGTTGTTGGATAAAGATACTTTTTTCACGTATATTTTTATCTTACTGGTAAGCTATTGGTCAAGCATATTAAGAAAGGCAAACATGGTCATTAAAATATTATCAACGTTATATAATGTTTCATAAATTCTATTAGTAATTATCAGTAATAGGTCTTTTTGTCTAATAAATATTACAGATTTTGCTTTGTTTTGGGGATGTACCCATCTATGCTCAGAGCTTTCTCCTGGCCCTGAGATCTGGGACCACTTGTTATAACTCAGGGAAGTGTATGGGGTGCCAGGGATGAAACCAATGTTGGCCACATACAAGGCAAGTGCTCACCAGCAGTAGCATATAAGTTATCCCACAAATAGTTTTTAAAATAAAAATATCTCTGAATATTTTCAGTTGAAAATAATTATTATGTATTTAAATACTACCTTTCTTTTTCTGCCTTCAGAAGCAAAAACCATCTGTTGCTCTGAATTTTTCCACTACTTATCTGTTCATTTCTGAAAGTGCTTATATTGCTTTTTTTAAATTTATTGACTGTAGACATCATTTACTGGCTTTAGATTGGAGAATTTAATTCATTTAAGGAGCATTTTCCTGCCCTTTCCTCCCAATAGTGATTTAGTTGCTCACAGATACTTCTCTAGTTGCTGTGGCAACTTTATACCGTTGATTTGAAAGAGTTACTCTTCATCAGTAACAAGAAGCACTGAATACTCCTGGCTTGATAAATGCAGACTTTACACTCTATGCTTCTCTCCATCCTACACTATCTGCATGTTCCATCAGCTCTGCATTCACTTTTATATAATCAGTCTGGAGAATATTTATTTTTTATAGCATATAGCCAATATCTGAAATGGGTAAATTTGAACCCAAGCCAGGAGTAACCCTGTGCATGACCAGGTGTGAGCCAAAAAGCAAAAACAAACAAACAAACAAACAAAAAAACCCACTGCTTTGAAATGAGTAAATTAGGGAAGTTTAACATGCATAAAAATTCCTCTTATATCTTCTCTTACCTTAAATGTTATCTAAAGTTTTTCAAAATGTTTAATCATATTTTAAGTCATCCTTTACTCCAAGACAGCTGACTCCCAAATATTATATGAACTCCTCTCATTCAGGTATTGTGGACGTGTCAGCTTGATACATAAGAGTCCCTGTATGGGTACTTGGATAGAATTTGCTATTTTTCAAATCCTATATCTTTCCTCTTCTATGCTTTATGTTCATTTCTAAACACTTCAAAAATCAGTATGTAGCATACAAATTTTCTGAGATCATACCTGTCTGAAAATGACTTTATTTTACTTTCATATTTGATTAGTAGTTTGGCAGGGTATAATTTCTAGACTGGAAATAATTTTCTCCGAGGAATTTTAAGGTGTGGTTACATTGTCTGTTAGTCATCAGTGCTGTTGAGGAAAATGCTAACATTGCCTGGGTGTACTCCTTCTAAAGTGAGCTGTATTTTCCTTTAGGAATCTAAGGAATATCATTTTATATCACCTGTAATCTTCACTTTTATTTTATTTTATTTTTTGCTGGAGGCACACCTGGCTATGTGAGTGTGCTCAGGGATCACTCCTGGTGCTGCTTAAGAGATCATATGTGGCGTACAAGGGATTAAACCTAGGTTGCCTGCATGCAAGGCAAACATGCTACCCATGGTACTATCGCTCAGGCCCTCACTTTATTTTTTTTAACCAGAACCAGAGACATATTATGTGGGGAAGGCACTTGCTGTGCATGTGGCCAACCCAGTCGATCTCCAGCACCTCACATGGTCCAGGAAGCCCATCCAGGAATAAAAACTGACACAGCTGTATTCAGTCCAAAAACAAACAAACAAACAAAAAATAAAAGTAAAAATCAAAACTTCTAACAGTTTGAGATTGGAAAGATCTCTCTCTTTCAGTCAACACTTCCACTTTCTCTTTGTCTTACATTCTGAGTGTTTGCTTCAAAATGTTTCCTAAGATTTAATTTATCTTATTTTCCAAATTGTGCTTTTTATAATCTAACTTTTTCTAATTTCCTTATTGTCCTTCCTTTAAAAATCTAGCTTAAACATGTATATATCCAAATTCATCAAATTTCCTAAATATGCTTTTTTAATGTGTGAATTGTAATTCAATTAATTGATTTTTATATAAATAAGACTGTTCATTTCTCCCCATGTCTATGATTAATTAACCTCTTGCTTTTTAATCCTTCTGAAATATTTTGCTTGGTGACTGTTTTGCTTTACCCTTGTCAATGTTGAAAATATCTTTCTCCAATTGGCAGTCAATAACTCTTAGCACAAAACTCAAAGCATGTTAGTCTTTCCATTGAGAAAGAACACTACCTAGACATTTTGGCATAGACCAGAAGCTGTATCTATTGTCTGTTTCTCTCTTTGACTTCATTTCATAAATTGTTTCTCTCATTCAGCAAGTCTTACAAAGACAGCTTTTTTTTTCATGGTTTTAGAAAATGCCAAACACATTTCTGTTTTGTGGCTCTGTTTACTTTTGCCTGGAATTCATTGTCTCTACTTTACTGCAAAGCTGGTGTCTTCTGAATTTTAAGGTTCCACTTGTGGATTATATTTTCTGTAGAATAGATAAGTTAAACAAAGTCTGACTTTTTCCTAGTTAGAAAACTATGTGATGCTTAATAAATATATGCCATCTTCCCTATTTTCACTTATTCATTCCAAAAATATTGATAAACACCTGCCACATACCACACAGATCAGATCTCTATGAATGTTCCATTATTGTGAAGCTTACACCATCCCTTTTCATTTTGGGTCAACAATATTAGGAAGTGCTAGTATGTGTTAATGAGAATTTTGCCCTCTATTATCTTCATAATCTCTCACATGACAAAGTTGTCTCTGCTTTGTTTCTTCTAAGTCTTCAATCAAACTTAAATATTTTCATTTGCAATAAGCATTTTGCATATAAGGCGCAGCTGCTGTTTTCTGGGTAAGGTTATGTTTGTCATTTTTCCATGTAGTGATTATTGCTCAGTATTTCATAAAATTTCCCATGTGTTTTCACACTAGGCCATACTGGAACAAGACTGTAATATCCTGAATGTATTTTTACTCATCACATTAACTTATTTTTTCAAGTGGCATCATATGAAGTCTCATGTTGAGGTTCTCAAATCTCCCCACATGTTTCCATTAAATTATATCATTTTAATGGTTTGTTTTTGCAAATTACTTTGTGTACCTTCATTCCGGATTCACTAAAATGCTAAACATAGTTGAGGAAAAAAAAATGATACCTACATACTATCCTCCCATATTTTCTATGATTTTAAATGGGCAACAGTGTAATAATAGAGAACATCTTCAACTTTCTTCTGGAATTTGAATAATGTTGAATGCTAACCATTATGTAAAACATGTTTGCATTCAACTCCTCATTAAAAATGAAGTTTTGAAAATATTGACATCTGGGCTTTATGCTTGTGTGCTTGTACCATCTGGTAGATGTTATTTCCTTGTAGAATAAAAGAATTACATAATATTCTAGGAAGGCACACATAACCATAAATATAGAACAAAATGAAAAGAACAAATTGGTCACTTAATTCCAAATCCATATTTATTAATTACCAAGTAATGAATATAAACATCTGAAATTTATAACCCCTGAGACAAACTAAGTCAAATTCTTAAATACACAAATGTTTAATTCTTATTAATAGTGATATTTTATGCTATAGACTAACATTTTATGTTCATGTTACAACTCAGAAAAATTTTATCAGAATATATTAATGTATCTTTAAACTTTAAATAGTTTATTTTCATTCAGTAATTCTTGGGTTTAGGCCACACTTACCATTGTGTGGGTTATTATTGTGTGGAGTGCTCAGAGGTCTCACCTAGTGGTGCTTTGATTTGCTGAGGATTAAACTTTGCATTCCCGAATGCAAAGCATGTGCTCCAGGTCTTTTAGCCATTTCCTTGCCCTCATACAGTATATTTTGTTTTGGTTTGGTTTGTTTTTGGGGGGTGACCATACCTGTGTTCAATGCTTTATGCTGGCTTTTTCTTACTGCTGGTGGGGAGACCATACGTGGTGCTAAATATTGAACTGAGGTGGGCTTTGTGCCAGTGCCAGTTGTTTTATTTACACTGTATTATCTGTCTGATCCTAATACAGTATTTTAAACAAAAGCAATAGTTCTAAGTTGTTACATGTAATCCTGTGAGTATATGAACACTGTGTTCAGTTTTAGATGAACCAGTGTTTTGAAAGTAAGTGTTCCTAGGAATTGGTCTTAATTTCATAAGAATTGTTATGGTTTTATTTATTCCTTTCACACAAATCAATAAGAACTGAGGCTTAAAAACATTCCTAAACATTTATGTGGAAAACCATGAAAAAGAAATGTACCAAATTATTATGTAAGGTTGACAGGCTAGTGTTTTTTTTTTTCTCACATTTTACTTTCCTTAAAATGTTTATATAAACCTGTGTTTCCTTTGGCAAGTTTACCTACCTCAAGTTAATTCATGTAGTTTTTGTTGGTCACAAATCTATCCCATATCACCAAAAAGTGAGTCTGTGTAGCTTATCTACACAAAAGATTTAATCTCTTCTTTTTTTACCATCAGGTATGAGGATTAACTTGATTTAAGTTGGAATAACGTGCCTACAGTATCCCTACAGCTATTGCTGAACTAGAAAAGAAAATCCAGTATTTACTGTGATTATCAAATCTATAGGAAATAAACCAGAAGTGTTAGACAAACTATTTTGTGATCACTTAAAAAAGCACTAAAATAAATTGTTAAAAAAACAAATAAAAATATAAAGTTGAGAGATAGCAATATATTATTTTTGAGAACATCAATTAACTATATGAATCTCGCCTTATCTGAAGTTCTATTTCTGGACCCTTCAGTTGTATGAGTCAATTCAGTAATGCTTTTTTCTTCCTAAGTTCATTTTTGAGAAGTATAGCAAATTTTGTTTGAAAGTTTTGAGGAAGAAGGGTGCGGGGAGGGGAGAGACATATACACAGACAGACAGACAGAGACAGAGAGTGAGAGAGACAGAGACAGAGACACAGAGAATAAGGCACTCATTGCACTCATTTGTGGAATATAAAGTAACAATGGGAGACTAGCACCAAAGAGTAGTAGAACTAAGTCCCAGGAGGTCTGTTGCATGGCTTGGAAACTGGCCTCACATGCCAGGGGGGCGGGGAAAGGCAGCTGAGATACAGAAGGGAACTGCAAGTGGAGGATCTTGGGAGGACTCATTTGGGTTGAAAGATGTGTGCTGAAAGTTGACTAGAGACAGAGCCTGGAGACCACTCAATACCTCTGTTGCAAATTACAACACCCAAAAGGAGAGAGAACAAGGGGGAATGCCCTGCCACAGAAGCAGGGTGAGGTGGTGGGGGATGGAGAGGGGGCGGTGGGAGGGATACTGGGAACATTGGTGGAGGGATGGGCACTGGTGGAGGGATGGGTCAACAATCACTATATGACTGAAATGCAAACACGAAAGTTCATGAACTTGCAACTGTACCTCACGGTGATTCACTAATAAAAAATTTTAAAAAAAAGAGTAACTGTAAATCACAGTGCTTTTTTTTTTGAGTCACTCCCAGCAATCTGGCAATGCACAGGGGTTACTCCTGGCTCTGCAATGCTCAGGGGACCAAATGGGATGCTGGGGATCGAACCCAGGTCAGCCGTGTGCAAGGAAAATGACCTACCTGTTGTACTATCGTTCCAGCCCAATGCTTTAAGAAAAAATTGTGGGGCCAAAGAGAGAGAGAGAGAGAGAGAGAGAGAGAGAGAGAGAGAGAGAGAGAGAGAGAGAGAGAGAGAGAGAGAGAGAGAATACCGGTGTTTCCATAACGGAGAGGGAGTCCCAGCATTATATATGAAACTATGAAAGTACACATCTCAAGAGAGGAGATGAGGGTGACACTTGTGTTCGGGTACCACATATGCTCCACAACAACACACATACACAGGCAGTACATGTTGCTCAGGCAGCATATGTACATGCTTTCTGTTTTCAAGTTGACTTTTACAGAGTTTTTCCCAAGCTTTCCCATTTTCATTTTTAGCTTTCTACCTAGGTAAGAGTCATTGCTTGGTTGTCAAGGGGGTAAGAGTTGGGAGTAGTTGGTGGTCTTTGATATTCCTTTCCACGTCTTTGTTACTGCTAGAATTTCTCTAAGATCAGGGTCCAGCCTTTTATGTGCTGGCATCAAGGAAAGGCCTTATCAGGCCTTAGTTCTGTGTCCACAAAATGGGTTTCTACAGCCTTGGGGCTACTGCCTCTATTACTTCTCAGGAGTTCATTGCTGTGGAGGAGCTTCCTGAGCTCATTTTTAAAAATTTGAATTCTGCTTATTTGAAATGGAAATTTCCTGATTGATATAATTACATTGCAACTCTTCAAACTCTTAAAGTCTCCCCAAACATGAGCAATTACCTGAACAAACTTTCAGAAAGAACATTTATATGGTCATGCATAGCTATTTTTAGCTTCCAATTAGTCCCTCCCCAAATATAGTAAGGATATACTGAAATAAGTGCCAACTCAACTGTACTTGATTAATTACAATAACAATTTTAAAAGCTGCAGTTCTTTTTTTAAAAGGTGATGATATAAGTAATCTGTAGATGAAGTTTTCGACTGGAGCAGTGGCCAAAAAACCAAGTCTCCTAGACCAAACCTAGCCCACCAGCTGTTTTTGTAAATACTTTTATTGGAACACAGCCTCATCTTCCTTCACTGCCAGATTTTTATGCTATAGTGGCTAAGTTGAGTAGCAAAGACAGAGATTCTATCACCTGTGAAGTCTCCAGTATTTACAATTGGACACTGCAGGGAAAGTTTGCTGACATAATCACTAGTTGGTAGGACACCTACTAAAACTCGTACTATGAAATAAAAAAAATGTGGCCTTTATGTGCTTCATAACTAGCATCTCTCAGCTCTCCAGATTCAAGGTTCAATACTATGTGGCAATGTGAGTTTTCATGCATCTATATGAACATTCAATGCTGACAAGTGGAGAAAGAAACCAGAGTCTGTGTAACTACTTGCCACCTTCTTATTTCAGGATGAACTGAGTTCCAGCATTCCTTGAAATTAGGACCATAACATATGATAGAAATGATGTGTTCCACCATTTCTAAACTGATTTGGAACCCCCCTCAAATAATGTGATTAACCCCTTTGACCTGCTTGATAGAAAATAAATGTAAGCTTACAAGTCACAAATTTGACCAGGCACAACTGTAAGATAGAAAAGACCTGGGCATTTACATCCTCTGTTGGAGAATAATTTCCCAGAATTAAAAAAAAAGAAGTTGGATGCTTAGGTGAGTGTTAATAAGATTGTTCTCATCTTTGCAACAATCTACATTTTAGAGTTTTCAACAGTGTTATCTTAGTATAGAAGTCACCAAATCTTCAAGGTTTTCTGTTTGTTTTGTTTTGTTTTTTTAGGGGTCATACCCCGAGGTTCCCACAGCTTTTTCTGGCTCTGTGCTCAGGAGTATACCCCTGGTGGAGCTCAGGGGATCAAATGTGATGCTGGTGATCAAGATGGGGTGAGCTGAAGCAGCTACAAACAAGCCAAGGGCCTTAGTTCCTGTGCTCCAGCCCCCAAGCTTTAAAAAGCATTTCTCCTTGTCATTTTACAAGTATTATTGCCAAGGGATTTGGGAAAAAAAGAAATATTGGGTGATAAACAAACAAAAACTGTTTAGTGTACCTTTAAGAGTGAAGCAGAACTAAGTACATTTATCTAAGTCTGAGAACAGACGACTGGATAAAGAAACCATGGTGCATCTATACAATGGAATACTTTGCAGCTACCAGGAAAAATGAAATAATGAAATTCACTTATAAATTGATTGATATGGAGAGTATAATGTTGAGTGAAAAGAGTCAGAAGGAGATGGACAGAAATAAAATAGCACTCATTTGTGGGATATACAAAACATAGTATGAGACTATTATCAAAGGAAAATAAAAATGAGGGCCAGGAGGACTGGCTTATAGTTGGAAAGTTGCCACAAGTGGTGGGGAGAGGGAAGTTAGGATAGGGAAGGGACCACTATGAAATGATATTTGGAAATGGTCACTCTGGACAAGAATTGAATGCTGAAAGTATGTAAAGGGTTATACATGATAATGTTTCAGTACCTGTACCATAGACCCTAATGCCCAAAAGGAAGGAGGAAGAAAGCAAGATATATATATATACATATATATATACATATATCTTCATATACACACATATATATCTCTATCACTGTATCACTGTCATCCCATTGTTCATCGATTTCCTCGAGCAGGCCCAAGTAACGTTTCCATTTGTCCCAGCCCTGAGATTTTAGCAGCCTCTCCTTACTCATTTTTCCCAACGATTGGAGGCTCTTTTCAGGGTCAGAGGAATGAGATGTTATTGTTACTGCATTTAGCATATCAAATATGCCACGGGGAGCTTGCCAGGCTCTTCTGTGCAGGTGGATACTCTCAGTAGCTTGCCAGTATCTCCAAGGAATATTACATATATATATATATATATATATATTTCCCTTTATGATGATTGTTGCGTGGCTGCTTCCCAGCTGTGTGGTCCAGGAATATGTTCACTCATGCATGAGGCTCAGCCCAAGCGTGTGGGAAAGTGGCCTGGAGCATGGCAGCGGTGGGGCGGTGGAAGTTGGCTGCCAGGGCTGGGTCCCTTGGGGAGGGGCGGTCTCTCACCCGTCCCCCTATGGGGCACCGCTGGTGCGGAGTCCAGTGGCATGGTTCTGGGGGCCTCATTTTATGCTCCGTTCCGGGAGGAGCAGCCATGAGTTCTGGATGGTGGCCGATGACATTATCTGGCTCCAGCAGACTTGAGGGACCATATGATGCACCAGGGATTAAACCTGGATCTACAGCATGCAAATCAAGCACCTGCCTGCTCTACTGTCTCTCTTGCCCGACATTACGAGTCTTACTATTATTTAAAGTTAAATCAGCGGCTACAAAAATATATTAATAAATTTAAATAAATGTTATAACTGTACCGTTCTATATCAGCATGTCGTCTATGGTCCTGATGCTTTATTTATATGCTAACCAATATTTAATATTTATTTTATTACTAAGCAAACACAAAATTACAATTAAGAAGTAGGACTAGAGAATTCAATTGCTGCTATGCTCACAGCTGATCTCCACAGGTTTGGATGAGCCTCATCCGTGAGTGAAACTCCTGAAAAACTCAGATATGCGAGTTTTGAGACCAAAATCTTCCCAGCTCGCACAGTCAGGAATGGACCACCTCCTCCCATCTCCCCTCCCTGTGCTTCTAGGATCCTGGCAGTCATGCCCATAAGCTGCTTCAGGCACTATCTAAGCTCATTAATGGCCATGTGCCAGAGACTCACAAAAAAATCTTGTAAGAAAGCAAAAAGCTGTAGATAGGCCTCTGACCCAAGAGTCACCATCCAGTTAGAAACTTAACTCCAGCTGTATCAACCTATTTAAAATTTTAGAATTTCTAGAGTACACAACCTCAGCAGCCGCACAACATCACATACTCTACACCACTGATATACCAGGAGTGGTAGCACACCACATTGGACAGAGTGTAAAGTAGAAGGCAACTGATCTTCATTAAAACATATATATATATATATATTTATACACATACACACATATATGCATGTATATACATATATATCACTGTATCATTGTCATCCCATTGTTCGTCGATTTACTCAAGCGGGCACCAGTAACGTCTCTATTACACTCAGCCATTAGCAGCCTCTCCTTACTTCTCTTTCCCAATGGAAAGGTTCTTTCAGGGTCAGGGGAATGAGACTTATTGTTACTGTTTTTGGCATATCGAATACGTAGTATGCCAGACTCTGCTGTGCGGGCGGGATACTCTCGGTAGCTTGCCGGGCTCTCCGAGAGGTATGTATATATATGTTACTGTATTTGGGATATGAATACACCATATCCACATGGTGAGCTTGCAAGGCTCTCCCATGCGGGCAATAAACTCTTGGTAACTTGTCAGGTTCTCCAAGAGGGAGAACAAGTCTATTAACAGCTGCGTGCTTCTGGGAGCTTGGTCTCAGAATGTTGGTCTGAGAAGTCTCTGGATGTTGGCATTGGTGGGATTACATGGCTCCGGGCGCATATACATATCTTATATATATACATATATAATATGTATATATATATATAAGCACACAAGATTCAACCTGTAACAGCATGTTAGAAAATCTCTTACACAAAGGTTTAATGGCTCCAGGCTGAAGTATAACAGTCTTCACACACATTCTTATAAGGAAACGTTGATCAATTTTTGTGGGTTATTGATAACAAACAATACAAAATGAATTACTTATAGGGCCTACTATTGGAGTAGGTTTGGGTGGTAAATGTGGTGGTAGGGAATTCAAAATATTGGTGGTGGAAAGGTGCAGTGGTGGTGCTGTTGGAATACTGAATGTAATAAATTACTGCGAACAACATTATGAAAATAAAATAAAATGTTAAAAAAAGAAATAGAGCTAAAATAAGAAACTTGACTGTTCTTTTCGCAGCATACTTTCCTCAAAGATGTTTTATATGCAGTCAAGATTGGAAACTATATCCAGTCTCTAACATAAAACTCTAAAAATCTACAAATAAAAAATACTTCCGCTCAGATAATGGTGTCCAATCCATCAGGCATTTGTTGCTTAAACATAATAACAACTAAATTAATATTCAACAGTGTAGTCATTAGTAGGGCACGGCTATTTGAACATTATTCTGCCTGTATCTTTTAGGGTGTTTCAGGATGAGAATAACTTTTCCATCAGTAAACTGGGTGTGCAGTAGGATGGGGCTCACCCTGTCTCTGGCTAGTTGTTTTCAAGGATATGAACCTTCTGCCTCAGACTTAAAGTACAATTGATACTTCTATCATCAATACTACTAGGTCTCAGGACTCTAGACCGAGACTGTAACTACATCATTGGCTTGCTTATATCATTCACATAGCATTGGCTTTAAATCTTAGAATTTCTCAGATTTAAGGTTTCTTATCTCGAGTGAAGAATGCGGGCCATCCCAGCAGCACCACAAGCCAAAGAATGCTCTGAACCCCAGACCAGGCCAACAACACTGGGGTGCCAGACGGAGAAGGTACAGCCAGCACGCCTTCTCCAGATGGAGCCCCGACGACACTGAACTTCTGCTAACACGGCTCTGGTATGCAGGACTGGACATCTCCAACCACGCGGCCGCTTATGCGGCCACTGGAATGGCTCCACCACTCCTGAGCATCCATTATCCCAGAGGCACATAAACCAATCTCAGAATGCAGCGGCTGCTGGCAGATATACTCCTGAACTCTGAACTAAACTATAGCCCCGTGCAGCCCCGGGAGGGGAAGGGTTTCTCCTTTTCCCCCCTGCAACAGCATGGCAACCGCCACCGTTCTGAACCAATTGGACAGAGAAGTAGGAGTTTGCAGTGATGGGACATTGATGCATGGGGAATCTTGTGATCGTGGAGGCAGAACCGGCCCTGCCTCCTGCCCAAATGAGACCCTGAGTGGTAGCCCATGGACAGCTCATCCGCTCCTGAACAGCCATGATCCCAGCACCACAGAAACAAATCTTGGAATGCAGCAGCTGCTGGCAGAAATGCCTCTGGACTTAATACCAGAATTCCAAATCTGGGAGGTCGCTTTTGCAACCGTGCAACATCATATGCTCTTTGTTACCAACAATAGAAAACATACAATCTAATGATGTCATTCTGACAGGTCTGACTGTTGGGGATAAAACACCAAATAGTGATAGTGAATTTCCTGTCAAAAATTGAATGTAATCAAAGTAAGGAAAGAGTAAAGTGATAATCATCTGCCACACAGGCAGAGGGAGGTGGGGGGGGTATGCTGGGGTTATTAGTGGTGGAACATGTGCACTGGTGAAGGGATGGGTGTTTGAGCATAGTATGACTGAGACTCGATCCTAAACACCCTGTAACTGTTCTCATGGTAACTCAATTAAAAATTAAAAATATATATTGTGATATTGTAACCAAAACATGAAAGCTTGTAACTATCTCACGGTGATTCAATGAAATTTAAAAAATAAATAAATAAATAAATAAAATAAATTTAAAAGATAATAATCAAATAAAAAAAATAATAAAAGATTTCTCATCTCATTTCTCCCATAAATCAATTCCATATAACAAATATCTTTTGTTTTTACTTAATCACTGTGAAATTACAAAGTTATTCATGACTGGTGTTTAGATACGCAATGTTTCAACACCAATCCCTTCACTAGTGTACCAGTGTCTACTTGGCTCAACCAATGGCTCCTTAAAAAAAAATAGGTTTTTGGTGTGTTTCTTGCAGGCAGCAGAACAGAACTAAG
Source organism: Sorex araneus (assembly GCF_027595985.1). Taxonomy (NCBI): domain Eukaryota; kingdom Metazoa; phylum Chordata; class Mammalia; order Eulipotyphla; family Soricidae; genus Sorex; species Sorex araneus. Next base: position 328,014,825 of record NC_073302.1, read on the forward strand.
CAATCTAGTGAAAACAGAGATCAACAAATGGGACTACATTAAACTAAAAAGCTTCTGCACCGCAAAAGATACAGTGACCAGAATACAAAGACTATCCACAGAATGGGAAAGGATATTTACACAATACCCATCAGATAAGGGGTTGATATCAATGGTATATAAAACACTGGTTGAACTCTAGAAGAAGAAAACATCAAACCCCATTAAAAAATGGGGTGAAGAAATGAAAAGAAACTTTCCCGAGGAAGAGATACGAATGGCCAAAAGGCACATGAAAAAGTGCTCTACATCACTAATCATCAGAGAGATGCAGATCAAAACAACCACGAGATACCACCTCACACCACAGAGACTAGCACACATCCAAAAGAACAAAAGCAACCGCTGTTGGAGAGGATGTGGGGAGAAAGGGACCCTTCTACACTGCTGGTGGGAATGCCGACTGGTTCAGCCCTTTTGGAAAACAATATGGACGATTCTCAAAAAACTAGAGGTTGAGCTCCCATTTGACCCAGCAATACCACTGCTGGGAATATAGCCCAGAGATGCAAAAAAGTATAATCGAAACGACATCTGCACATATATGTTCATCGCAGCACTATTTACAATAGCCAGAATCTGGAAAAAACCCGAATGCCCTAGAACGGATGACTGGTTGAGGAAACTTTGGTACATCTATACAATGGAATACTATGCAGCTGTCAGAAAAAAAGGAGGTCATGAATTTTGTATTTAAGTGGATCGGCATGAAAAGTTTCATGCTGAGTGAAATGAGTCAGAAAGAGAGAGACAGACATAGAAAGATTGCACTCATCTATGTTATATAGAATAACAGAGTGGGAGACTAACACCCAAGAATCGTAGAAACAAGTACCAGGAGGTTGACTCCATGGCTTGGAGGCTGGCCTCACATTCTGGGGAAAGGGCAACTCAGAGAAGGGATCACCAACTATAATATAGTTGAAGGCCATTCGGGAGAAGGGAGTTGCAGGCTGAATGAGGGCTAGAGACTGAGCACAGTGGCCACTCAACACCTTTATTGCAAACCACAACAGCTAAGTAGAGGGAGAGAACAGAAGGGAATGCCCTGCCACAGTGACAGGGTGGGGTGGGGGGAGATGGGATTGGGGAATGTGGGAGGGATGCTGGGTTTACTGGTGGTGGAGTATGGGCACTGGTGAAGGGATGGGTTCCCGAAATTTGTATGAGGGAAGCATAAGCACAAATGTGTATAAATCCGTAACTGTACCCTCATGGTGATTCATTAATTAAAAATAAATAAATTTATTATAAAAAATAGGTTTTTGAACTGTGGTTTACAGTACTGTTGGTGATAGATGCATAACACATTACCAACTTTAAGCACCACCTCCTCCTCCTGGTTGAATGCTTCCCTCCACCATAGGTGTTGCCCCCTCCCTCTCCTATCCCCAAGCCGCTTCAAGTGGCATGTTCCTACTGAATATCAATCCTCATTTTCTTCATTTCCATTTTCTTTAGGTATCTGTTATTCTTTATCTGTTATTCTTTATCTGTCATTTCCATTTTCTTTAGGTATCTGTTATTTTTTATCTGTTATATTTCTTTAGGTATCTGTTATCACTTGCAGTGCCTGGGAAGCTACCTGTGATGTGTTTGATATCCCAAAAACAGTAGCAGTAGCAACAACAATGTGCTCTTCGTGTTCCTGGAGTGAGCAGATGCTGTTGGGCTGCACAGGAACGCGACAGGGATGAACGAAGATGTTACTGGTGCCCGCTCAAGCAATTGATGAACAATGGGATGAAAGTGATAGTGATAGTGGTCTGTATTATACCATTAAGATTTTTTATATCCTGAAATTAATATCAAAGATTTATAAGGCATTATCAGAATTTTACAAGAAAAATATTCTAATCACATCAAAAAATGGGAAGAAATGAACAGAAAATTCTTCAAAGAAGAAATATATATAGTCAAAAGGCACATGAAAATGTTCTGCATTGCTAATAATCATGGAAATGAAAATCAAAACAACAATAAGATATTTAATCACATCACAGAGCCTGGCACACATCAAAAATAACAACAACCAGTGTTCACGTGGATACAGGGAGTAAGAGACTCTCACTCACTGCTGGTAGTGAAGTCAATTGGTCCAGCCTTTCTGGAAAACAATATTGATGTTCCTAAAATATCTAGGAATTGAGCTTACATTTGATACAGAAACTTTATGTCTTAAAATATACCACAAGGACCCAAAAACAAAATGGAGGAAACAGATTTGCTCTCCTTTGTACCTTGGAATATCCACAATGGCTCAAATCTGGAAACAATCAAGATGTCCAAAGATAGATGACTTTGAAAATAGGGTTTCATATACACAATGGAATATTACTCAGTCATAAGAAAAGATTAAGTCATGAAATTTTCTGCTACATGGAGGGACCTGGAGAGTGATACTGAATGAAGTTTGTCAGATGGAGAGAGACCAACATAGAACAATAATTGTCTTTGTCTCTATCTGTCAGTTTTTTCACATTTCTTCTATTTTCTAATTAACTGGAGAACTTGAACTAATGAAAACAGTTCACACAATCACCCAAGTATTTTTGTAATCACATCAAATAAGAGAATCATAAACTAAAGAGTTAGGAAATAATTTCCAATATTTTACAATATTAAAAAATCAATAATACATGCTATTTATAAGTTGAATCCATATCCATAAGTAGTCCACAACCAAAACAAAGTCAAAACTATGTTTATGGTGTTTACATATGTTACATGAAGAGTGAGGGACAGTCATTTTATATGGCTTTTATGAATTCACAGAACAAAATAATGATAATAATAAGAAGAAGAATAGGAAGAAGAAGAAGAAGAAGAAGAAGAAGAAGAAGAAGAAGAAGAAGAAGAAGAAGAAGAAGAAGAAGAAGAAGAAGAAGAAGAAAAGGAGAAGAATAAGAAGGAGGAGGAGGAAGAGGGAAAAGAGGAGGAGGAAGACAGGAAGGAGGAGGAGGAGAAGAAGAAGAAGATGAAGGAGAAGGAGAAGAAGAAGAAGAAGAAGAAGAAGAAGAAGAAGAAGAAGAAGAAGAAGAAGAAGAAGAAGAAGAAGAAGAAGAAGAAGAAGAAGAAGAAGAAGAAGAGAAGAATAAGAAGGAGGAGGAGGAAGAGGGAAAAGAGGAGGAGGAAGACAGGAAGGAGGAGGAGGAGAAGAAGAAGAAGATGAAGGAGAAGAAGAAGAAGAAGAACAACAACAACAACAACAACATCAAGAAGAATAAGAACAAGAAGAAAAGTGAATTTACTATAGACTGCTTTGAGGTTATTCACTTGACTATAAAATCTAGAACTTCCTATATCCTTTTAATGTAGTAAAAAAAAGTCAATATAGCCTTCTCATGTTATAAAGGTATCAATAAACATCAGTGGGAGTTTTAGCCCAAGACTTAATTAATCTGGTTTATGTGTTTTTCCCCCAGGAAATCTGTCTATGGTTGCAGATTCACCAAAAGTTTAATGCAGGTATAGCCATTCATGTCTACTGTCTCTTACGTTTTCCTAGTAGACAGTAGGACAACTTACAGTGGGGCATTCACACATCAGTGTTTTCATTTGTACCATAGTACTTATGTGTCTGCTTTATATCTGCAGTGCTACTACATCATGTCCACCCAGCACAATATCAAGATCCCTTCAATATGTCTCTATTGATACTTTTCTGGGACAATTAGCTTGTGCCATCACCTAGGGGAGAAAAAAATCTTCTCCAAATATGAATTCTTTAGACATATAGTTAAAAGCTTTTAATATTTATAACATTAATTGTAATATGGTAACTTCTATATATATTTTCAGATACCTTTCCTAAAGATTCTCATTCAAGGCATCTGATATATGACTTAGGTATCTCCATTCTAACAAGTAATGATTCTGATATAGAGGGTGTGAAAATCTACATTGTGAGAAACAATTGCTCAATTTCCTACTTCTAACATGACACATATAACTATCAGTTAGTTTCTACTGCATATTAACAAAACGTAGTATTTCAGTAGCTTATAACAATAAATATTTATGCAAATGACTGAAATCCTGGATTAGCTCTGTGGAGAAAGTCTGTGCTTGCTTCTATGCATTGGGTGGGTTAGCTATTGTGCCCATCCACACTGGCCTTATATGACACAAACAGGCACTTTTCATGTTCCATGGAGTAGCTCATTCAGTTCTCAGTGATTAGGCAAAGATGTGAAAGAAAACTCAGAAACAATGCACTAGGTCTCCAGAGATTGAAGTTTAGAACACTCTGCAGTTCCTTTACCTTGAAAGTATAGCTGAACTCAGAGTTACAGGGTAGAAAAACTTGTTCTTAGTCTTTGGTAGAAGAAAGTGTAAAGCCATCTGGAAAAGGTGGTTTTTACTATGAGAAATAAACATTGGAACCATAAACACATAATTTCCCCATAATTTCACATAACCTTTAAAAAACTAGAATGATAATTTCTCTGGACAAAAGTCAATAGTAACCCACAGATTTTACTTGTGAAAATATAGTTTGTATATATGCAGATGAAGGAACAATTCTAAGTTTACATCACATGAGAAATGGAACAGGATGCTTACTATATTTCTTATAAAGATACTTCTCTAAAATTCATGATTTTTTCTGGTATAAGTTAAAATAATAAAATGACTGTACAAATTTACAGCAAACTTAAGTATCTATGACAATAACATCTTAACAGAGTGTTAGAAACTTTTGCGTTAACTTAATAGTTAATACATAATGCCAAACACATTTACATTCATGAATTTATCTAACAAATCCAAACAATCAGGAAAAAATTACACTCCTATACATATATGCATCCAATGAGGGGCAAGCAAATTACTTAAAGCAACTGCTAATAGACTTCATGGAGGACATTGATATCAACACAGTAGAAGTCAGAGACTTCAGCACCACCTTATCACATCTTGATAAATCAATTAAACTAAAACTCAAAGGATTTCTTCTTTGGAAAGTTTCTGTTTATTTCATCACCCCATTTTTTGATTGGGTTGGCAGTTTTCTTCTTGTGGATTTCAACCAGTGCATTGTATATCCTTGATATCAATACTTTATTGGATGGGTACTGCGTAAATATCCTTTCTCATTCTGTAGATTGTCTTTGTATTTTGATCACTGTTTCTTTTGAGGTGCAGAAGCTTCTTAGTTTGAGATAGTCCCATTTATTTATCTCTGTTTTCACTTGCTTGGCAAGTGGCATGTCAGCTTTGAAGATACCATTGTCTTCAATGTCGTGGAGGGTTTTGCCAACCTTGTCTTCAATGTACCTTGGGGATTCTGGTCTGATGTTGAGGTCTTTAATCCATTTTGATCTGACTTTTGTACATGGTGATAGGTGGAAGTCTGAGCCCATTTTTTTGCATGTAGCTGTCCAGTTTTGCCAGCAGAGTTTGTTAAACGTGCTTTCCTTGCACCACTTTACATTTCTTGCTACCTTATCAAAGATTAGATGATTGTATATTTGGGGGTGTGTCAGAGTATTCAACCCTGTTCCATTAGTCTGCAGCTCTGCCTTTGTTCCAGTACCATGCTGTTTTAATGACTACCGCTTTGTAGTAGAGTTGGAAGTTGGGGAGGTTGATTCCTCCCATTTTCTTTTTCCCAAGAATTGCTTTAGCTATTCGTGGGGGCTTATTGTTCCATATGAATTTCAGGAGCGCTTGCTCCATTTCTTTGAAGGGTATCCCTATAGGGATCGCATTGAATTTGTACAATGCTTTGGGGAGTATTGCCATTTTGACAATATTAATTCTTTCAGTCCATGATCAGGGGATGTTTTGAAGAAATCCAAATGGCTGAGAGGCACATGAGAAAATGTTCAACATCACTAATCATCAGGGAGATGCAGATCAAAACAACAATGAGATATCATCTCACACCACAGAGACTGGCCCACATCCCAAAAAACAAAAGCAACCAGTGTTGTCGTGGATGTGGGGAGAAAGGGACTCTCCTTCACTGCTGGTGGGAATGCCGACTGGTTCAGCCCTTTTGGAAAACAATATGGACGATTCTCAAAAAGTTAGAAATTGAGCTCCCATTTGACCCAGCAATACCACTCCTGGGAATATATCCTGGAGAGGCAAAAAGGTATAGTAGAAATGACATCTGCATTTCTATGTTCATTGCATCACTGTTTGCAATAGCCACAATCTGGAAAAAAACAGACTGCCCAAAAATAGATGACTGGTTAAAGAAACTCTGGTATATTTACACAATGGAATACTATGTAGCTGTCAGAAAACATGAAATCATGAAATTTGTATATAAGTGGATCAACATGGAGAGTGTCATGTTGAGTGGAATGAATCCGAAAATAAGACACAGACATAGAAAGGTTTCACTCATATGTGGAATATAAAGTAGCTGAGAGGTACAAGCTTGCAATGATGCAATTTCTGGCAGATATCTCTCTGGATTTAGTTACTAAAATACTAAAGTACAGAAATCCAAAACTGTGCAGTTGCTAGTGTGGCCCCTTGACCTTATATCTCTTCATTTTCAGCAATGGAAAACAAATTATCAAATGCTTCCTTTTCAGCAGGTCCGACTTTAGGGGGGAGAAACTCCAAATAATAATAGTGAGTTTTTTTGTTGAAATATTGAATGTAATCAAAGTAAAGTGAAATTTATCAGTTATACAGGTGTGGTGGGGGGCTGGGGAGGTGGGGTGTTGGGGGGAGGTATCCTGTGATTCTTGGTGGTGGAATATGTGCACTGGTGAAGGGATGGGTGTTTGTTTGAGCATTGTATAACTGGGATTTAAAACTGAAAGCTTTGTAACTTTCCATATGGTGATTCAATAAAAGAATAAATTTTAAAAAAAACTCAAAGGAAATACTGGGTGTGAAGAAAGAAACAGAATAGAGAGGGGTAGTATATATACATGTAAGGCTTTTCATCCCCAAGAAGTTGAATAAACATGGAACACTTTCCAAGATAGACCACATGTTGGGCCACAAAACATACTTCAATAAAATAAGATAGAAACTGTATCAACTATCTTTTCAGACCATGATGCACTGAAGAAAGAAGTTAACCACACACAGAAAGTAGAGAATCAAAACATACAGCTGGAAATTAAATAGCTTGATGATTAACAATGAGTGGGTTTAGAGAGGAAATCAAAGAAGAAATCTGAAGATTCCTGGAAACAAATGAGAATGAGGACACAGACTGTCAGAGCTTGTAGGACATAGGTAAAGTATTAAGAGGAAAATTTATATCTCTACAAGCAGTCATGAGAAAGAAAGAAGGAGCCCACATGAATGACTTGACTTCATAGCTTAAGATCTTAAAAAGTGACAAACAAAAGAAGAAGAAAAAAACAGGTGAGAGGATAGAAATAATAAAACTTAGAGCAGAAGTCAATTAGCAAGAATCCCAAAAAACAATCCAAATGATCAATGAACCCAAGAGCCGGTTCTCTGAAAAAAATAAACAAGATCAATAAACCACTAGCAAAACTCAAAGAGAAAGAAAGAAAGAGAACACTTATAAACCCAATCAGAAATGAAAAGCAGATACCACAAAAGAAGCTACAGAAGCTCAAAATATTATCAGAGATTACTTTGAAAGTCTGCCATGAATCAAGAGAACCTAGAAGAAATGGGTAAGTTCCTGGATTTCTCTAGCTTTTCAAAGCCGAACCAAGAACACTTGGAATACCTGAATAGAACTATAACTATCGAGGAAATTAAAATGGTAATCAAAAATCTTCCTAGAAACAAAAGCTCAGATCCAGATGGATTCACTAGCAAATTCTTCCAAACCTTTAACGAGGACTTATTGCAAGTCCTATTCAAGCTTTTCTAGGAAACTGAAGAAACAGAACCACTCCCAAGCAGTTTCTACAAGGCACTTATCACCCTGACACCAAAAGCAGACACCACACACACAAAAAAAAAAACTACAGGACAATATGTCTGATGAACACAGATGCAAAGACTCTCAACAAAATATTAGCAAGTAGAATTCAACAACTCATCAGAAAGATCATATACCACGAACCAAGTAGAATTTATCCTAGGGATGCAAAAGTGGTTTAACATTTTCAAGTCAATCAACATAATTCATCGCATCAATAAAAGAAAAGATAAAAAACATATGATCATAGCTATAGATGCAGAGAAAGCATTTGACAAGAGCCCGCATCTGTTCATAATGAAAACTCTTAACAAAATGGGAGTCGGTGGAACTTTCCTCAACATTGTCAGAGCCTGTCACAAAGCCACAGAAAGCATTATCCTCAACGGAGAAAACTAAAGGCCATTCCTCTAAGATCAGAAACAAGACAAGTTTGCCCACTCTTGCCTCTTTTTTTCAATATAATATTGGAAATAACTGCAATAGCAGTTAAGCAAGAAAAAGATACTAAGGAAAAGATATTAAGGGTATCCAGATAGGAAAGCAATAAGTCAAGCTCTCACTATTTGCAGATGGCATGATACTATACATAGAGAACCCTAAGTCTTCTACCAAAAAGCTACTAGAAACAATAGATCTATATAGTAAAGTGGCATAACAAAATCAACACCCCAAAATTCACGACTTTCCTATATGCAAATAATGAAAGAGAAGGAAAAAAATCCAGTTAACAATTGTCTCTCAGAAAATCAAATACCTCAGAATCAAGGTAAGAATCAGTTTAACTAAGGAAGTAAAAGATCTGTATAAAGAAAATTGCAAAATGCTACTTCAAGAAATAAAAGATGACATGAGGAAATGGATACACATCCCTGCTTGTGGATAAAAAAAAAATTAACACTGTCAAAATGGCAATACCTCCCTTCACCCTCACGACAAGGAATAGCTAAAGAAATCCTTGAAAAAAAAAGAAGATGGGAGGCGCCACCTTCACCAACTTCAAATTGTACTACAAAGCAGTTGTAATTAAAACAGCATGGTATTGGAATACCATGGAAGTACTGGTCATAGCAATTAGGCAAGAAAAAGATATCAAGGGCATACAGATAGGAAAGGAAGAGGTCAAGCTATCACTATTTGCAGACAATATGATACTATACTTAGAAAACCCTGAATACTACAAAAAAGCTCCTAGAAACAATAGCTCTGTATAGTAAAGTGGCAGGCTACAAAATCAACACCCAAAAGTCCATGGCTTTTTTTTTATATTAAACAACAAAAGAGAAGAAAGAGACATTAAAAAAATAATCCTGTTCACAATAGTACCTCGGAATCAGCTTAACCAAAGAGGTGAAGGACTTATACAAAGAAAATTACAAAACACTACTTCAAGAAATAAAAGAACACTAGAAAATGGAGACAAATCCCCTGTTCATGAGTAGGGAAGATTAACATTATCAAGATGGCAATACTGTCCAAAGCACTATACAAATTTAATGCGGTCCCTATCAGGATACCCATGACATTTTTCAAAGAAATAGACAAAACACTCCTGAAATTTATATAGAACAATAGACCGCCATGAATAGCTAAAGCAATCCTGGGGAAAAAGAAGATGGGTGGATCACCTTCCTCAACTTCAACTTGTACTACAAAGCAGTAATAGTTAAAACAGCATGGTATTGGGCTAGAGAAAGAACCGCAGACCAATAGATCAGAGTTGAATGTTCTGTCACTTAATCTTTGACAAAGGAGCAAGAAAATTGAAGTGGAACAAGGAAAGCGTCTTCAACAAGTGGTGCTGGGAAAACTGGATAGCTACCTGCAAAATAATTAACTCTGATTTCTGTCTAATGCCAGGCACAAAAATCAGATGAAAGTGGATTAAAGACCTCAATATCAAACATGAATCCATAAGGGTACACAGAGTAAAATGTAGGGGGATGAACCTTAAGGGCCCCACGGTCCAGGGGTGATACAAATGGCCCCATTAGCTCCATGCAATGGAAGCCTCAGGTCCTTGAAAACTGGAAATCGCAGCACCCCTGCCTCAAAGTTGAATATCCTGGGTCTCTGAGAGCTGAGAGTCCCAGGATATGGGAAGTCCCAGCCCCCTCAGCCGAGGGAAGTCCCAAGTCCCCGAATCTGGACCATGGCCCATGTGCAGAGGGGCGTAGTCCTGAGGGCAGAGATGTGTGGTGGTAGGGGAGCTCGAAGGGTTCTCAGTCCACCTTGTGGCCTCGGGGTCAGACAGCTGTTAAAGCAAGGCCTCCTTTAATAGGTGTAACCTCTGCAGAAGCCAGTTCCATCCCCCAGGTGACAAGGGAGGGAATCTCATGGCTCTCTCATGGCTGTCCTGGGCATGATACCTTGGTCCAGAGACAACAAGGAGGGCAGCCTAGGGTACTGCAGAGGACCACGGGCCCCACAGAGTCCAGTAAGAAGGTCATCAGCCCACTGGTGCCGCCTCATGAGAGGGTCCTGCTGGAGATGCACACTCACATGTCAGACTCAGCCAGTGGCGTCAGATGGCCTAGACGGACTCTCGGGCTTGGCCTCTGGCCCCTGCGTGTTGCCAGGCAGGGAGGATTCAATGCACGTGGGCAGGATTTCAGCACAGCACCGCTGAGGGTGGGAAATACCACTGACCTCCAAGGCAAGTGCCCCAGAGAGACCCCCAGAAGCACCACTGACCCCAAAACGGATATCTTTGACCGGCTGACCGGCTGCCCCCAGGAGGCCTCCGGGTACCTGGCCAGTCAGAGAAGCTCCATCCTGAAAGCGAGCAGGACGTTGTATCATGTGCCCTTCTACTTGCCACAAAGATGACCAGCGTGGAAGGGAACAGTGGCGCCGGGGAGATCGTAGACCAGCTGTTTGTCAGGTCCAGAAACAAAAATACTTTGTCTTGGGGGAAAAAAAAGTTTACCATTTGAAAATAAGTAACTTTTTTTTTTACAATAAAATGAAAATCAATAACTTTTTATTGTTTTAAAAAAAACCCTTTAGATTCTACATTTAAACGCATGATATTCTGGTATGAGATACATTCAAGCCTAAAGCTGCTATAAAAATGGTTGAAAACATGATTTTTTCTATGTCTTAGAGAGCAATTGCGGGGCAAGAGTTTGCCACACCTGGGAGTGCTGAGGGGCTGCTTCTGGCTGCTTCTGCTTCTGCTCAGGGTACCACGTTCAGTGCTGAGATAGAACTAGAGCAGACAATATGCAAGGCTGGTTTCTTACTTCCATACTATTTTTCTGGTTTAAGAACAAACATTTTTGAAGCAGAACTGAAATACTAACAACACATTATAATGGTTTTTCTTTGCTTCTCCGATGCTTATTAGCACTATCTCTGTTTTTTATGCCTTTGTTAAACTACACAATCTAGAATCATTGAACAGTAAGGACTGCATATTCCATCTGTCTGTAAGCATGTGGAAGTAATAAAGTGAAATGACTTTCTTAAATATCTTCTTTGATAAATTTTTAAATTCAGCCTGGATTTTGTTAAAATTAATGTGGGTCAGTGAAATGTTATAAGAATATAAGATGTACCTTTATTTTAATAAATTAGTTGTCTGAGAATTGAAGCTACTGTTTATATAATATGCAAATATTTAAAAAATCCTTTTTGACACAGATAAATATGTACCAGAGTTTTGTTCTCTAAGTAAATAAAATGCAGAGAATGTAAAGATAAATTTTTAGTCTTGTGCCTTCTCTCGTCCTGAAAGACTATGAAGGGCCTCACTATGAAAGACAGCTTTTTCTTGTAAACGCACATGATCTCAGACATTTATAAAAATAGAAATTTCTGTTGAATTAAATACTCTTGACTTGGAATGTAGAAACATCCTGCTTAGTATTGCTTTTTCCATAGTTTTTACTAAATCTTTGTAGTCAAGGAAGTTTCTTTTTTAAAAAAAAAATTCTCAAAACAGGAAAGAAGGATTGATGGAATTGGGGTGTTGAAAATCGAGATTCTCATTTTTAAGAACATGTTCATTCTTAATATGAGGTACATTAACTATTCTGTTACCTGCTGGGAGTTTTTACCAGCCTCTCAAAAATGCAAAGGACATTTTGTCTGGTGGTTCAATAAAAATTATTGATTTGATGCAATAGATGTAGCAATGTAAGCACTATAAGAGGCTCCTGATAACTCTGAGTATGTTAAAAACAATAACTAAACATACCCTTACATCAAAGACATCAGCCACAAATTACCTTGCTTTACTTGTGATTTTTGTGAAGTCTTAAAATTTTTGTTACTGTTTTTGAGAAATTTTTTTTTTTTTTTTTTTTTTTTTGCTTTTTGGGTCACACCTGGCGATGCACAGGGGTTACTCCTGACTCTGCACTCAGGAATTACCCCTGGCCGTGCTCAGGGGACCATATGGGATGCTGGGATTTGAACCCAGGTCGGGCGCGTGCAAGGCAAACGCCCTACCCGCTGTGCTATCTCTCCAGCCCCCGAGAAATTATTTTTAAAATGATATAGCTCTAAGGAAGATCTGTCCTTAAAGCTTTCTGTAGAAGTCAATTTGATATCACAATTTTAATCATATATAAGATATACAACTCTTTGATCTCTTAATAATAAACACTCCTAGTTCATTCTTCATGTTTCAATTCTCAAGTTCCAATTAAACTGGTTTTTGCCTCGTTTGCACATCCCCCACTGACCCAGTAAATAAAGCATTTAACTTGTTTGAATTCAAACTGTTATTTAGTTCTAGAAAAGTGAGAAATAAGGAGCTTAAGAAATAATGCAGTGGATGAGTCAATGATGGTGGAGGGATTGGTAGGGATGGGATCCCTGAGTACTGAGCACTGACCACTGCCGGGTGTGGCCCCTAAGGGTTGGGAGATGTGTGCTGAAAGTAGACAAAGGACCAAACATGAAGACCTCTCAGTATTTGTATTGCAAACCATAGTGCCCCACAGTAGAGAGAGAATAAAAGGGAAAGTGCCTGCCATACAGGCAGGAGGTGGGGTGAGGTGAGGATGGTGGGAAGGATACTGGGGACTTTGGGGTAGAGAATGTACACTGGTGGAGGGATGGATGTTCAATCATTGTATGACTGAAGCTCAATCATGAAAGCGTTGTAACTATCTCATGGTGATTCAATTAAAAAAATTCCTCACAATAAAGAGAAAAAAAAGAAATAGTCCAGTGTGTATTAGTCTAGTGCCTTGCATGTGGCTTGAACCCATAAAACATATCAAAGAGGGGCTAGAGTGATAGTACAGAGAGTAGGGCATTTGCCTTGCACTCGGCTGACCCCATTTGATTCCTAGCATCCTATGTGGTCCCCTGAGCATTGCCAGGGGTAATGCCTGAGTGCAGAGTCAGGAGTAACTCCTATACATATCCAGATGTGACCCAAATACAAAAAAAAGAAAGAAAAACAAAAACAAAACAACAAGAAAGGTGAGAAATTCGAAATTTAACTTTTCAGAAAAAAAAAGATGGATATAGTAAGCAATAACTTTTTTATAATGCATCAAGAAATTCCCTTTTGAAAATTTACTATATAGCAGCAGTTTGTAATTTTTAACCCATGAAAATAGTAAAATACATTTGTGTTGGACAATTGATTTTGTATGGTCACTAAAATGAGCACACCCAGTGATGCTCAGGGATTATTCCCAGGTCTGCACTCAGGAATTACTTTTACTGGTGCATGTGGGACCTTGTGGAATGAAGCAGACCGACCCTGGGTCAGCCGCATGCAGGACAAGCACACTCCTGCTGGACTAACTCTCTCACCCCAATGATGGGCTAATTTTTTTTATTTTAATGAATCATCGTGAGATACAATTGTAATTGTATTACAATTGTAATTGAGGCTTACAGCCTTTCATGATTGTGTTTCAGTCAAACAATGTTCCAGTACCCATCCCTCCACCAGTGCCCATCCCCCTCCCCGAATGTTCTCAGTATACCTACCCCCACCCCCACCCCTTCCCACTTCCTGCCTCTGTGGCAGGCACAATTCCTCTTACTCTCTTTGGCCATTTAGGTCTTATGGTTTGCAATATGGGCTAGAGCAATAGCACAGCAAGCAGGCCATTTGCCTTGCACGTGACTGATCCAGGTTTGATTCCTTTGTCCCTCTCAGAGAGCCTGACAAGCTACCGAGAGTATCCCACCTGCACAGCAGAGCCTGGCAAGCTACCCATGGCATATTCGATATGCCAAACACAGTAAAGGGACTGCACTCATTTGTAGAGTATAGGGTAACATCACATGAGGCTGACATCCAAGGACAGTAGATACAAGGGCCAGGGGGATTGCCTCATATCTGGAAGAGCGCTTCATGAGTAGAGGGGAAAAGGCAGATGGAATAGAGAAGGGATCACTAAGAAAATGATGGCTGGAGGAACCATTTGGGATGGGAGATGCATGCCAAAAGTAGATAATGGACCAGGTATGATGAGTTCTTAGTGTCTGTGTTGCAAGCTATAATGCCCAAAAGTAGAGAGAGAGTATGGGGAATATTGTCTGCCATAGAGGCAGGGGGAGGGTGGGAAAGGGGGGGGGGTATACCCGGGATATTGGTTGTGGAGAGTGTGCAGTGGTGGAGGGATGGATGTTTGAACATTGTGAGATTGTAACCCAAACATGAAATCTTGTAACTATCTCACGGTGATTCAATAAAATTTAATTTTTTAAAAGTAACAAGTCTCACAATAGAGACGTTACTGGTGCCCGCTCGAGCAAATTGATGAGCAACGAGATGGCAGTGGTGCAGTGAAGATATACAAATCTGAATTTTATATAGCAGTTCAGGATAGATTATAGGTTAGAAGGAAGAAACTTCCAAAGGGAGATGTAAAAACAAGAAAGAAAAATGTTTCTTATACCTGCCTCTAACTAGAAATAAGTTCAGAAGTTCAGTGAGTGGCATGTTTCATATGCTGTTGAGACACTAAAATACTAAGCTTATGCTTATATGCCATGTACCTTTGAGAAACATATAGCTAAGGAAAGTTGTAGGTGTTTGTTTTCCATTAACTGCATTACTAGGCAGTAAATGGCTGTGTTTCATTAGAGCTGAGATATTATTCACTTCCATGTAAGAAAGATCCCAAATCCTCTTGGCAAATAGAAATAGTTTTTGTGTCAATCAAAAATTGAATTTGATAATTTAAAAATTTTCCAAAAAATTTTGACTCTATTAAAAATGTGCTGTTCTCATTTAGATGTATGCTGTGACTACACAGTTATTTGTTTGAGGAAAAAAATATAAAGCCACAGTAGGATATACTGGAGGTAGGCTAGTATTTAATCTGGACAACAGTCAACATCTACTTTCAATTCACCTACCACCATATGGATAAATACTTGCAAATTATTTTTGATCATTAGTTATTAAAAGTACAATAAGTCAAAACCATTTTACATGCTTAATAGAAATTTCACCTGAAGTTTTCTGACTCAGTCTTTGATTGGGTGAAGTGATGAATCTCAGCAAGTATAAAACATATTCTATAACAAATACTTCATGCAAACAGGGTTAAGTATATTCTGAAGGAGACTGTCCAGAAAAATTTCTCAGAAACTAGAATGAATAATTTTGGAAATCTTTTGTTTTCAAATCATGTCCTCCAAAGCTCAACAGAGCTATTTCTAAATGGAGCACCTTCATGAATCACCTAAAAAAATCCAAAGAAAGTGAGTTCTCGCCACCATTCATTTTTATGTTATTCATAATCCATCAGTCTTTACCTGTACTTCCTAGAGGACTCTATTCTTTGATGTTAGATAAGTTAAGTACCAATAATGACTCAACCAGCTTCTTCTAGGTTCCATCCCCTCCTGTTTTGCTCCTGCTCCTCTTTTTGGCCCATAAGACCTACACCTTCCTTATACTTTTACTTCTCTAGATGAACAAAGATTGGAGGAAAAATAATAAACTTCCTTTGAAACAATGTATCTGCATCTTTCTCTATTCTAAATTTGTCCTTAAATAACCCCAAGTCAAATATTCCTATTACTAAAAATAAATCATTTACTTTAATAAACATTTCAGGGGCAGGGGTTATTGCCCATATAAAAAGAATGAGGAGGAGGAGGAGGAGAAGGAGGAGAACGAGAACGAGAACAAGAACGAGGAGAAGGAGAAGGAGAGAAGACAGAGGAAGAAGAAGAAGAAGAAGAAGAAGAAGTAGAAGAAGAAGAAGAAGAAGAAGAAGAAGAAGAAGAAGAAGAAGAAGAAGAAGAAGAAGAAGAAGAAGAAGAAGACAAGAAGGAGAAGAAGACAAGAAGAAGAAGAAGAAAAGAAGAAAAAGACAAGAAGGAGGAGGAGAAGAAGAAGAAGAAGAAGAAGAAGACAAGAAGGAGAAGAAGACAAGAAGAAGAAGACAAGAAGAAGAAGAAGAAAAGAAGAAAAAGACAAGAAGGAGAAGAAGAAGAAGAAGAAGAAGAAGAAGAAGAAGAAGAAGAAGAAGAAGAAGAAGAAGAAGAAGAAGAAGAAGAAGAAGAAGAAGAATGGAGGAGGAGGAGGAGGAGGAGGAGGAGGAGGAGGAGGAGGAGGAGGAGGAGGAGGAGGAGGAGGAGGAGGAGGAGGAGGAGATGATGTGATGTTGATCTTCTTTTGTTTTGATTTGATTCTGGTTTTTGGATCACTCTGTGTAGTGCTCAGGAAAACTCCTGGAGCTCAAAGGACCATATGTCGTGTAAGGGATTGAATCCCAGGTTGGGCACAGGAGAAGGCAAAAGCCCTACCCACTGTACTATCTCTCCAGTTCATTATGTTGGGTATTCTAACAAACTAAAACATACACTGATCTTAATTCATTTTTATAGGTATTGCAATTTTTTAATTAAAAAACAAATCAAAATACTTGTATCTGTAAATAAAAATTGTTTGCTATAAGCGTTTTGTCCAAGTTTATTGTTTTTAAATTATTGATTCATGTTTATTGCTTTTCATTTGGTTCTTCTTTCAAGAAAAAATGTGTACTAATTTAGACAGGGAATTTGATCCACGAAGGAAATGCAGAAGGATGCTGAGGGAAAAATGAGCCAGGCTCTTGAATAAGCCTAGCAAAATTTAGAAAATATGAAGTGTGGGAAAACTAACAAGAAAAGAAAAACACATGCTCTAAATATTTTGTAAGTTTAAGAGCCAACTATTGACTGTGAAGGACTGAGTCCTGGTAATTCTCCAAGTTTCTCTGCTTTCGATATTCTCTCTCTCTCTCTCTCTCTCTCTCTCTCTCTCTCTCTCTCTCTCTCTCTCTCATTCTCTCTGTTTCTCCTTCTCTCTCTCCCCTTCCTGAGTCCCCTGCACAACTCACCTTCAGGATTTCATAATCTTAATATCTCTAGGAACCTTAAAATGTCTTTCTTAGAAAAGAACAAAATCATGTGATTTGCAGCAACATAAGTGGAACTGGAGGATATAATGCTGAGTGAAGTCAGTCAGAACAGGGATAGTACAGAATGATCTCTCTCATATAGGACTTAAAGATCTACAGCAATGTAGAAACAAGGGTCTAAAGGCAACATAACATAGAAGTGATCCACACAACTAAGTTGAAGTGGGTGAGGGTTTGAGAGGGAGAGGTGTCAAGGTCCTTAGGAAAAGGAGGTAGGTACACTGGTGAAGGGTGTGGTGTTGGGATTATTGCATGAGAATAAATATTAATAGTATCATAAGACAGAATCTCAATCAATAGAAAATTTTTTTAAATATTTCTTTAAGTTTCTAAAATAACTTAATTTTTTAGAAGTCTTTTGTTACTAATAGTGTTTCTTCCACCACTCTTTAATACTAGTATTATTATGGCACTAAAAGTCAGTATGAGCAATTAATTTATTAAAAAAATCTACCTTCTCTGTTTAAAAACATTATACATCATTCCGCACAATCTAATATCACTAAACTCACTTGTTAGAATCTATAAGCCAGATGCTTCAATAATACTCTTCCTTGTGCTATCTGAGCTATTCAAAGACCTTGAGAATACTATTTCATTCTTTCTTTCTCAAATATTTTTGATTTAATTTCTGTTTATTTCTCAAATATCTTTGGTTCAGTGTCTGCCATACCATATTCTCCTCCTTAAAAGCTTCAATTTAGGGCTAGAGTAATAGTATGGTAGGTAGGGCATTTGCTTTGTACAGGGCCAACTCAGGTTCAATCCCTAGTATCCCATGTGGTCCCCCAAGCACCTCAAGGAGTAATTCCTGAGTGCAGAGCCAGGAGTAATCCCGATGTATCATCGTGTGTGGCTCAACCTCTCCCTCACACCATATACCATGCTTCAATGAAATACTCCTAATTTAAGCTACATTGTTTTCCAATTCTCTGTATTCTACTTCTGTGCTATTAATTTCATCAATGACAATAGTTTTAATTAGCACTTATATGATAAAATGTGCTAAATGGATCATTCCAGTGAAGCACATATTTGAAACAACTCCATTGCCTGTTCTAGTGTGAGATTCCTTGGATACCTCAAAAATAATCATGCCCATTATTAACTTATATTTTTCTCATAATTGTCTTTTTCTTGACTTACTGAAAATTAAAGACATCTGCATGAACTCAAGACAAGAATAGTAGATTCTGACATGTGCCACCCCGATCTTCCTTTTAAAACCAAGGCATACAATTTCCATGTTGCTCTAGGAATACTCAGAGCAGTTTTATTAGTTCATCCAGAATGTTCTTAGTTCAACAAAGGTCTACTGGCAAAGATTACGTTCTTGCAGATGCAGTATAGAGGGAGTCTCCATTCCATGACTGCAGTTTGGGGAGCAAAGCCACTGTCCTTGTCTCTCTTGGAGGCAACTCTTAAGTGTTATTCCAGTCCAGATCTACACTTTTTAAAAAATTTATGAATCACCATCAGATAGTCACGTTTGGGTTACAATCTCACAATGATCAAACACTCATCCCTCCACCAGTGCACGTTCCCCACCACCAATATCCCAGGTATACCCTCCCTTTCCCACCCTCCCCTGCCTCTATGGCAGACAATATTCCCCATACTCTCTCTCTACTTTTGGGCATTATAGCTTGCGACACTGAGAGTTCATCATGTTTGGTCCATTATCTACTTTCAACACACATTTCTCATACCGACTGATTCCTCCAGCCATCATTTTCTTAATAACCCCTTCTCTATTCCATCTGCCTTCTCCCCTCTGCTCATGAAGCAGGCTTCCAGTTATGGGGAGATCCTCCTGGCCCATGTATCTACTGTCCTTGGGTGTCAGCCTTATGTGATGTTATTCTCTACTTCACAAACGAGTGCAGTCCTTCTAGGTCCAGATCTACACTTAAGGAAAGTCTCTATTGCAAATATATCATAGCTCAGCCTCTCTCCATTCTTGCCCAATTCTGTTTCTTTTAGTCCCATACAATTGTTATTCTTGACAGCACTTTCCAACAAACTCCCTGAACAAAATCTCTGCCTCAATGTCAGTTTCCAGAAGATCAAACTTAAGAGAATAGGAACTATTCTAGATGATTCCATCTAATATTTTTTTTTGCTGCCTCCTCCCTTCAGAATGACTGCATCTTTTCTATCTCCTTCCTTCAAAGTGGCCACTGTCGATGAATTCTCTCTTTGAACTTACTGACCTTTCTTTAAATCCCCATCAAGATTGCCTTAGTCCATGTCTTCATCATTTGTTATCAGAATAACAGTTATTTACTAATGGTCTGCTGGCTTGCTTTTCTTTATTCCATTTTATCTCTATCCTGCTAACAGAATGCTCTTACACACACACACACACACACACACACACACACACACACAAGGGTCTAGGATGTGGGGCAAGAGTCTTGTAGCTACATCTTTTCCAAGGAGTTTATGCTGGTTTATGCTTCCCTATCTGAAATACTGCTTCTCTTATCTCATATCTAATCTAGCATACACTAGATGCCATCCACATAACATATATATTTTCTCTGAGTCTCAAACTATAATGTAGGAGCCATGCTAAATGCAGAATTTGATTCCTCAGTTCTGGTATGTAAAGCTGATGCTGCTATCCAAGCGAGTATCCTAGAATTAGCAACATCTCATCTATCAAGTATCACTAGTAATATAAAACTAAATTAATGTATAGCAAAAAAAAGGGATGAGAAATTATTTAAAATATCTCAGGCTGAGTTGGAGGACAAAATTAACATGAAGTACACAATATCAATTCTCTTCCAGACATAAATGACCACTATCCTTAAAATATGTTCTTATTAATATACCATCAGATAAACAACTAAAATAATGATGCCATTCTTAGTAGTCAAAGAAGTCTGAACTAAAGATATAAGTTACAAGTCACATTTCTATAATTCTGATAATGCCCATGTATTTCGTCTCATCAAAAACATCACTGGGCCAAGGATGTAGCTTAGTGACAGAGCACAAACAGCCATAACATATTTGCTAGCAAAATTTTTATAGGCATTCCAAGCAATGAACAAAGATAAAGAAAATACTAAGGCAAAGACAAAATCAAATATATTGCTGTTATCATCAAGGTTAAGTGATGATAATTAAGTAATAACCTTATCAAATACATTACAAATGAAAAGCAATATATGAAAAAATACTTAACTGATGGGCTGGAGCAGGTAGGGCGTTTGCCTTGCATGCAGCCGACCAGAGTTTGATTCCTCCACCCCTCTCGGAGAGCCCGGCAAGCTACCGAGGGTATCTTGCTCCCACAGCAGAGCCAGGCAAGCTACCTGTGGCATGTGCCAAAAACAGTAACAAGTCTCACTATGGAGACCTTACTGGTGCCCACTCAAGCAAATCGATGAGCAACTGGATGACCGTGACCATGACCGTGACTTAACTGGTGATATATGATGATTTTAAATCTATGTGTCTAAAAATATGTATACCAGATAAATAATGTAAAAGACAATGTAATAACTATATAAGAAACTGGAGCAATAGTACAGTGGGTAGAGCATTTGCCTTGCACACAGATGAGCTGGGTTCAATCCCCAGCATCTCATATGGTCCCCTGAGCACTGTCAGGAGTAATTCCGGAGTGCAGAGCTAAGTAACCATTAAACATCCCCTAAACAAAACAAAGCATAATAATAATAATAATTAATAATAATAATGAGGCTGGAGCAATAGCACAGCGGTTGGGCTTTCGCCTTTCACGCGGCCAACCCGTGTTCGATTCCTCCGCCCCTCTCAGAGAGCCCGGCAAGCTACTGAGAGTATGGAGCCCACACAACAGAGACTGGCAAGCTACCCGTGTGTATTGGATATGCCAAAAACAGTAACAATAAGTCTCTCAATGAGAGACGTTACTGGCACCCGCTCGAACCGGTGCCAGCTCGAATAATAATAATAATAATAATAATAATAATAATAAACTAGATCTAATAAGTTCATTGTCATAGAGTTTGCCAACAATGTTTTATCAATATCACTGATCATCAGGGAATTGAAAATCAAGAGTAGCATGACATAAATACCTCACATCTTTTAGGATGGCTATTATCAAAGAGAAAAAGAGCTAGCAATTTTTGGTGACTACATTGAAAAATGGGAATCTACACAGTGTTGGTGGGAATAAAGACACATGGTAACACCATAGTGGTTACTCAAGAAATTAAGAACAGAACTACTAAGTTCATTATTTTCCTTCTGTGTCTATTGTATTAATTTTGGAAATCTGATAGGTTTATTAATTAGAAGGATGCCTTATTTATATGTTCATTGCAGCACTGTTTACAATAGCCAGAACTTGGAAAAAACCCGAGTGCCCGAGAACAGATGACTGGTTAAAGAAACTTTGGTACATCTACACAATGGAATACTACGCAGAAAAGTTAGAAAAGATGAAGTAATGAATTTTGCATATAAGTGAGTCAACATGGAAAGTATTATGCTAAGCGAAATGAGTCAGAAAGAGAGAGACAGACATAGAAAGATTGTGCTCATCTGTGGAATATAAAACAACAGAGTAGGAGACCAACACCCAAGAATAGTAGAAATAAGTACCAGGAGGTTGGCTCCATGGCTTGGAAGCTGGCCTCACATGCTGGAGGAAAAGGCAGTTCATATAGAGAAGGAACATAAAGTAAGCTCTGGTTGGAACACCTGCTTGGGAGGGGAGATGCGTGCTGAAAGTGGACTATAGGTCAATACCCTTATTGTGGACCGCAACACCAAAAAGGACAGAGAGAGAGAACAAAAGGGAATGCCCTATCACAGAGGCGGGGGGTGGGGGTTGGAGGGGGATCGGATTGGGAGGTGGGAGGGATACTGGGTTCACTGTGGTGGAGAATGGACACTGGTGGAGGACGGGGTGCTCGAACATTGTATGAGGGAAACTCAAGTATGAAAATGTGTAAATCTGTTACTGTACCCTCATGGTGATACACTAATTAATAAAAAATAAATGAATATAAAAAAGAAGGGTGCTTTAAAAAATTTAAGTGAAACTGCATAATTTCTTTGATATCTATAATTTGTTCAGGCCTTCATAGAACTCCAAAACAAGTATGGTTATTTCTCATTTCTTTCTAACTTTATTCATCAGGACAAAAGTAAATGGACAGATCAACTATTATAGTGGATTGAAGACCTTTAAAATATTAAGGAAAGGTGAGTGGCTTTACTGGATCTGTAGGATGAAAGAATATTGTGCTGTATCTCAGGAACTAGCAAAGCAAAAGGAGTCTCAGAAAATGAAAAGAGATGCTACCAAATTTCTGAATTTTTTGTTTTCTCATATGTATTTAGTCTAGTGAATTAAATAATTGATGAAGCACAAAGAAAAGTCCAGAATGTAAGGGCCATCCTCACACTTACCTGGGACCACACTGTACCCATTTTGAACTCTGGTCTTGTCATAATATTATAATTATAATTATTATATTATTAAATTTTATAATATTATAAATTCACCATATTCCTTCTCAACAATTTGAGAGGGGCTCAGGGGTTCATACCACACCTAGTGGCACACAGGCTTACTCTTGGTTCTGTTCTCAGCCTTTGGGGGACCATATGAAGTGCAGGAATGTAACTGGGGTTAGCCATGTGAAAGGCATATACTATTTTCTTTATTTTATTGAATCACCATGAGATAGTTACAAACTTTAATGTTTGTGTTACAATCTCACAATAATCAAACACCCATCCCTCCACATTCCCCACCACAAATATCCCGAGTATACCCCCCTTTCCCACCCTCCCCCTGCCTCTATGGCAGACAATATTCCCCATACTCTCTCTCTACTTTGGGGCATTATAACTTGCAACACAGACACTGAGAACTCATCATGTCTGGTCCATTATCTAGTTTCAGCATTCATCTCCCATCCCGACTCCAGCCATCATTTTCTTAGTTATCCCTTCTCTATTCCATATGTCTTCTCCCTTCTGCTCATGAAGCACTCTTCCAGCTATGGGGTAATCCTCCTGCCCCTTGTATCTACTGTCCTTGGGTGTCAGCCTCATGTGATGTTATTTTATACTCCACAAATCAGTGCAGCCCCTCTATATCTGTCCTCTCTTTCTGACTCATTTCATTTTTCATGATACTCTCCATGTTTATCCATTTATAAGCAAATTTAATGACTTTATCACTCCTAACAGCTGCATAGTATTCCATTGTGTAGATGTACCAAAGTTTCTTTAACCAGTTATCTGTTTTAGGGCACTCGGGTTTTTTCCATATTTTGGCTATTGTGAACAGTGCTTCAATAAATATGTAGGTACAGATGTCATTTCTACTGTGCTTTTTTGCATTCTCAGGATATAGTCCCATAAGTGGTATTGCAGGGTCATATGAAAGCTCAATTTTTAGTTTATACTATCTTAACCCCGTACTATCTCTGCTACTCCCTTTCAATGATTTTTAATCTCCCTTAAGTTGGATATTTATAGATTATGCTCTTCAAAGTTATTAAACCCAGTGGTGTATATGCACACGTACATAAGAACACATACTTTATACAAATATAGCTAATCTGCTTTGTACATGCATAAAACATAATATAAATTAAAAAAATAATTTTTAGTTCCTCTGTATTGAAGGTGAGGCTGTGGTTTAACTCCAAGGATAGAAGTGTTTATCATAAATTTTTTCTTCCAATGGAAGAGGGAAATAATGTTTTCAATCCAATAGATTACATTTTCAGATCAGGCAGTTTCTGCCTGAAAATTCCAATATATTTTTCTTGCCTGTCACCTGATTTAAAAATTAGGCATCTACTGCACTTTTGTTAATAAGCATGTTTATTTAGTGGCTTAAGGTAGAAAATAAAATGTTGATCTTTTTTACTATTTTGAAGTTTACTTATTAAACCTACTTGAGAAGCAATTTTTATAATTGCTAAAGAGAGTTAAACATTCTATTCTCCAATATTCCTTATCAATAGGAACTCTTAAGGCATTATAGTTTTGTCAGATGTAGGTTATTGGTTTTAATTTTATGATTATCTAACTTTATGGTTTCCTCTTTCTGAGCAACAGTTACAGCATACCTCTTACATATAAACACATAAATAATAGTACATCAATGCATGTATTCAAAGTATGTACATACAAGGAGAAAAACAAATTTAGACTTTCAAAGATTCATTTCACCATCTGTATTCTCTGAGAAAGAAATATAAAAATCATAATGACATAAAGAAAACATAATAATTGTCTATTCAACAACAGTATTTTTCAAATACATTTGATGCCTCCTGTGAACATTATATTCCCTCAATACACTCCCCAACCTCTACCAGAAAGTTACTTCCTGGTGGATTCAATTTCTGTCATTCATTCCTATGCATTTATTTATCCTTTACTACTTTTTGTATGAATTTTAAAACTGTATATCATATGCTCTGGAAAGGATCTTACCCTTACGAATGAAATTTTTCTTATAAATTTCCTGTCAACTTGCTATTTCCCTTTCAACACAGTATTTGTGAAAGCTATCCAAGAATACACATCAATTTTTTTTTGTATTTTTTAATTGAATCACTGTGAGATATAGTTACAAAGCTTTCATGTTTGAGTTTTAGTCATACAATGATTGAACACTCATCCCTCCACCAGTTTTCCCACCACCAATGTCCCCAGTATACTCCCCCTCCCCATCACACACCTCTCTGTTTCTCTATGGCAGACAATTTCCCCCATAGTCTCTCTCTCCTTTTGGGTATTATGGTTTGCATTATAAACACTGAGACGCCATCATGTTTGGTTCTTTATCTACTTTTAGCACACATCTCCCATCATGAACAATCCCTCCAACCATCATTGATTTAGTGATCCCTTCTCAATTCCAGCTGCCTTCCTCCCTGCATCAATTCTTGGCTACTCATATTCACTGAGTTTTTTTCTTTTTGTGGAAACATCACAGTTAATCTACTCACTCTCTTTTTGACAACATGGTTGTTGTAATTCACTGCACTACTCAAGTCACCTTTGGTGTATGGGTCTCCTTACTCGGGAGTGCATATGTTTAGAAAAGGAATTGTTAGGACTTAAATTTATTTGCACCTTAAATCTATCAGATAAAGTGTGCTTCAGGATGGTGGAAACTTTACATTTACTCCATGTTCAGAATCACTCATGTTGCCTCCTACCCTTACAAGCCTTTGTTATTGTTGGGCTATTTTCCGCAGCAGAAGGTCTGAAAAATGGTATTTCATTTTGACTTAAATTTACATTCCACAGATTCCACTAAGATTGAGAATTTTCAAAAGTATTTTATTGGATATTTTTATTTCCTCTTCTTAGAATTGTCTCTTCATATATGGTTTTCTACTTGATTGTCTTCTTTTTACTTACTTTGTATAGTGCCAGATAGCAAACCTGAGGTTTGTCTCACACATACATGGAAGGCAATTGCTCAAGTACTGAGCTACATCCCAGATTGTCTTTATCTTTTTGATAAGTTGTTTCAAAAGTCTATTTTGAATACTAATTTTAAGTTTTTGCATTCCAAATATCTTTGTCAACTTTTAAACTTTTTTTTCTTGTTTTGGTACACAAAGATTCTTAGCTTTAACATTAAAATTTATGAAAACTATTGATAACTTTGTATTTATTTCTACTGTCATTATATATAGCTTCCTTTTATTTTTTCTTGACTTACATTAAGAAACCCAAGAAACCCCAGGGATTTGAACTTGGGGCCATGTGCTTATAAGCTGTATGCCCCATGTTATTCCTCTACTCTCCCCGCCATCCCAAAAACACACAGGCCCTTCCTATTATGATGTCAAAACCAAAGTGCACTGCATTGCACTAGAAGCTTCCCATTTAGACACACTCTTTCCAGAGAGGCCTTGCCAAAACACCAAACACAGGTGTTTCCAACATATCTTACCCACATCATCTGTTGTCTTCATTTTTCATGGCCATAATTTTCATTAAATGTTTTTAATCCCCTCTCTCCCCACTTTTACTGATTTATTCATTTACAACTTTTTTTACCTTTTGGTGTCATACCTGGCAATCAGGGCTGCTCCTGGCTCTGCACTAAGGAATAACTCGTGGCGGTGCTTGGGGGATCATATAGGATGCTGGGGATCAAACTGGGGTTGGCCATGTGCAAGGCAAACTACCCTACCTGTGCTACCTGTGTACTACCACTCTGCCTCCCATTCATTTACAACTTTACAGAATTTCAGGGGCACGGCTTCACACCTCTCCATATAAGTTGAAACTTTCACTTACTTCACATAGGATAATAATCTTAAGTTCTGTTTGAAACCAAATGGCACGATCTCATCTTATTTTTTTTTAGTAACAGACTATTATTCCACTAAGTTCATCCCACAGCTTTGTCCAGTCATCGGTCAATAGGGATTGAGGTTGATTTCCTACTTTAGATACTGTGAATAAGACTCCTGGGAACATTGGTTTTCACCCAACCAATTTTAAACATAATATATAGCATTTTAAATCACCGTTTCTATGTATGTGCTAAAAAGGTTGGAAACCACTGAGGTAGAAGAGACTCACTTGATAAGACTTGTATTGGACAGATAGAAAATACTTTTATCTTTGTGTGCCTTAGTGTTTCTCTTACAACTATTCATGTGCCATTGTGGGATGAAAGTAGCCATAAGCAACACGTAAACAAATGATCCCAACTGTTGTAGTACAATTTTGAGGTTAGAAAAATAAAGGCCGGCAAAGCCTGGCAAGCTACCCATAGCATAATCAATATGCCAAAAGCAATAACAATAACGGTCCTCATCCCTCTGACACTGAAAAAGCCCCCTATTGGGGGGCTACACTAGCATGCAACAGGGATGGATGGAGATGTTACTGGCACCCACTCGAGCAAATCAATGAACAATGGAATGACAGTGATACAGTGATACAGGATTTTTAATTTAATTTTTATTTATTCACATATTCATACCCTTCCATCTTTTTATCCAGTCTATTGCTATTTAAGCTTTAAAAATTTTATCTACATTTTTAATTTGTGCAGAATGAATTTTTAGAACTTATTTGTGTAGGAGAAGGTGCGCAAAACAGTGGTGGAGCAGCGAGCCAGAGTTGACCTCCCTAGGCCTGACACACACAGGAGCAAGGGCTCCTCGTGTCCGGCCACACCTGGCAATACTCAAGGGTCACTTCTGGCTCTACAATCAGGAATTACTCTTGGTGATATTTGGAGTCTCTTGCCCTCTCATCTGGCTGTCTCCCAGAGGGCCCCTCGGAGGGGTTGGACTCCAGTTTCCCTCCCAGCCCTGAGCAGAGCTCCCATGGCCGAAGACTCCCCTGGAGCCTAGCCACAGCCATGCTCAAGGCCCCTCTCCACACGTTCGGACGAGCCTCATCATGAAGGTACCAGCAGAGGAATCCAGGTGTGTGGGACCCGGGGCTGAGACCTCCAAGGCTGCTCAGATCAGGACTAGGCCTCTTCTGATCAGATTTCCCATTTTCTAGTAGCTAGGTGGTCACACCCAGAGACTGTCCCCGGCTCCGTGTAATCCCACTACCGGCCAACATCCAGAGACTTAAAACCAAGCTCCCAGGAGAACCTCGCACATGGGAGAACCTCGCAAACTCCCCATGGTGGATTCAGTAACCAGTAACAATGCTGGGTCACATTCCCCTGACCCTGAAAGAGCCTCCAATGTGTCTTCGTTGGGAAGGACGAGTAGAGAGAGGCTGCTAAAATTTCAGGGCTAGGACAAATGGAGACATTACTGAGACCGCTCAAGAAATTCAACAATCAACAGGATGATGATGATGATGATGTGATGATGATGATGATGATGATGATGATGATGATGATGATGATGATGATGATGATGATTTGTGTAGGAAAATAAGCCATCCATTTGACTTTATTTTGATTTTATTCTCTATATTTCAGTTGGATTTATATCATTAGCAGTAATTTTCTTCCTTACCAATCCATGATTTAGTAGAAATAAAACTATTCACCTTGCCGATTAGCATTCCCTTCAAACTCACCAGATGTATTATGAGGAGGATACCTAAGAATACAGGAATATTTTCATGATTATCAAAAGACAAAGGGAAAATGAAGTTCGCTTACAAATGGATGGACATAGAGAGTAAAATGCTGAGTGAAATGAGTCAGAAGGAGAGGGACAGACATAGAATGATTGCACTCATTTGTGGGATATAAAAAAACATAATATGAGACTAATACTAAAAGGCAGTAGAAACAAGGGCCAGGAGGATTGGTCCACGATTGGAAACTTGCCCCAAGTGCTGGGGAAGAAGGCAGATGGGATAGGGAAGAGATCACTATGACAACGATAGATGGAAATGATCACTCTGGATAGGAATTGTGTGTTGAAAATAGGTAAAGGAACAAACATGATAACCTCTCAGTATCTGTATTGAAAACCCTAAAAGGAGAGAGAGACAGAGACAGAGACAGACAGAGTCACAGACAGAGAGAGACAGATGGGAGGGAGAAGGAGACAGAGACAGAGAGAGAGACAGACATAGAAAGAGGCAGAGACAAAGGGGGAAAGAGACATAGTAACAGAGACAGATGGGGGAGAGAGACAGAGACAAAGACAGATGGGGGAGAGAGACAGAGACAGACAGACGGAGGGAAAGAGAAACACAGAGAGAAATGGACAGAGATAAGGAAAGTAACTGCTATAGAGACATGCCGGGGTGGGGTCCATGGGTGTGTAGGGGCAGGAGGGAAACTGGAGATATTGGTGGTGGAAAATGTGTACTAGTGGAGGGATGGGTGTTGGAACATTGTATGACTGAAACCCGACAATGAACAGCTTTGTAACTGTCTCACAGTGATTCAGTTAAAAATAAATAAA
The DNA here is from genome assembly GCF_027595985.1 of Sorex araneus. Lineage (NCBI taxonomy): Eukaryota > Metazoa > Chordata > Mammalia > Eulipotyphla > Soricidae > Sorex > Sorex araneus. The sequence continues at coordinate 328,044,035 of NC_073302.1, forward strand.
CAAACAAACAAATAAATAAATAAATAACAAATGAATAAATAAATAAAAGACAGAGGGGAGAGATTTACTTTTTCTCTTTGACTGTCCACATTTGTATCAGAGTTCATGAAGGAAAGTAATTTTAGAAATCACTTTCTATTCAACTTCTGCTGATGAAGTTGTTTACAAAACAGTTTCTTGTAGAATGATTCTCTATAGTCAGCAGAGGAATGTACTATATTTCTGTTTCAAGTGCCCATTTTGTAGGGGAGATAACTCAAGTGGTAGCATGTACAGACACCTAAATTCCATCCTTAACCCCAGATGGCATCCCTAACATACCGGGATTTAGGCCTGGTGGCTCCCGTGCAGTCTTCCTGGGCAGGCTTTCAATGCAGGGGAAATATTCAGGAAGAGGTACCTGGGCTGAAGTGTCCCCTATTAAAATGCTGCCCACCAACATGTACACTGGTGAAGGGCAGGGTGTTGGAACATGATATGACTGAAACCCAGTCGTGAATAACTTTGTAACTGTGTGTCTCACAATTCAAAAAATAGAAATAAAAAATGAAACACTGCCCACCTCTCGGTTAAGTTTTAAAAACATAGAATTATGTTTTTCCCTGAAACTATCACTTTAAAAATAATCATTAGGTTCTAGGATATTGAAAAACATATTTTCTGCATGTTGTTGCTACCCACCTGTCCACCCTCCTCACCCCATCCCCCTCCTTCTGAGCTGCCTGTTTGTAATTTGAAAGTGACAACTTGGCCATTCATAGCATATGTTCAGCACTCTACCCCCTGTCATAGTAATAAAATCATACAGAAAGTAGGTGAACAACAGGGGATTCTATTTCCAAATCCTTTCTCTGTGTAGGGGATAATGTAAAAATGTGTGTCAGATAATGTTAAAATTTCTTGCCAAATAAATATGAGTGGAATAATATGCATCCAGTTTCCTGCTTGAGGTAGGAAGCCTCAGGTATGTAAGGAACTTATTCTTTCCACCTTCTAGAGTTTGATGATGTTGGGTTACCTTGGAGCTGTAAGAAAGCAGATCCACACCAGGGGAGCCATTAACCTCACTCATAGATGTGACATCTATCTCATAGATACAGCAAATCTCAAACATTTTCATATTAGCCAATGCGACCTGGCTACTGAATATGCTGATAGACTAATATAACTAAAATAGTGGCGTCCATTTTCAAAATGGACCAGTAGTTTAAGATTCCAGAATTCATTAAATTGCTGATTGCTTTGTGAGAAATACAGTCATGTCAGCTAAATCTTTGATGTTGACTTAGGTTTATAGGCTTTTTTCTTTATCAAATCTCTCCAAGTTAAAAACTATGAGAACTTCAACTTTTTTTTTAAAAGAAGAAAGTGATGTTTGGAATTTAAAGTATTTTGTATTTGGACATTAAGTATATTAGATTTTGCATTAAATTTTCTTTCAGTCATCAATAGAGTAAATTAAATTAGGGTTCGTTGTGGCAAGTGGAGCCAATTTCATTATTTTAAGTGGTACTTAAATGCCTTTAAGTCTTTAATCATTTATTATCTAAAGACATTAGATAAAATCTGTGCTAGTTCCTTTTTAACACGCTTAGGAAAAAATGTAGTCCAGTAGTTGTAATTTTACTCTGTAATAGCTATATATAAAAATTAACCTTGCTTTTAAATAAACTCAGAAAAGTTTACCCAGTTATCTCATTTTCAATCCATAATCAGAGTTTTATCAAATTGAAAAAGAAAAGCAGTTCACCCTGTCAATTTAACTGATATAAACCTTTCTCTGGGAGTAACTGGAATTCTAAAGAAGAGAGTGTTTCTTCCATCTCTGATTAAGTCAGGATGAAATTTAGAATACATTCCTGAGAATGAAACTGTTTACCTCTCTATTAAGAACATGATCAGATGATGTAGCTTTTTTTCCTTTGAACTCTATTTTACAAAAAGCTGCAATATCACTCATTACCACTTAATTCCACAATATTTTTTTTACTTTTTTCTTTTTCTTTTTCAGTCGACACCCAGCAATGTTCATGGCTAACCCTAAGTCTCTGTTCAGGGATCACTCCTGGAGAAGCTCAGAGGAGCATATGGGGTACCTGGGATTGAACCCAGGTAGGCTGAGTGCAAGGCAAGTGTCCTACATTTTGTATTAACTCTCTGGCCCCTCCATAATATTTTCTAAGTCAACCTAAAAGAATGAAGTAAGTGTCAGCTTCTTGGAATTTTTACTTTTAAAAGAAAGTTAGTAGAGTTTCTTTCATTTTTTAAAGTTTTGGGCCACACCTAGTGGTGCTCAAGGGCTGACTCCTGGCTCTTCACACAAGGATCACTCCTGGTGGGCTTGGGATACCACATAAGATGCCAGGGATCAAACCTGAGTTGACCATGTGCAAGGCAAGCACCCTATTTGCTGTACAATTGTTCCAGTCCCCAAGTAGGGAGTTTAGTTAGTCCATTAATACACTAGATTGTCAACCCCATCTTAAGCCACAGTAGTAAGAGTATTATAATTGTTGCCCAGTTATTTTTCATTTGGGAAGTATCAGGGTTTGTTATGATAAATAGATACACCAGAGCATAAAGTGCAATAGTTACTATAATTTATTATGAAGATGATATGAACCAGGAATTGTGAAAGTAGTTAATATGTCTAATTTAATGTCATAACATCATGAAGCAGACGGAGCGATAGTACAACAAGTAAGGCATTTGCCTTGCACGCGGCCAACCCGAGTTTGATTCCTTCATCCCTCTTGGAGAGCCTCACAAGCTGCTGAGAGTATCCAACCCACACAGCAGAACCTGGCAAGCTACCCATGGTGTATTTGATATGCCAAAAACAGTAACAAAAAGTCTCACAATGGAGACGTTACTGGTGCCTGCTCCAGCAAATCCATGAACAGTGGGATGACAGTGCTACAGTGCAACATCATGAAAGTTGAATTTCTATTTATGTTTATACTCTGAGTCTCTAAAAGGATAAATTGCCAAAGTTAACATGGTTATTTTATGGCTGAATAACATGTGAATAACACCTCAAAGGTTGGTGCATTTGCCACAAATACACACTTTCTGCTTTTCCAAGTGTTTCATACATTCACATTAAAATTACCTACTTTTTATTTTATTTACTTATATTTAGTGCTTTTTATGAATGAACTGACTCTATCTCAATTTGTTGGAAAATGGAAACTACCATTTACTATTGTTTCAGATGCTGCTACCTCCAGGTCTGTAGGTAGATGTTTACATATTAAATTGATCAAGGGAAAAAAATGCTTCCTGTCAGCAAAGACTTTATGTAGTCCCATCCACTGGGACAGCCCCCAATATTGCACCCAATACTGGGCACTGCTCACTCATTGTCAATTCTCTCCTCTATTTCTTCTCCCTGTACCAATGGCAAAGAGTCTTCCATTTCAGACACAGTAATTGCTACCTCACCTCACAGGATAATTACTGTGCGCCAATTCTCCGGTTGCGTCTTCTTAGTAAGGCTTTTAGAAAATCCTTGTTTTCCTACAAAAGCATGATTTCTTGAGCCTCCTCCATCAGTCAGTCACATTGAGGGTCTGCAACATGCCAAGAGTGATTGTACAGAGTGCAGACAGAACAGTTTCAATGTGTTTGATAACTGTTTAAACATTCTCAGCTTCAGTTCCAGTGACTAGGTCAGAAAAAAGGAATGACTAAATAACTAAATATCCAGAGAGAACACCACACAGAGAGCTATTAAAATGATAAAACTAGCAATGTTATTATTAATATAGATAAAGTAAAATATATAATTTAAAAGTTTTCATTAAAGAGCCATGATTTTCAAAGTTATGATAGCTAGATTTTGGGCATACAATAATTCAACACCAATTCCTCCTTCAGTATTAACTTTCTTCCACTAGTCGTCATTCCCAGATTCCCTCCCTATCCCAACCCTTACTCCACCCCACCTGTCAACTTGATAGGTGATGAGAAAATGTATGTAGTAAAAAGGGGGATGCTTAGATCAACCTTGACGACAGGAGACATGCAGAGAAGGAAAGAAATTGAGGGGGGTGGGGAAATAAGAGAACAAAAAGTAATGGGTCAACAGGCATCAGGACTTCAGTTATACCCGTGATATGAGTGACATGAGCCCTATATCCAAAACAGAGTCAACAGAACTGAAAACATGAGATCTAAGCACCCACTGGTAAAATACATCTTTTTAATCTTCATTATTCTTTCAATATTCCAGTAACGCCTCAACTCCACTCCCCACATCCACACAAACAGTGAAATTAAACAAAACTTTTCCAGGATCCTGTTAAGATATTGCACTGAAGGCAAAATTTGCTTTTCCTTTACAGTTTTAGGTTAAGTTCTTCAAGGGACATAGATAAGTAAAATCAGGGCTACTTTCACACATCAAGACTCCTTTCTGCTGATGTCACTCAAGTCAATGCAGATGTCACTTTTCCCTCCCATAACCATCTGGTGCTGCTGTCTGCCAAGGAACAGAGACAAGGAAGCACTAGAATTTGGACGGATAATGAGACATAAAGAAAGTACAGATTTTAAGGCATCAAGTAGAGAAATTGGGCTGATGGAATAATACCCTTTAAGTATGCATATAATATCTTAAATTAAAATTTAAAATATCACTAATACTGTGGCATAATCCAAAAGGCGAAGAGGTCACTAGGATAATAGCCTTTATTCCAACCCTTTGAGACAGAGAACTTTAAAAATAAACAAAAAATCTGTGACATGCGAAAAATTTGATGTTCTTTCGATGAAGAAAAGCTAAAGACACAATAAAATACATATATTCTTTGAGAAATGTGGAATAACTATGCTGTGATTTTTAGACGCAAAAAATAAACTATATATATATTCACTTGCCAAATATAGAGTTTTCTTCTAAGTTATCAGCAACTGCAGTCTCTTCATGACACTAATGACACTGAAATTATGAAGTATTTTGTCTTTTCAATCACACTGCAAACTGTGTCTGAAAATGAGAGATTACATATTACTATGACAGCTGCTAACCATGAAAAGAGGTTTTCCATTTTCAGGGAAAGGAGATTCTTTTGTGAATTTAATTTTCTCTAAGAGAAAACACAATCTACCTACAAAATGTAATAAGATAATTTGATTAACATCTAAATCTACCTTGGTCACTAATGGATACAATGTCCTTCACCAATGTTAAATTCAGAAATACTACTGCCAGATTAAGCCTCTCTCAAGGAGCAGTAAGAAAATATATGTATCTAATTCATTTATAAGCAGGAGAAATGACCTAGGGCAGTAATGCTATTTTCTATTAAGGTAATTTGGAAAGTGGATGGAAACCAGTTAGACAGTAATTTAATATAAGTGCAACACAGAACTCAGAAATGAACAAATTTATTCCTATACTGAAGAACAGTTAAATGATATCTTAAGCTTGTATTTGACCTGATGATTTCTAAAGCCCCAAATACAGAAAAATTTGTAACACTGCTTCAGAGGTTATTGAGATGAACTCTGCAAAACAAAGCATACAGTTTTTCTTTGGGGATTATAAGAATCACTAGAAAGCTATCATTCTCAAGTCAGTATTTATAGTGGGAGAAACTAATTCTAAAAAACTTTTACAAAACTAAATATCTGTAAAACATAGAAAGTTACATTTCAGATTCCAGAGTACCATGTTTCCAAGCAGATTATATATATATGTATATATATACATATATATACATTTATTACACATTTGCAGTTAATCCTTATCTAACCATAGAATACATGTGTCTTCTAATAAATAAGGTGTTTAATAAAAACTTAAAATCTATTTACAAGTTGGCGCATGTGTGTGCACTTGTGTGTGTGCGTGTATGTTTAATGTTCAAATGCCCTTTCGTTCTATTGGCTGTGTGACACTATCCTTAGGTTGAATGGTATTTCTCTGTGATCTGGCCCTGTTTTTCCTTTTGCAGCTTGGTTTGCAGGAGAATAAGCTTTCAGTGGAAGAAACACAGAACTGGATACCAAAGTTGGCCAAAAAACCTGCTGTATGAAGAAAACTCCTGTCAAATACAAGTAAAAAAAAAATAAAAAATAAGCAGAATGAACAGCAGAAATGTACTAAAGTAAACAGAGAAAACCATACAATTCTGGATTGGCACAGAAGCTTCACAAATTTCTACGTGAATTTCTGTATTATTGCAGTTACATGGGGTGAAATACACTTACACTTATGGTATTAAATAATTTAATAGTCATTAAAGTAGTAATTGCTAAATGGACTATTGGAGTTTATAATGATATCACCTATAACAATATAGGTGAGAAAAGGGAAAAGATTGATGCTTCCATATTATTTTATCCTTATGAAATGTCTAACACATGAGAACCATTTATGCATCAAAATTACTAAACTCAGTGAAGATTGTTTAGTTTCTAGAGATAAAGAATTCGACTAAGCAAAACATAACAGCATGAACTTAACTATAGGAAATTTGAGAGTTTGTCCCTCAGTTCCCCAGTAATCTGTTTGAAGAAATGTTGTTTACAGAGAAAATCAAGTTAAAAGTAGATCTTTTGGATAGTTTTTTGTCCATTATAACTGATGTCCAGTTTAAATTAAAAAAAAAAGCGGGGCAGGAGGTAGGTACTTGGATTTCAAGAAAGACACACACGCACAGTGAGTGTGAGATAAAAGCACAGGATTGTGAAATAAAGGCAGAGACCAGGGTGCTGCATCTAAACTTTGAGGACGAGTATATACTGGTGGTAAACAACTAGTATACTTAGTGGGTAGACATAAAACAAATTCAATTTTATTACTCTTAGAAAGAGCAACCCTGCTGATATCTTGACATAAAACTTTTAATCTGGTACCCATGAGTAAATCAGTTTATTATTTCAACCAGTTAGCGTACTTTGAGCAGCTACACCATGCTAAACAGGAAATAACCGGGATAACTGGAATTATTTAAGAAAGACCTAACTGAAGCTAGAGTAAAGAATGGACAGGTGACAGACAAACTATTGGAAGTTGCGTTCTAAGTAATAAACCTTGCTAATCATTGCTGAGTGCATGATTTAGAAGAGATTGGAATCAAGATAAAATTAATTCATTTTGTTTTAACAACCACTTGAGGCTTTTGAAATCAATATGAACTAGAGTCCTTTCTAATAGCAAGGACAACGAGGCTCGGATTGTAACTCTCACAATGTGTTGAGACTACAAAGGGAAAGGAAGAAGTTTGGAAAGCTAGCTAAATTGGCAGTATAGCTAGTTAAGTGGGTTTCCATGCTGCAGGAATTTTCAGCCTTTAATATGTTCACTGTCTTAAAGAAGAGATGCAGGATGAAACACTTCCATAAAGTGTTACTAGTCTTCTTTACAACAAAATCTTGCTTTTATCTTTCATCTTGACACTGTCTCAGAGAACTAGAATTATAGAACAGGTTTCTTAAACTTTTACCACTTATGATCCCTTTTCATCAGAGAATATTTGATAGGACAATGGGTATATAAAATAGGTACACAAATTAAGTACATTCTAAATATGTTTTAAAACAAATTTTTGTGATCTCCATATTTAGTGATATGACCCCATAGGACCCACGGTTTAAAAGTCTAGAGAACCAAAGACACTGGCACTAATAAAAAAAAAAAACTACCAATGTTGGCATAGATATGGGAAAAAAGCGACTTTCATTCACTGCTGCTGGGAATGTTGACTAGTCCAGATTTTTTGGAAAACAATATGGACATTCCTCAAAAAAATAAGATTTGAAGTTCCATAGAAACCAGTAATTTCTCTCTTGGGAATATAATCAAGGAGCACCCCCCCCCAAAAATAAAGAAAAAAAAGCCATCAGCATTCTGATGTTCATTGCAGTACTATTCACAATATCCAAAATCTGAAAGCAAACCAAGTGCCCAAGAACAGATGACTGGATAAAGAAACTATGATACATGCACAGAACGAAATTTTACTTAGCCATAAAAAAGGTAAAGTTATGAAGTTTGCTAATACATGGATGGATCTGGAAAGTATCACGATGAGTGAAGTTAAAGTGAGAGAGAGACAGACACAGAATGATTGCACTTGTTTGTGTGATGTAAAGAAATACAGTAGGGGAATAACTAATGCCCAAAGATGGAAAGAAAGGGCAGGAGGACTGGTCCTTACTAGGAAACTTGCCAAAGTGGGAGATAGGATAGAGAGGGACCATTATGACAATGATGGTTACTCTGACAAGAACTGGGAGCTGAAAAGAGGTAAGTTGATATGCACAATACTCTCTCACTAATAGTACTGCAAACCACAGTGTCTAAAAGGAAAAATAAAGGGTGCATGTTATAGAGGCAGGCTGGGAAGTGGGAGGAAATTTGGGGACATTGGTGGAGGGAAGTGGAGACTGGCGAAGATATTGGTGCTCAAACATTGGACACCAAAATCTAAGTGATGAATAACTTTATAACTTTGTGATCACCATTATTTAATAAAGTTTTTTTAAAAGTTTATACAACAAAGAAATGCTGGTAGAAGAGATTTTCAATGGACAGATGATTAGGGACCTCAGGAGAGCTTTCTTGGTGTGGAGGCAAGGCTGGTCAGAACTGAGTAGTGAGGAAGGATCAGAACTTCAGTTACGATGGCACTGTGGCCTGAGGAAGGAGAAGAAGCTGGGGGTACTGACTAACCCACTATAACTAAGAGAGGAGTTATATAGAAGAGAAATTTCCATTTTAAAATGGAAAAGATGGAGGACAAAATAGAACCCAGGGTCCCAGTAATGTAATAGTGAAGTACTTTCCTTCTGTAGATCAGAATTGTCATACTCAATCTGTTTTAAGCTTATTTAAAAATACTTTCCACTAGGATTTAGATATTGTCACAATATAATTAATTAGTTCTGAATATTGATGACTTTTTCCCTCACAGTTACAGATATTTCGTAATATATGCTCCATGGTACAAAATGATCTCATAGATAACCCAAAAGCACTTCCATGAGAAAAGTTAGTAGGTGAGCACCAATGGTATAACCCAAACCCATATACATATCCCCAAATGTTGCTTCATTAATTTGGTGAAATTATAAATGTAAGTCATATTTCATTTTCTGATTTTTATCTAATACTTCACATATATTTCATCATCATTAAGTATGTATCTCTAGCAAAAAAAAAAAAACTCTTGCAATGACTATACACTGACTAAATTTTTGTTACTGTTTTAAGGCTATACCCAGCAGGGATGGTCAGAGCTTACTCCTGGCTCTGTGCTCAGGTGTAGGGAGCCAGAGCACGTGGAGCAAAGATGGCGCCGACTCCGGCTGCCCTAGGTAATAAATAACCTCCAGAGCGCGGGCCCCGGCATCGCCCCCCATGGGGTGATTGGAAGGCAGCCAACTGGCGAGCAACACGTCAGAAGTGAGGGGTCTTCTCTATAAAAAGGGTATCGCTCTGAGGGTCGGGGCCTTCCTCCCCCATTTGTGTAAGTGTGGAGATCTCCAATAAACTGCTGCAGAAGGACCCTCAACCGGTGTCGTCTCTCTTTGCTGGCGAAGGGAAACCGCGACAACGCGATTTACACTCAGGGATCTCTTGAAAGGTTCTGGGGAACCATATGATATGCTGGGGATTGGGCATGGGTCAACCATATCAAGACAAGCGGCCCCCTTGCTCTACTATCACTTGAGCCCTGAACAGTAACTTTTTGTTTTGTCTCTTCTGGCTCTGTACTCAGGGATCACTCCTTGTAAGGCCCAAGCAACTGTATGGGATGAAACAAAAGACTGATTTTGAAGTCTTCATTATTTATATATACTGATCATTCACTAAACTCACTTGCTGGTTCTTTATAACTTAATAATTTATCCCAGGTTTCTCAAGAAGACTCAAAATACTTTTAGGTAAAGTGGTTCTTTACATTTGAAGTAACACAACCAGTAGTTTCTACTATACCTTACACAGTTAGAATCAATAAAATTGTATTCAAGAAATAGCAGACTTCAATAACTCAAGATTTAAAAAGATTTAAAAAGACTGAACCAATGGGCAAAATGATTCTTTGGCCTGAGGAGTTCTTCATCTGGTTTAGAGGTATCATATTTTGTGTCTGAGAACAAGTTGAAAATGAAGATCTCCAGCATTCATTGCCAAACAAAATTCTGGTAGACAAATCAGGAAGGTATCACAGGAAATTATCAAATTCAATACAAGGACTTCAACCATGGCACACAGTCCATAGTGGGGCGTGGGGAGGGAGAAAGAGAGAGAGAAAGAAAGAAAGAGAGAGAGAAGGGGTGGGCAAACTTTTCCCCACAGATGATAGCTAAGTCTTCTTATTCTTTTCAATTCCTTGTTCTGATCTTAGAGTCACTTACTTCCTACACTTTGAGTACAATTAAAAAACAAAAGAAAGAAAAATGTAAGTAAAAACACCAAAAAATTAGCAGAGTGACTGTTTTCCTTCTATTATGTACTCTATATCAACAGAATAACAACATAAAATCTAACAACATTAACAAACATTTTAAAGTAATTAATAAGAAGAATTTCTATCCCCTACTATTAAAAAGAAATATTACTATGAGATTTTATTGTGGTATATAGGCAAAACTCATGGAATACAATTTTTGGAACATCTATATTATATTCATTTAATGGGTTTCTTTCTGCGTGTATAATTTTAAAATACAGGGCTACATAACTTAACCAGTCATATTACTTTTCAAATGTGTTAGGTATCGAAATACTCGCTGTCAACTTTCAATAGCTCCTTCAACAAACTTACTGAGGGCTTGCTTCATTCAACACCTAAGTTGTGACAGTCTCTGCATTATTCTAATATTAGAGTGATGCTGAGCAAACTGCAGAACCCTTAGGGTACTCCTTTAATGCTTATGGTCAAATTAATTGCAGTTGGTTATTTTCCCAATTAAACTTGAAGCTAAATATTCTTAATAGCTCTCATTTATATAAATTTGGTAAAAGATAGCCATATAAATGTGATATCTAGGTAGATATCATAACATAATTTTTAACATGAAGATACTGGGGCCAGAGAGATAGTGAGGTCTGTATGACATTTGTTGTGCACAAGGAGAACCCAGTTCCATCCCTCATAGCCCGTGTGGTCCCTGACGCATGCTTGGAGTGATCCCCAAGAAAGAGCCAGGAGTGACAGCCCTGAGCAAAGTCAGATGTGGCCCCCAAACAAAACAAAATAAAAATAAATAAACAAAAGATTTTGCTAAAATCTTAATTATCATGTAGAAATATTGGAAGCAATTTGTTTTAAAACAATCTGAACTCTGGTACTATTAACTTTCTGGTTGGTTTTCAATGTCTACAGTCATAGTTCACTGCATACTCATCACACCCTGTTTTTTCTGTCCAAAACTTGGTTTATAACCTTTCATTGCGTAATTGCAGACAGTTCAGTGATAAATTATTTTTATGTACTACTGGCATGACTTTTTAAAGCTTCTTTTAGTATTGCACATTTTTGTAAACAAAAGCATAAAATTTGCAATGATTATTCAGTGAAATATGGGTACTTAAATATACTAGTTAATATATAAAATCATAAGATATCTACATATGATCTTATGATACATTAGTATGCTGATTTATAATCACATAAGTCATATTTTTAAACTACTTAATACAACATCTAATATCACTTCCAGCCTGAGTTCTTGCACAATACCAGTTATTGCAACTCCAATGTTTTGTCCATGACCTATCAGAACTTTAAAAAATTTACAAAATTGGGGAAGGGAAGGGAAGGGAAGGGAAGGGAAGGGAAGGGAAGGGAAGGGAAGGGAAGGGAAGGGAAGGGAAGGGAAGGGAAGGGAAGGGAAGGGAAGGGAGGGGAGGGGAGGGAAGGGGAGGGAGGGGAGGGGAAGGGAAGGGAGGGAGGGGGAAGAGTGGGGAGGGAATGGCAGGGAAGGGGAGAAGAGGGGAGGGCAGAAAAGGGGAGGGGTGGGGAGGAAAGGGGAGGGGAGGGAAGGAAAGGGAAGGGAAAGGAAGGAGAAGAAAGGGGAGGAGAGGGAAAGAAAGGGGAGGAGAGGGGAGGAAAAGGGAGGAGAGGGGAGGAAAGGGGAGGGGAGGGCAGGAGAGGGGAGGGGAGTGCAGGGAGGCATAATAAAGAGAGCATTTGCTGTTTCTTACACATAGTCCAGGAAGACAGGACAATTGTGTTGGCATTAGTAATGAGAACTAAATGCAGATAAAACTCTCTGGGGAAGTGTACTCTAGGAGAGAAGCTAGCAGGCCATGTCCCTGAGATAGGAATGCCTTTGCACTTTTGAAGGGCCAGTATGTGGCAAATGCAGGGAGCAAATTAGTAACTAGGAGAAGGGATGATGTTAAGGCCAGAGAGCTAGGGGGAAAAGACCAAATTCGTATTGACCATTTGCAGGGAATTTTAATTTCATCCTGAATTAGGTAGGAAGTTTTTGGAGAGTATTAAAATTACTAATTAGAGTATAACTCAGAAGAGCAGACAAATTACAAAGATCTGACTGACATGTACAAAAGTATCTCCAGGGCCTGGTAGATATATGTCTCTATGGTAGAATTGATATCTTGTATGCATGAGGGCCTGGGTTTGATTCCTAGTAAATAAATAAAAGGATCAGCAGGCTAGTATATGAAGAACAGACTACAGAACAGCAGAAATTGTTAAAAGGAGAAGCTAGTTAGGAAAATTAGCTAATGATTTGCTATGTGAGGGCATAAGGGGTGAATGTGGTAAGAAGTTATTGGGCTCTAGATAAGCAGAATTGTGTAAAGAATGTGTTCAAATGTACCAGTATAACTATACAAAAGATAAAATTCTAATGAGAAAGGCAACTCTCTAATAATCAAACAAAGCTACGTAATGAGTGGTGCAGAGATGAGATATATTCATTTGCATAAGGGATATACTCATTTGTATATAATCTTAGTGAGACAACTAATGCAACTTACAGTAACACTGTCCTGATTTGCACAAAGGATCTATAAACATAAGAGACCCTTCTAACATCACTACAAAATGCTCAAGGTAGAACCATTTGTGTAGTTCAATAGCACTATATTTGTTGCTCAGTTGTGGTGGGAAGGTTCCCTCTATCATCAGGTGAGATCCTACACCTCTTGGAGTTAAGCTTTTCATTTTTTTTTAAATCTCCACAAGGGGAAATATTAGAGGAAATTGATCTACAATGGAAAGCATTAAATGAAAGCTCCACCTTGTTTTCAAGTAATCCATGTTGAAACTATTTCTCCTTGCCATAAACTTCAGCAAAACATATGTCAGTTCCTTCACAGTTGCATGGAAACACCCACAGTGGATTGTACATACACAAAGAGTATCACCAAATGGATAATGGTTTCATTGTCTACAATCACATTCCCTGATTTGAAACAGTCCCTGGGGAATTCATTACCGAAGAGAAGTCCCACCCCTTGAAACTGCAGCTGCCCTCAGTCAGGATTATCAGACAAGATGTTGTGGGTGAATCTATTTGATTTACTCACCCTCAGACCAACACAGGTGATTAAAAAGGTAAAATTCTCATTGCTCTTTCTGTGTTTAGTATCACTTGTACAATATTATGTGAGAGATTTGCATGTCAATGATTATCTAAAACTGCATTCATAATACTTTACTCATAAAATGAAGTGCATTTGCCTACAATTAAATATACATGAAAAAACTGTGATGCTGTACAGTTTCCTGACATGGATTTAAACTTAACTCATCAGAAACTGTGTAATGCTTTAATATGGAAGCATGAATGCTAAGATGATAATAATTTTTTATTGTACTACACTGTCATAAAAGAGCTTCAACTACGTAACTCAAAGAAAAAAGAAATTTAAAAGTAAATGATTCTTGTAAGGTTTACATTTTCATTTTCTTGCTATCTCAATTATTTTATTAAATGATTTCAGAACAGATATAAAATTACCACTGTGTTTTGAAGTATTTGTTAGTTATTTTGATTTAGACAAAATATTGTATGGCATTTTTATCATAAGGTTTTTCTAGATACTGATCAAAATCTCTTAAATAGACATATTAAATATAAGTAATCATCTTCTGAAATTTAGTATATTTGTGCAAAACAAATATACTCAAGAAATCCCAAACAAAATATAACCAAGTTTCACTTAATCTAAGGGTATAGTGTTCTTTTAAACTAGAGCTATTTAATCAGCAAAATCACAAATGAAATGATCCTTTTCCTTGAGATTGAGAGTTAATTGAATGAAAAGATAGCTTTTTTTCTTACTGCAATCTATAATACTAATGGGTAAACTAATTTTTCTTGCCTAAGTAATTGAAGTCATCATTAATTTAAAATGATTTGCATTTACTTCATTGTTTTCAAGAAGAACAAAGGTCCTGGTGCTTTAAATTGATATAGAGTGTGACTTTTCTGTATAAGGTATCATGTATATATCATGTATAAGGTATAATGTATCATTCTTTTAAAAACATGTTGAAAATGCTAGTGTAGTTTGAAAAGCATGTATTTTTATCACAAACTCTTCTCATGAAATGCAAACTGCTAATTTATGATCTTACATTTCATTGATTTCACTTCTGCTTCTACATCATGTGGGAAATTTTGAATAAGATATTAAAATAAAATAGTGATTCTCAATAATTAAGTTCTCTAAATCAGTAAAATACATATACATATATTAATTACTGTATTAGTTAATTAATTGACAAGCTAAATGTTGTTTACAATTGGGTTACAGTGAAATCAAAATACCTAATGTTTAGATTAGAAAACTTAGCCAATATACTATTAATATCTTATGAGCACAAGAAAATGAACACAAATATTTGTCCCATTGTTTTAAGTGTTTCCTAGTATAGCTAGCATATGAATTTTAGCATTTTATTAAAACTGTACATTCTTTGTTTATTTTAATTTTAATAGTCTTAAATTTTAGTGTCTTCATATTACATTGTCATCCCATTGCTCATTGATTTGTTCGAGCAGGCACCAGTAATGTCTCTCATGGAGAGACTTATTGTTACTGTTTTTGGCATATCCAATACGCACGGATAGCTTGCCAGGCTCTGCCCTGCGGGCGCGATCAATAGCACAGTGGCTGAGCATTCGCTTTTCACAGGGCCGACCTGAGTTTGATTCCTCCACCCTTCTTGGAGAGCCGGGAAAGCTACTGAGAGTATGGAGCCCGCACGGCAGAACCTGGCAAGCTACCCGTGATGTACTGGATATGCCGAACACAGTAACAATAAGTCTCTCAATGAGAGATGTTACTGGTGCCCGCTCGAACAAATCGATGAGCAACGGGATGACAGTGACAGTGACATATTGCATTATATTAACCTCCAGATAATCTAAGGATTATTACACATACCAAAAAAAAAAGAAGAAGAAATCTCAGTTTGTGTATTTTAAAGTAAGTCTTCATCTTAGCTAAAAATACCTGTGCCTTAACACTTGACTATATTATGAATACACGTAGAAATGATTTGATGGAAAATAGAAAATTTGCTTTACTACAGATGCTTCTATCTAAACAAAAATTTAAGATAAAAAACATAAAGCTCTTCTGAAATCTTCATAGAACTAAAAAGTATAAAAATCCCAAATTGTGAAAAGTAGTCAAATTTTGAGGTGCCCATTTTATTTATTTATTGGTTTGTTTAGAAGCCTGGAAATATCTTTATTTTTTCATAGGCTTAAAAAAGGTGTATAAAGAATTTTGAACATACCAAAAAAAAAAAAACTAGACCCAAAGCAGTGGAATGGAGTTCCAGGTGCATATAGTACCAAGCACAAACTATAAACACAAGGCCAATTGTTCTGTAGTTTCCTGGTATATATTTACATTTATTTAAATCAGAAATCTAAATAAGGTTCACACAAAGCAATTGATTAGTATTTTAAGTAAAATAGTTTTATTTAAAAATTACAAAAGAAGAGAGGAGAGACTGAGGGAGAGAGAGAGAGAGAGAGAGAGAGAGAGAGAGAGAGAGAGAGAGAGAGAGAGAGAGAGGTGGGGGGAACCCTTTAAAGTGGAAGAAAGGAATTACACATTCTACATTACAACGCAGACTGGAATCCAAAACTAGGATGTGCCTAATTTTGTTTTATTTTTGGTTTCTGGACCACACACAGGTATGCTCAAGGCTTCCTTAGCTCTGTGCTCAGGCACAGAGGTAGTGCTATGGATTCAAACCGGGTCAACCCCACCCCATGCAAGGCAAGCATATTACCTTGTACTATTTCTCTCTCTTCTCCAATTGCTAATTTTTAATCTACAAATATTCATTTTTTAACTTGTACTGTTTATTAAAAATGCTCTGTCTGTATATGTATGTGAGTTAAAAATCTTTTTTGTCTCATGGAATTTCCCAACCTAGATGTTACTGATTGTAACTCATTCCATGGTGTAGTAAACATGATTCTCTGCCATCAGTAAATTTTGTAATTGGTATTTGGGTCTAGAGAAAATTGCTCACATTCAGGTTCTGTTTTCTTGAACAGGAACTTCAGAGTTGGCTTTGCGTTCTTCCCACAGGAGGCATTTTAAGTGTGGTTATTTTCATTTTTGAGAAGTCAATAGTCACTAGTGCTTCATGTCATCTATTTTAATTTGAAATGTAAAAACATGATGCTAATTCTGAAAAATAGTGGGCACATGGAAAATACTTATGGAAAAACACCCCAAATGAAATATGAACTTTTCTGGCTTTCCTGGCTAATTAAATCACCGGAGCAGATACTTTTTTATTATATGACTGCAATTTCTAAAATTTGAAATTGTATTAGTAAAATTTAAATGCCTCATATTTTTAGAAAATGCACTCTTAATTTATTGCAATATTTTCTCTGTTTTTATCTTATTACTATAGTTCTTATAGACTCTTCAACAGTTATCCATATTGCCATTTCTTATACCAGCTCCATATTGACTGCTGTAATTAGATTGATTATTCTAATCTGTATTTCTCTATAGGTGTTAATGGCATTATAAAAATGATTTCAGGAATTGAAAAAAGAGCAATAGTATAAAAATCAATATTTATCCCATTCTAATAGCCGAAGCAATAAGGCTCTAATGCTTTTATTCAAAATTTCCATTATTTGTGGCATCAAATTGCAGACTATTTTAATAATTTCCTATATATGAATTTATGAATTAAAACATGACACCCTCTGTTTGTTGAAAGATAGTATTCTAAAAGTAAGAAAGACCTTGTCATAAACTTAATTGCTGAACCTAAAAATATGAAAAGTCAGACTTATAAACAGTAATGGGTGGCCTACTACATATTAGAACTACTTGATGCTGCTACATCAATAAGTGCATTAAATGGGATAAGAGTACATCTTTAGGAGGGATTTATAATATTTTATCAAAACAGACACTTTTTAACATGCATGATGATGTTCTGTCTAAGAAGAAAAAGAAGGGCAAGGGCATGATACTACAAGCAAACAAATATGTATTTGTTAGAAAATACTAAGAAAACAAAAATGACACTTAAGTTAGGAAAATACACATTTTGACCTTATAAAATGAGTATGAAATAAAACTCTTCCATTTAGTAGAATGTTTACATTGCCATTTAATTCTTTTAGTAGTGTTTATAATTTTCTTTGAACAAGTATTTCACCTCTTGTTAAACTTGATTTTCAGTGGCATAATTGTGAACGGTTTTGATTTTTTGATTTTTTTTATATTTTTCTCTCTCCTGTTGCATTATTTTTCTTATATGAAAGCCCTGGATTTCTGTTCATTGATTTTGTAGCTTCTTGCTTTACTGTATAAGTATAATGTTTCTGAAACATTTTTGTGGAGTCTTTGGGATTTTCTAAGTATAGTATCATGACCTCTGCATATAGTGAGAGTTTAACCTTCCCTTTTCCAACCTGAAAGCCTTTAATATCTCTCTTCCCTGATTCCTATCACAAGGACTTCCAATACCAGATTAAATAATAGTATTGAGATTTGACAACTTTGCCTACTGCCTGATCATAGAGGAAAGACTTTCAGTTTTTACTATTGAGTATGTTTGTCAGTGATAAGTTGCTTTGAATATTTTGAGAAAACATCTGTCCACTTCTATTTTATTGAGTGTTTTTTGTTTTGTTTTGTTTTATCATGAATGGATGTTGGAGTTTTTCAAATAATTTTTATAACCAGGTCACTGCTTTTGTATATTTGTGAATACTGTAATTGTATTCAGTCTTTTAATTTCCATCACATACTCACAATATACAACACACTATTATCTTTCTTGTATTATAGATACTTTAAAGAAAAATTGCTTATTTTAATTTCATTAAATTTGTATAATATATTAATTAATATGTTTTATAGTCCAATAAATGGAATAGTATTTTAGGGGGAAAGGCATTACTAGTTTTAATGTGGTATCAAAACTCATTAAGCAAATAAAAATTAGCATTTTCAACAAAGTAATCTGATTCTGATTGTCTTAAGAAATGGGAGAAGCAAAGCACATGGCCTAGTCATCTCTCCTATTTTCTTTAGTTTGAAATGATCTAACAAGCATAATAGAAAAGAATATAGACTTAAAATGCAAACACCTTGGGGCCCAGAGCAAATACAGTACAGTGGATAGAGCACTTGCTTTGCATGTAATTGACCTTGGTTCGATCCCCAGCACACCATATGTATCAGTCTATATGTGACATGAACCAATTGGTAATAAAAGTCCTACAATTTTTATTTGTTACCTTAAAGATTCATAGTTAAGTAATACACTGTGAGGAGACAAAACTGTTTTCCTAATAACCTTTCATTTAACATATAAACTGGTTTTTTAAGGCTGGGTTGTGTAGAATTTATTGACTAAAACCTAAAATAAGAGGAAATGAATTAAAAACAATCTAAAAGATAACAAAACTGAGAGCTGGTTCTTTGAAAGAATTAACAAGATTGACAAATCATTAGCAAGACTCATAGAAAGGACCAAAGTGATAGCAAATGGGTATGGCACTTGCTTTGTAGACTAACCTGGATTCAATCCCCAGCATTCTATATGGTCCCTGAGCATGCCAGAAGTGATTCCTGAGAGCCAAAGTCTGGAGTGAAATTTGCACACCCATTTGGTGTGGCCCCAAAACAAACAAGAAGACTCAAGAAGAAAATCTTGCCTTTTGAGCCTATATTCATCCTTGAATATGTATAACTCTTGTTTCTTTTTCTTTGTTTATTCCCACTCTGGGAAGCCTGTGTTCTATCTTGAACATATTTCTCTCTGTCTCTCTCATCTTTCTAAGCAAATTTTGTTGAATAAAAGCTACCTTGAGTCACACGTGCACACACACACACACACACACACACACACACACACACACACACATACAGAGAAAGAGAGAGAGAGAGAGAAGTGAAAGAGATTCATAAAGAAAGAGCAAAACCTTTAGAAAACTGAATCAGAAATGAAAGGGAACATATCATAACAGATACCACAGATATGCAAGGGATCCTTAAGGATTACTCAGAAAATCCTTATGCATCAAACTGGAGAACCTAGAAAAAAATCATAAATATCTGACTCTTGTAACTTTTCAAGATTGAATCAAAAGGAAACAGAGCGAAAGTAAAGTGAAATTTATTAGTTACACAGGCGGGGGGGGCTAAGGGTGGGGGGGCTAGAGGCGTGGGGGGTTAGGGGTGTGGGGGTGCGGGGTGGAGCTATACTGGGATTCTTGGTGGTGGAATATGTGCACTGGTGAAGGGATGGGTATTTGAGCATTGTATAACTGAGACTTAAACCTGAAAACTTTGTAACTTTCCACATGGTGACTCAATAAAAAATTTAAAATTAAAAAAAATAAATAAATAAAAATAAAATTTTATGTTAAAATGTCAAAAAAAACAAAAAAAAATAAAAGTTTATTATTTTCCACTCTGAAAAAAAAAAAGGAAACAGAGCACCAGAGCAGATCAATTGCTATTTAAAATACAAAATGAAATGGTAATCAAAAGTCTTCCCAAAATTAAAGATCCTGGGCCCAGATGGGTTACTGGTGAGTTCTTCCAAACCTTTAAAGACTTACCACCAGTCCTCTCCAGGCTGTCTCAGAGAGAGCACCAGGAGTGATCCCAGAGCACTAGTAAGCCCTCAGCACTGCTGGGTCTGGTCCAAGAACAAAACAAACAAAATGGAGCACATTTCATTGGAATTTTTTTGAAATTGTGGACAGTTAGTTTCAGAATGTTGAAATAGCATCAGTAAGTTTGATAAGAATTTTGACCATCAGGAACACAAGTGTAATAGCATTAAATAACTAGCCAGTGAAAGTTCAGGTATATACAGTAAGATGAAAAATCAAAATGTTCTTATCCTGACCGAACAGTTTTATGAGGAACAAAATGACACCATTGCTTTATTCTTTTCGTCATTGAAAAATAATAGGCTGTATCTACAACATACAGATTTAGAGACCGGAGGTTTAAAAGTAATCTCATAGGGATCACACTCAGGCATTTAACATAATAGAACAATTATGTGATTCTTGAATAATCACTTCTACTAGGATTTATATTATTAAAACATTATATATGAAAAGAATTCAAAAATTTTCTGAATTTTAACTTCTTGCCACAACCATGGCTTGTATGAAATGTGACATGTGATAAATTTTAGTTCCATGAAGCCAGTGTTTTGAAGGAGCCTGGAGGTCTCTAGGAAAATTTATGAGGGAAGTCAAACTTTCATTTGAAAGACTCCCATATATATCTCAATAAGCATCCCTCTCTCCTTTCTGCCTCCTCTGTAAGCTCACATGTTCTCATTCAAAGCACAAGTGTTCTTGAAAACTTCAGGGCTGCTACTCTACTGGCCCTCAAAGGAGCCTTGGTATGACTTTTTCCAAATATATTTAATTGGCTAATGTAATAAGAGATGACTAACGATCACCTCTAAGAGAGTGGTTATCAAAATGTCTCAATAAAATTTGGAGAGTTCCATAAATCCTAACAAACACCTGAAATGAAAGACACCATGAGGTTCAAATGTGGCGTTTCATCAAGGTGTTGTAAGGCGCTGGTGAGAGAGTCAGCAGAAAGGCATCATTCCTTCCAAAAACTGTGTCCACTCCCACATTTTTACTTTCAGAGGACAAAGTCATCTTGAAATCAAAGGTTGCTGAGACACGTGTTTTTATTGGTTATAGTCCCACTAGCCAGGGTGTTCGCCTTTCACGTGGCTGACCTGTGTTTGATTCCTCCGCCCCTCTAGAAGAGCCCACCGAGCTACTGAAAGTATTGTGCCCGCATGGCAAAGCCTGGCAAGCTACCCATGGCATATTGGATATGCCAAAAACAGTAACAATAAGTCTCTCAATGAGAGACGTTATTGGTGCCCACTCAAACAAATCGATGAGCAACGGGATGACAGAGACAGTGACAGTACCACTAATTTGCTGTCTTCTGTCCCCTTTGTTGCCAAAGACAAATCCAAAGTTCAGAATGATAGCGCAGCACATAGATACTTGACTTGCCCATGCTTGACTCAGATTTGACCCCTAACACCCCATATGGTCCCCCAAAGCCTTCTAGGAGTGATCTATGAGTACAGAGCCAGGACTAATCCCTGAGCACTGCAAGGTGTGTTCCCTACCCTGGCCCCCCAAAAGACCTGATGATCCACAAACATTCAGATAAACGTTGTTGTTCTTCTAAGTGATTTGTGGCTTCTGATTTAATTGTCAAGACTTATTAATATTTTATTTTTCTAAATATATTGGTACAATATATTTAGAAACAAAAATACACGAAGATCACAGGTTTACTATGAGATTTACTGAAATAAGTAAAATTTTATTTGGTTGAGTTAATATGTGAGTCTACAAGGGAAATGTGCCATTCTATTTAAAGATCTTCTTTAAGATACTGTAACACAATTAACCACAGGCAATTTTTGGCATTTGTTGTTAATGACACATACTTTTGTAGTTAGTAATCTTTCTCTACTTGAGAGTATGTTTGTGTCTAAATATGTATTTCTAGTCACATATCTTTCATCCAGATTTCTTTAAACAATAGTCAAGACTATTGAACAAATTCAATGCATTCTTCTTACATTTTTCTTGACTGTTGTAATTGTTATAAAATGCCCCTATTTTCAAAATAAATAAATTGAATAAATATAAGTTTGGTATTCATCTCATATGCAGGCTTATATTAAAAATGCCAAAAATAGAACAAATGATTTTTTCTTCAAAATTCCAGAGAAAAAAATGATGGATGAGATATGAAAAACATATTTTCCTGTTTATCTAATTGTTTTTTTGGTTATTTCAAGATGTTATACTCACTGATTGATGGTCAATATACTTTAAGAAAATATAATTTTATAATGGAAGAGTCAGAGAGAATTGTCGCCTGAGTTAAAACACTTTCAAAATGAACACGCTTGTGCTATTAGCCCCCCCAAAATAAATAATTAAATAAAATAAAGGCAACTAAATGTGTCTTTGATTTGAAAAAAGAACAAGAGTATTTCTTTATTAGTGTCTTACCGTTTGTGACTGACTACACACAAACACATTGATGACATTTTCAGAAGTGTCCCTAAATCATTCCAGTCAGACTTTCTAGATAGCTGAAGAGAAGAATAGTGCTTGTGATTTTGAGTTATCTCATTTGTTTTTGACCAAAGAAAGATTCAAGAACATATATGCATATATTCTAATAAAAGAGGAATGAAGGACCAGAGCAATAGTATAGTTGGTCGGGCTCTTGCCTTCCATGCAGTTGATGTGGGTTCAGTCCTCTGTATCACATATGGTGCTCTGATCCCTGCCAGGAGTCGTCCCTAAGTACAGATGCAGGATTAAGCACTGAGCACAGCTGTGTGTGACTCAAAATAAAAAACAAAGAAAAAACAAAGAAAAAAATAGGAATAAAAATGTGTCAACCAGTTGTCAAATCGGAGAGGTGTTTATGCATTCTACAAGACTAAAAAAAAAACTTAAGATGAAATAAACGGTTATTACTGCTTGAAAACTATTCATAAGATTTCAATATTGCAAGCATATCCTTGAAGATATCAGAGAATTGTTTTGAAAAGATGACAAAATGACAAAATTAAAAGAAATGGTGCAGAGTGTAGAAAGAAAAGGACTGTATAAATCACACTAACATGAGATTATAGACACACGAGACATACAGAAAACTAAAAAAATGATCTGAAACAGGTTTCTAAAGTTTTCTCAGAATACAGGCAAATGATAGAAGCAATTTAGGTGAAGTTGGTACAGTGTAGTAGGCAGTAATTATGGAACTAAGATTGCTTCCACAATGCAGATTTGCTCACTCCTGACAGCTGTCCAAGAATCAACCATCATGCAGTTACTCTTTTTCATACTACTTGCTCAGTCTTCTTGCTCTCTTTCGCTACTAACTGATGGGCTGAATTGTGCACTGCTCAGGGGACCATACAAGATGTTACACTCACTGTGATTTTTGTTTGCTAGGGATTAAACCACTACCTCTTGTGTGCAAGCAAGAGCTTTAATTTCTGTACCATCTCTCTGGTCCATTAGTTTATCTCAATTTTCTCTTTAATATCTTCTTAAATTTTCCTGTCAGTCTTTGAGGAAAGTCCTAGCTCCTTACCATAACTAAGAAGTTTCACACTACTGTACTGTGTTTTCTTTATACCCCTCTGATTTCATGTCATCAAAATTTTCCTTCAATTAATTTTCCTTCAAAGCTCAGTCACGCTGAATTTTGAATCCCTTGAAAGATGAGGGATTATAATGAAGCAAGTATAGGCAAAATTTGTAAACATCATTTAAAAGCAAAATATATTGTGATTTGATCATTCCTTTTTGGAGGAGGATGTCTTCTTGGAAAGAGCACAAAAACAGATTTAACTTTATATGGAAATGTTTAATGTAGTATTTTAAAATTATATTCATAGAATTGAAACAGTCCTCTATAAGTGAAGAAGTAACTAAATTATAGCATTGTTGCATGAACGTTCGTATAGTCGGAGGAACAGGGAAAAAGTGTGTTTCATGGAGGTCCAATGCTCTCTCTGACTCTTGGCCAAGTGATCTCCTTTTATTGATCATGGTACCTCTAAAGGGCACAATACAGTGACACAGTGACGTCACCAAAGGCATCAAAAGAGGTTAAAGGAAGAACTTTGAGACAGTGGAAACATATTGTTTCCTTGTACCTGTAGGCCAGTAGCCTCAAGGAAAAGATACAGAACTGAAAGGGAAAAGATACAAAATCAGAACTGAAACCTTTCTTGGGCTACAGGCACCTGGATTTACATCCCAAAGATTAGGCTGGGCTGCCACCTGAAATCTACACTTCAAATACAAACTGGGCAGGCACCTGAAATCTACATCCCAAAGACTAGGCTGGAGCAGAGCCTGCATTTTGCAATCTCAAAGGTCAGGCCTGGCTAACACCGGATATCTGCATGTCAAAGACCAGCCAGGCTTCTGTGAGAGAAGGAAAACTGCTCTTTTCCATATACTGAAATTATTTTTCTGAAGGCAGCTTGAAGGGGGAAAATGTTCAGCTTCATCCAAACCAGTCAGGACAGACGAGAAATCTGGCCCATTTTCATGGGTCCCTATGTTCCTGTTCGTAGTACAGTACAGTATATATGGGCTCGCCCTGATAGCTCAGTCCAGCTCCAACATAGCATTTTTAAATAAGAAAAATGTATGAAGCTCTTTAATATCAGTGCATTTTGGTGAACAACCAGAAGTGACAACTTCTTACCTCAACAAAGCTCATTAAAAATGTTAAAAGCAATCACTAGAATAATGAAAAAAGTAAAATATAAGCTGAAAGTCATTGGACAGTATATCTTGTTATACATACAACACTAATTTTCTGTTTACAACACTGGCCACTCTGGTTCTCAAAGTCACAAAGAGTATTTTTAAAGTTTGTTTTGGAGCTTCTAATATGTTTGGAAGAGGAGAAGGCAAAATTCTAAAATGAAACAAAATAACAAATCTTTTCCCAACCACACTACGAAGGCCTTTCTTCTGAAAATAAATGCCACCTTCCCTCAGTACTGACAATGCTCAGAAGTAGGCATATACTATGGCCTGTCCATAAACCAAGTTGCTTCCACTACCATGCTTATCAAAATATTGATTTCATTAGGGCCAAAGTAATAATACAGAGGGTCAGGCATTTGCCTTCCACGTGGCCAACTGAATTTCAATCGCTGACATTATAAAATATTTAATAATTTCCTTTAAAAATTATAAATTTTAAATAAAAGAACTATTTTTCTTTTCAGGGAATATTTTTTATGTAATCCACCTTAACCACCCACCGAAGTGCCCACAACTCTCCACTACTGAGCCTCGTCACCTCTAGTCCACCTCTTCATTTCCCCTCACCATTTCCCCTACTCCTTAGTAATCTGAGTTACAATTCAAGACCAAGGATTTGTCACCCTTATCAAAATTCCACTTAAATTCTTCAAGAACTTAGAACATATTCTACTAAAATGTATATGGAATCATAAAGCTTCCCAAATTGTTGAAGCAATTGAGACAAAAGCAGATGGGAGGTATTATATTTCCTGGATCTATATTATACTGTAAAGCTATAGTAAATAATACCATATGGCAATGTGATGTCGGTGGGCCCCACGGGTGACTTTCGTGAAGCGGGGAGGAGAAAGACGGTCACTTTCTCTCCAACCGCCTCTAACACCCGGAACCCAGGGTAACTGGGTTCTTGTCTCGCTCGCGGAAAAGAATTTCAGGAGTAGACAAGCAGTGAAGTAAATAGATTTTATTCAGAGGTTTCTGAGGGAGGGAGGAAGGGATAAGTGAGAGAGTGATAGTAAGAATAACGCGCTCAAAGGAGAACATGGGCTTCTCCAAGAGTGGAGGAAGCTCTACACACATCCTAGCACTGGACACGAAAGCATGAAAGTACACATCTCAAGAGGGGGAGATGCGGGCGACACATGTGCTCGGCCACATGGCACAAGCAGCACATGGGCTCAGGCAGCATATGCGCGCACTTCCTTTGTTCAAGGTGGCCTTTATAGGGTTTCTCCAACCTGCCCCCACGTGGGGGCTTCTTCCCAGGTAAAAGTCCGTTGCTAAGGAGGTTACTAGGGAGGTTGGGAGTGGTGATGGCCTTCTTTGGGGAACCCCCTGGGGAGGGGTCTGTTGTCCTCAGGGTCTGCTGATGGTTTCTTCCGGGTCTTTTGTTTTCTTGAATCTGCACATCTTAAGAGTCCCCTTCCCAGAGACTCTGTTAAATCTCAATTTTCATTGCCAAGGGCCTTTCCCTATCTACCTGCCTACATCATATTCCCCCCTAGAGATTTCACCACCTTAAATCTTTAAGGGGAAAATGGTTGGTGATCCATCTTCTGAAGCTGCTTCATGCTGACAGAGGGGCGCAGACTCTGCCTATGTAAGGGGTGAAACCTCATGCTACCTTATGTGCCCCAGGCAATGAACTGGTTGGGATCCTGAAGTTATCTGAAAGAAAAGATCAGATCAATTAGACTGAGGGATGGCACTTTGAAATGATTAGACTCTGGAGATGTGGAAGGTCCTTTCTGACCTAGTAAGGACAAAATAGTTTGCTGTCTTAGGAAACATAAGAGTTAAAGCAACAGAACCCAAAGCAACATAATGCCATACCCATTTCTGTCATAAAAAACAATGGAAAAGAATAACTGCTTCACCCATTGGTTGATAGAAAATGACTTCCTATGTCCAGATTTTTCTAGTGGCCTAGAAGCACCACACCACTTCTCAGGTTGGAAAAGCTACCCATCCACTGAAGCTGTCATTTGGAAGCAGTAGATGTTTATACCTTGAATATGAGCGTTTGATCATTTACATGATGTCAAGCTGCCAATCCTCTCCTTGGTAAATTCCTTGAAGTTACAAGTGTTAGGAAAGGAGGCCCACGATTCATCAATGAAACAGAAAGCACAGTTCTGAGTTCCTTCCCATGAAAGATGGCTTTCACTAGTGTTGGAAGCTTAGTGTAACCCTTTATCTATCAATTTCCTTTTGAAAACCTTGTTCCAATGCCTATTGTTCCTCTTTTGCAGAGTATCTTAGATGAGTATTCTCTGGATGGGGTATTAATCCCATGATGGAACGAGAATTAAGAGCTGTTAAAATTCTAGTTCTCTCCAAATGACTGTGTTCATAGAACTAAAAGTGAATACTTAGAACCAGTTTAGATGTCCACACTTGGCACTGTAGCCAATTGACAGGTTGGGGGAAAGCAATTAATTCTGCACTTTGAGCTGAGGTTCCCCCCACTAAAGCTCTGGCTTCCAATACCCTGGTCAGACTAGTGACAGCATCTTCAACATTGAGTCTCACAGACTAGACTGCTTACTTTACAGTCAGTAAAACACATTGTACCTGAATTATCCAAAAGGGATACCTTTTAGATCAAGATTAGAATACATTTACTAGATTACTCTGTAGAATTTGAATCTGATTCTTTAAAAAGCAAGTTACAGAAACATGGTTTTCTCTCCACCTTCATTTTAAAATTTGCCTGATGGCTTAACAAATCTGACTTGTTCTTTTGCATAAATACAGCAAGATTGGAGAACTCTCCATTTGGGGTACCCCATTATTTACTGAGAAGTCCTGGGGGTTGGCTAAAGACAGGAGGCACACCAATAATGGCATTAATTCTACGTGGCACGTCAGAGTTACCCAGGCCTGGCCATAAATGTCCCACGATGAACTGGATGGTCTCGAGCCTTCAGGTTGAACTGGAGGTGGCCTTTTCCGTAGATGCATCCTAGCAGAAAGGAGTCCATCCCCTCCCTTCTTCAGGGCTGAGAGAGATCCTGGTTTCCAGGGTTTTTCTTGATGCTGAGTAGGCCCAGATTGTGTCAGTCACACAGATTGCCGGATTTCTCATTTTCCATAGCAGTGATGATTTCCATTCTTTCCTTGAGCCAGCCGGCCTCTAGGGTCTCCCTGAGGTTTGTAGGGTACTTGAAACAGTACCTGTTAAATACCTGCTCCTGTCATTTAGACCAATCCCTTGACTGTTTCCCTGAAAGAGGGCTTTGGGGTCCCATAACTGATTTTCCTGTCTGCATGAGGGGTAGACCCTATTACAGAGAGGAAAGACTTTTGTCTGGATTTATGCAAACCAACATAGTGCCATGAAGCATCAAAAACATACTGAAGGTACAAAAGAAGAGAAAAGCAAACATTTCACTTTACTCACAGTGAGATGCAACACACCCATTTGTTGTGGGTCCTAGTCAAAGAAGCTAAAATCTGTAGAGGAAAAGTGTACAATTTAACATCATATTTAACCCATTCAATCCCATGTTGAAAACCTTGACTTCCTATTAATGAGAGCACTGTACTGGAAGTCCAGTGTACAGTTAAACATGTCTAATTCATTTAATCCCATTTGAAAAACCCTTGATTTTCCGCAATTTTTGAAGAATTCAATTATCTAAGAGCACTGTAACAGGAGTCCAGACAATCCATCCAATATCTCTTCCATAAATCCTACCAAAAAACATACTAGAACAATTCTGCATGTGATTTAAAGAGTTTCTTAAAACAGTGATCAGTTTCTTTCCTTCAAACACAACCTCAAACCTTCTACACTTCCCTTTATGTTCATTCTGTCCTGTAACTTTCCTTCAACTCATTTCAAAATCAACTTCACTTTAACAGGATTCCTTTCCTTTTTCCAACTGATGATATCTGCATCCATTATCTTTCTGACTTAAGACATACATCTATATTCTTTATAGTCCCACAAGTTTAAACTCCTATTTTACAGAACTCAGTACAACATGATTTCCCAAATTTGGACACTAGTTATCAATCATTTCATTTAACATGACAAAACTACTTTCAGTGTTATTTCAAAAGCATTAGGTCAGTTCTATAGATATTCAACAACTTTAAAGATGCTCACAACTAAAGTTCTTACAACATATTCATTGGGCAAAGGTTCATTCCACATTAGAAATTAACCAGGAGACATCTTAGAATTCTGATTTCTAGGAAAACACAAATATAAAGATTAAAACACTCATAGATTACCATAAAATATTAAGGATCTCACACTTGCATACAAACTTCTCTGTGATGGTCAGAGCTAGATATGATACCTGGTGACAAAGCTTTGCAATGAATAAAGTTATCAGAATAATAACATGCATTTTCATGTACTGGACAGACTGATTTAACAATAGTCAGTAAAATTTCCCACATTTTCCATGAAATACTCCATTCTTATCTCAAACTTTAACCAAGGCCCAATGCTATGGCTTCAGACTATCAGGCTAACACCTGAGATTAATCTGTTATAATTCTTTGCTAAGTACCTCTAGAAATTTTAGTTACCAAAAGTCTCAGATCAAATAAAACACTTGTAGAATAAATTTTACAACCAATTTTATAACTCTAGAAACTCATATTTTAACTAAACCATTACTCTTCAAACCTGTTTTTGACCACAACTATTTCAGCTCACATTCTAATAATCTAATATAGATGCATATGTACATTGACACAACGGCATAACCTTTAAACCATCATTTTTTATGAAACATGAGTAAACCTTCTTTGGCTTAAGTTCAATAGTTCTTGTACCTTAGTTATTTCAAATCATGAGCTTTCTAACAATTGCACAATACAAACATGCTTTCTGACACAGAAAGAGCCCTTTTTTTTTTAACTAAACTTTGATAATAGCATAGAAAAAACACTTGGACTGTCAATGTTTGTGGAAACATAAGAAAACTATTTTGATGGCTTCTGTACCTCTGTTTGTAAACTGGCTAAATTCCTCATTAAGATTGGCTGAATCTTGTAAAATAAAGCCTTGCATCCTCTGAACGCTTTATTTCACTTTAGTTTTAGGCACTACTTCTGCAGCTCTTCCTAGATAGTAGATTCTGAAGTTCAGATGAATTACAACTGTAATAGCCATTAATGTTCTTCCAATAAGAAATCCAGATTGAGAATTTTGCCTTCTCTGTAGGCTCAACATTCTGATAAGAAATCTTTGTTTAAAACCTTGTCTAACAAGTTCCAAAAACACTTCAACCCTTTAAATTGCTGGACTACATATCACTTTGATCTCTCGTGATGATCTTGCTTTCCCTGGTCTAATTTTTACTGCTGATTTTCACTCTGGCTCCAACACTCAAGTTCAAGTGTTCCACATAGAGACAGACAGACAGACAGACAGACAATGAACTTACTAACAAAAACACCACTACATGTGCACATGTATACATTTGATCGATCGATCTGACCCTTCAAAAAAATGGCAGGGAGAGGACTGACAGACTGAGAAAGGAAGAAGTCCCCAGGGCAAAGTTAAGCCCTGTCGGCCGATTGGGAACATTGCTCCCCGTTTCTCTGCCTGACCAGCCAGTTTCCTGCTTGTTAAAAATGGGTCAAGAGGGGCTGGAGAGATAGCACAGCGGGTAGGGCGTTTGCCTTGCACGCGGCCGACCCGGGTTCAAATCCCAGCATCCCATATGGTCCCCTGAGCATGGCCAGGGGTAATTCCTGAGTGCAGAGCCAGGAGTAACCCCTGTGCAGAGCCAGGTGTGACCCAAAGAGCAAAAAAAAAAAAAAAAAAAAAATGGGTCAAGAAAGCGCTTTTGTTGATACAAGCCGGCAAAACTATGACCAAGTTGTTGAAACTTAAGGTTGCCAGATGTTACCATTTTAAGATCAAGATTACTTCTGAGGCAGGGAGCTAGTATCTTCTTATCAAATGTGGGGGTAAACCACCTTAGTGACACACTTCTTCGTTCTTGATATTAAATCCTTCTCTGCTTTGATAATCCTACTTCTTTCATTACTTGCAAAAGATCTGACTGCAAAATGGTCTGGTAATGCAAACTGCCATTCACTGGCCATCTTTCCCCATGCTCTAGATTATATTCAAGCCATATGGTGTTACAGAGGTCGACAAGATATTCCTTATTTAAACTATCTAGCTGGAGGCTCTTCCAATGTTTTAATTTAACAAGCAACCCAGAGGGGAATTTTTAGGTACTGAAGTTGAGTTGCCCATGTTCTTTTGCGTACCAGAAACAACCTAGGGAAGAGACAAAACCTAAGACAGGATGGTTCTTGAGCAAAAACTACTCTCCAGGGCTTCGCTTCGGCCTCTCCCAAGGGGACTCTAACCCCTCGTAGTGGCCTTGGCCATTCCCGAGGGGACTCTAACCCCCCAAGTATTGGCCTACGCTTTGGCCTCTCCCGAGGGGACTCTAACCCCCCGAGTATTGGCCTACGGTTTGGCCTCTCCCGAGGGGACTCTAACCCCCCGAGTATTGGCCTACACTTTGGCCTCTCCCGAGGGGACTCTAACCCCCCGAGTATTGGCCTACACTTTGGCCTCTCCCGAGGGGACTCTAACCCCTCGTAGTGGCCTTGGCCATTTCCCGAGGGGACTCTAACCCCCCGAGTATGGGCCCTCACTCAGAGGCTCATTGGATTTGGACCGTCTCCATCAATGGCCTCTGCTTCTGCCGCAGGCGTCCCTGGGCAGGCCTGGCACCGGGCAGACCCACAGCTGTGTGCCCGAGCCGAACCTAATGCTGTGGTCTTAAAGAAACCCTGCTCCTTGAAAGAAGTTCTGCCTTTCTTAGCTTGCTACATCTTCCCTGCTTTTACCTTTTTTTTTCTTCAGTCTCACTTTGTCTAGAGCTAAACATGCTGGCTGCCTTCATTAGCATTACAATCGACCTCTAGCTAATCCTTTAATCGGACAGCGACTGGGTGGGGAAAGGATGTTCTACCTGGATGTTGATTCACTTTAGTTTCCCGGATTATTCTCACTAGTGGGCTTCCCTCCCATTCCTCCCATAGTGAACAGTGACGCGAGACAGACAAAGGAGGGGTGCCTCTTTGCAGAGACCACTCAGATGCTTGCCTGGCCGGTGGAGAACTTAGCCTTAGTGGTTCAGCATTGTGACTTGCGACCGGCAGCTATGCCAGTACCACCCTTGACCGTATGTTCTCCGTGGAATCGCAGGCAGCCCACTCGAGCTCCGTGACTTAGAGGGACTTTAAGAGTGCCAGGTCGTGGAGCCACAAAATCACGCCTGATAGGAGGACCTATCAGGGTGCTCATGCACACACACATTCACACAGAGGTTATCACATTCCTCCCTCATCCCCCCTAGAGATTTCCAAGGGAGCATACATCCACAGCAGATTTTCCACAGATTACCTCCTTCCTCGTGGATTTCTTCACTGCTGTCCCTTCGTGGTCGCCAAAATGATGTCGGTGGGCCCCACGGGTGACTTTCGTGAAGCGGGGAGGAGAAAGACGGTCACTTTCTCTCCAACCGCCTCTAACACCCGGAACCCAGGGTAACTGGGTTCTTGTCTCGCTCGCGGAAAAGAATTTCAGGAGTAGACAAGCAGTGAAGTAAATAGATTTTATTCAGAGGTTTCTGAGGGAGGGAGGAAGGGATAAGTGAGAGAGTGATAGTAAGAATAACGCGCTCAAAGGAGAACATGGGCTTCTCCAAGAGTGGAGGAAGCTCTACACACATCCTAGCACTGGACACGAAAGCATGAAAGTACACATCTCAAGAGGGGGAGATGCGGGCGACACATGTGCTCGGCCACATGGCACAAGCAGCACATGGGCTCAGGCAGCATATGCGCGCACTTCCTTTGTTCAAGGTGGCCTTTATAGGGTTTCTCCAACCTGCCCCCACGTGGGGGCTTCTTCCCAGGTAAAAGTCCGTTGCTAAGGAGGTTACTAGGGAGGTTGGGAGTGGTGATGGCCTTCTTTGGGGAACCCCCTGGGGAGGGGTCTGTTGTCCTCAGGGTCTGCTGATGGTTTCTTCCGGGTCTTTTGTTTTCTTGAATCTGCACATCTTAAGAGTCCCCTTCCCAGAGACTCTGTTAAATCTTAATTTTCATTGCCAAGGGCCTTTCCCTATCTACCTGCCTACATCATATTGAATAAAAATAAATTTTTAGTCCAATGGACTAGAATTGAGAGTCCAAAAATAAATCCGCAGATTGATGAACAGTTAATCTGTGACAGACAGGTTCATAAAATGGAGCAAGAAATCCTCTTCAATAAATGTTAGTGTGTAAATGGAATAGCCACATGCAAAACTGAAATAGGATCTGTATCTGATTTCACACACAATTTAATTAAAAGTGGATTTATGAGATTAGTCCAGAATCTATAAAATATATTGAGAAAAGTAAACAGAATTCTCCAGCTTGTGGCCTTAGATATATCTTCAAGATTAGACTCCATTGGCAAAGACAACAGAAATAGGGGTTAAAGAGATAGTAAGGCATGTTCAACAGGTTAAGATGTTTTCTTTGCATGTAGTTGGGATCAATCTGTGGCACCACATATGATCTTCCTAACCCCCACAGGAGTGATCTTGGAGTGTAGAGCCAGGAGAGGAAGCCCCGAGTACAGCCAAGTGTGACCAAAAAACCAAAACCAAAACAAATGACAAAAACAAACAAGTGAAACTAGATCAAATTAATTTCATGTATTAACTTTAAGAACATGTTATATTTTCTTATCTAAAATTTTGGGGTTTTTTTAACAGCTAAAAATGATACATGGCCACTTTGAAATTTTTAAAAGATCACAGATGTACAAAGCAGAATATTAAAGTAATTTATTATACACATAGTGACTTTTAATATATTTGTTTTGTTTAGCTATCATTTTCAATTTACTATGTTTATATTAGTTAGCGATAGCACAGCAGGTAGGGCGTTTGCTCTGCACGTGGCCGACCCAGGTTCGATTCCTCTGTCCCTCTCAGAAAGCCCGGCAAGCTTCCAAGAGTATCCAGTCCACACAGCAGAGCCTGGCAAGCTCCCTGTGGCATATTTGATATGCCAAAAACAGTAACAACAAGTCTCACAATGGAGACATTACTGGTGCCACGTGAGCAAATCAAGGAATAACTGGCCAACAGTGCTACAGGGCCATGTTTATACATCTATTTTTAGAATTTTCAGTACTTAATTCTTTTCTTTAAAATATTCACTTTACTGTTCACATTTTAATATTCTTTGAAAATATGAATGTTTTGGGAACAGAGAAATAGTATAAAAGAGATAAATATTTGTCTTGCATGTGGCCTTAGTTGACACAACTAAAATCCCTGTCATCACATAGGGTCTCTTAAGCACCACCAGGAGTAACTCCCTTGCACAGATCCAGAATTGGTCCCTGAGCACGACTGGGTATGGCCTCAAACCCTATGCTCAAATATACATATATATATGGTCTTTATATCTGTTATTAATAAAAGTCCAATTTTTAAAAATAGGCAACTGGTCTTGTGAGTTTATGGAAAGCTTCTTACATTTATGAGATTAAAAAATGGGGTATTTCATATGTAACTGAGCAGACAGGCTATAGGGGCTAATCCACAAAATGAGAAACAGGCAAATAGCTAACCACCATTTCTTAAAAATCATCAGTGTCATGAAAGTAAGTGAAAATTAAAAATGCTTCTTCATCACCCAGCATCTGAGCTTCTGAGTAGTGTAAGATCAATTCACAAATCAACCTTCACCTGAACCGCACTTATTGAGGACAAATGCAATCTGTCAAAGTGCCTATCTCAAAGCTGTCAGAAAGGTCTACTACAATTTTTCTAGGAAGAAATAGAGAACCACTGATCCTGGCTGGCAGTAAATGTTCAACTAGACCTTCCCAAATCCTTAGAAAATTCTTTTTCATTTTGCTTATTTGGTGAGCTTTTATAATAATTATGTGAAATACAAAAATATCCAGGTAATTGCAGTTTTAAAGAAATGATGCCGAAGCATGTCTGGACTAAGAATGGTTAAATTTTATAAACCAGCAACAGTCCTTTGTTTAGACAGATGAAGGATAGCTTAATGAAGAATATGGATCATGTGGTTAAAATAGAAAGAAAAACTTGGCAAGGACTGGCTTTGGTATTTGACTTCTCACTGCGCACTAGCAACCCATAATTGTTATCAGATTCTGTTTTATGTTGAGTGGATGAGGTCCAGAACTGTGAAAAATATCTTCTCCTTTAGGAATGTGAGGGCAATCTGACTCCATCTGTCACCTGGGCAACTGCCTTGGGGTAATCTAGTTTGGTAGACAGGTGACCTTCTCCTTTCTTACTGTAAAATGGTGTGCTCAGTAACAAAACAATAGAACGTTCCTACTTGCAGAGCAAAAGAGTAACCATGACCTTTCCCTGCCCCCATACTTCTCCTAGCCTAATAAGTATCACTTAATCAAGAATCTCAAGTCAATATCTTTAGTCTTTCTGAAAACAGCTGCTGAGATAGTGAAGTAGCCATAATTTCTGAATCATTTTACATTAAGCCAAAAGTTCAAGATAAAATGGTATCAAGACTTTAATTTGAACTTTTGTTTAACAGTGTTTCTGTCATTTTTATGGACTACACTTTAATTTCATTACTTTACCCAGTAAAAATGGGCGATTTTAAATATTCTATACCCTTGACAATATTTGTTGGTAGTGGAGTCAGTTTTTATTTAGTGGTTTATGTTGGATGAAAACAGCAATTGTGATTTTATCTTGTCTCCAAATTTTCTGTCGTTGTGTTCTTTTTCTAGTTCTCAATTAATGGGGTAAATATATTGAGATATATACAAGAGATTCAAAATAATGATTTCATCCACATTCTGTAAAATCTCTTTTTCTCTTGAATTCTCTCTGTATCTCTAGTAGCAAAAGACAAATACCATGTTTGATACCTATTCTTTTAATCAATATCTTTCATTGTTTATATATTTTCTTTGTCACTGTATAATTTCAGACCCATAAAATATATCAATTTGATCAACACAGTTAATATTTTAACATTTTTAAATGTATTTGTAATTGGAAGAGCTAGAATTTGAGCCAATGGTCTCTTAATTCCTGCTGAAAATGAACAAAATTTATCTATTAAAATCATGGATTATTGTCTGTACACAATGGGGATGTGTATAGACCAAACTGATACCAAAGCAGTTTTAAAAGATTATCCTCAAATTCTTATGTAGATGTGAACAAGCATACTTTCGTCAGAAAAAATAAAAAGCTATTACAGTTATGGGGACACAACATGATCAGGGGCTCAATGTATTAGTTTAGATAGGGAAATTTAAGGAAACTTAAGAGAATAGGTTACTAACAGAAACTAGAAATATTGGCTAATATATTATTTAGTTCTCTAATAGACCTTTTCAAATACAAAAGTATAATAAAAACATTTTTTACCTCTCATGTAAATAGGCCCTACTGATTCAGAGTCAGAATAGTAGTTGCTCAATTTCGATGCAAATTAAATGTATCATAACCCACTGAAAACAAACTCTATTTGAGATGTTCAAAGGTTTAGATTTTTATCTGAAAAGCACACCAATGCCTTGGATTCCATATAACTTTTCAAACCAAATGAAGATCATACATGTCTCTTCCACATTTATCATTTTGCCCAGCAGTTTTGTTTGGAAAATGTCTGTGATATTCAAAAACAAAGTTCCAGATGGAGGAGGTGAAAATAGACATATGTTCCAGCTGTTTTTAATCTCTCTTTTTTTTGGCTGTGGTTAAAATGAAAGCATACCCCTTAAAAGACAGAATCATCACTCTTTGAATGCAAGAGGTTTGTATTGTGGCAACTCACCAAACATCTCTTCTTATCAGTTACCTCTGCATGTACATGCTGGTGTATATATATATATATATGTATATATATATGTATATACACACATTTGTGGGTATGTATGCATGTAGGTGTGTGTGTATGCAAATTACTTAGTAGAGCTTACTCTATAAGTAGAATACCTACCTATATGAATTTCCATTTTTTTGTTGAACATGTATTATAAAAGTTCCTAAATTTAAAAGTCCTTTGTACATTATTCTTAGGTATCAGAGTGAGTAAAACTAAATAAGGAACATTTTATATAGAATGCTAATTTGAAAAATCTTACCTGAATACTCTATAGACACCTAAAACTCAATCTATTTCTGTGGCAATGAAAGTGTGTTCTGTACTTTGATTGCATCAACATCAACTTCCTTGTTATGATATGGTATTATAAGTTTGCAAGATGTCACAACTGAGAGAAACTGACTAATAGAAACAGTGATTCTCTACTACTTCTCAGAATAGCATGTGAAGCTGCAATTATCTCAAAATAACAAGTTTAATTTTGAAAGAACTTTATGGTTTCAATTATGCTCTCCTCCAAGAGAGCAAACTTCTTTTTTTTTTTCTTAAAAAGGGGAGAAGTGTGGCCACACCCAACAGCAGTGTCAGGGGCTAGGATATGACAATGGAATGGCACCTAGGGTCTCAAACATATTTAGCATAACTCTACCTCACAAGCCATATCACCAGCACCAAATATGTTTGTCTTTAATATTTTCTGCACATACCAGCCTGTGCATGATGGAATATAGGTATTACTTTTTGTTCAGAGTATTGCATTATTTTGGGTCCAATTAGGAACAGTCAAAAACTCAATAATCAATAATTTTGTAAATGTTTGTTCTTTAAAACTTTTGAGAAAAGAAATGGAGACTAATAGGATTGTGGTCACATGACATTTATCAGGAGACAGAGAACAGTATAACTCTAGCATGAATGACATTTTACTTTTTTTATTTAAAATGTTTTTAAATTAGTGAATCACCATGAGGTACTGTTACATATTTACGCTTTCGTGTTTGCATTTCAGTCATACAATGATTGGTTACCCATCCCTCCACCAGTGCCCATTCTCCACCACCAATGATCTCAGTATCCCTCCTACCCCCCCCCACCCACCCACTACCCTTCCCCCACCCCACCTCTGTGGCAGGGCATTCCCTTTTGTTCTCTCTCTCCTTTGGGGGGTTGTGGTTTGCAATAGAGGTATTGATTGGCCATTGTGTTTGGTCTATAATCTGTGACTGCAACTCCAAACCCAAGCAGGTCCTCTCAGCACCCTGTACTTGGTGTTCCCCTCTCTGTCTGAGATGTCTTTTCCTCCAGCATGTGAGGCCGGCTTCGAAGCCATAGGGCAAACCTCCTGGTCCTTACTCTACTATATTTGGGTGTTAATCTCCTATTCTGTACTTTATATTTCACAGATGAGTGCAATCTTTCTATGCCTGTCCCTCTCATTCTGACTCATTTCACCTAACATGATACTTTCATGTGCAAATTTCATGATTTCATCTTTTCTAACAGCTACATAGTATTCCATTGAGTAAATGTACCAGGGTTTCTTTAACCAGTCATCTCTTCTTGGGCATTCAGGTTTTTTTTCCCAGATTTTGGCTATTTAAACAGTGCAGTAATGAAAATGCAAGTGCAGATATCATTTCTACTATACTTTTTTGCCTCTCTAGGGGTATATTCCCAGAAGTGGCATTGCTGGGTAAAATGGAGCTCAATTTCTAACTTTTTGAGAAGTGTCCATACTGTTTTCCAAAAGCTGTATTCCAAAATGCTGAACCAGTTGGCATTCCCACCAGCAGTGAAGGAGAGTCCCTTTCTCTCCACATGCACGCCAACACCAGTTGTTTTTGTTCTTTTGGATGTGGGACAGCTTCTGTGGTGTGAGGCGATATCTCATTGTTGTTTTGATCAAGCATGCATGACATTTTAAAATCTCTTGAAACATAAAAGAAAGAAAAAGGATTGGATAGGAAAGGCTGTGATCTTTGCACACTTCCAATAAAGTTTCAGTGAAACCAATAGAGACCTCTTGAGACAAATTTGTCTTTGGGGGTATTCCCATGTCTAAATTTATTATCCCAAATAAATAATGTATAGATGCTTACAAAAATTAAATTCTCTCTATGGGATACCTTTCACCCGTAAGGCATTATTTCCATCCACTTTTAGACCAGAGGTTTATTTTTTGCCTTTGGTTTTGTCATATGTGTGTTATGTGTGTGTTTGTGTGTGTGTGTGTGTGTGTGTGTGTGTGTGGTCCCAGGGATGGCTTCATACATGCAAGGCATATCCTCTACAGATGAACTACAGCACTGAACTGCCATGTGTTTTGTTGTGTATTTATTGCAACAATTCAGAGTTCTATTTCAAAGAGATTCCAATGGGTTAAAACATAAAAGCAATAATTTTGAAATAAAGCTAGAATAAGATGATTTAACGGTCAACTAAAGAAAATAATCATTGATTTGGTATGGGTGGGAAATAACTGGTGGGAAGGAACAACTAATTTACACAGGGTCATCCAAAAGATGTGGAATGAAATTTGAATAATGAGAGGTTGGAGAATAACAAATGTGTGCTGAAATGGAGGCAGGGAGGATGCAGTTGCTTTGAAAGAGAAGGGGGGGAAAGCTGCTCTAGGAGCAGATTTAGCAACAAAATGAGGTATACAAGAAGAAGTGTATAGAAATCATCCTAATACCACCTTGGTTTTGCTACCTCCCCCCATGTTTAACCCTCACACTCTGCTCCCATTTGACCTCTACACTATTTAGTATCTCAGAAGTTCTAGGGACCCTCAGCAGCCTTTCTGGGCTTTCTGATAGAGGATAAGTGCACTATTCTAGCAGCAATAATGTACAGCAAGACAATTCTTGCCTTAGACCAGTGAAAAAAATAAAGAATTTAATATTTAAAGATATATGTGAACAGGTAAAAGATAAAAATAATTATCAGCTTGACAATGTGGAAATGCAACCAAAAGTGCCTGGACTTTTTGATAAATCATTCTAGATTTTATCTAGGATCTTCCAGAAAAATAAACAAGTGTGAGATTCTGCAGATGAATGATATGGCTAAGGCAATTACAGATTTGATCAATTTAATTTTCTCATTGATAATATTCCAAGATGAGTGGAATATAACCACTATTCAGTAGAGTTCAGTCATCATTATACAGCAGGACCAAACCACACTTGGAAAACTGCAAATGGAATAAAATTCGGAGACATCATCAGTGGGCCATGCAGATGGTGCAGACCTCACATATGTGGTAGATTTGCTGGTCCACATTGGTATCATGGCATTCATAACACTAATCACCAATCACCAAAAGGAAACACAGAAAAAAGTTCATAGAGAACACTGGTCAGCCAGCTCAAAGACAAAGAGCAGCAATCCCATGAACAACAAGTGACCATGATCAATGGCTATTGCCAGCTTATGTTCATCCACTCAACCCACAAAGACATGTAAGCATGAGCTCCTCAGGTGTTATACTACTGAGGGCCTTTATTAAGAAGTTGAGACATTCAATGTAATTTCAGAAGCTTCAAAAGACTCAACTGTTGAGCAAACACCCTGTCCCTGAAAGAACCAAACTCGGAGCCACTGACTGTTTAACAGAAGGATGCACTGTTTCTTCCTTTACTTTTTTTTCCCTCAAGGAATTAATACTTTCCTAAATAATTGGAAGTTTATATTTTTCCAATACTAGGAAAGGAATATAGTAATATTTATTTAAATATCTTGAAAAAGTGGACACATAAACATTTTTCTTTTGCTTTGTATTTGTCTCACATCTGCTTCATTATAAAAGCTCTCCCCAGGGTTATGCATTACCAAGTATTGACATAAAACAAAACCAAATAGCTATTCTAGAATTCTATGCTATTACCTCCAGGAACTAGAGAAATATTCCTACGTATAAAAGGTTGACTTCATTCGCAAGATAGACTCAATGGATATTTTTTCCACAAGTATTTCTAATATGAGACTGGAATTTTATACATCCATTTTTTTTAATTGAATCACCATGTGGAAAGTTACAAAGCTTTCAGGCTTAAGTCTCAGTTTCATAATGCTGGAACACCTATCCCTTCACCAGTGCACATATTGCACCACCAAAAACCACAGTAAACCTCCCCCCACCCCACCCATCCCTCCCAACCCCCCACCCCGCCTGTGTAGCTGATAAATTTCACTAAACAATAATCGATAGTTTTTTGTTTGAATGTAATCAAAGTATATATCCATCTTTTACCTCCTTCAGGACCCAAGAAAAAGCTTAAGTGGTAGATAGGCGGAACGTGTTTGAGGTCCTTGCACCACATAAGACCCCTAAATACCACTGAGTGTAACCCTTTAATTAAAACAAAATATTTTATTTTACACAGACACAGGCACAGAGTTTTCATTACTTTTTTATTTTTGGTTTTGGGATCACAGAGTCAGGGCTTACTCCTGACTCTTCACTCATAGATAACTCCTGGCGGAGCTCAGAGTACCTATGGGATACCAGGGATGGAACACGAGTTGTCTGAGGGCAAGGCAAGCGCTGTACTATCATTGCAGTCCCTCATTATATTTTTTAATGCATTACTTTTTATAACTAATTTTAATGTGCATATTTCAAATCTAATAAATTTCTTTTAGGCAGGCAGACAGTTGAAAACAAAAATGGTGAATAAGAGGAGAGAGAGAAAGAGAAATAGGCAGGGTCATGTACAAGTGTTTATTACGAGAGTTTGATTTGAATTATACAAGAAGCTATTCAGTAAGTTTAGTCAAATGATATGATTCATATCCTTGAAAGATCATGTTTTCTTCAGTATGTTGAATGGATTAAAGGGTGATAAGTGGAAACAGTAAAACCAGTTAGACACAGAATACAATCATTTAAACTTAAATGAGAGTGGATGGCAGTGGAAATGAAGACCTTTGAAAAAAATTAATAGACAAATTTTGGAAAAAGAAAATATAGGACTGGCTGCTGGATTCTCTGTGAAATAGCACTGTCATCCCATTGTTCATTGATTTGCTCGAACGGGCATTAGTAACGTCTCCATTGTGAGACTTGTTACTGTTTTTGGCATATCAACTACTCTGGGTAGCTTGCCAGGCTCTGCCATGCAGGCCGGATACTCTCGGTAGCTTGTTGGACTCTCTGAGAGGGATGAAGGAATCCTCTATGTGAAATACGAGAGGGAAAAAAAGTATGATGCGAAAACCATTGTTGTGGTTCCATTTACTGAAATGGGGAAAGTTGGAAGAGAAATAAATTTTGAGTAGATAACAAGAGTTCAGTTTGGGGCAGGTTAAGCTTAAGATATCTCTGTAGAGGCAAACAGTTCAATTTTTCCCTCTGAATTGATAGTTTTCATCATGCTAGTATTGGTTCCCAGTTATAAAAAGGTTGAACACCACCATTCTATATATTGTATATGCATAAAAATACACAATGCTGTGCCATTCAACAGTATATTCAGTGGAACTTTCATCTCCCTTTATGAAATCTTAGGCTACACTCTCAAAAATCCATTATAGCTGACTTAAGCAAGTTGAACTTTGTTAACTGAAGGTGGCAGATTTCATTTATCAGTCAAACATCAGATTGAACTGTAATAATCTAATAACACTTATGATATTTGTCATTCAAATTTTCAGGCCTTACTCTTCTGCTCCACATTTGGGCTAGTTGATAAGAAAACTCAAGTGCCTCCTTCTTTGGTACGGACAAGTTCAAACATTGTCAGCCCAGGTACAGGCATAAGAATCATCACCTCAGTTCCACAACCTACTCGTGTTTTTTTTTTTTAGACATAGTAAGGGGTCTGAGAGAGAATACAGGGGATAGGGTGCTTGTGCCCTGTACATTGCTGATCTGGACTCTATCCCCAGCATCCTATATGGTCCACTGCCCACCACCAGACAGTAATACCTGAGTGCAGATTCAGGAGTAAACCCTGAGTAACACTGAATGTGGCCCCCAAAACTGAAACCAAACAAAAAAGAAAGATAAAATCGTCTTAGCCTCTATTTCAGCCTATGAGCCTACCTTATACACTCCTGAAGCCTATATTATACACATTTTCACTGTCAGACATTGTGAGGTATTATCCATTTTGACATTTAATGCAGAATTGGGATGGGATGCCTCAGCATACTTTCTCCTAAATTTCAATGATAAACTCAACAAACTGGGATCATCAAAACTAGATCTTTTTATTATTTGAGTCACCCTGACAGAATTGTGCAATTCACAGTGTAATTTGAGTCTACTGCAAATCGGAAATTTTCTGAATCCTCTATTTCAGGAGGTATTATCAACTAAGAACAGATGATCAGTATCTTGTATTTTCCTATTTCTCAAATTATTTGTATATGTACATTTTATCTGTTAATCCCAGATAAAATTATGAGGCCACACCCATAGACCCCCAATTTCTATTTCTTTGTAACCTACTTAGCTATGTGGCTTCAGAAACAACTAAGTTACTATATTAGGTTTCATCATGAAATAAACTAACATGTTTAAAACTGGAAGCATTCTGCGCTGGGTGTCCCAAACATTCCTAAACAATTCTGAGATTGGAATTTGAATGACTCAGATGTTCAGGACTAAACTTTGTTTTCTCTCGATCTGGCACAGTACTTCTATTTCAAGGATTTAATTATTACAATGTTTGTTAAATTCATAGGCTTGTTTCTGGGTACAGAATTCCTTGCTAAAAATCTACATACCAAAACATAAATAAAATAGATGCAGATTCATGTACTTTATACATTTGAGTTATATAGATTGCATATTTTTATTTGCATAATTCTATTCCAAGTGGCCAGATGCATTTTCAGTGCATTGGGGAAATTTGTGGTTTCTTAGCATCTGATCTGATGGACTTTCCTTTCCAACTGTACTGAAATCTCTGGAGTACAGCTATAAAAAGTTTGGAGGAAGGATATTCATTCCTTCTAAACTTGTTCAGAGGCAATAAAAATTATTTTCAAGAGACTCAAGATTTTTTACTTTATTTCAAAACTGCAGAAAGTCATGAATTTTCCTTAAAATAAACAATCAGATTAATTATTTCTGGAAAACATTGAAGACTATTCAAAAGGGAATATGTTTATTATAAAACAAATACTACATAAAGACCTGAATATTTACTGGAAAGATACCTTAAATAAAAAAGCAGTCTGACAAATGCTACTTGAGAATAAGTATGTACATATGAACATGAGAAGAAATAACCTAACCATCAGGGAATATACAAAAAAGATCACAAATTTGAACGGTTAATAATGCTCTAGACACTTGTTTTATACATAGCTTCTCAGTTATTTAAAAGATGAAACTCTAGTCAAAGGAGACAGAAAAATTATGGAAAATATCTATACAAAGGCAAAACACTGACGTAAAAATGTTTTCTAACATATATTTTTCTTCATGTTGGTGGAAAATGCTTATCTCATTATTTGGATGTTAAGATGCATTTGTGATTTCACCCATGAGACCTTTTTTTGAGTACCATCCTATGCTCTGAAGACACTATACTAAGCATAGAATGTAGAGGGATATGATGTAAGACAGTTTCATCTTTGCAGACTTCACAATCTAGTAAGAAAGAGAAGTATGTTAAGATACAGTGTAAAATATGAATTAATATTAATGGCTTCAGAGAATTCATGCCATAATTTTTAATTATGGATTAGTTTTCATTCCAATTAGTCAGCGTTTAATTGTTTAAAGGTAAGTACAAAGAAAATAAGGTTTCGGTCTGTGATAAAGAGTATTCAACCCAAATGACCTTCTCAACAAATGCAGGGGGAAAATTTTTGATATAACCCAATGCTTACTTTATGATCAAAAATACTCAGTATGCTAAGAATAAAAGAGAACTTCCTCAACATGGAAAATGTTATATCAAATATGAAAGCTATATAGATAACATTCAATGCTACAAGGGCTGCTTCTCTAAGATTCAAGAACAAGATAAGTTTCCTGCTTTTGTCACTTCTAGTCATTATAATACTGAAAGTTAGAGTCAGATCAATTCAACAATTGAAAAAAACAATACAGAAAATTAAA
Organism: Sorex araneus; assembly: GCF_027595985.1. Taxonomy (NCBI): domain Eukaryota; kingdom Metazoa; phylum Chordata; class Mammalia; order Eulipotyphla; family Soricidae; genus Sorex; species Sorex araneus. The sequence goes on from NC_073302.1 coordinate 328,088,841, forward strand.
AGAAGTAGGTGAATGCCTCCCATAGATCGAGGCTAGGAGCAGGGAGGTGGGGAGGTGGAAGACGGTGGTGGGGGAACAGGGAACACTGCTGGTGGGAAATGTACATGGGTGGAGGGATGGGTGCTGGATCATTGTATGACTGAAACCCAACTATGAACAGTTTCATAATGGTTTATCTCATGGATACTCAATTTTTTTTTTTGCTTTTTGGGTCATACCCGGTGATGCACAGGGGTCACTCCTGGCTCTGCACTCAGGAATTATCCCTGGTGGTGCTCAGGAGACCATATGGGATGCTGGGAACCAAACCCGGGTTGGCCGAGTGCAAGGCAAACGCTCTACCCGCCCGCTGTGCTATCACTCCAGCCCCTCAATTAAAAATATTTTTAATTAAAAAATATAATGTGGAGTTCATGCCCAATTCAATCAGCATAATCAATGGCTGAATAAAAATCAGTACTCCTACATTAAAAATGAAAAAAACATAGGTGAAAATAAAAACATAGTAAGGGAATAGCAAATGGCCCAAAGCAACCGAGTCTGAGAAGTAGTCTACAGAACTGACCTATCTTTCATGTGGGACAAAGTGAGAAAGGGAAAGATTTGGGGGTGGGACTCTGGTGGAGGATGTGATGCTGCAATTTGGATCACGCATGAAATAGTTATGCACAAAAATCTTATCATTAACAGTTCAATATATCACAAGAACTAAAATAAAATTTTTCAATGAAGAGGAAAAATCATTCACCCATTAGACAAAAAAGAAAAGAAAATACAAAGTAATAAATTTGACAAAAGAGGCATATGACTTAAACTTTGAAAACAATTAAACCACTGCAGAAATAAATTAGAGAAACCCTAAATAAATAGAAATGTATCCCTCTGTGTGAATATAAGACTTTATATTAATGATCTAGAGATATTTCCTAATAAATATATAAATTCAATATAATCCCTATCAAAATTTCATGGCTTTTTTTTTGAGAAAATGAAAATTCCATCATAAAATATACAAGAATTTGCAAGGGATTCAAATGACTAGAGCAACCTAAAATATAAGGTTTTCCATACTAATCACTGTCATCCCATCGCTCATCGATTTGTTCGAGCGAGAACCAGTGATGTCTCTCACTGAGAGACTTATTGTTACTGTTTTTGGCATATCCAATAAGCACAGGTAGCTTGCCAGGATCTGCCCTGCGGGCTCCATACTCTCTGTAGCTTGCTGTGCTCTCTGAGAGGGGCGGAGGAAAAGTCAAATGCCCACCCACTGTGTTATCGCTCCAGCTCATTCCATACTAATAGATTTCAAAATTAATTATATCTTAGTATATATCTCAAAGTAGGGTACTTCTCTTGCAAGCATGAAGATCTGAATTTAATCGTTAACACCACACACACATACACACAGTCTGTGCATGCACACACAAACACACACACTCACACATAAAACTAACTATAAAGCATAAGAAAATGATGTGGTACTGCTATAAACTGGTATAAGGAGAGAATTATGGAGTAATGGAATTAAATTTTGTCCAATACTAAACTATCACAGTAATAGTGAACAGATTTTTAGAAAGACAATTCAACGGGCAGAGAGCACTGGACAGAGAGCACAGCAAAAAGGGTGCTTGACTTCCATGCAGCCAACCAAGGTTTGATCCATGGTACACCATTTAGTTCCCTGAGCCCTGCCAGGAGTGATCTCTAAGCACAGAGCCAAGAGTAAGTCTAAGCACCACATCACCGAGTGTAACCTGTAAAACAAACAGAAAGACTATTTATCGGTAAAAACAGTCTCTCCAACTGCCATGTTGGGAAAAGGTATCACTGTCCCTGTCACTGTCATCCTGTTGCTCATTCATTGCTCAAACAGGCACCAGTAATGTCTCCATTCGTCCCTGTCGAGTGCTAGTATAGTCCAGTGACGTCTGCTCGCTCCAGGAACATGAAGATGTTGTTGTTACTGTTTTTGGCATATCGAATATGTCACAGGTAGCTTGCCAGGCTCTGCCGTGTGAGCGGGATATCCTCTGTAGCTTGCCAGGCTCTCCGAGAGGTATGGAAAATGAGTAGGGAGTGTTGTATGATGGGGGAAAAGGTATGGATAATTATATGCAAAAGAGTAGAAATTCATTTCACACCTTAAGTAAAAGAAAAAAAGTTTAAGTGTATTTTTTTTTAGTTTTATTGAATATAAAGTTTAAGCCTTTAATCCAAAGACTATAGAACTCTCAAGAAAACGGGGATAAACCTATATAACCTTACGTTTGGTATTAATTTCTTAATTATGATACAAATTCATAAACAACAAAGTAAATAACATAATCTTGAATTGATTTAAAATAAAAATAGTTGTGTACCATCCTCACCAAAACAAACAAACAAAAATCAGGAAGCCACCAATGAGAGACTTAAAAAAGACAACCCACGGAATAGGAGACAGATAGAAATCAGGAATGTGTCTTGGTGGCCGAAAGCTTGTCTTGCATGTGTGAGGCCCAGACTTAGATTCCCACAACTACAAAACTAAATAAATAAATAGCAAAGTATCAAGTAAATAAAAAGGAGATAATATTTGCAACTAACATCTGACAGGGTTTCATACATGGTATATATAAATTTATATTCCTGCATTCAGTGTTACTGATCAACAAATGAGCCGATTTTAAATATGAGCAAACAGCCAAAAAGATGAAACAGGGATAAAGTGCTGTTGTTGCATGGGACTGACCCAGGTTTGGTGTCTGGTACTGCATATTGATCCCAGAGCATTGCCACGTGTCACTCCTGAGCACAGAGCCTAAAATAATCTCTGGGTATCACAGGGTGTAGTTCCAAATACCTGTCCCTCAACAATATGTAAAAATAAGTAAAATGAGAGCTAAGAACTTGAAAAATATTTTCCCAAAGAAGATATACAAGCAGCTAGTAAGTACATGAAAATACTCAACATCTTTCATTATTAGAAAAATACAAGTAAAATAATATGCCAATAAAGACATAACAGGAGGTGTGTGCGTGTGCATGTGTGCGCGAGCGTGTGTGTGTGTGTGTGTGTTTGTTAATGGAAAAGAAGAGTTGGCAAGGATGTGAGGCAATTCAAACCCTGTACACACTAAAATAAAGTTAAAATGTAGCTGCTATGGAAATAATTTGTACATTCATCAAAGCGATTTAAACATAGGACAGCCCTGCAATCCAGCAATTCTCTAGGACACCTCAAAGGATTGGGAACAGGTGCTCAAAGAGACAGTGCCATGCCAAAGTTCATATCAATATTAATGCTAATCACCAGAATGGGGAAATCACAGAAGTGCCCATCAGTAAATAAACATGCATTTATTACTATGCATTCATTACTCCATAAGATGAAGTGTCAGTCACAAAAGAATGACGTTTTAATACATGTTATCACATAGAGGGCTGGAGCAATAGTACAGCGGGTAGGGCATTAGCCTTGCATGTGGCTGAGCAGGGTTCGATTCCTCCATCCCTCTCAAAGAGTCCAGCATGCTACCGAGAGTATCCCGCCCTCACAGCAGAGCATGGCAAGCTACCCATGGTGTATTCGATATGCCAAGAACAGTCACAAGAACTCTCACAATGGAGACGTTACTGGTGCCTGCTCGAACAAATCGATGAACAACGAAATAACAGTGCAGTGCTACAGTGTGTATAGTTTATTTTATTGCATATTTTCAAGGTTCATCTATGTGGTAGCACTGTAGCACTGTCGTCCTATTGTTCAACGATTTGCTCGAGTGGCACCAGTAACGTCTCCATGTGAGACTTCTTGTTACTGTTTTTGACATATCAAATACACCACAGATAGCTTGCCAGGCTCTGTTGTGCGGGTGGGATACTCTCGGTAGCTTGCCCGGTTCTCTGAGAGGGACAGAGGAATTGAACCCAGGTCAGCTGTGTGCAAGGCAAATGCCCTATCCACTGTGCTATCACTCCAGTCCAAACTAAACACAATGAATATTGTTCCACTTATATATGAAATAACTATACATTTATAGAAAGTATGTGAGCCTTGCTAGGAGCTCCGTAGGGAGGAGAGATTGAGAAATTATTATTTAATGGGTAGTTTTCTGTTCATTGTGATGAAAATTTTGGAAATAGTGATGATGGCTGAATAACATAAAAAATGTATCGAGTGCCATCAAAACAGTGCAATGTAAAATTTGTGCTTTTATATTTTATTGGAGAAAAAATAGCAATAACAGGATCTATAAAACCCCAAAACCCAGAAGAGAGTGCATAATAAAGTATCTTTTGCATTGGTATTTTCACAACACTAGAAGAATCTATAGGAAATTACTATAATTACTATCACAGGCATCATGAATAATAAGCCATTCATTTAGAGTAGTATGTTTGTACTAGTCAAAATATGAAAATATTTCTTCTCTGCTTGGTTTAGTTGTTACTTCCCAATTCTTCGTATTTGCTCTGCTCCACTCTCATCTTGGACAGTGAACTGCCCAGGGATCTGCCAAGTAGACATTAACACTGGCACGGCAGGGTTCTGACAGGTCAGAGAAGAGAGAAGGCGCTTAGTATCAGATGCTTTCAAAAGGGTGACTCTGCACATAAAACCATGTAATATTTTAATTTTTGTAACACGTTATTTTATTATCTATCACCATAATAAAATTTTGAAATGAAAGAAGAAAAACACTACATGAAATAGAAAGGAAGTTAAGAAAATTTGAACAAAACAAATGATGGGGCGAGAGCAACAGCACAGCAAGTAGAATGCTTGCTTTACACACTGCGGTTCCCCAGTTCAGTCCTGGGTTCCCCATAACGTATGGTGCCCTGAGCCCGATCCCTGAGCACAGAGTCCGGAGTAAGCACTGAGCATTGCCAGGTGTGGCCCACCCTCCCCCATCCCTGTCCACTAAACATGAAACTTGAAGCAAAAAAAAAATAGTATAATTGTAAAACATAATGTTACAAAGAAGAGAGCTCAAGGAAATGTAAATCTGGTGGGACAGCTTAAGTACAGAGACAATAGAAGATGAGATTAGATAGGTGAATGAAGTCAAATATTAAAGGACTGTTCTAAACTATTTCTAAGCACCATAAACTATTTTTAATATTTGTGCATTTTTGCTTTTTAAATTTTGAGGCACTGTGATTTGCAATGCATTAGTGATGTGATAGGATTTCCTGCATACAGAGTTCCAGTACTGCATCCCCCCACCCCCACCACACTCACAAAGAGTGTTGGCTCCCTCCTCCACCATTGTTTCAGTGTCTCCCCACCTTTTATTCCTCCCTCTGCTCTGGCAATATTAGTTATGTAGATCAAAATGACAGAATATTAGTTCTCATGTTCTGTTGCCTTTGGCCATTTGCTATTTCCTTACTCTGTTTCTTTACATTCCATATATGAGAGAGATAAATTAAGGGAATTACAAATAGATTAATGTATCAGCAATATAATTAGATGCTGCACATAGAACACTTTGAAAGTCAGAATAACAAACTATGAATGGAGAAGATGCAAAAATGATAAGACAAGTGGTACTGAGATGGACATTAGTGGGTTGGAATATACTGAAAAAAGATCCAGTGGTCCTACGGAAAAACAGCCTGGAGTTGAGTTGATAAAACAGAACAAAACAAAACAAAAAACAGGAGAAAGAAAAGATGATATTAAATTTCTAGCTTATTTATATTTGAATAAAGTAGTATGGCCTATAGTGGGGGAATTCTAAAATGAAAATTATTCAGAATTTGATTATGTGAGATTTAACTTTACTGAGATGCAAAGATAAAACAATGGCATGTTGGTTGTTCTCCATTTCACTTAGAAATGACTAAAAAGAAACATGAAAATTGACAGGAAGATATAAATAAATGAAAGTGTTCAATGAAAATGTTATAAGATGATATAAAGGCTATTGGTGCTGATTTTTCCAAATAAATTTCTTTAAATGACCTACAGGTACCCTTACTAATGCAGGATTTATAGTTTATAAAGACATTAAGAGATATAAAAGAACTCTCAGAGTCCCATTTTTTTTCTATTATTTTCCTCAATCATGTTTTTCCCAAAATACCAGGGTATTCTTCAGGGGATGCTATTGCTTTTTCAGAATAGAAATAAGATAAGAATAGAAAATAGAAAATAAGAAATAGAAAATAAGATAAGTGTCACGAAGTCTCTAATGCATAGTCTATACACATATGCTTCATTTCCTTGCTTTGCTATCTGCCCGATTACTATTTGGCAGCTGTTGCTAGGACACCATAGCACAACACATGACTAAACGTGAACTTTCTGTTGCTCTGGCATTCTTAAGACAACCCATGCTTCTTGAAATTTTCTTTCTTTGGCCTCTTTGACATTACACATTCCTGGTTTCTTTTATCCTTCTATGACATTTTCTTCTCTACTTCCTTTACTGCTTTCTTCTCTATGTTCTGTCCTGTAGTTATTGAATTACTCAGGAACTAGCCACTTTCTCCTCACTTTGTCCTTCGAGAGAGCTCACCACATCTCAGACTAATTTTCAACTATAATGACTAACAACACCCACCCTTTGTTTCAAATCTCTAGGCCAAATCTTCCTTCTGGATTGCAAACACAGATAACCAAATATGTCCTCCATATCTCTGCATGAATGTCTCAAATATACCTAAAATTAGCCATTTTCAAATGATCACAATCTTAATCATTTTCATCATTAACAATCTCTCTCAATGTTCTGATCTTAATAAAATGACCATCCATCCAAGTGATGGATCCAGAAATTTAGTAAGTCTTAAGTTTTAGTCTTTAGTCTCAATTGTCCTAAGTTTTTACCTTTTATTATATTCCCATATCCATTTATTCACCAATGTCAGTTACGACTTCTTTTTTTGATGGATTATATGGTAGCTTTATATATTTTGTAATTATTTTATGAATCATTGTGAGATACACAGTTATGAAGTTTTCCATGATTGGATTCCAATCAAAGGATGCTCCAATACCCATCCCTTCACCAGTGTACATTTCTCACCACAACTGTTTCCCCTCTATGGCAGGCACTTTCTTCTCTCTCTGGTAGAAATAATCATGATAATTCAAACAAACAATAACACTTACTCATTAGGTACAACAATTGATAAACACTGTTTCCTATTTAGTTAGAGAAAGCGATATGAGAAGAGGTAAAGAGAAAGAATGACAAGTCCTATTCCATCATTCATCCTGCCTTTATCTACATTTATCCTACATTTATCCTGCATCATGACCTTTCAAAGCCAAAGTATCCAATCTGACTTTTCTCATATAGTCTCTTCCATATTATTCTGGGATCATCTGAAAGCCTGGGAAGGCCTTTATGTGCTTCTGCAATATGAGTAAGAAAGTCTTTAGTATGAAGATGTTCATCTATTTTCTCTTGGAGTAAAAGTGACTCCAATAATGTCTTCTTTTGTTTCAGGAAAGCAAATTGGGCCAGCTCTGCTCTTTTTCTGTTACAATCAGGACACTGCGAAGAAATATGTTGCTTAGTTGTTGTCACCTGTTTTAGTGTTGTATTCCAGTTTTTAAAATAGGTTCTATTCAAGAGTTCATCAGGAACAGCAGAGTTTAACATATTAAATTTTGGTGCCTCTGCATCTAATCTAAAGAATGGCATTTTATGTCTGCTTCTCCTTTTTCCTTTAGAGTTTGCTTTTTGTTTGATCAGGTTTATCTTAATGGTGCAAAAAGACTGCAGGGCATTCAATTCTTCATCTGATACTGCAAGGATTTCAGATTGAATTTTAGCATCTGGTTGGCACTGTCCAGAGTTAGTATCTTTGTTCTTGAGGCAGTTAATCCATTTTCTTCTCAACTCCATTTCATAACTGCTGCTGTCTGAAATCCCCGATTGTTTGTCTCCATCCTCTGAGTATGTAGTTATACTTTCAGTCTCAGATTCGCTCCCATAGTCACTGGACCAGGGCTGCCTTCCTCCGGAGGAGGTAGAAGAACTGGACCTCTGTACTTCATCAGTAAGAGACCTGAAGGTCTCATGAGAAAGGTCGCTCACAGCACTGATGTCCATTTGGGCCAATGTAGTTTACTCTTCAGAACCCCTAGGTTGTAGGCTGATGGGAACAACACTGCATCAGGCTCAGATCATCTTCAGCTTTGCTCTAGTCATAACTAGAGCCTCAGGAGCTCATCAGGCCTGCGCTCACAGGGTAAGAATCTAGTTTTGATCATTTGACAGGGCCCTTCTTCCGGCAGACGCCTTCCAGCTGCCTTAGCAACGCAAGGCTGTCATGCGCAATGCGGGGAGCGCGCCGACGCGCTCCTCCCCCACGGACTGCGAGTGCAGCGTGCAGCCCGGGTTTCTCTGGGAGCCTCTGTGCGGCCGACCCGCCTCAGTGCTATTTTTAAGCCTGCAGTCCTTGAGAAAATGTTGCAAACTCTTTCTCAGGGATCAGACTGTACTCTGGATGAGGCCCGCGGGGATAACCGACCTCTGACCAATCGGAGAACGTACGCCTCGCCCAGATGCGGAGAAATTAAAAACAAGCCCGCGCGGGCCAGACAGCAGAGGCCGAAGCCCGCCGGCCGGCCCGGCGGTCACCTCTGTGCTGGCCACGGCCACGGAGAAAAACGGAAATACTGGGAGAAAAAGAAAAACTCCTGCAGGATACGGCGCCTACCTATTTCTTCAGCTTCACTTTTCTCTGCTTTCGGGGCTCCAGCGTTTAGAGGACCTTGCGGTTCCCTGAACCCTTCGCCGCTTCGGCCTTTTATTATGCAGTTCCGCTCCCGCGCGGGCGGGCAGGCCCCGGCTCCTCCCCACGCGGCAGGATTAATCCTGCTCCTCCTCCCAGCGCCTCTGCCTGGGGGAAGCTTCGCATTCACCCCTGCCTCCAGCAGCGTCACTGGAGCTGGAGCCTTGCTTTTATACAGTTTGCAACAGCGTGTTTGTGTGACCGTGTAATCACTGTAAAACTCCGTGAAGCCGGGACAGTGTTGCCCCACACTTAGCGCATATCTCACACGCAGAAGGTTTTTCCCGAGATCTTGCTTATGTTCCTTGAAGGGCAATAGAGGGGAAAAAACTACAAATGTGTCTCTAGAGTTACTCAAATGTAGCCAGATATATTTAATGTCATTCCAAAGTGTTCATTTGGCAAAGTGTCAAAAGTTTGAAGTGTTGAAGTTGCAATCTTTCAAATAAGAGTCTACAACTTCCTTTTTAAGCCCAAATCATAAATTCAGCTAATATCTATATATGTGTGTGTATCTATAATTATGTACACATATATTTGACTTTTTTTTGTCAAATATATGTGTACATAATTTTATTGTCTGAAGAATGCAGAAGTAACAGGTAATTTTGTAAAAGTTCTAAGAGATTTCCAACATCTCAAGGCCTCAGTATCTTCATTTTTATTTCACAATGAAAACTTTTAATTCATTGTTTGAATATTTTCCCACTCATTATAATTTATTATAAGAAACATTTTCCTTGAACTGAGCAAGAGAGCTAAAGTATATTCATACTTCTGATATGCTATCTGGAGTAATCTATCTTTTGCTCTTTTAAAAAGTGTTGTAAATTTCTATTTACTTAAAAAAAACTTTATCTTAAGCAAGTAAATTAGAGGGCATTAGTCTATTCATTTCTTTGTAACAACCAGCATGAGTCAGTAAACTTTGATTACATTTATATGTGTTACCTAAGGGAAAAATATTGAATAGTATTACCACTATCAAATAAGACCCATGAAGACAGAAATCAACGTTTTATTATTATTGTTTTGAAGTCTCTTTCATCTCTTGGAGGGGGCATGCACCCCACAGTGCCCAAAGCTTACTTCTGGCTCAGGGGTCACTCCTGGCAGGGCTCAGGAGACTTTGTTGGGGTACAAGGGTTCCAACCCTGGTCAGCTACTTGTAAGACAAGTGCAATATCACTCTGGGCCCAAAGTTTGGTTTTAAATCTGGGAACTATTATTCTTTGCATAAACCTTATATGCTTTACTTTCCCACTTACCACAGAATAAATTTTACATGGTTCTGCTGAAAAGCCACAAACTTGGTACTTGTTACTTGTTTTCTGTGTAAGAAATAAAGGTAACAGTTGCCTATTATCTTCCTAGTATATAAGAATTGTTAATAATGTATGTGTCTTTGAAAAGGAAGCAACCCCATCAAGAACAGGCAGAAGAGTTAAATAGGCAGTTCTCCAAAGACATACAGATGACCAACACATATGAAGAAATGTTCATTAGCACTTATTGTAAGAGAAATGGAAACTAAAATCACAATGAAAAACCACATCTACGAGAATGGACCTTATCAAAAAAAGTCAAAAACAAGAAGACCTAGTCATGAGAAAAAGGAACACTTGGAAGGGAGAAAACTCAAAGGGTTGGAGTATAAGCCTTGCATGCTTTAAATTCTTCAACCCCAGATCAGCCTTGCATGTTCCCCTGAGCAAAGGCTGATAGAGTCCTACTGGCCCTAAGTTTATACACACAGAGGAACCCCAGTGTACTAGTAGCTGGTGGTTTTAAATTGAGCCAATATCTATGAAAAACAGTATGAACACATCTCAAAACATTAAAAGTTGATTTGTCTTTGGCCAGATAGATAACACAGGAGTTAAGGCACTTACCTTGTATTGGCCCCAGCTCAATCATCTGTACAGTATTTGGTCCCCTGAGCAACACTGGTGTCATTTGCCCCTTCTCACCCCCAAAAGATCCTCCAGATATACTTGTCATATGGTGAAACCATTCTACTCATAGAGACCTACTGAAAAATATTAAAGCACTGATTCAAAAAGATGTATGTTATTATGCACAGCAGCTTTATTTGTAATAGCCAAGTAATAAAATCACCCTATTTATCAATGATAACATAAACACTTTTCTTTAAGCTTATAATTTTTTGTAGCGTATTTCTCATCTATGTTCTTTTATATTGCCTAAGTATTCATGGCTTTACCCATATTTGCATTCTAAACTATTAAAATCAAACTTGGAAAGTGTAATGAGTTTTCATTTATAAATAACTTCAAAATATGACATATGTATCTAACTTTTTAAAAATAATAATAGACAAATTATGCATAACTTACAATATAAACTAGCAATACAGTTTGAAATTTGTATTACATGTATTTTGGAATTAAGAAAAATGTATGTAATCTGTGACTTGTTCTGGGCGCTGTTTTTGTTTTATTAAAAAATTACAAGAGATATGGGAAATATTTTTTATTTGTGTATTATATTAATCTGCTAGGGAGGCAATGAATAAAGTATCATAAACTGGAGTGATTTAAATTCTACCAATGATCTCACATTTTCTGGAAACTCAGAGCCTGAAATCTAGTTATTGGCAGGGTTGTTTGTTCTATCGGCTTGTGAGGGAAGAGAATGGCAAGTCTCTCTCCTTTTTTAGACAGCCATTCACTTGCTCATACAGAATTCTTCCTTTCTGGATCCACATTTCACCTTTTATAAGACACTAGTCATGTTTGCTGTCTGATATTGATGTCCCACTTTAGTGAACTTGTTTAAAATTGATTGCTTTTTATAAAAACCTTAACTCCTAATAGAATCATATTCTGAGTACTAGACATCTGAACCTCAGCATGGATTTGGATGAGGGACAGGATTAAATCATAACACGGATTTACATTAAAAAAAAAGATTAAAAGCTAATGAGACAATCTGCCATTAAGACAAATTAACAAACTTTGATTATGATTATGATTCACTCATAATTTACTAAGTGAGAAAGATCAATTATAAATTACAGGGATCTATGAAAGAACAAACTTGTTTTATAGGTGTACTTTGAGCTAGTAGAGTAAATAGTGTTGATCTTACTGATTAATAAGAAGCTATTTTAGAGAGGAGCCTGGGGACTTTTGTGAGAGCAAGTTATTTTCTCTGGTTACTATAACAAACCTTACTGTCCCTCCTATTAGTGGTTATTCACATTTTGCATTTAGATGAATTATTGTTATTCCAGTGTATTTAAGAATAATAGTGGTAGTGTTTTTCACAACAACTAATGTGGGGGTAAAGTAATAGTATAGAGGGTTGTGAGTTTGCCTTGTATGTGGCCAACCCAGGTTCCATCCCCAGCACCCCATACGGTCCCCTAAGCTCTGCCGGGAGTGATCCCTGAATGCTGAAGCAGGAGTAAGCTCTGAACAAAATTGGGTGTGGCCCCAAAACAAAACACAATGATGTTAAATATAAACTGAAACATCTCTTTTGTCATTTGATCTTAAAAATTCAATAGTAAACACACAATAAATAAGTTCACTAATTTAATTCATTCCTCCTACATTGTAATTCAGAACTACTATTATTATTTTATATAATTTTATGTGGGGCTGGAGCGATAGCACAGCGGTTGGGCTTTCGCCTTTCATGCAGCCAACCCATGTTCGATTCCTCCACCCCTCTTGGAGAGCCCTGCAAGCTACTGAGAGTATGGAGTCTGGAAAGCTACCCGTGCGTATTGGATATGCCTAAAACAGTAACAATAAGTCTCTCAATGAGAGACGTTACTAGTGCCCGCTCGAACAAATCGATGAGCAACGGGATGATGGTGACAGTGAATTTTATGTGACTATGTCCTGAATCTTCATGTAATACTTTTTGAAAATGATCTTGGCATTTCAAAAATTAACACAAATCAAAATCTAACTATAACGTATTTCTCTTCAAAGCACAGAGGAATGTTAAATTCAGAAATATCATTAATTTGAATGTGATTTATATAGTTTTGCATTTTCCTTAAGGAAAAGAGGCCTGTTGCTTTGGATGATGGTGGTGGATGGGGTGGAGACTGGAATTCACAGTGGTTTTCCTGAAAACTACTACAAGGAATTATTTTTCTTCCACTCAATATCTTTGCAAAGCATTTTACTCTAATTTTTCTACTTACAAAGTAAGCTTTCACTGTAAAATGAATATTCATATGATTGCATAGGGTTGAATGACATAGAAATTGCAAATAATTTCATGTGAGACCAATCTTTCTGTAGAACTATTTTATTCAAGTGTTTTAAGTAATCATAAAAATATCACTCTCTGGAAAGATGTCTAATGTAATAAATTGGGCTCTCAGCCTCAACCCATTTTATCTCCTTATTTTAGATAGGCATTTTCCAAAAACAAACTCTATCACTGAAGAATGTAAGACTGTTTCTTTAGAGCCTTCCATGCTTAACTTGAAAGCTGTCAACCCATGAGGCTGAAACAGAGCAAGATTATGAAACCCAAGTGAATAGCTCATTCTTTGTGCCCATGCCCTTGCTGCATGCTGCCCTGTGGTACAAGCCCGAGAGGTATGCACTATGATAGCTAATGAAGCACTTCCTTTATGTTGCACTGACCAGAACTCTTATTTGAATCCCATATATTATACCAATGAAATCCCACAATGTTAGCCTTTGTTCTGGCTAGTAGAGGCTGTTTCTTGTCTTTTCTGTGGCTAAATGTTATGCAATAAACATGTTAGACCTTTTACCAATAAGTGTGGCTCTGTATTATTACATTAATTTCTGCTATTTGTAAAACTGATTTTGTTTTTGTCTCCCCCTCATTTAGGGGGAAGGGCCATACCTGCTAGTGTTCAGGGCTACTCCCAGTTCTGTGCTTAGGGGGTTACTCTCTGGGTGCTTGGGGACAGTGAGGTGACTGGGACTGAACCTGGGTCTCCCACATACAGAGCATTCTTTATATACTTAGCCTATAGAGCTCTCTCTCTGTCCTTGTCCCTTTCTAAAATGGTAGCACCCTCTCCCCTGAAAAAAAAAAAACATATCATTTTGAAACCATTTGAAGATAAAGGTTTACAGCAAAAACAACTGACCCTCTTGCCACACACAGAGGTCTCTGTGTTTAATTAATGATAACAATGGAGAACAGATATAAGCTGTATGAGAATGGCCAAAAAAGATCAAAATTCATCAGATGATTTAATCCTAAATGTAACTGAGATGTGTAGTGTGATCCACTTGTTATATTTTAACTTATTACTCTTATACTCTGTTGTGATTTGACATCTCCTTCCTTCAATTGCTATTAAATTACTACGTCTCAAGACAAGATTTGATGAAGAAAATGAAAAAACCTGACAGCAATAATGATAGTTCTTAAAATATAAGCTTCAATTCACCAAAATATAAACAAATTTTAAGAATCTTCAGTCATATAAGTTTTTAAAAAGATAATTTTATGAAACTCCTTCCCATACTTTAGATGTATCATCCCCTTCATTATTTTTTTTTTCTTGCATATAATACCATCGGCAGCACCAGTCTCTTGGAATGAAGTTAAGTGCTCTGTGAGATAATATAGACTAGTATCTATTACACATACAATCTATGATTAAATTGTAGTAGTTAGCATAATCAACATTATAATCTTAGAATAATCTTAATAGGGAAACTGAAACTGAAATTTTCCCAGTCTAGTCCCTTCAATGGTATGGTACCTAATTTTATGTTTTACCCATAAAATTACTATTTAGTATTTTATGTTCCAGCAAATAAATACAATAGCTACAAAAATACAAATTACTGTCTCAAGTGAAATAAAGTGAAGTAAAAATAATATAATTAAAAGACAATTGAACTAATCAAAACACTTGAAACCTACTATCTCAACATTTCTTACATCTTTATGTTTATTATTTGATTTCCCAATTTTAGTGATATCATTAAACACTTCAGGCCGATAAAATATAAAAGTCAGAAAAGTACATCTCATATTGTCACACTTTGCTCTAACTAGTAAATGACAAATTCTGTTATTTCCTTTGCTAAAAAACAATTTCTATTCTCCTTTATTTTTTAAGTGTAAATGCATATTCTTGCATAGATTTTTTTTTTGTTTTCTTCCCCTCTCTCCATATTTATAGATTAAATTGTTTTCTATCAAACTTCCTAAACTTTTTTTGGGAGAATCACACCTGGCATTGCACAGGGGTTACTCCTGGCTTATGCACCAGAAATTACTCCTGGTGGTGTTCATTCAGGGGACCATATGGGATACAGAGGATAGAACTAGGGTTGGCCACATGCAAATGCCCTTCCTGCTGCACTATCACTCTAGCCTCAAATCTTTAAAATCCTCAAAGCCTTAATCTTTGATTAAGGAAAGTACTATAGGCAAGTGCGGCAAAAATCTGATTTAGTTTCAGATTTTTCGTTCATATTTGAAGATATATGTAATATATTGACGTGTTATAATCACATTAACCATATAATCATTGCATTTGTATTAGACCTTTGTTTCCCAATAATCACAGAATTACTTTCCACCACAACTTATTGAACTATTTTTAAGTATATCCCTGCAAAAATCACAAAACCAACCACTAAATTTTAATTAAAAATTCTGAAATAGGGGCTGGAGCGATGCTAGAGCAGATAGGGCATTTGCCTTGTAAGTAGCCGACCTGGGTTTAATACCCAGCATCCCATCTGGTTCTCAAAGCACCGCCAAGAGTAATTCCTGAGTGCAGAGACAGGAGTAATCCCTGAGTATCTCTGGGTCTGACCCGAAAAGAAAAAAAAATCTGAAATATAATGCCCCTGCTTATCATTACTCACTTGGATAATTATTTAGAATTATGTTGAAGGTCAAAATAAACACTGGAGTAAAAATAATTTAGACTGGGAATTAAAAATATCCATAAAGTTTCTTCCAGTCTTAAAGATTAAGTATAGTTTCTTATTTCTCAGATCTGACTATCCAAATTTTCATCTTGATTGAATGGTTATCAAGGTAGGTGGTCCTTTCGCTTCCTTTCCCTTTCCTTCTCTTCTTAAGGTAAGAGCCAGCTATTTAAGCCCTAAAAATTCCCTGAATAAATAACATTCACTATTCAACTGCAGCTGACCCCCAGCATCCTACCCAATACTCCTAGATTATTACTATTCATCTTTCAATTCTCAGATTATCACTTCTTCAGACAAGCCTTTCCTCCTGAGATCTCTATTACTCATGCTTTCAGTTCCCAGAATATTTTTAACCATTTATCATAATTGGTAGAACTCTACTTGAACAGGAAAAAAATCTTTGCTATTAAATCATGTTTTTACATCTATCAGAACACCAATACATTTTGAAAATGAATTAAATGACTGAAAAATTAACAGTCTAGCACCAATTCTGGCAACTCAGCAGCATGTCAGATAGCTTCCACCTCAGAGGAATATACTTCCCTCTTTGTGTTATAATGGAGATACAGATACTAACCAGCCTCTTCATCATGACTGTCAGGTGTCCTGTCTAGTCTGCTTTTGTGCCCTAATTCCTGGCACAGGGCCTAGCTTAAGCTGCAGCCATTCCTGGAACGTGGTCTAGCCTAAGATTGCCAGTCACCTCTGCCCAAAACTCCTTGCCGTGAATGCATGAAAAAGGCATCTCAGGAGTTCTTAGGAAAGGCAATATACCAGGAAGACACCTGGTCCAGACTCCCTAACATAGTTCTGAAATTCTATGTTAGAATCATTGTTTAAAATTCTCATGGTCTCATGGTCAGACCACAGTAACCATTACATCAGAATATTTGGAAGTTAGACCAATATTTTCTATAAGTTGAGGATTCCAATGTTCAGCCGAGTTAGAGATCTTATCATTATCTAGTACTAGTCTAGAATGAGGAGAACTGGAAGTACCCAAGACAATCACAGAGCCAGAAAAACCACCTCTTTCAGAGGCTCTAAATTATATTTTACAAGGTAATCCTTAGGAGAGGCCTATACAAATGATTTGAGAAACACTGTTCTATGACAATTAGCCCTAAATATCAAATATTTATAAAACAGTCATATTTACCATTATTTCCTTCCTTGTGCCTGGCCAATGTTTTTCTCTTTTCTCTTTCTCAAAAACTTTAAAGTTTTACATTATGAAATATTTTTAACATCCAGAATATTCAGATAAAACAACAACAACAAAAAAACCACTTCTGAACAAACAACCAATAACAAAAGATATTTTTACTATAACTGGGTTATATTTTTTAAGAAAATGGTATGTTATAATAAACCATAGTCACCTATTTATCCTTGTTCAGTTTTATGCTATGCCATTCTCATCAATGTGCTCATGAACCTAACGTTTGTATGTATAGTTTGCAGCTTTTCCTAGTATCTGCCTCCCTTTTTGTTTCATTTGAAGCCCTGCAAATAAAGCATATCTCCTCTGAGTTTCTATAATAGTATCTGAAGAAAGATAATTTGTATAAGTGGGCAGAGTACATGAGAAAATATGTAACATGGAGAATATTAAAGCAGTCGAGTATGAGAGTATTTGTGCCCTGAGCAGTGTCATACACAGTTTTAAGTATTGTCTTATGCAAAGAGATGAAATGTGAACAGCTCTAAGGGATGTAAGGAAATGAACTTGAGGTTACTAAGGGGAAGTTTTTACATACAGAGGGAATAGCAAGAGCTAATGTCCTCCACAGAGAATGGTCTGAAACGTAAAAAAGAAAATCAAAAAGGGTTTGGGGCTTGCTGGAATAGATCAATGGACAGAGGCAAATGATAAAGAATGCAGTTGGAGAAACAAGTAGAAACTACAGAAGATAATTCTTAACGTGAGATTAAAAGCAATATATATTTATTTGTGCATCTGTTTGTGTATTATAAATATATATGCTGAATAGAAATCATTATACACAATGAAAAATACTATCAATTGGAAAAATACGGTGATGCAGGAAATAAGAAAGGAATTGAAGTGATGTTCTTTATTTTTTTTCAAGTGTGCCAAGTTCACCCATGTCTTTGTAATTGTGGGTTTTTTGCAGTGCTCAGGGACTAGTCCTGGTTTGGTGGCAGGTGGAGCTAGGGCCATTTCTTCCATGGTTCTGGAAGGATCATGTGGTGTCTTAAGGAGCACAGGGCCCGTTTACAAAGCCTGTGCTCCAGACTACTAAGCCATCTCCCAACCCCTGAAATGATGCTTTTAACATCAGGAAAGAAAGATTTACCTTGTGCCTGGAAAAGCTGGCCTCCAGTAAACACAGTCAAAAGTTGTTTGTTTGAGGCCACACCCAGCAGTGCTCAGGAATCACTCCTGGAGGGGATCGGGTGACCAAGTATGGTTCCAGGAATCAAGTGGTCTACCCAGTCCACGAGATCACCTTGGCCCCGATGCTGTCCCAGTGCAAAGGTGTTACTAGCCTTGGGCATTAATAACTCCCTCATTCATGAAGTTAATGCCGTGTGAATAGAGTAACAAGCTTCAAATTTAATATTTTTATCTCCAGGTTGCCTAGATCCCTCGCAGGGAGTGACCCTCAAGCCCTGTGCTGGCAGGGGCCCCTCACCCCTTCTCTTCCATCCATCACCACAGGGTGTGACCCCTGAGCTACAATAAATAGCTTTTTCATAAAGTAGATCATTCCCTTCAACAGTCCAAATACCAAGAAGAGCCTTTGTTGAGGCATTACAGATTAGTCAGATGATGCAGGATTTGTTTACCAAGCAGTTTGGAGGGGCTGAAGGGTGGCACAGAAAGTGCGGTGTGGGCTCTTGGGCCCGTCTGGGGAGCGCAGGGACAGTTCTGAAGAGGAGGTGAGGCGCCTCCTGGCTCCTGCCCGCTGACCTGTATTGTGTCCCCAAGAGTGAGCCCTGAGTGCAGGGCCCCGCGGAAGCCCTGCCCTAAGCATTGCTGGGTGTGGCCCCCCAAACCAAACCAAACCAAACCAAACCAAACCAAAACAAAACTGTTCCGTTTCTTACACGCGGCCGACCTTGGTTCCATCCCTGGCATCCCATAGGGTCCCCCGGGCACCGCCAGGAGCGATTCCTGAGTGCAGAGCCAGGAGGTAACTCCGGAGCATCGCCAGTAGTGACCCAAAAAAGCAAAAACAAACAAACAAAAGACCGATTAAAAATAAATCCGTAAAAGGCGCGTGTGCTGGGGCCTAGATAGAGACCCACCAAACCCTCCGCGAGCTCCCTGCCCACTGGGACCCCCGGGCCACTGTCTGGGCAGCAAAGCAGCTTCTTCCGTGCCAGCACTTCCAGGTGAGAGGCTGCAAGACCAGCGGTAAGCGCAGACACCAGAAAAGACACTGAGGGAAAGCTTTCTGGGCACCCCCCTCCGCTGGCTCCACAAACACAAGCCCCCCTTGACCAGGCCGCCCCTGGCCTCTCCTGGGTCCACCTGGAACTCCCCCTCCCCCAGCTCCAGGCTGCTCCCACAGCAACCAGCAGGCCAAGGTTGCTGAAGTGAGCTCTCCCCTGGAACCGGGAAGCCGCGCCCCCCGTGCTTCCTGCACTCCAGGTGACCCAGTGCAGTCTGGTTTCTGTTTCTGGGCAGGGCCTCAGCTCTGGGCTTTCTAAGGGTGCCCACCGACCCAGGCCAAGCACCTGCAGACCCAGTGGCCGCTACTCACCTGGGTGTCCCCCGAACCCGGCACTTGGTTCCACACCCATGGAAACACACTCAAGTGCCAGGCTTGCCCCCAGTGACCCCAAGCTCTTCCTCTACCACCCCAGGCATGAGACTGACCCCCGATGCCCACATACCATTTGGTTCATCCACTGACCCAAGTAAGCACCAGAACTGCTCCCAGAAAGACTCTAGAAGCAAACCCCACCTCAGGTGCCATTCGCCCACCCAGAATCTCTGGACAGTCTGGCTAGTGCAAAATATTTAGTGTGAAGCTAATCGATAAAGACTGCGAAGAGATACCTAGGACCTCAAATGTACAGATACAAGTGCATGGCCACAGGGTCAAGAGTTTCAAGGAAACCGACAAATACCAAGGACTGAGCCCCTACAAATGGAGATCTATGAATTTTCAGACAGAAGGAATTCAGAATATTCTTCTTAAATTCTGGGGAACCCATCACTTAGCTTTGTGGTTAATGGGTATGTATACTGGTAAGATTCTATCTTGCTGGTTCTAACGACCTTGCCTGGTACTATCAGAATATTTCAGGGACTTCCTTGTCCTGGGTTGTTCTGTTGCTGGACTGGGACTGGGAAATGCCTATCCTAAAACGGTGCAGTCTGCATGTTGCTCCAGGAAGCTTAACAAAATCATCTATCTTCTACCTGTCTTGCAGCATTCAACTTCATTTTTTTTTCTTTATTTCTTATCAGAGCTTTATAGTTTTGTTTAGCTGGGTGGAGCAAAGGTTTGAGTCTGAATTATTTTGTCCTTTAACAAATGTCTTTAACATTTTTTAAATAGCCAGCTATCATAGAATTAAAGATATAAAACTGTATCTTACTTTTCTGTATTTTTATGTACAGGTATTGATGGGAAAAGAAGTTAGATGTAGAAAATTAATGAATCACTGAATTAGATAACCATGGAAGTGCAAAAGTTTTATTCAAAATGAGCATATTAGAACATTGAGCCTTGTTAAGTCTTGTTTTGATGCAATTCAAAGCAGATTTTTGCTTGTTTCTTTTGGGAATATTTGTGTTAATAACTTCTTTTCAAGTGTTCTTTGGCTGATGTTATTACTATGGAAAGAAAATTTGTCATGAAAGTATTATGGATCACATTTGAAATATGAAGTATCACTATTACTTGGATTCACACAGCATGTGACTACATGGCAGGGTTTAAGAATTCTAATGGTTTTTCATTAATACTACAATAGTACTACAAGACTTTAAGTTAATTAATCATGAGGAATCAGGGCTTACCCTCATATTCCATTTTCTTCTAGAACAATAGGTACAGTGTTTTTTCCCTATGAAATGCCAAACAGACTTTTTTTTACTTTATTTATTTATTTTTTAATAAGTGAATCACCATGAGGGTACAGTTACAGATTTATACATTTTTGTGCTCATGTTTCCCTCATACAAAGTTCGAGACCCATCCCTTCACCAGTGCCCATTCTCCACCACAAATACACCCAGGATCCCTCCCACCCTCCCCAATCCCATCTCCCCACCCTAACCTGTCACTGTGGCAGGGTATTCCCTTTTGTTCTCTCTCTGTAATTAGGTGTTGTGGTTTGCAATAAAGATGTTGAGTGCCATTGTGTTCAGTCTCTAGTCTACATTCAACAGGTATCACCCTTCCCCCGCATGGATTCCAACCACATTTTACTTGGTGGTCCCTTCTCTCTCTGAGTTGCCCTCTCCCCAGAATGTGAGGCCAGCTTCCAAGCCATGGAGTCAATTTACTGGTACTTATTTCTACTATCCTTGGGTGTTAGTCTCCTAGTCTATTATTCTATATTCCACAGATGAGTGCAATCTTTCTATGTCTCTCTCTTTCTGACTCATTTCACTTAGCATGATACTTTCCATTCTGTTCCACTTATATGCAAAGTTCATGACCTCATGTTTTCTAACAGCTGCATAGTATTCCATTGTATAGATGTACCAAAGTTTCTTCAACCAGTCATCTGTTCTAGGACACTTGGGTTTTTTCCAGATTTTGGCTATTGTAAACAGTGCTGCGATGAACACATAAGTGCAGATGTCATTTCGACTATACTTTTTTTGCTTCTCTGGGATATATTCCCAGCAGTGGTATTGTTGGGTCAAATGGGAGCTCAATTTCTAATTTTTCTGAGAATCGTTCATATTGTTTTCCAAAAGGGCTGAAACAGTTGGCATTTCCACCAGCAGTGTAGTAGGGTCCCTTTCTCCTTACATCCTCTCCAACAGTGGTTGCTTTTGTTCTTTTGGATGTGTGCCTGTCTCTGGTGTGAGGTGGTATCTCATGGTTGTTTTGATCTGCGTCTCCCTGATGATTAGTGACGTAGAACACTTTCTCATGTGCCTTTTGGCCATTCTTATCTCTTCCTTGGGAAAGTTTCTGTTCATCTCTTCACCCCATTTTCGGATGGAGTTGGATGTTTTCTTCTTTTAGAGTTCAACCACTGCTTTATATGCACCCTTGATATCAACCCCATATCTGATGGGTATTGTGTAACTATCCTTTCCCATTCTATAGATTGTCTTTGTATTCTGGTCACTGTATCTTTTGTGGTGCAGAAGCTTTATAGTTTAATGTAGTCCCATTTGTTTATCTCTGTTTCCACTTGGTTGGCCAGTTGCATGTCATCTTTGAAGATACCTTTATCTTCAATGTCGTGGAGGGTTTTGCTGACCTTGTCTTCAATGTACCTTATGGTTTGTAGTCTGATATTGAGGTCTTTAATCCATTTTGATCTGACTTTTGTGCATGGTGTCAGGTCAAGGTCTAAGCCCATTCTTTTGCATGTGGTTGTCCAGTTGTGCCAGCACTATTTGTTAAAGAGGTTTTCCTTGCTCCACTTCACAACCCTTGCTCCCTTATCAAAGATTAGATAATCATACATTTGGGGTTGTGTGTAGGGATATTCCATCCTGTTCCACTGGTCTGCGGCTCTGCCTTTGTTCCAGTACCATGCTGTTTTAATTGTTACCGCTTTGTAGTTAAGTTTGAGGTTGGGAATGCTTCCCATCATCTTTTTCCCAAGAATTGTTTTAGCTATTCGTGGGCGTTTGTTGTTCCATATAAATTTTAGGATTGCTTGATCCGTTTCTTTGAAGAATGTCATGGGTATCTTTATAGGGATCACGTTGAATCTGTATAATGCTTTGAGGAGTATTGCCATTTTGACAATATTGATTCTCCCTATCCATGAGCAGGATATATGTTTCCATTTCCTCATGTCCTCTTTTATTTCATGGAGTAGCGTTTTATAGTTTTCTTTGTAGAGGTTTTTTACTTCCTTAGTTAAGCTGATTCCGAGGTACTTGATTTTTCCTGGGCACGATTGTGAATGGGATTGTTTTTTTCATGTCTCTTTCCTCTGCCTCATTGTTTGTATATAGGAAGGCCATGGATTTTTGGGTATTGATTTTGTAGTCTGCAAATTTACTGTATAAGTCCATTGTTTCTAAGAGTTTCTTAGTAGAGGCTTTAGGCTTCTCTAGATATAGTATCATATGGTCTGCAAATAGTGAGAGCTTGATTTCTTCCTTTCCTATCTGGATGCCCTTGATCTCTTTTTCTTGTCTAATGGCTATCACAAGTACTTCCAGTACTATATTGAAGAGAAGTGGTGAGAGCGGTTATCCTTGTCTTGTCCCTGATTTTAGAGGAAAGGCCCTTAGTTTTTCCCCGTTGAGGATAATGCTTGTCGTAGCCTTGTGGTAGATGGCTTCGACTATCTTGAGGAAAGTTCCTCCAAAACCCATTTTGGTCAGGGTTTTCATCATGAACGGATGTTGGATCTTGTCAAATGCTTTCTCTGCCTCTATTGATATGATCATATGGTTTTTATCTTTACTTTTGTTGATATGATGGATTATGTTGATTGATTTCCGAATGTTAAACCGTCCTTGCATCCCCAGGATGAATCCCCCTTGGTCATGATGTATGATCTTCTTGATGAGTTGTTGGATCCTATTTGCTAATATTTTGTTGAGGATCTTTGCATCAGTGTTCATCAGGGATATTGGTCTCTAATTTTGTTTCTTAGTGGTGTCTTTGTTTGCTTTTGGTATTAGGGAGATGTGTGCTTCATAGAAACTGTTTGGGAGAGTTCCTGTTTTTTCAATTTCCTGGAAAAGCTTGAAGAGAACTGGCAATATGTATTCTTTAAATGTTTGGAAGAATTCGCCAGTGAATCAACCTGAGCCTGGGCTTTTGTTTTTGGGGAGATTTTTGATTACAGTTTCAATTTCCTTAATATTAATGGGTCTATTCAGGTATTCCAAGTCTTCTTTGTTCAGTCTTGGGAGATTGTAGGAATCAAGGAATTTATCCATTTCTTTTAGGTTTTCTTGTTTTGTGGTGTATAGACTTTCAAAGTAGTCTCTAATAATCTTTTGAATCTCACTGGTTTCTGTTATGATGTCCCCCTTTTCATTTCTGATTCAATTTATTAGGGTTCTCTCTCTTTCTTTGTGAGTCTTGCTAGCAGTTTATCAATCTTATTCATTTTCTCGAAGAACCAGCTCTTTGTTTCATTGATCTTTCAGATTGCTTTTTTGGTTTCCATGTCATTAATTTCTGCTCTAATTTTTATTATTTCTTTCCTTTGATCTGGTTTGGGTTCCTTTTTCTGGTCCTTTTCTAAGGTCTTGAGACGTGAAGTCAAGCTATCTATGTGGGCCCTTTCTTCCTTCCTGAGGAATGCTTGGAGAGCTATAAATTTTCCCCTTAACATGGCTTTAGCTGCATCCCATAGGTTTTGGTAGCTTGTGTCTTCATTCTCATGTTTTTTCTAAGTGTCTTTTGATTTCTTTCTTGATTTCCTTCCTGACCCACTCATTGTTCAACATTGAGTTGTTTAATTTCCAGGTGTTTGATTTGGTTCTCTGTGTCTGTGTGTGGTTAGCTTCTATCTTCAGTGTATTGTGGTCTAAAAAGATGATTAATACAATTTCTATTTTTCAGATTCTATTGAGATATGTTTGGGGCCCAGTACATGGTCTATTTTTGAAAATGTTCCATGTGCACTGGAAAAGAATGTGCATTCTTTCTTTTGGGGCTGTAAAACCCTGTATAGGACTATTAGGCCTCTCTCTTCAATTTCTTCTTTCAGAGTCAGAGTTTTCTTGTGAGTTTTGTTCTTGTTGATCTATTCAGAGGTGATAAGGTGGTATTGAAGTCTCTGACTACTATTGTGCTGTTAGTGATGTCCTCTTTATAGTCTGTTAGGAGTTGTTGTAAATATTTACCCAGTCGTTCATTAGGTGCATATACATTTAAGAGTGTGATTTCCTCCTGTTGTACATATCCCTTGATAAATAGAAAATGACCTTCTCTGCCCCTTCTAATCTTTTTTAACCTGAAATCTATGTTGTCGGATACTAGGATGGCCACTCCAACATTTTTAAGGGAGTTGGCCAAACAGACTTTTTGATACCTACAATTTCTGTGACTAGTAAAATTTCAGTTACTTCATTTTTGTAAATTCAATTCATCCCAGTTTGTTGATCCTCCTATCTGATCAACTTGACCAAAACAGTCATATTATCATAAAGCTTAAGTATTGAATATCTAAAAGTGTACAAACTCGCAAACCTTACCTCTTTTCCTATTCAGAAAAAATAATTTGATATTTAAGCATATAACTTATAACTTAAAGACCTACATTTTATGACATACAGTTTCAGAAGGAGAAGGAATTACGTGATGACTAAAAATTAAATATAATTTTTTAAAGAGGAAAAATTAGTTGTGAGAACATGGTATATTTCTGTCAATAATCATAGATTTACATCTAATAAAATATATGTATGACTTAGTAAAAAAAAGCTGTCAGTGTTCTTAACCTATATATGTCAGGAATATCCTTCTGTGCTTCCAGTGATATGTATTTTTAAGTACAGGTGATGACTTAGAAAAGAATGTTACACTGAAAAACCTAAAAGATAAAATCTCAGTTTTTGCTCATGACAGTGGATTTTTTAATATGTAAACGAATTAATGCTCAAAAACTAAATTCTGCCATAGCAAAATTAATTGGGCCTAGGCAATATTTTCCAAATAGTTTTGAATTGAACATAACTCCATAAAATGTCCAACGAATTTTAGGAAATGCAATAAACTATATTGTATTTCTGTGCACAGTACTATACACAAAGATAAAATAAGTTGGCTAAGAATTAATTCTTTCAGGAGGAAACTATTTAACACTAACACTATTTAACCCACTGATTTCTAGGCTATTTTAGACCATAAGAACTATTTCTTTTTGTATTATAGAAAACATCTGAAAAAATCTCTAAGCCAAAATTCTCTGAAGACTCTAGCTTTTTGCAGTCTCAAAGGTCAGGCCTGGCTATATGTGCGTGCACACATGTGGGATGCAGAAGCTTCTTGGTTTGAGTAGTCCCATTGTTTATATTTGCTGCGATTTTCATGGCAAATAGGATTGAATCATTGAGAATACCTCTCTAAATTCATGTTATGAAGTGTTCTTTGTATGTTTTCCTCAACATAATCTATGGATTCATGTCTGATATAGAGGACTTCAATCCATTTTCAATTAACTTTTAAGTATCACGGATCACGAAATCCCGTTAATCACCGATTTCTCTGGCGGGCTCAGTAACATCTCATTTCGTCCTTACCCTGAGATCTTAGAAGTCCATCTCAACTCGGCCCTCCCAAGGATGTTGCACTGGGGGCTCTTCAGGGTCAGGGTAATGAGATCTAGCTTGATACTGGATTTTGCATATGAATACACAATGGGGAGCTTGCAAGGCTGTCCCATGTGGGCAGGAAACTCTCAGAAGACTGCCAGTTTCTCCCAAAGTGAGAAGCAGGCTAAAGATCAGTGGCCATGCGCTTCTGAGAGCTTGCTTTTAAGTCTCTCTCTGGATGTTGGCCATTGATGGGATTACACACACCTGGGTTCCTCTGCCGGTACCTTCATGCCTGAGACCTGTCCGAACGTGTGGAGAGGGGCCTCCAGCATGGCTGTAGCTAGGTTCCTGTGGTCTTCGGCCACCGGGAGCTCTGCTTGGGGTGGGGAGGGAAGCTGGAGCCCATCCCCTCCGAGGGGCCCCGGGGAAGACAGCCAGGAGTGTGGGCAAGAGACTCTTTGCATTGCTCTCTTCTGAGAGCTTGCTTTTAAGTCTCTCTCTGGATGTTGGCCATTGATGGAATTACACACACCTGGGTTCCTCTGCCTCTGGCATGTTGGAACTTTTAAGTATAGTGTTAGAAAATAGTCTGAATGTTCCCAGCACCATTTATTGAAGAGGTATTCTTTGCTCAACTTCATGCTTTTTACTCCTTCATGGAAGATTTAATTGTCCGTCTATCTTAGACTCTGCCTCTGGAGTCTAAATTCTATTCCTTTAATTTGAGTATTGATTACTACAACTTTGTGGTATAAAGCTTTGGGAAAAGAAGTCTCCTATCTTTTTTTCCTCGAATATCTTTGGCTATTCACAGTGTTTTATTACCCTGTATAAATTTGAACAGCATTTGACCTATATCTTTAAAAAAATGCCATCGATCATTGCAGCACCATTCATAATAGCCAAAAACATGGGAGTAGCCCAAGTGTTTAAGAACAGATGACTGGATAAAGAAACTATGGCACATATACACAGTGGAATATACATAGCTTTAAGAAAAGATGAAATCATATAGTTTGCTATTATATGGATGGATTTGGAGAAAATCATGTGAAGTAAAGACAGGCATAGAATGATCTATCTCTTAAGCAGGATATAAAGAAACACAGTAGGAAAGTAACAAATGCTCAAAGGCAACAGAAATTGAGAACTGGTCTTCAGTAGGAGGAGGCTTTAGGGCATGGAGAGGGAAAAGGGAAAAAGGAAGTGGGAGGAGTGGCACAGGAACAATGGTGAAGGAAGCCGTCACTTGTAGGGGCCATGGTGTTGGCATGTATTTTATGCATGGACCTACCATTAACAGTTTTACAAACTACCACCATAGTGCCTAACATAAAATTTAAAGAGGGGGATGGTGGAAATGTAGGTTTATCCTAAAATAGATGAACCTGGACTGGAGAGATAGTATAGCAGGCAGGGTGCTTGCCTTGTGGGTACTGACCTGGGTTCAATCCCAGCATCCTATATGGTCCCCAGAGCATCACCAGAAGTAATTTCTGAGTGCAGATAGGAGTAACCTATGAGCATTGTCAGCATGCCCATCCCCTGAAAAAAGATAAGATGAAGCTGCTCTAAAAGTAACTGAAAAAAAGATATTTTGCTTTATGATTCTGCTTTCATTTCTTTTCTATTTCTGCAAAATGCTTCTGTAGAAAACCACTAACCTTCATTATACATCTATTCATTACTCGATGAGAATAAGGATTATCCTCATCATTAACTTTGAAACTCAAACTTTCCCTAAATATCTTAAGTTGACCATTCAAAACCTGAGTTCGGTTACTGTTTCTGTACTGTATTTCCTAGTCTCAGACCATTTCTGGACACTCAAAAGTGAAGTTGCTTGTTTGTTTCTCTAATTAGGTTTAGTGCTGCCTGGCACATAGAAAATCCATAACAATTTTTAACTAATACATATATATTTTTGCCCATTTATATATACTAACTTTCAATTTTACTCTATGAATGTAATTTTACATATTTATACATTTTGATATTTAAATATTTATGTTTATGGTTTCTGTAAGCACCAGTTGGTACCAAAGTGCCAATATATCTCTGTCACCATGCACTGGCCCTTTTTCAGCCTTCTTTCCCCCATTTAGGATACTTAGTTATATCATTAGAGTCAGTGGGTTTATTTTTTTATTGGACTTTAATGCCTATCACTTCCCTTATTTTATTATTTTATCAGCCACATATGAATGGGGTCATTCATTATTTCTCTTTCTCCTTTTTTTTTTTTTTTGCCTTTTTGGCCACATCCAGAGGTATTCGGAGCTTACTTTAGGCTCATTACTCAGATCACTCCTAGTGGGGCTTGTGGGACCATATTCGGTGCCAGGATGCTGTGTGCAAGGCAAGTTACTTTCCTCCTGTATTATCTCTCTGCCCCCTTTTCTTACTCATTTTTCTTTGCATGGTCACGTGTATTTTGAAAACAAATCTCATTTCTATCTTCAAGACAGTAACAAGGTTAAAAATAAAATAATAACACATTGCTAGTCTATTTAAACTCTGGCACTTTAATGTGGACCTTAAAAAATCCAAATGTATTCATTATATATGAGTTGTCCTTGTTTTGGTGGTAATACTTCAGAGTTCTCTTGGAAATTAATTTAATATGGTCTTCCTGAAACTCTGCAAGCCTCCTGTTCAACCTTTTCTTTTCCAGATGTTTTTTCTACTATATCCTTTACTTGATTTTAGTTCTTCTACTTTTTAATGTATCACCCTTTTGTGGACTACTTGTGTCACACACTTCATTATCCTACATGTATTAAATATACAGCACTGTTTTTTATGAAATTTCACTGGTAAATGTGGAAGTACAAATTACAAATACTGAAACTATAATGTAAAGTTTAAGCACTTATATTTGCTTATCTCACCTAGTACTTTAGAGAGAGTTTAAAAATAAGTTTTTAAAAGGGTGGCAGTACTCCCATTATAGTAGTGAATTTCCTTTAGAATATTGTTACTTCTTTTTTTTTTTTTTCTTTAGTGGGGGTTGGTCCTGGGCCACACTGAGCAATGATCAAGGGTCACTTTTGGCAGTGCTGAAGATCACATCCAGTTCTGCACTCTGGCCCATTGAGCTTTCCCTCTGGCCCTTGGATAATAAGCTCGTCAGTAAAAGACATTTTTAAAGCTGTTGGGTATCTTTTAATAAAATTTTTTCACTTGTTGTTCAGTATTCTCTCATTTTACTCATTGAAATCACATCTCTAAAACTGATTATTGAAGTTACTGATTTTGGAAGACAAAGTAATTTATAATTAAAATGTTTATTTTATTTCTTTTTTTTACTGCTAAATTTTGCCAACTCTAAAGCAAAAAATTAAAATAGACATATAGATTGAGTTGAATTTCTTGATTTTTAATATAGTTGATAATTTACAACTAAATATGAGAAAAAAGAACATTTACAAAAAATTAATTACTCATGTATTAACTTGGGGAGAAGTTATAAAATATAGAAATTTTCATTAAAATTTAATAATAATTTTCTAATCAACATATTCAATTATTTTATGGAATATGAGCTGCTTCCTAAAAATGATTCGGTAATGACACTAATCCAAAGAACTATATTTTTGTTATTAACTATCTTTCTGTTTATTCATATGTTATAAAATAGACACATCTCTTTCTGCAGTCAAGAAATCAAATATTCATAAGATATGACATCAGATAAACCATAGAATTACTAAGTCTACATAAAAGCTGATCAGGATAAGGATAGTTTTGTAGCGGCCACAGAGCTAGTACAATGGCGAATGTGCTTGCCTTGCTTATACACAATACCCCAGGCTTGATACCCACCACTGCGTATGGTTCTCTGAGCACCACCAGGAGTGATTCTTCAGCACAGAGCCAGGGGTAAGCCATGAGCACCTCTGAGTGTGGCCCTAAACAAAATGTTTCCTAAGGCTCCGTTGCATTTTTATATCAAACTTATTTTTTCCATATGTACATATTAATGTGTATTTTTGCAATTAGGTTGTTATTTGTAACAACTTAAAATTTGTTTATCAAAACTATCTGTTAAACACCTATTATATATCAGATGACGACAATAAAAAATAGTTTTAATAGTTTTTATTTTCCTGAAAAAATATATGCAAGGCACATTAGCTTTGCAAAACTATCTTAACAGTTGATAAAAGACAATAGCATATTAAGCCAGAGCAATAGTACAGGGGGTAGAGTGTTTGCCTTGCACGAGGCCAACCTGAGTTTGATCCCTGGCTTCCCAAATGGTCCTCCAAGCACTTCCAAGAGTAATCCCTGAGTGCAGAGCCAGGAGTAACACCTGAACATTGCAGGGTGTGACCCAAAAAGAAAAAAAAATGACAATATGATATTTCTAATAGAACTCAAAAGGATGAGGTACTAGATTATTACCTAAAAATCATCTACCATTTTCAGATGAATAATCCCTTGTGGAAATCCAACTAATTACCTCAAATATTCTTTTCCTATATTTTTGTTATATTACTTTACCTCACAAATTCTAAAAACTTGTTACTGAAATTCATCATCTCCATACCTATATCTATATTCAGACCCCCGCACATTTTTTTTCTGATCTCACTTCTTATTTTCCCTCTAAAAATCAATCCATTAATTTAGTTTAGAACTTGATGCTTTTATGAAATACACACAAAAGACAGATATTAGTTAAGTGTGTGTTAAAAAGATGGCCAGAGTTGAAGTACAGCTGCTGCAAAAACCCAATAGAGTTACTCTAGTGTATTATTGTGATGAGATTAAAGTGGGGGGAAGATTATTATGCTTAATATGAATAACTGATAATATTGACATTAAAAATATTGAATCCTTGGGGCTGGAGCAAAAGCACAGCGGGTAGGGTGTTTGCCTTGCACACAGCTGACCTGGGTTCGATTCCCAGCATCCCATATGGTCCCCTGAGCACTGCCAGGGGTAATTCCTGAGTGCAGAGCCAGGAATAACCCCTGTGCATAGCCAGGTGTAACCAAAAAAGAAAAAAAAAAGAAAAAAAAGAATCCTTTCTCTATATATATGTATGCTAATATATTGCCACTTAATTTGGGACTTAGTATTTTATATGTGTGTGTGTATGTGTCTGTGTGTCTGTGTGTCTGTGTGTGGGAACATACTGAGCAGTGCTTATGGCTTATCCCTGGCTCCATACTTAGGGGTCACTCCTAGAGAGAACTAGGGTACCCTAGTGGTGCAGGGGATCACACTTGGGTGATTCACATGTAAGACCAGTGTCTTACCCAATATATTAACTTTCTGGTCCTAAGTTTTAACTTTAGATTAGTCTAATTGGAAGTGTTCAGCTCTTGCTTAATATGCTCAGCTCTTGCTTAATATGTTGCAGATGAAGAAATTCCATCCAAAAAACAAAGAAGGAAGAGAGATACTTAGAAAGAAAATAATACATGAAAAAAGTAAGATATAAGGATGATTTTTAAAAGAAATTGCAAGTATTTCAAAATGAATTAAATACAATGTTTAGGTCTTAGAGATTATCAAGAGAAAAGATACATGAAGATGGAAATTGAGATGAGAGTAGTAATACTTAATTTTTAAAAATTATGACAACTTAACGGACACATCATTAAAATATGTTGTGTCTTCTGGTGTTGATTGATAAATACTCCTTTTCGGTAGAGGAGCCATGTCTTAAGCTACCAGGAAAGGCAAAACCCATAAACTTTTGCAACATTCAAAAAATAGGGCATATTATTTGTTTTTTGAAGATAAAACAATACATGGAGAGAAGCATTTTCTTGGGACCTGAAGACTTTTAGTTAAGGGATGACTAATATCTATGGTTGTAAACTGTGCTGTGTCAGTATCAGAGAACCCAGTTTTCTTCCATAATATATTTAATGAATGTGACTTTAAATATGAATGGCCCTCAGAGCCCATGGTAAATGGGTTTCCCTTAACCAAGTCGGTATGAAGATCATTCACATCATGATAAAGACTTTGCATTTTTTAATGTGGAAATATTAATGAGTAATTTTAGCTTTTAAGAATCCAAAGTTACTAAAAATCTTTTCAATTGTTAATCATAGATATGAATTGAAAAACATTTTCCAAACTGATTTTGATACAAAGCAATACTTTCAATATATCTTGATTTTTCTATCAGAAAATGTGAAAGTTTCCTTATTTAATTAAAATTTTCATTCAATAAAGTTAGTTGACTCATGGAGGACTTTAGTGAATTTTATGTCATATATACTTGGCATATGGTTATGTTAAATAGGAGTGTGGTTTTTAATATACAACTTAACTCCAGATAAAGAATTCTCCAAAAACTTCCTTACTCTGGGATACATGGAGTGTCTGTTTCAAGAAACATGGGTTTCTTTTAACAAAATAGACTATTTCTAGAGACTCTTGCCAAGTTTTGACAAAAACCATAATCAAGAATAAAATATAGAAGATGGAAAGAAGCCTAAATCTGGGATAGAATATTCATTAGTGATTAAGGCCAATTACTAAGATGCTGACTTCTTTGGAAACATGACCTATCTTTTAATGCTGGCTTTCATTACTCACAGCAGTACAGACTGAATGGATCCTATAATAAAAGACCCAAGAGAACTGAGGACTGTGGTATTTCCTTAGTGTCATGAAACTTTAGTGCAGAAGCTAATGACATATTGGTAATTTGTGGATGAACTAGTCATATACTATAAATGAGACATCTGGTAGGTGATTTCAAATTGCACCTTAAACATAATCTTGTAAAATTTTGCAGCTAATAATAGCTTTTTTTTAAAAGTTCCTCTGTTGATTCCAATATAAAGGATGTAATTCAATCCTGTTAGGGCTTTTTAAAGTGTTCCAAAATATTTTACTATATTAAAATAGTTTCTCAAGATTGAGATTCATAAACATTTTACAATGCAATTGATTAAAAGAAAACAAATTCTCAAATTCTTGCTCTATTTTTAATCCTAGGGCATTAAATTGCAGAATAATTTTAGACCATGAAACTCCATGGGTATTTAGAATTTATGGTGGTCTGTAATTACCGTTGAAACAAAGATTAATGACAAATATGAGAAAACCATTACATCTGACAGGCAAACCATGGGCCCTATAAATAGGGCCCTATAAATTCTATACTTTATAGAATTTTCAAAACTATTTTGGACTTAAAATAGATAAGAATTCTAAGATATCATAAAACATTATTTTCTTAATCTCCTTCTCTATTCTTTTCAACATATCTTGGAAACCAGTGTACAAATCATCAGATTATGTTGCACTATTGTTCTTGGCTTGTATACCAATGTGTTTTTAAAACGTTAGTTTAAATTTGCAAATATAGTTCATTTTTAATATGTGTAATATGGTATGTTGTACTTTATTATCATAAGTATGGAAGCAATTGATTTCAAATAGCTGAATTGCTATCTTTAATAGGATAATTATCATGAAATATTTTTTCCTCATAGAAGAACAAAAGAATCAAGAAAGCAGAATCTCATTTTTTCCATTCAAGTATATTTTTTATCTTA
The DNA here is from genome assembly GCF_027595985.1 of Sorex araneus. Classification (NCBI taxonomy): domain Eukaryota; kingdom Metazoa; phylum Chordata; class Mammalia; order Eulipotyphla; family Soricidae; genus Sorex; species Sorex araneus. The sequence continues at coordinate 328,122,449 of NC_073302.1, forward strand.
CATAAATGATACAGCCAGATGTAGAATTAAATCTCCAGAACTCAAGTTCAATATCTTGTTAGTATCAGGGTTTGGCTAAATATTAATATGTGCTATAATATTAGATGTACGATATAATTGAGAGATTCCAGCACCACAATAAAATCATTTGACAGAGTGTAAAAGGAGTAGAAGCAAGCTGACTAAATAGGAAGAACTTCCTTCCACAGTAAGAGAAAATCTGCACCCAAACTTAATCTCTCAGAAACTGATTTGAAACTCTGGCAGAGCAAAGGGCTAAAGGACAACCTCCAGACATAAGGAGACAAAGATAGTCTTACCAAGAAAATACCCCTATCAGGAGGTAACAAGTAGCAATCAGAGATTTCTTTCTTTTCGTTTGTTTGTTTTGGTGTGTGGGTGGGAGGGGGGCCCTCCCCAGTCCTGCACGGTCACATGCATGAGAGAGTCCTACTCACTGCACTATCCCTCCACCCCCAATCAGGAAGAGATTTCTTTTCTAAGACACAGAACTGCTCCCTTGGGAGCAGGCAGATTTTCAACAAATTCCTGTCACCCCAGTCACCATGTTTTAAAAAATTCATCTATAAAGACCAACAAAAGGAGAAAGAATTAGAAACAATGGATAATGTGAGAGCTTTTGGGGGATAATGGCTCTAGCAAATAGGGCAGAGGGAGAAAGAGGAATAGGAGAAGGAGAGGAAGAGGTGTAAAATTCTTACTTGAAATAGCCAAGAACTTAACTAAGCTGTGAACGATCTTATGCAAGCAGGTACAGAAAGCTCTAAAATTTCTAAACAAAATAAATCCAAACAGACATGAATAACAAGACACATTATACTTAAAATAGCAAAAATCAAAGTTAGAGAGGCATAAAGGCAACAAGAAAGAAGGAATGAACCATATAAAAGGAACCTGGCCAATTATTTAACAGAAACTCTGCAGGGGAGTAGTGAGTGACGTGTGGGCCAGAGCAATAGTATAGTAGGTAATGCATTTGGCTTGCAGGAGGCCAACCTGGGTTCTATCCCCAGTACCCCATATGGTCCTCTGAGATTGCCAGGAGTGATCCCTGAGCGCGACGCCAATAAGCACTACCTGTGTAGCCCCCAAACACACAGAAAAGAAGTGAGTGATATATATGATAAGGGCTGAATGGAAAGTGGTGTTTGTGGAGTGTTGATGAACAGAGAGATAATATACTCGATAAGGTGTGACTGACCCAGTTCATTCCCTGGTATCCATGTCTGGCCATGAATAAAGAAATAGACACTCAAATTAACTTAGAAAATAAATCATGAAATAACGGAATCATTGATTTCTCGAGCGGGCTCAGTAACCTCTCCCTTCGTCCTTTCCCTGCGATCTTAGAAGTCTCTCTCGGCCCTCCCAATGATGTCGCACTAGAGGCTCTTTCAAGGTCAGGGGAATGGGATCCAGCTTGTTACTGGATTTAGCATATGAATACACCATGGGAAGCTTGTGAGGCTGTCCCAAGTAGGCAGGAAACTCTCAGTAGCTTGCCAGTTTCTCCCAGAGGGAGAAGTAGGCTACAAGATACCTTCTTGGAATATCTTGTAGCTTCTGGGAGCTTGCTTTTAAGTCTCTGGATGTTGGCCGTTGATGGGATTACACACACCCGGGTTCCTCTGCTAGTACCTTCATGCGTGAGGCCTGTCCGAACGTGTGGAGAGGGGCCTTGAGCATGGCTGTAGCTAGGTTCTGGTGGTCTTTGACCGCCGGGAGCTCTGCTGGGGTAGGGAGGGAACCTGAACAAATGAAAATGAATAGAAAATGAATAAATGAATAAAACCGAAGAACCAATGTAATATTAGTTCTGAGAACCCAATTTCTTTTGTTTCTAATTGTTAAAGATTATATTTAGTTATATATGAAATCAATCATATTTGACAAAAACTATTTTTTTTTTACTGTGTGCCATATTTTTTTTAGCTCTGAAGACACAACAGTGAACAAAATAGCACTGTAGCACTATTGTCCCGTTGTTCATCGATTTGCTCGAGCGGGCATGAGTAACGTCTCCATTGTGAGACTTGTTATTACTGTTTTTGGCATATCAAATATGCCATGGGTAGCTTGCCAGGCTCTGCCGTGTGGGCAAGATCCTCTCAGTAGCTTGCTGGGCTCTCTGAGAGGGACGGAGGAATCAAACCCGGGTCGCCGAGTGCAAGGCAAACGCCCTACCCGCTGTGCTATTGCTCTAATCTAGTGAACAAAATAGAAACATAAATCTCCAGTTCTTATGGCCAGAGCAATTCTACTCTTAAAGCCAAGGTCTGTGAATTGTGCCCCCTGAATATAGCAGTGTACTGCATGGCCCTTAACCTGGTAACTACAAAAAGAAATACTAAATTCTGAATTTAAGCAGCAAAACTGGAGAGAGGTTGAAGTGTATGGTCCAAGTGAATTTTCAAAAGAAATAAAGTTTGCTCTAAAAATAATGTCAAACATATATTACATTAAAGAGCAGCTTTTTAAAATGAGTTGTACAGTTCAGTGCCTTGTTAAACAGAATATACTGATCAGATTTAAATTATTCTTAATGACTCCATTTTATCATTTTGCCCATAAGCTACTAGACTGTGCTAAAATACTTTGAATATTTTCAGGGGCATGAGTCATGCACAATAGTATGAAACCAATGACTAGTCCCCGCTGCAATGCTTTTAGTTCTTTTGTCTGCTTTTCGTAATCTCTCCCTCATTCTAGGCTCTTAGATAGTCCCACCTCTAAATTTTATTGCTAAATTTTATTATTTCATGCTAAGATGCCATGTTTTATCTACTAAGTGTAGATTAACTGCACAACCGAACTTGCTCCAATTATTATAATCAATTAATATAATTAGTATATGAGTATAGTTACATATTATCTTTTGTCAAAATTGAGTGTATGGGAAAGCATACATATGTGAATGGTATATTTATATTATGTTGGCATAAAATATAACACTTCATTGCAGTATGAAAATATTAATAAATAATATTAAATATATATTAATGCATTGTTATAATGACTAGCAGCTTTTCAATATATATTTGATTCAAGTATTAGGACCATGGGGAAATTTATAAGGAAAATCACTTAAGAAATGTTGAATTTGGCTACATCAACACCTTTATTTGGTATCTGGATTACAAGTTTTTATATCATCAGTTATCAGTGTATTAAGTCAATTTCTATTTTTCCACACACATGCATGTGTGAATATTAAACATTATTATGAATGAAAAAGTCATATTGAAAAGAAAATATAATGTATCCTTTTACTAAATACTGCATAGTGTACAAGGGAACTTTCTGGTGTGCATAAAATGTTTTATGTGGCCAGAGAGATAATGCATCAGGGAAGGCATCTGTCTTGCACATGACCGCCTAGTTCTATCCCAGGTACTACATATCATTTCCAAATACCATAATATCAAATGAGTATTTGATAGTCATCAAATCAGATGAGTGGTTATCATGTCGAAGCCTCCCCAATGAGTTGGGGTTTCTTGACCACTATTAACTTGAAAAATTAGTATTTTACTTCAAGACTAGCAATCACTTTGGACATAAGAAACAAATTGATCTGAAAGTATGCTTTTAAAACAATACTAGTAGGCAAAATGTGTGACACAAAATCTATGGTTTGTCCAGACATATTTTGTAAGGTATAATACTTAACCGGTTTATCCAGATCTAGAATCAAAATGTTTTATTAGGGTCTAGAGCGATAGATAGCACAGCAGGTAAGGCATTTGCCTGGCACACGGCCGACCCAAGTTCGATTCCCAGCATCCCATATAGTCCCCCAAGCACTACCAGGAGTAATTCCTGAGTGCATGAGCCAGGAGTAACTCCTGTGCATAGCTGGGTGTGACCCAAAAAGGAAAAAAAAATGTTAGACTGTATTTTCTGTTTGGTACCAGGCTTCAATCTCCTCAATCATACATTGAGAGATAGGGCATGAGAGAGTACAGAGGCTTACAGGTATATTTTGAATATTTACTCTGGTTTAAATCCTGAACACAGAGCCAGAAGTAGCTCTGAAGCACATCCACATGTGCTGTTCCCCCAAACAAAGAACAAAACATAATGAAATGAAACAACACATGTAGAGAGGCTCATTAAACCTGGGATATAATAGAACCACAAAAGTCACTCACTCTTAAGAATGGAGTCCAAGACTATTTTTAATCATAGCAGTACTTACTAAGATAATAGTGAAAATGCTTAACCAGGACCATATGGAAATGACCTTAGTGAATGTTGACCAGATCTTTGCTGCTGAGTTTCTGGACTGCATATATCTTCACTTCTGATATTGTTTCTTAATATTCATAGTTGCCATTCCATTATAGCTCTGTCAGTACTGTTATGTAAAATATCAGCACATTCTCAGAATCTATCAAATGAGAGTCCTCTGCAGCTAGATGAATAAAACTCCATGCGTTGAGTTTCCACACATCTCCAAATTGTCTTTTCTACAGTTTTAAGAAATATGATTTTGACTGATTTTATGAAACAGAATCCCTTTCTTTATGCTGCTTTGAAAAAAGTTTTAAATTTATCTTGTCTTATCAAAAAATAAAAATGTTTCTAAATCAATACTGTCCCAACATTTTTTCTCTGTTACCTCACTTTTCCTTATGACTACTTAGAAATCATTCACTCTGTGGAGTCTTTCATTTTGTAAGATATAAAACACTTCCTTCTGTTTTAATCACTACCAATTTGTAGTACAGTTTGAAGTTGGGGAAAGTAATGCCTCCCATTTTCATTCTCCAAAGCATTGCTTTAGCTATTCATGGGAGTTTATTGTTCCATTGACTACAAATATGTGCATAATATGGATGAATATTAAACAGTATTATGAATGGCAAATTTAATAATTTCTTTTGAGTGAGATGCAAATGCAAAAATAGGGGGAAATTGTTTAAATGACGAGTTTGGGAGAGATTTCAAAGCACTGGTGGGAGCTATCTTTGTTCACCAATCAGGAGTAGCTCCTGAGCACTGTTGAATGTGCTTCTAAAACAAAAACAAAATTGTAGATGAAATTATCTTCCATAGGTGAAAGAAAAAAATGCAGTAATAATATAGTTATACATGTAGTTGGGGAGCAGTGGAGAAACTTTAATTTCCTTAACTAGTTTTGTTTGTGTTTGGGGGCACACATGGTGGTGCTTAAGGCTTATTCTTGGCCTCTGTCCCTCAGGTCCCTTTTGGTGATGCTCAAGAGCCTGTATATGGTGCCTTGAATCAGTTATAGGGAAGGCGGGTGCCTTAACCACTCCACTATCTCTCCATATCCTTCTTCAACCAATTTTATTTACACATAGTAAGACCATCATAAATGGAAAGATGGGGTGAGCCAGATAAGGTTGAAACTTTCCTAAACTACCTCTCACATGAATACTTTGGCAAAAATTGCCAAGAAACACAGTTTGCTTTTCCATCTCCCAAGTGGGGATATTCATCTCATTCTGCTGCACTGTTTAGAAAAAAGTATTTACTGAGCAAAGGCAACATATAGCGATACTCACTGATAGGCCATATACAGACACAGGTCAATGAAGCTCCTTCTTTTATTGGCCAAAAATGGCACACAAAATTCTGAGGCAAAAGGCCATACAGGAAATGTCAATGAAACTTAAATTTACATCATATCTCATTGCCTTCAAAATCCCTTGTTAGGACCAACAAAACGGCTGCTATTGACATCATATTTTAGCACTAGGGTCACCAGACCTAAACACCCTGGTTCTTAATATACTACTTTTTTATACTCAGTGTGCTTGTGTCACCATTCTACATGTTCCTACCCAAAATAGACTAACTCCTATTACAAGAATATTCATAAACGTTGGGATCTCCTGGTTATTGAGTGACTTTAAGTCTCATCTGAAGGCAGCTAGCTGAATCAATCAATGCTCACCTGGCCCTAGTAATAGCACAGATGCAACTTCCCAGCATAAAGAAGATATTTTCTTGTTGAACCTTGAGAGTGTTGTGAGAATTTGTAAGACTTGAAAGACAATCCTCTTAAGTTTAGGGCACATAGTAATCTCTCAATTTAAAAAAAAGTTATTTAAATTATTTAAAAGTATTAAATAGTTTTATTAAATAATTTTATTAAAGGACTGAAGTGATAGCACAGTAGGTATGGCATTTTCCTTTTACGTGGCAAACCTGGGTTTGATTCCTCCATCCCTCTCGGAGAGCCTGACAAGCTACAGAGAGTATCCCACCCACATGGCAGAGCCTGCCAAGCTACCTGTGGCATATTCAATATGCCAAAAACAGCAACAAGTTTCACAGTGGAGATGTTACTGGTGCCCACTCGAGCAAATCGATGAACAATGGGACAAAAGTGCTACAGCGATGACTTTATTAAAGTATTATTAAATAATTATTTAAATAGTTTTTCTAAAGTATTCTCTCTTGGAGAGCTTGGCAAGCTACTCAGAGTATCCCGCTTGCACAGCAGAACCTGGCAAGCTACCTGTGGCGTATTCGATATGCCAAAAACAGTAATTATAACAGTCTTCATTTCCCTGACCCTGAAAGAGCCTCCAATATGGCAGCGTTGCGAAGGATGAATAAGAAGAGGCTGCTAAAATCTCAGGATGGGAACAAATGGAGATGTTACTGGCGCCCGCTCGAGCAAATTGATGAACAACAGGATGACAGTGATACAGTGATTTAAAAGTAGCACACAAAACTATTATTTTATTGTAGCTTTTGTGCCACTTAAGTGAGATAATTGTGCAATATGACTAGTCCAAAGCATGGAACTTACAGAGCTTTTGAAGTTGAATATAACTATTGTTACTGTGTTCTTTTTTTTTTTTTTTTGGCTGTTCTGGTTAAACTCAGTGATGCTCAGGGGTTACTCCTGGCTCTGCACTCAGGAATTACGCCTAGTAGTGTTCGGGAGACCATATGTGATACGTTCGGGAGACCATATGTGAGACCATGTGGATAGAACCCAGGTGAACTGCATGCAAGGCAACCGCCCTACCCACCGTACTATGGCTTTGGGCCCCCATTTTTTTTTTCTTTTCTCTGTTTTTAAACACATGGAATTACAAATGCCATTTTGGCACCACACTGACTTCTATCTGATTTGGTATTAGGATCCCAGTATTTCAAAGTTTACTTTTCTTTTTCTTTAATTGAATCCACATGAGATACACAGTTACAAAGCTGTTCATCTTCAGTCATTACAATGTTTCATCATCCATCCCTTCCTAGTACCACCACTGGTGTCCCCAGTTTCCCTTCCACCACTACCCCCTGTTGTATTATTCTTAGTCATTGTTAATGTCATCTTCATAGTAGTTGTCTCACTCCGTGTGGGTCCCTTGTCTAAATGTGTTTCCTTCTCATGATCTGCACTTGAAATGGATTCACAACATAAAACAACTTCTACTTTTGGTAAAAAGAACTGTGTGGGATTCTCAGCTTGCTTTCAAACACTGTAGTATTTTATTATGCACCAGAGGGTAAGGAAAAAAGTAATCAGCTAGATTCAGTGTTGTCATTTATCCTGTTTTGCAATAATAAATTAGCTTAATAATTCTTTTTAAAATTTATTTATTTTTTTTAGTGAGTCACAGTGAGGGTACAGTTACAGATTCATACCTTTTCGTGCTTGTTTTTCCCTCATGCAATGTTCTAGAGCCCATCCCTCCACCAGTGTCCATTCTCCACCACCAATGAACCCAGTATCGCTCCCACCCTCCCATCCCATCCCCCCCACCCCACCCCACCCCACCTCTGTGGCAGGGCATTCCAATTTGTTCTCTCTCTCTCCTTTTGGGTGTTGTGGTTTGCAACAGGGGTATTGAGTGACCATCGTCTTCAGTCTCTAGTCTACTTTCAGCATGCATCTCCCTCCATGCGCAGGATCTCCAATCACATTTTACTTGGTGTTCCCTTCTCTATCTGGGATGACTTTCTACCAACATGTGAGGCCCGCTTCCAAGCTATGGAGCCAACCTCCTGGCATTATATACTACTATTCTTGGGTGTAAATCTCCTACTCTGTTATTTTATATTCCACAGATGAGTGCAATTTTTCTATGCCTGTCCCTCTCTTTCTGGCTCATTTCACTTAGCATGATACTTTCCATGTTGATCCACTTATATGCAAAGTTCATGACTTCATCTTTTCTGACAGCTGCATAGTATTCCATTGTATAGATGTAGCAAAATTTCTTTAACCAGTCATCTGTTCTCGGGTATTCGGGTTTTTTCCAGATTCTGTCTATTGTAAACAGTGCCGCAATAAACATATAAGTGCAGATGTCATTTCAACTATACTTTTTTGTTTCTCCAGGATATATTCCCAGAGTGGTATTGCTAGATCAAAGGGAAGATCAATTTCTAATTTTTTGAGAATTGTCCATGTTGTTTTCCAAAGGGGCTGGACCAGTCTGCATTCTCACCAGCAGTGTAGAAGGGTCCCTTTCTCTCCACATCCTCTCCAACATCGGTTGCTTTTGTTCTTTTGGATGTGTGCCATTCTCTGTGGTGTGAGGTGGTATCTCATGGTAGTTTTGATCTGCATCTCCCTGATGATTAGTGATGTAGAGCATTTTTTCATGTACCTTTTAGCCATTCATATCTCTTTCTTGGAAAACTTTCTGTTCATTTCTTTGGCCCATTTTCTGATGGGGTTAGATGTTTGCTTCTTGTAGAGTTCAACCAGTGCTTTGTATACCCTTGATATCAATCCTTTATCGGATGGGTATTGGGTGAATATCCTTTCCCATTCTGTAGATTACCTTTGTATTCTGGTCCCTGTGTCTTTTGCAGTGCAGAAGCTTCTTAGTTTAATGTAGTCCCATTTGTTTAACTCTGTTTTTACTTGATTGCTTAGTTCCATGTCATCTTTGAAGATACCTTTATCTTCAATATCGTGAAGGGTTTTGCCGACCTTGTCTTTGATGTACCTTATGGATTGTGGTCTGATGTTGAAGTCTTTAATCCATTTTGATCTGATTTTTGTGCATGGTGTCAGGTCGAGGTCTAAGCCCATTCTTTTGCATGTGGTTGTCCAGTTATGCCAGCACCATTTGTTGAAGAGGCTTTCTTTGCTCCACTTCACATTTCTTACCCCCTTACCAAAGAATAGATGATCATACATTTGGGGTTGTGTGTTAGGATATTCCACTCTGTTCCATTGGTCTGCAGCTCTGCCTTTGTTCCAGTACCATGATGTTTTAATTGTTACTGCTCTGTAGTAAAGTTTAAGGTTGGGGAGGGTGATGTCTCCCATCATCTTTTTCCCAAGAATTGTTTTAGCTATCCGTGGGCGTTTATTGTTCCATATGAATCTCAAGATTGCTTGATCCATTTCTTTGAAGAATGTCATGGGTATCCTTATAGGGATCGCGTTGAATCTGTATAATGCTTTGGGGAGTATTGCCATTTTCACAATGTTGATTATCCCTATCCATAATCAGGGGATATGTTTCCATTTCCTCATGTCCTCTTTTATTTCATGGAGTAGCGTATTATAGTTTTCTTTGTAGAGGTCCTTTACTTCCTTAGTTAAGTTGATTCCAAGGTATTTGATTTTCTGGGGCACGATTGTGAATGGGCTTGCTTTTTTCATGTCCCTTTCCTTTGTCTCATTGTTTGCATGTAGGAAGGCCATGGTTTTTTTGGTAGCTCAATAATTCTTGATTGAGATAGACAATATTAAATTTATCATGTGATCACAGTTTTTAAATTACATAATCACAATGTTAAAAAGTGATTTCATCAATGGAAGTGCAGTGTTCTGATATTTTTTTCTTGATTTTCTGTTCTTAATCTAGAAACATGTGAAAATTTCCTAACTTGAGTTTTTACTTGTAGAAGATTAATGTATTTTTATTTACAATTATGTTTTTTTTTTGGTTTTGGGGTCACACCCAGCGATGCACAGGGGTTACTCCTGGCTCTGCACTCAGGAGTCACCCCTGGCAGTGCTCAGGAAATCATATGGGATGCTGGGAATTGAACCCGGGTCGGCCGCTTGCAAGGCAAACGCCCTACCCGCTGTGCTATTGCTCCAGCCCCTAATTATGGTTTTTGATTAATGATTTTAAATGAAAATTTTATTTAATTTTTAAAACTAGTTTTTGTCTATTTTTGTTTGGGGGCCACACTCAGCTGTATTCAGGGCTTTCTCTTGGGTTAGTAACCAGGGGTCACTCTTTTTTGTTTGGTTGTTTTTTGTTTTTTGGGTTTTTTTTGTTTGTTTGTTTTGGCCACACCTGGTGGTCTAAGGGTAATTCCCAGTTCTGCACTTAATAATTACTCCTTGCAATGCTCAAGAAATCTATGGGACATGGGGGATCAAATCCTAGTTGATCACATGCAAAGCAAGTACTTACTCACTTTGCTATCACTTCAGCCCCTCAACAGAATTCTTGATAGTGTCTTTGAGGCTAAGAAATTTCTATTTTTGATGATGTTTAATTTATATGTCTTTTTTTATTGTTGCTCATGTTTTTTTTTTGTATTATCTTTAAGATTCTGTTGCCAAATCTAAGAACTTGTATATTTACTCCTCTGTTTTCTTTTAAGCTTTTTGCATCTTTTGCTTTTTTACTTAGGTCTTGGACTGATTTTAGATTAATTTTTGTATGTGGTATAGAGAGCAGTCCAACTTCTTTTTTAGCTTTAAGATTTTTATTTTGAAAGAGGGCACACCCAACTATACTCAGGGTCTACTCTTGGCTCATTGTTCAACAATGACACCTCACAGTGCTCAGGCGACCCTATGTAGTTCTGGAGAATGAACCAAAGTTGGCACAATACAAGGCAAGTGCCTAAATCAGGGGTCACTCTTGGTGGGTCTTGGGGACCATATGGCATGCTGGGGATAGAACCTGGGAAGGCCTGCCCACTGTACTCAGGTCCCTTAAAGTAAAGTTTTATTGAGGTAACAGGGGTTTGTAATATTATGTAGCTTTCAGTTACATGACTGAATAATTAAAAATCATTTTCAGTAACAAGTCTAATTTTCATATATCATCATCCTGAAAACAAAATTATTTTATTTGTAAGTAAAATTTTTAATTAATTTTTAAATTTTCTTTTTAAATTCTTAAAATAGAAAAAGAGTCCCCCAGAATAGATTGCATAGATAACATCACCAAGTTGAACACTGAGCTGGCAGGACCATACAGCATAGGTGAGCTTTTTTGGGAGTGGTCCTCAGCCTAAGGAATACTGTTTGGGAGGCTGCTGCCAGAAAGGAAACAGGACCAGAGGTGGAGCTCATCAGTAGATACATGCTTTGAAAGTATAAAGGTCTGGGTTTGATCCCAGGCACCACAAAATAAATGATTAAAAAAATGGAGTGTTGGAGGGACCAGAGCCATAGTACAGTGGGTAGTTTGCCTTGCACGCGGCTGACCCAGGTTCAATCCCCAGCATCCCATATGGTCCCCCAAGCACCGCCAGGACTAATTCCTGAGTGCAAAGCCAGGGGTAATCCCTGAGCATAGCTGGATATGACCCAAAAAGAAAAAAAAAGTATTGGAGACTCTAATATTTAGAAATGTATCCTATTCATCCAAGTTTCTCAGTTTTTGTAGATCCTGTTAAAATTAATTTGTTGTTTCACACTAGATGTGTTAATAATTTTGGATTTTTAACATAAACTTCCCTAATATCTGAAAAAAAAACATAATGTGTTTTTCAAAATATGGCAGCTTTAGAACAGATTCTTAGATGCCCTAAAATAATTTTGACTTGTAGATCTCTAATACTTTTGTATAGGATTAGAAGGAGTAAGATGGAAGAGTCTCTAAAATAATACCTTATATTTTATTGTGTCATAGGGATATGCAATATTTCTTCTCTGAAAGTTGCCATTGGCTTAGGGTGTTGTGTAAGATTGGCCTGTGTTTGTGAAATCAAGGCCGCTTGGAACAGTGAAAGGAGCCTGTGACCATTGTTAACTTGCGTTTAAGTCCAGTTTTATCTGGACATATCTCTGCCAGGACATATGTCACTTAGTGTCTCAGAGAGCCTCATTCCAATCCTTCATGAAATAGGGGATGAGAGACTTGCTGATTTATATAGTTGGTGAGTTGCTCCAAGTAAGACATGACTATGAAGATCCTTTTCCTTAGCATTTATTCCCCAGTCCTCTATAACTTAAATTCCTAAAAATATATTCACTTTGCCTATCGCTCTGAACTACATTAAACCAAAATTTTAACTCTGTACTTTTGTTTTCATTGTAGCCTATAATCCTCAGAACTCTAAATTCCCTCCAAATATACCTTGTCACATTTCATAATGAAAACTCCTGTCTGTATTTGTTCTCTGGAATTGGCTTCTCCTGACCTCATTCGTTATTAATCATGATATGCAACTTAGCACAATGTCACTGGTGCTTCATGAGGGACATGCTAGTAACTGTTTCTTATTGGGGTTTTTGTTGGTTTTATTTTTTAAAATCCTTGTCATTTTTTTTAAGCACAGTGTACTAAATTTGCATAGATTTTGTCCATGTTATTGTCTATGCATTTTATGGTTTCAGGTATTACAACTTGGTGTCTGATCCATTTAAAATCCATTTATTTTTGTGTTCGGGGTAAGTAATCTATTTTCATTTTTTATGCGACTGATTTTATAGTAGTATTTATGGAAAAAGATTCTCCTTTCTTTATAGTTGAAATGGCTCTTTTGACTATATTAATTCTCCCTGTCCATGAACATGGAATGTTTTTCACTCCTTAGTGTCTTATTCTATGCTGTTTCATGATACTGTATAGTTGTCAATTTATAGGTATTTCACTTCTTTTGTTAAATTTATTCCCAAATATTTCAGTATTTTTGATGATATTGTAAATCAGATTGCTTAATTTCTGAGTCTTTTTGCTGATTTTTGCATATAAGTTTGCAATTAATTTTTAATATCCTGTAATGCATTCATTATTATTTTATTTTATATTTTATTTTGTAATTATTATGTTAATGATTTTACTGTCTTCATTTATTGCTCCTAGTTCAAAGAGCCTGGCAAGCTACCTGTGGCATATTTGATATGCCAAAAACAGTAACAACAAGTCTCACAATGGAGACGTTACTGGTGCCCGATTGAACAAATTGATGAGCAATGGGATGACAGTGGCAGTGAGAGTGACTATTCTTTTATTGAGTCTTTTTTAGGATTTTCTATAATATTATCATAAAATCTGTTCATAACAATAGTTTCACTTCTTGTTGTCTTAGCTGTATTCTTTTATTTATTCTTGTCTAATTGTTGTGGTTTGAACCTCTAGTACTATGTTAAATAAAAGTGAAAGTGGACAACCTATCTTGTTACATATTTGAAATAAAAATATTTTAACTTTTTACTAAGTATAACATTAACCTTACTTTATCATGGTCTTTATTGCATTGTGTTATATTCTTGCTGCTCTCATTTTGTTTTGTTTTATATTGTTTTGTTTTGTTTTGAGACCAGACTGGGTAATGCTCAGGAATTACACCTGGCTCTGCACTCAGGAATCTCTCCTGGCTGTGCTTAGGGGACCATATGGGTTGCCAGGGATGAAACCCAGGATAATTACCAGCAAGGCAAGGGACAGACCCACTGTGTTATCTCTCTGATTCCCTCCTCCTACTCTCATTTTGTTTGGACTTTTTAATCATAGATATTGATAATCTTGCCAAATGCTTTCTTTGTATCTGTTGATATAATCATATGATTTTTGTACTTTCTTTTCTTTGTATAATTGATTTGCATATGTTAAATAATTTTTGCTTACCTGAAGTAAATCCAAATATCCCATAGTATATGATACTTTTAATGTATTCTTTAATTTGTTAATGTCTTGTTTTTTGTGCTTATGTTCAAAGATTTTAGTTTATAGGTTTTTTGTGTACTATCAATTGCTGGTATGGTATCCAGGCATTATTGGCCTCATATATATCATATGCATATATGATATGATATATATGTATGATATATATGATATATGATATGTTGATATGTGATATGATATATGTGATGGTATAATATAGATGTATGATATATATGAGGCCAATACACATATGAGAATATATCATTTAATCCCCACTCATTACTATTGCATTATTAATTTTATTTACACTTCTAATCAAGCTTTACCTTAAATACAACTAATTGAATATTCCAAACATGTAAAATCCTGAATTAGTTTTCTCAGACTGCCGTAACAAAATGTCATCAACATGACTTAAGCAACAAATTCATCTTTCATAATTCTGGGGATGGTGAATTCCCAGGTCAATGTGCTGGATAATCTTGTGCCTAGTAAGAGACCTCTTTCTAGTGTTGTGATCTCATAAGGTAGAGAGGGCTTTCCTCTTTTTTCCTCTTCTTGTTCTGTGCTTGTGTGTGTGCATGTGTGTTTTTGTGTGTGTATTTGGATCATACCTGTGGTACTCAGGGTTTACTCCTAGATATGTACTCAGATACCACTCCTAATATTCCATGGAGGACCATACATATGTCTGGGGATCAAATCTAGCCAACTGCGTGTAAGTTTAATATCCTACCTGAAATCCTGATGTGTATTCAATATTATGTGGCATGGGCTCTCTCCTGCCATGTGCGTTCAGTGGCCATCAGCCGCTTCCCCAAGCTGGCCTGCAGCCGCTGCCAACAGATGCATGAAGGAGGGAACAGGGCCGCCAAGCTGGTTGGTGATCAGTTGCCATTTATTCCAATCTCCATCCTGCCATTTATGGCATTCACCCCGCGCACCTATTCCAATCTCACTGAGCGACTCATTGAAGTCTCACACTGCCCCTCATTCCTATCTTCTCCTGTCCCTCATGCTACTCTCCCCATGGCCAGTCTCACAGCCTTAGTCTAGAGCCCATCATCCAAGGCTGAGAGTAGCAACTTATACGTAAGTGAGGTAGCACAATCAATGTATGCAAAGCCCTTCCTTCTGGGGAAGCTCTTCTAAGACAGATCTCCTCCTGCTAGGACATCTGCTCAAGGGTATGTTTTTCATCCAAAGACATACTTCTTTCGTTCATCCATAAATAATCATCTTAGATTTACTTCATAATAATTGTTCTAGTCATTTTGGATGGCCACAGTAAGAGATATACTAAGCTTATAGGGTGGTTCTGGGTACATCTCGCTATAGATCCCAGACCACAGAACTAAGACCATTAGTACTTTATAATCACTGCAAGGTCCTTGTTCAGTCACTTCTCCTTGGGTCATGACAGAATTTGTCCACGAACATGCTCTAAATTTATTATAAGTTTTATGGCACTTGGCCTGTCCCATTTTAATGCCAGGGTAGTTTACACCTTGCCCTGGATCCATCCAATTTCTTCGTCGAGATCCTGCTTTTGGGGTGCTAGGAACTCCAGGCAACTGAGACTTAAGTTGAATAAATATGATAGATGCCCAAGAGTAAGTATTATTGTAACTCCCAAGTTGCAAAAGCATGGCATTATCTATACAAAAAGGATATTGCTCTATGGTAAACTATGCAAAGGACATAAGGGAAAGAGAAAAGCAATGTTTCACTTACAAATACAAAACCCAGAATCATTAGAAGGATCTGGTTTTACAAGTCACAGGTTCTGGTAGGGGAAATGATTGATTAACAGATCAAGAAAGCAGACCACAGAGAAGTTAAAAATGAATACCAAGGAAATGGGAGTGCTATGGGAGCAATGTGATGGGTGTAACTCAGTAAACCTAATCTCCTTGTTGGGGAGAAGAAAGGGCAAACTAATGTTATCGTACACTGATAAGCTTTCTCAGGCCCTGTTCCTCTTATTATAAGGGCTCTAATCCCTTAATCTTGTGAGAAATCTCACATTCATGGTCTCATCACAATCACAGTATCTCTTGTCCAAATAAGATTATTTTGGAAGACATAAGTTGAAAAAAAAAGAGCAAAGTAAAATTGTAGACTATAATATCAAATTCTCTAATAATTTGGATCTGAAACTGGGTTTTATTTGTTTTGAAGACCGTGATAGAACACACTCTTCCTTCTCTTGTTAAAATATGAGGACTAATGTCAAATTGGAACAGTATGTCATCTGATTTACAATATTTTGGGTCAAGTGGTGAGAGAACTATTCAGACAACCTGCCAGGTTCTGTTAGGTTACACCCAGCACTTCATGGCTTAAGACAAATGCAAGCTGAAGTTTTGACTCATAGGCATGTGATCTAGCCAAAGGATATGTTACATGTTTCTGAACACACACACACACACACACACACACACACACACACACAGAGGAAAAACACAGAAATTACTTTACAGAATGAAAGTAGGAAGCAGAGTATCTTGTCCTACCAATTTCCACTATATTTTAAAGACAAAACTTAGGTATTTGTTTTATTTGAATTTGAATTTTATGGACCTTAAAAAATTCAGTACTATATTTATTTCTGTATTATCTCAAAACTCTATTATTCTTCAGAAATAGGTGAAGTGGACCTGGGAGAGAGCTCAGTGTCCAGAACTCATGATTTCTTTGCACCTGGATCTGAGTTTGAACCCCAGCACCACATCACTCTTCCCTGCATCATCACTGGGGGTGGTCCTGGAAGTCCCTAAGAAAAGCTGGTAGACCTGGTGGTCACCACTTTGCAGGGCCTGAGCAGCTCCAGGTCTTCAGTCCCTAAAACTTCTCTATTTGGCATGATGAAAAGATTAGAGTAGCTTATCTCTGGGGTGACTCTCAGATACCTTGAGTGCTGCCTATAACCTCCACCCTGCAAAACAAAAACCAAAAAGCCAAAAAAAAAATGAAGTGTATTGTCCTATGACAACAGAAGCAGTAGGCAAGCAGAGAAGACTCAGAGAAAGCCTATAAACACGATACGGGGGTAGGGGTGGGTGGGTAAGGGAATAATATATTGGTGTACTCTAGATAAAGGCAGAATTTCCTACCCCCGTGCCAGAATGTCTTCATCAAGGTCCCCTTTGATGGGAACAGGTTGAGTTTCCCTCCTTGCCCAAGCAGAGCCCTGGCAGCCAAAAATCTCCAGAACCCAGGCACAGCCATGCTCAGGGCTCCACATGTTTGGACAAGCCTCACACATGAAGGAACCCAGGTGTGCAGCACCCGAGACTGAGATCTCCAAGCCTGCTCAGATCAGGACTGGGCCTCCTCCACCCAGATCTCCAGTTTTCCAGTACCTTATCAGCCACACCCACAAACTGCCCCTGGTGTCATTTAATCTCATCAACGGCCAAGATCCAGAGACTATAAAACAAAGCTCCCGGAAGAGGATGATGCAGAATCTAGCATGGCAGAGCCTGGCAAGCTACCCATGGCATATTCGATATGCCAGTAACAATGATGGGCTTCATTCCCCTGACCCTGAGCGTGACAGGGATGAATGGAGACATTACTGGCACCCGCTCTAGCAAATCGATGAGCAACGGGATGATAGTGATACAGTGATGCAGTGATATTCTAGATAAAATTGCAAAAACAGCCCTCATTTATTTTTACTTTTTTTATCCCTCAGATGCTATTTTGAATCATTTCTGTTCTTTATAGTGTATTTGCATCCAATACCTGAGTTGCTCTATACACAGACATTCCCCGTCTTCTAAGCAACCTGTAGTTTCGTCCTTCCTCCAGCTCTCCACCTCAACAACAGCCAACACTAATTTAGATTCATGTGCATTGAAAAGATAGTAACTGGTAGGGTGCTTGCCTTACACACAGCTGGCTTAGGCTTGTTCCCTGACACTATCTGGTCCTCCAAGCTCCATCGGGGTGATCCCTCAGCACAGAGCCAGAAGTAAGGCTAAGCCCTGAGCACAACCAGGTGTAGCCCCCAAACAAAATCAACTAATCAAAAAAAAAAAAAGGAAGAATCATGTCTATTTTAATGTATGGAAAGGAGGGAAATGATATAACTATGTAGTGCTTACATGTGATTTTCTTATTGCCTTCCAGACCATCCTCCCCAACCCCTACTTAGCTTTTAACAGTGTAATGTTCAGAATAGAACAGTATTAGGCCAGAGAGATTACAGGACTTAAGTTAATTATCTTGCACTCAACCAAACCCAGTTCAATCCCCAAACTACATATGGTCCCTTGCACACCACCAGGAGAGATCCCTAAGCAGTCAAGAGTAATCCCTGAACACTGCCAGGTCTACTGCCACAACCTGAAAGAATAGAATTATAAAACCTGACCTTTGAACTCACAAGAGGAATCAAATGTGATTCAACCCCGCATGCAAAACATCAGAATATATTTTTACTTTAGGTCATACTAGAACTTAGTTGTTTTATCTTTCTGTCCGGATGTTTGTTTCCTTTTTTTCTCATTTGTTTGCCTTCAAATTCTCTTGGTTAGAAAAAGTGACCTTCCAAAATGTAAGAGATTCGCAGTCATTTTTTGTTTTGTTTTTCCACACCCAGTGGTGCTCAGGGCTTACTACTGGATCTGTGTTAAGGGATCATTCCTGACGTTTCTTGGGGGACTTTATATAAACTGGAGAATGAACCTGGAATCAGCTACACGCTAGGCTCTGGCCCTAACCACTCTGCTGTTACTCTGGCCCTGAGATTAGATGTTTATTTATAGTACACCTTTAACAAATCTTCCTCACTAGATTTCCCAACAAGATATATGTTTGATCAGAGTTATACATTAAAGGAAAACAAAGATAATACAATAATATAATTGTATCACTGTCATCCCGTTGCTCATCGATTTACTCGAGCGCGCACCAGTAATATCTCCATTGTGAGACTTGTTGTTACTGTTTTTGACATATCGAATATGCTATGGGTAGCTTGTCAGGCTCTGCCATGCGGGAAGGATACTCTCGGTAGCTTTCCGGGCTCTACAAGTGGGATAAAAATATAATTTTTAAAATAATATTGAATGGAATTTACAGAAAAGCAGACTTTAGATTAAGCCTTAATAATGAATACTTGGAAAAAATGTTACAATGAACTTCACCTAAAATGCAAAATAAAGCATTATCAAATGCTTATGGTGTGCTAAAATATTGTGATTAATTATAAATATAACGCAGCCGACCCAAGTTTGATTCCTCTTCCCTTCTCGGAGAGCCCGGCAAGCTACCGAGAGTATCAGGCCCACGTGGTAGAGCCTGGCAAGCTACTCATGCGTATTGGATATGCCAAAAACAGTAACAATAAGTCTCTCAATGAGCGATGTTACTGGTGCCTGCTCAAACAAATTGATGAGCAACGGGATGACTTATTCACTATATTTTTACGGACTGGAGCTATAGCAAAGTGGGTAGGGCATTTGTCTTGCAGGTGGCCGACCCGGGTTTGATTCCTCTGTCCCTCTTGAAGAGCCTGACAAGCTACTAAGAGTGTCTTGCCCACACAGTACAGCCTGGCAAGCTATCTGTGGCATATTCAATATGCCAAAAACAGTAACAAGTCTCACACTCACAATGAAGATGTACTGATACCTGCTCGAGCAAATTGATGAGCAACGGGACGACAGTGATAATGATGATATTTGGTCTTCATACATACGTCCTGGTTCACAGTCCCACAAGCTCTTGCATATAAATGAGGCTCTTCTAATTTGTGTTCTAACAGATTCATAGGATTTTGGTAATCTGATGTGCAGTCAGTAGTAGGTCAGAAGTGCAGGTAACAACCAGGACTTGTGACTAGCATCTTATGTGGGAATATGAGGCAATCTTAGTGTCTTGTGACCTTAACCTATGAAACATCATGCTCTTGGGGTAGATAATACCAGAAATGAGTTAAATTCTTAGATGCCCTGCTGTGCCCGGAAATTGTCTTATGTTTGGGGCACTCTTCTTACACTTTGAAAGTTGGCATCAGAATCTCTTTTAGGTGTCAGGTATATTTAAATGATAAAATTATCAGATTAAATCTAGTGTTTTTTTAATGTGCTTAAATTGTCATAATTATCTCTAAAAATCCATAGAAACACTGGTTTTGTTGCAGGTATTCAGAACATTTATTGTGCTTAACTGATTTATTTCTTGTAAGAGGCATTTGAAAAAAATAGACTAAACTGATAAAACTACTCGAGCCACTTTAAGAAAAGTACTCATTTTAATTCTCTTTTTCCATTGCTGTATATCTTGCACATTTGGTTTCTGTCTTCTTGTTTAGCAATAATTATCATCATTAGTATCTTTCCATCTTGATGAGAAGCAAATTATCATCTTGACAAGGTCATTCAAACAAATGCTAAAGAATTTTTCTTACATGAAACTTTTGAGCACATGCTTCAGTTTGGGGTTAGAGATAGCTCAATGGGTTGAGCACCTGTTTTGCATACAGCATATAGGAACTCTCATTTAAACTCCAGTACCACATGGTCTTAGCCCCACTGGGAGTGACCCCAAAGCAGAGTGCCAGGAGTAGACCTTAGTATGCCTTAGTGTGGTTAAAATACCAAAAATTAAAATAAAGTAAGTTTTGATATTATCAGAATGCAGAGAGACAGCAGAGACCACTGAACCCCTAACTTTGTGTATGACCCGATGGGGAAGAAAGTCGAAAATGAGAGAAGGACCAGCTCCCTAGATGGGGTGGCTCACCCTCTCCTCTCTCTTTTACCTCCCTTCTTCGTTTCTCACACTCCTCCCTCTTCAAAGAGATGGAGAAGAAGGGCCCAGAGGCGGGGGCGCCGAATCATGGTCTGACTGAGGGGATGTCCAGGCAAAATAGTTTGTTTTTACCATACAGAAGCGGAGGCACAAAACCACTACACTGTCCCGAGAAGTGGAGGTGGAGGACCCAGCTCCAGGGCGAACTCAGGGGCTCTGCCCACACAGGAGACGCTGGCCCTTCTTCTAGTGTCGCAATAACAGGTCTCTTCTACCCACCCCACAGTCTTTTCTTCTCCATCACAACTTTTAAAAAGTTGCAGTAGGGGTGGGGAGCTGGAGGGTGGGGAGGTGGGGGGAAGGTTTACTGTGGTTCTTGGTGGTAGAATATGTGCACTGGTGAAGGAATGGGTGTTCGAGCATTGTGTAACTGAGACTTAAGACTGAAAGCTTTGTAACTTTCCACATCGTGATTCAATAAAAATAAATAATTTTTTTAAAAAAAGTTGCAGTCAAAGAACACTGAAAGGGGCGTTTTCTAATGCCGAGAAACTGTCTCTTTTTCTTTCACGTAAACAAACGAACAAAAAAAACGATTTGACCACCAAGCTCCAGTTGCCACAATCAACAGGTACTAAGGAAACCCTAAAACAAAAGCACCTCGTCCTGGGGGCTAGTGCAGACTGTTCCCAGGTGTTTTCGGGACCAAGTGCACAGACATCTAGCTTGGGAGCCCTTAGGCTGCCTTTGTGGAGAGTGCGGTGGAAACGTGGAGACTTTGCAACTCAAACAAGTTAGGACACCATAGCAGATCGTAAGTTTGTATTCATTGACTTATTGCACAAGTCATTTATGAAGTATTTTTAATGATAAAATGTAGAGCTGTGATTAAAACACTTTTCTCGATGTAATCTAAACACCTTGATTGGAGCACCTGGTATGTGCAGGCAAAAGAAAAACAGCGATCTTAAATTTATTTATTTATTTTTTTGGTTTATGGGTCACACCCGGCGATGCACAGGGGTTACTCCTGGCTCATGCACTGAGGAATTACTCCTGGTGGTGCTCGGGAGACCATATGGTATGCTGGGAATCAAACCTGGGTTGGCTGCATGCAAGGCAAACACCCTACCCGCTGTGCTATAGTTCCAGCCCCTTAAATTTATTCTTGATACTGCACTTTCCCTTTTATTTTAAATAGTCAGTTGGCTTTTATTTGTAAGTGAGATATCCCTCCACTGATTCTTAAATATAGGTCTTTGATTCCCTGTTGTGTTTTGAAATTTGTTTGTTTAACTGGAAATGCAATAAAATAACTTGTTTTAAAAAGAGTTTGGCCACATGTAGACCTTAAAATTTCATTTCAACAAAACTTTGATAGTCGTCTAGTCTACCCCTAATCCTCAAGATGACACCATGTAGTGAGAGTCGCGCACAGGCTTCCAGACCCATCTGTCTCGAGCTGTTTTAGGAGGGAGCCCTGGGATATGGTTTCTGGTAGGGGTGACTGACTGTTGTCTGAGGCCACTCTTGTCCCTGTTTGTTTTCTTCAATTTAGGTTTTAGGTGTGGTGCTGCCTGGGAGATTGTGACAGGTCTTTTGCCTGAAACACTCCTGTGCAGGCATGGAATAATAATGCTCTCACACCCACTCCAGCTTTTCATCTATTATTTTGTAGCTATAAGGCTATAAGGTGTCTAGTTCTTAGCGGTCTAGTTATCCCTCTCAGAGAACCTGGCAAGCTACCCAGGGTTTCCTGCCCGCATCAGAGAGCTTGACAAGCTCCCTGTGGTGTATTCATATGCCAAAACCAGTAACAATGATGGGTCTCATTCTCCTGACCCTGAAAGAGCCTCCAATGAGGCATTGTTGGGAAGGATGAATAGAGAGAGGCTTCTAAAATATCAGGGCTAGGATGCATAGAGACGTTACTGAGACCGCTCGAGAAAATCGATGATCAATGGGATGATGATGATGATGATGATGATGATGATGATCAGAATGAATATTTGACTGAACTCATTGTACCTATCCCAACTAAAACAGTCATAGACATCATCATCCTGGGAATTCTATACCGAAGTTCAACTCTTTTGTTAACTCAGAATGACTTTACATATGGAGTTGTTTTGGTCCTAAACAAAAGTCAAATATCTGTGTTTTTGATAATTCACACTTTCTACTCAAAACCCAAATATTATTTTAACTCATTAAAAACTTTTAGCTCAGCAAAGCCCCAAATAAAATAGTTACTGTGTTTCTTTAACTCATTTGTCTATATAGGAACTTGGCAACTATTATCCACATTTTACTCTGGTCTTTGCATAGCTACTAACATAAGCAAAGGAAATTCTCTATATTTTATTACACAATAGGATTATTTTAGTAGTAAAATTTAACTTTCCAACATGAGGATAGTAGAAATGTAATCATGACATATCTTTTATAAACTCAAGCTATTTTTCTAACATTTGAGTTTTGGCAAAGTTTTTGCTGCATTCTATCTAATATTTTCCTCCAACTTAAAATGGGATGCATAATTTCATGGAAACATTAATGTTAAAGAGTTTCATAAAAAATATTACCTTGAATGGAAAGTTAGTCACTAAAATTCATGAGACGAAACACTGTTATTCTCTCCATGAAAATAAGACCAAACTGTAGACCTGATACTGTATTAACTTGGCTTTCTGAATAGAACAGCAAACTTTAAGAGTTTCAGAAAGAATTCTTTGTGGGTTTTAGTTCTGATTGTCTGCTTTATTTGTAATGGTTAGCATATTACTTTAAAGACTGATAAATTATAAGTACAATGGTTTCTATTGAAACCCACAAGCAGGAACACACACCAATATTGTTTGCACTTTAAAGCTGGCTCCATTTGAGGGCCAGAGCGATAGTATTGCATATCGGGTGCTTGCTTTACATGTGCCAGACCTGTGTTCAATTTTGGACATCTCATATGGTCACCCAAGCACCTCCAGGGGAAACTCCTGCGTGCAGAGCCTTATCAATGCCAAATATTGCCTCAAAGAAATGAACAAAAAATTGACTCCATTGTCAAAACTTATGCTAAATCATAGTTAATATTTGCTCCAAATGTTGATTTTTTCATACTGGTCATAGGGCTAAAACTGGATAATAGTTTAAAATTTCAGAGCAGGGTAATAGCTGTTTCAAGAAAATAATAATTCCTTAGTGAAAATCCACTGAAACCACAGGTTTCCTTAAGCTGGTCTCCAGTGTATATATAAATGAAACAACGTTATTTCTGATTGACATAGTGGTAAAAAATGTATTTATTGTTTGTACCTAAATCAGATACTTCATATATAAATTCTAAATTAAAAAATTTTTTATTGAGGCATTATGGTTTATAACAGTATTGAAGTTCTTATTTTATACTTGTAGATACTGTATCAGTTCTTCACAGCTATGAAATATTACAAGAACTACACATTCTTTATAAATGCACTTACCAAAATGAACCATATGTATGGACATAAACATGTCTCAATGCATTAAAAAATTTCATGTAGTCTATTTTATGTTTTTTTTTGGTTTTTGTTTGTTTCTTTGTTTTGCATCTCACCCGGCGATGCGTAGGGGTTACTCCTGGCTCTGTACTCAGGAATTACTTCTGGCGGTGCTCGGGGGACTATATGGGATGCTGGGAATTAAACTCAGGTAGGCCAAGTGAAAGGCAAGCACCCTGTGCACTGTGTTATCACTCCAGCTCTATCTATGTCATGTTTTACAACTGTAATTTATTTAATTAAAAATCCATTCAGTGATTGAAAAGAAAGTATCAACTGTTATCTCTTTTGTATACACATGCAAAAAGTATTGTTTGGTTTGGTTTGGTCTTGAGGCCAGAACCGTCTATGCTCAGAGCTACTCTTGGCTCTGTGCTCAGAGATCACTCTTGGTGGGTTCAAGGGAACATAAGGGATACTGGAGATTAAACCTGAACTGGTCGTGTGCAAGGCAAGCATCCTATCTGTTATAGTATTCCTCCGGCTCCTAGATGCAAAAGTTCTTAACAAAATTTTAGCAAAATATATTTATTAATATGTAAAAGACTATAATATATTCTGAGAAAGTGTGGTTATCTCAGGAATGAAAAATTTGCTTAACTTTCAAAAATCAGGCAATTAAATGTACCATGATTAAAATATACAAAAATAATTTTATGCAAACTATTAAAAATATATTAATTTTATGGGATTTCAATATTCTATTCTGAGTTTTTAAAATTCCAAGAAATAATGACTTTTGTAAGTTAGGGCTTTTAAACCTTAATA
This sequence comes from Sorex araneus, assembly GCF_027595985.1. Lineage (NCBI taxonomy): Eukaryota > Metazoa > Chordata > Mammalia > Eulipotyphla > Soricidae > Sorex > Sorex araneus. Next base: position 328,147,347 of record NC_073302.1, read on the forward strand.
ATATTATTATTATTATTATTTTAATAATGTAGTCATTTATTAAGCTTGATTGATTTGGGGATGAACTCCATATTACTTTTTTATTTTATTGTATCACCGTGAGATAGATTCACAAAGCTTTCATGTTTGAGATAGAGCCGTACAATGATAGAACACCAGCGCACATTTCTCACCACCCACACCCCAGTCCTCACCCTGCCTCTATGGCAGACAATTTCCCCAGTACTGTCTCTCTAATTTTAGGCATCATGTTTTTTTTTTTTTAAATAATTTATTTATTTTTAATTAGAGAATCACCGTGAGGGTACAGTTACAGATTTATACACTTTTGTGCTTATACTTCCCTCATACAAAGTTCGGGAACCCATCCCTTCACCAGTGCCCATTCTCCACCACCCGTAAACCCAGCGTCCCTCCCACCCTCCCCAATCCCATCTCCCCCCCACCCCACCCTGCCACTGTGGCAGGGCATTCCCTTCTGTTCTCTCTCTCTAATTAGCTGTTGTGGTTTGCAATAAAGGTGTTCAGTGGCCCCTGTGCTCAGTCTCTAGCCCTCATTCAGCCCGCAACTCCCTTCCCCCACATGGCCTTCAACTACAATGTAGTTGGTGATCGCTTCTCTGAGTTGCCCTTTCCCCGGAACGTGAGGCCAGCCGCGAAGCCATGGGGTCAACCTCCTGGTACTTATTTCTACAGTTCTTGGGTATTAGTCTCCCACTCTGATATTCTATATACCATAGATGAGTGCAGTCTTTCTATGTCTGTCTCTCTCTTTCTGACTCATTTCACTCAGCATGAAACTTTTCATGCCCATCCACTTAACTACAAAATTCTTGACTTCCTTTTTTCTAACAGCTGCATAGTATTCCATTGTATAGATGTACCAAAGTTTCCTCAGCCAGTCATCCGTTTTGGGGCATTCGGGTTTTTTCCAGATTCTGGCTATTGTAAACAGTGCTGCGATGAACATACATGTGCAGATGTTGTTTCGATTGTACTTTTTTGCCTCTCTGGGATATATTCCCAGCAGTGGTATTGCTGGGTCAAATAGGAGCTCAACCTCTAGTTTTCTGAGAATCGTCCATACTGTTTTCCAAAAGGGTAGGCATCATGTTTTGCTTGAATTTTCCCACCACCATTTAAGCCTACCTGACAGGGGCAGATTCTAGATAATTTATTTTCCATTGCTCATTTTGAATATCGTGAGAACTTGCATGGCTGAGATTGTAAATGTAAATTTCTATATTGTAAATGGTTGGGTTCCAGAAACATCTCTGTATGTCACTAATCCGTTTTGGGATCCAATTGCAATCTCTGGTCCAGGGCTGCTAAGATGGCACCCGTAGGCGAATTGTGGGCATGACAGTCAGTCTTCTTCGAAGGGAGGGGTCTAGGGAGGGGCATCACAGGTCCTCTGTTGCCATGTGGCCTGAAGATTTTGTCCTGAACCCGAATACCTGGGCCTTGCTTATATAAGCTCTTGATCACCAGGATTCCATCTGTAGTAGGCGGGCAACCTTGATATTATTGATAGTATTTATGGGAAATTGTCTTGTGTATTGGACTGGAGCGATAGCACAGTGGGTAGGGCATTTGCCTTGCACATGGCTGACCCGGGTTCAATTCCTCCATCCCTCTCAGCGAGCCCAGCAAACTACCGAGAGTATCCCACCCTCATGGTAGAGCCTGGCAAGCTACCCGTGGCTTATTTGAGATGCCAAAAACAGTAACAAGTTTCACAATGAAGACATTACTGGTGCCTGCTGGAGCAAATTGACGATCAATGGGACAACAGTGCTACAGTGCTACATATTTAAATAGCCTAAGGTACTCTTGATTAGTGTTTTGATGTTTAAATTTATAAGACTTGTACCTGAAAGTTCATATCAGCTCTATATGTAAGGTCACTTTGTCCCATTGTTAATTGTCCTGAAGCTGAAAAGATAATACAAGGGCTGGCTAAGACGCTTGCTCTGCATGCTGCTGGTTTCAGTTTGATTCCCAGAACCACATATAATCACTTGTGAAAAAACAGGAATAATCCCTGAACACAGAGCCAGGAATAAGTCCAGAGCATTGCCAATGTAGTAGCACTGCAGCACTGTAGTCCTGTTGTTCATTGATTTGCTCAAGAGGGCACCAGTAATGTCTCCATTAGGAGACTTGTTGCTGTTTTTGGCATATCAAATATGTCTCGGGGAGCTTGGCAGGCTCTGCCGTGCAGGTGAGATAGTCTTGGTAGCTTACCGGGCTCTTTGAGAGGGATAGAGGAATCGAACTCAGGTGAGCCACGTGCAAGGCAAACGCACTACTTGCTGTGCTCTCGCTCTAGTCCTGCCAATGTAGAACAAAAACAAAATGAAATGAACAAAACAGAACAACAGCAATGTATTATAACAAATGTTCATTATTAGGTGAATGGATAATGACCAAAATTATTGTAGGCTTCTACAATGGAGTGCTACTTAGCAAAAAAGAGAAGAAGAAGAAGAAGAAGAAGAAGAAGAAGAAGAAGAAGAAGAAGAAGAAGAAGAAGAAGAAGAAGAAGAAGAAGAAGAAGAAGAAGAAGAAGAAGAAGAAGAAGAAGAAGAAGAAGAAGAAGAAGAAGAAATGATGATTACTATATGCAGCAACAATGTAACAAAGTAGTTTTAATTGGTTAGCTCAAGCTAATTGAAAAAGTCAGAACAAAGTATACAAGCAAATTTATAATTTAATGTATATAAGGGCTGGAGCGATAGCACAGAGGGTAGGGCATTTGCCTTGCATGCGGCTGACCCAGATTGGATTCCTCTGCCCCTCTCAGAGAGCCCAGCAAGCTACTGAGAATATTCAGTTCTCATGGTAAAGTCTGACAAGTTACCTGTGACGTATGTGATATGCCAAAATCAGTAACAAGTCTCACAATGGAGACATTACTGGTGCCTGCTTGAGCAAATCGATGACAGTGATACAGTGAATGCAAAACTCAATTTTAGGTTCCACTTTTTAAATCTAATGGCAACTCTACTTTTCAGTTGCTTAAGATGTTCTTTTGATTCTTCTTGGCACTGAAACAAATTCCAAATCCAACCTATCATCTCCTTTGGACCACTCAATATCTCTCATCTGAATTTTCCTAGAGACCCCCTAACCTGTTGCTCCCTTTTGGCCCTTAACTCTCAATTTAAATGCAAATCAAAACTTGTCATTCCTCAGCTCAGCCTCTGCCAGGGCTACTTCCAAGCTCAGAGTCCACAGAGTAAGTCTACAGGGCTTTAAGGAGCTTCCTTCCTCTGGGAGCACAGAGCACAACTAGCTCTCAGTTGTTTTCTCCTTCCATTCCAGCCACTTAGTTTCTGTTGCTATTTTTGAAAGCTTCCAGGCACACACTTCGTAAGGAATTTGCACTTCCTATTTACTCTGCCTGGGATTCTCTGACCCCAGATATCTATGTGGCCATCAGCCTTACCCTCTTAAAATCTTAGCTAAGAAATTCTTTGATGAAATATTCCTGATATCTTATATTTATTTCTGTATGATGGTTGCACGCAGTTGTCTTCATTCTCTATATTCTTTATCCTGTTTCTGATTTGCATTTTATGTTTTTCCTAGCAATTATCCATATACCAGATAATTTTCTTATTTATCAAGTTTATTATTATCAGCTCCCAACTCCCTCCACAATTTAAGCTTGTCAAGGAGAGAATTCCTTCATGTTTTTCACTAGTTGTATATAAGGATGTTTCTCAAGAACATGAAACAATACTATGAACAGCACAAATATTACTTGAATCTGTGTTTGAATATTGAGTACATTTATTAGGTGTGTCCAGGGACTGGAGAGATAGTACAGTGGGTAAAAGTGCTTACCTTACACACGGCTGACTTGGGTTCAATCTCTGGCACTCAGTATGGTCCCCGGAACTTGACCGGGAGTGATCCCGGAGCACAAAGTCACAGAACCAGGAGTAAGCCCTGAGCCAGGTGCCTCCACCAAAAGAGAAAAAGAAGTCAATAGGCATGTTTATTGAGGCTCTAAAATGTTTTATTTTGAAGGGGAAATTACTAAAGAGTACATTTGTGTTTCTATATTTTGAATATATATACATATATATACATATATGTATATATATATATATATTGCTTAAAGACACAGATTTTACAACAATTTCATGATCCCTGATATTCTCTGAATGGTGGGCTGGGACTGCTGTCCTGCACTCTTAGTTAGACATGTATGGGGCAGTAGGTCAGGCAGCATAACTCTTAAGGAGTAGAGATTTAATCGGGGCAGGTATTTAATGGAGGAGAATAAATCTGAACATGGCCTTAAGGAATCTGGACATAGATTGTTTTGCTCTTTTTCCAGGTGAACAGTGAGTCTGGACACAATTTGAAGAATTGTTGAGAGAAGCTAGGGAGAGCACATGCTCTAAGCTGAATAAAGAAATGTTTCTGAGTAGAGACAATTTTTTTGCCATGAAACGAAAATTTTAGGGAACATTTAAGATAAATTGAACAAAGATGGTAAAAAATGCCTCTTGAGGATATTAGTTTTAATTTTCATTAAAAAAAATCTTGTATAATAGGGGCTGGAGCAATAGCACAGCGGGTAGGGCATTTACCTTGCACGCAGCCAACCCGGGTTCGATTCCCAGCATCCCATAAGGTCCCCTGAGCACCGCCAGGGGTGATTCCTGAGTGCAGAGCCAGGAATAACCCCTGTGCATTGCCAGGTGTGACCCACAAAGAAAAAAAAATCTTGTATGATATAGAAAGAACCTCAGATTCTACTGGCTGGTCACATCCATTTCTTAAAGGAGTTTTTCATGGTTTTGAAACATGCTTCTTTACATCTCTGACCCTATTGAAAATAAAACCATCAGTGTTTGTTTGTTTGTTTGGGGAAGACCACATCAGCTATGATCAGGACTCACTTGGCTCTGTGCTCAGTTATCACTCTTGACAGTGCTGCAGGGAACATATGTGATGCCAGGGTCAATTATGCAGGGCAAGTCCCTTACCCGCTGTATTATTTCTTTGCACTGCCCCATTCTCTCTTAAATTCACTGTTATATTATTTGGTTTTGCTTTCCAGTTCAAATGAGTTTATTCCAGGTATATATAGGTGGTTCAGTATAATAAAATGTATAACTAATCCATTACAATGGGATGGGATGAAAATTTCACATGTGAGAACATTCAACACCTATTTATAAGAAAGCTGACTAATGCTTCTTTGACCCACTAGTGAGTATTTATCAAAAATCTACCAAAATTATCCCAATACTGACGTATTAGAAGTAGTCAGGAATGGGAGATGGTAGAAATGCCCACTATCATCATAATTATTCAACATTCTGCTGGAGAGTTTGGTAAATGCAGTTAAGGAAGGAGAAGGAAAGAAAATAATATTTGGCTATGGAGACACCAAACTGGCATTACTTTCAAACTCTATGATTATTCAAAACAGAATTATCATAAGATGATTATAGAATAATGAACTATCATAAACCCCATTAATACATTATAAAATAAAAGCTTGAAATAAAATTTACAATAGCAATAAAAACTTTAAGGTATCTTGTAAGAGTTGTTCTTACAAATTTTTTTTTGTCATTAGACAGTTTTTTTTTCTAACTTCATTTGAATACGGTGGTTTACAAAGTTGTTCATAATACAGTTGTTTTGGGACTTCAGTGTTCCAACACCAATCCCATCACTCGTTCAACCTTCACTTCATCATCTCCACCATTGCCCCTGGTTTCCCACCCACTAACTGGCTAATAAATTATCAAAGAACACTTCAGTAAAAGAAAATTTGTGAAAAATGTCATATATCAGAATGGGGTCATTAAGTCATTTTCTGAGGGATTACTAAATTGTTCGTTGCTAATTGAGCCTTCTGTGTTATTGTTGTTTATTGGCCTTTGTTGGCTTCTGTTACTTTTCTGTTTAATTTGCTATGCTCCTACTGGGCTCTCAGTATTGTGAACATTGGGTGTTGCATGGTTGCTCACATCCAGAACTGTAGAACTGGAACTGGGATGATTATTTGCCATGGTATGTCTTGAGACTAGTGGTGAAGGTGGGCCATTCATACCATAGGGAGTGTGGGACGTGGGGAGGACTGCTGGGGCTTCCAGAATTGGGAAGAGTTTCAGTATAAGGGTTGATTGACCACCCCCACTCTTAGAAGGTCACAGAGTTTTCAGCCCAAAGACCGGTGGTTTATTGTTCCTACACAAAAATGGAAAGAATAAAATCCATATAATATCACAGCTATAAAATCTGAGTACTGACTTGATGATGTTTTTACTCAATTTATAAAGATTATATAATCTTTACAAAAACTTAGTCTCACTTTGCATAATATAAAGATTTTTTAATATATTATCATCATTGCCATTAAATGATTTTATAAAGGAAATCTAGATTCAAATCTAAATTCAAAACTCTCATAGTCGATGTTTATTATTTAAACCATAGTACACAAGAGGAAGCTGATTTTCACAGTAATACTTTATTTTATTTTATTTTTTAATGAATCTCTGTGAGGTACAGTTACAGATTTGCAAACTTTCATGCTTATGTTTCAGTCAGATAATGCTCGAGTTCCCATCCCTCCAGCAGTGCCCCATTTTCCACCACCAATGATCCTAGTATCTCTCCCACCACGGCCATCCCATCCCCACCAATCCACCACACCGCTGTGGCAGGACATTCCCTTTTGTGCTCTCTCTCCCTCTCCCTCTCCCTCTCCCTCTCCTTCTCCCTCTCCCACCCTCTCTCTCTCTCTCTCTCTCTCTCTCTCTCTCTCTCTCTCTCCCCTTTTGGGTGTTATGGTTTGCAATAGAGGTATTGAGTATCCATCATTCAGTCTATAGACGACTTTCAGCACGCATCTTCCATCACAAACAGGCCCTCCAAACACCCATTACTTGGTGTTCCCTTCTCTATCTGAGCTGCCTTTTTCCCCAGCACGTGAGGCCTACTTCCAAGCTGTGGAGCAATCCTCCTGGTACTCATCTCTACTCTTCTTGGGTGTTAGTCTCCCATTCTGTTACTTTATATTCCACAAATGAGTGCAATCTTTCTATGTCTGTTCCTCTCTTTCTGACTCATTTCACTTAACACAATACTCTTCATTCTTGATCCACTTACATGCAAATTTCATGATTTCATCCTTTCTAATAGCTACATAGTATTTCATTGTGTAAAAGTACCAAAGAGTCTTTAACCAGTCGTCTGTTCTCAGGCACTGGAGTTTTTTTTTCCAGATTCTGGCTACTGTAAACAGTGCTGCAATGAACATACAAGTGCACATGTTATTTCTACTATACTTTTTTTGCATCTCCGGGATATATTCCCAGAAGTGGTGTTGCTGGGTCAAATGGGAGCTCAATTTCTAATTTTTTGAGAAGTGTCCATACAGTTTTCTGAAAGGGTTGAACCAGTCGGCATTCCCACCAGCAGTGAAGGAGGGTCCCTTTCTCCCAACATCCTCACCAACACTGGTTGCTTTTGTTCTTTTGGATGTGGGCCAGTGTCTTTTATAGTAACATTTAATCTTTATCATTCTCTTTTCTTAAAAAGTTACATAATTTCTCTGTAGTAAAATCTCTTAAATGCTTAATCTTTTAACTTTAACTTAGTGTTAAGTATTTTTTTTGAAAAAAAATCATTACACGTGGAAAGATGTAAGGAAGAAGAAGGAGATGATTTAAATGATAAGCATGATTCTACTTAGTCATGAATACTATGCCAGTCTCAAATTCTAATGGATTTATGTGGGCCTTCACTAATAAAAAAGTTCCTTAGATCCACAAGCTAAAACTGAACCTTTGGTAGGTGAGGTCATGTGCACAGGGTTATCATGGTTGTTACCATAGGAGTCAGATTCCAACCTCGTATTTTGTTTTCAGCTTTCAACTTCCTATATTCTACACTTTACTAGCTGATCTAACAGAGTAATAGGAAAACAATTAAGGGAGTTACTTCTTTATGTTTTCAAATGGAAAGGAGACAAGGATAAATATGTTGGACCCTCTTTTCTATCACTATGTTAAATGTTTAGGAAATTATATCATTATTTTTATAGTAATATGTGTAAAGCTTTTATGAGAATATAGCTACTAAGACTTATTTAGAGTTGGGCAACTGCAGGATAAAAAAATAAATGTGGGATAAAAGATTTGGGAACTAATCCTAATAATAAAATAAAATATATAGCACAGCTGGCAAGCTACTCGTGCAGTATTCTATATACCCAAAACAGTAATGATAGGTCTCATTCCCTTGACCCTGAAAGAGCCTCCAATCATCGGGAAAGATGAGCAAGGAGAGGCTGATAAAATCTCAGGGCTGGGAGGAATAAAGACATTACTGGTGTCCACTCGAGTACATCGATGAACAACGAGATGACAGTGATACAGTGATATAGCACAGGGGGTAGGGCCTTTGCCTTGCACTCAGCTGGCCTGGGTTCAATTCTTCTGTCCCTCTTGGAGAGCCCAGCAAGCTACCAAGAGTATCTTGCCCGCATGGCAGAGCCTGGCAAGCTACCTGGTGCATATTTGATATGCCAAAAACAGTAACAACAAATCTCACAATGGAGACATTACTGGGGCCCGCTTGAGAAAATCGATGAGCAACGGGATAACAATGATACAGTTATAAAGTCTTATTTGTTTAGATATGAAAATGTTAGGGAGAAAATGTTAGTAAGGGTGTCTAAATGCCTAAAAATGTATTTACAGACATATTATGAATAGGCACATCCATCCTATGCCAAAAACAGTAACAATAAGTCTCTCAATGAGAGACGTTACTGGTGCCCCCTCAAACAAATCGATGAGCAACGGGATGACAGTGATTATGAATAGGGTCTTACTATTTCCTCAGGCCAAAATTAGTGAAACAAAGCCAAATTATATGAGGTTGGATAGATTATGGTATTCACAAGGAGAATTTAGCTATGAAGCATTAACAAAGAATTAATATTTATTGAGTATTGAGTGCCTCCTAAATACTGGAGGCAAGACCAAGGGCAGAGATAGAGAGATATGCAAGTTATTTTAAGGAAAGAATTTGCATCAATTATCATTCCATTCTGTTCCAGTATTTTCCTAAGGGAAACAAACACAACTTTATAAACATAAGTGTATGTAAAGCTAATCCTGTTTTCCAATCTGTGAATTATGTGAAATTGTTTCTACTTTTAAAGAGGAACCTAAAATTCAGAGGGAGTAAGAAGTTGCCCCAATTTCACACAGCAATTAAGTGGAAGTCAAGAGAGAGAGTGAACTCTTACAGGGAGGGATCAAGCACAAAATGTAGATGTGGAAAATCTAGGTTCCAATGTAGACTACTTTCCATCACTTAATTGTGAGACAATTACTTCACAAATATATGTTATTAGTAAAGTCATAATTAAAGATGCACCCAATGATTGTCAGGGAGATCAAATGTGCATAATTTTAGTGGAAGTATTTTAAATAGGAATATAATAACTATAAAACTACTTGTGAAAGCATGGTGCCTTACTGCCATTATTTGAAGGTTAAATTAAACTAAACTTTGATTTTTATTAATGTTTTTATATAAACTCTTACAAATTGTATTTATCCATGTACTTTTATTTGGGGGTAAGAGAGATAGTGCAGCAGTTAGGAAGCTTGTGTATGGCAAACTTGGGATCAATCCCCAACACCCCATATGTTCCCTTGAGCCCCTGCCAGGAGTGATCCCTCAATTCAGAACCAGGAATAAACCCTGCACACAGCTAAATGTGGTTCCCCTTCACCACCACTCCCCCAAAAGAAACATGCTTGTTTTTATTTGAATACTCACTTCCATGGGCTGGATTGATAGCACAGTGATAGGGTTTGCCTTGCACGTGGCTGACCCGGGTTCTATTCCTCCGCCCCTCTCGGAGAGCCCAGCAAGCTACCGAGAGTATCTTGCACACACAGCAGAGTCTGGCAAGCTCCCAGTGGTGTATTCAATATGCCAAAATAACAGTAACAACAAGTCTCACAGTGGAGATGTTACTGGTGCCTGTTCGAGCAAATTGATGAGCAACGGGATGACAGTGACAGTGACAGTGACTCACTTCCAAAATTCATATGCAATGTAAATAATTTTTGCTATTTAATATTTTTCTAATCATCTATGCTTTGCTTTAGTTTTGAGATTGTGTGTTTTTGTTTTTGTTTCACACCCTATGATACTCAAGACTTACTCCTGGCTCTGTGCTCAGGGATCACTACTGGGGGAGTTTGGGAAACCATATGTGATGTGGGGGATCCAATTCAGAACAGCTGCACGAAAGGCAAGGGTCTTACCCTTTTTATTATATCTCAGCCCTAAGAGATTTTTAGCTATAAAAATTATAAAATTATGGTTCTTGAAGTCATTAGTTACATAGTGATCTCAGGGAATGCTAAAATGATGACCATTATGATATACAGGTACTTGTCAGACTTAAGAAAAGTTAGTCTTAATTACAAAAACTAATGAAAAGGATTTGATTATTAGAGAATCAGAGGTAATCAACCTAATGTCATGTACTCTTCATATGTTCCTCATTTGTGTTAAATTTGATTTTTCTACTACTTTTAGTTATTAGAACTCTAAAACTTACAAGCAAGACAAAAACCCAATAATCAAATTGATTTGACCATTAATAATTAAAAAACTTCTTGAGTCACAAAAAAGCAACAGAAGCCATAGACTGTAAACAAAGTAGAAGGGAGACATTACTGAGTAATTTCAACCAAGCAAGATAATTAAACTCAGAGATGCTGTTTCCTGTTCCTTTGGTATAAACAAGACTGCTCTACTGGCCTCTCCACAGCCTGGATGTCCCAAGGCCACCTCCCCCTTCTTTCCTTCCACTTCCCCAAGGAGAATTCTGGGTCATAAAAGAATGAGAATTGGTGTAACTTCTTTCCTCAAACCACTTGAACTTCCTCTACGTTTATATTTGTGTCATTTTATTATAAGACAAGCTAACGTCCATTATTAATTGATGCACTAATTAAAGCCATACTTGCAGTTTTCCATTCGCTTATTCCTTAAATTCTCCAGAGTTAGCTGTCTGGTTTTAATCAAAACCAAATGGGAGTCCAAGTTCCCAGCCTGTAGCAGCTAAGAGGAAGTCATTCAGTGGAGGCACAAGAAAGCAGAAAAGATAAACAGATGATAGTTCACAAAATTTGTGTCGGAGGAAGGATGCAGATACTGTGAGCTGCTTTAGAGATGTGATTCAGGGCCTCTGTCATGCTAGATGGGAGAATTTGCAAATGGTTAATGTCAGCAAGGCTGTAATAGTATCAAGATGGAGTCTGTCTTCTGCTTTTTCAGCACTGGATTTGCGTAACTGGAGCATTCTGACTAGAGGTAATGCTGCATATATGCCAGGACACAAACTATTTCAATTCTGTTAGATTCTTGGGACTGGCGAGATGTAAAGAAAACTTTGTAAACACTGGATTCTAGGGATTTTCTTGAAAGATATTCTCCAGTAGAGTATATAAAAACGCTGCAGAATTTTAAATGGTATGAAGTATTTAAAAAAAAAAACTAATTTCTGAGGTAAAATTATGGCATTGAAGTTCATCTTGCTTTCTTCAGAGATGTTTTGAAGGGAGAACTGCAAAGGTACTTTGATTAAACTGTCTACACATGTAATAGACAGGAAAAGTTACAGATAAGGGAGCGAGCTATGTTTTCGTTTTTTCTTTTCATAAGCCATGTGGAATAGGAAAAACGTTCTAGGACTTTATGCCTCTCCAGATAATCACCTCAAGAGCTTTGACAAACTCACTTCAGTTCTGTGTAAAATCAAAACTCCTAAAACGCCCTGGCGGGCTCTGCTCTCTCCCCCTCCTCTCCGCTTCACGCAGTCTTTCTCACAGGCACACTCCTCAGAGGCAGGAAATACTTCTCAGGCAATCTGGGCCTGCTTGTGGAGGCCCCTTTCACAAAACATCAGTCTGAATTTAGTAGACAGAAGTCACTAGGAACGCCTTGACAGACTCCTGCTTCAGCGAAGGCTCCCTCCAGCTGCGGAGGGTGTTTTTGTTAGAATCACAGCCCACACCGCTGCAAGCCGCGTAGAGTAGAGCCAGGATCTCAGCCACGAAACGTGAACTTATATTTTGGAGCAGCTAACGGGACGGATCTTTCCTAGCCTGACTGCTGATCAGTGTCTTGCCTTGGAGTTTCAGCCCTCATTGTCTAGGTAAGACGCTACGGACTGCCTTTACACCCTGAAGCAATCTCTGAGGAGGGCTGAGAGACTGAGGGAAATATTAGCATCTTGCACCCGAACAGTGATTTCCTAGGTTTTTAAAGCTAAGCCATGAAATCCAAAGTGGAACATGTTTAGTGACTAGAAATTTGTGTGTCAGATTGTTTTGGTGTAATGTCAGTGCTGAAATAGGTTCCACAGAGATTTTACTCTTCCCTTCCATAAACTAGGATTTTCACTTGGATGTATTTTTAGTCTTAGATAATTTATGAATAAATCAGTAAGACCATTTCCTCTTTATGGCATAGTATGAACAAATACGTATTTGCACAGTTAAGTGTGAGGAGAAATGAATTATTTTTATTTTCTCTTCAGCTGCCAGCAAGGAGGGTGGATAGCAGTAGAGAAACTTTTCTTCATAATGTATCTTCACAGAATATTTTGTCTTCTTTAGTACACAAAGATTAGACTCCTCAGTATTTCCCCAAACCGGTTTGAACCACAGGTCAAACTTCTTATGAACCTCTTAGTATATGTTTCTTTCTTTTTTTTTTTTAAGTAAACACATGAAATTAAAAAAATCATTTCTGTGCAAGATAGCATTTAGTCTCATTTCCCAAAAGTTAACTATCAGGACTAAATTTAATTGATGTTAACTTTACTGGGATCACTGTCAGGTCACATTTTGTGTATTTTTGAATAATTGGAGTAAATATCAACGATACTGATATTCATTAGTACTATTACAAGACAGAATAAAATCATTGTCACATGTATTCATAATTCATGTAATCGTAAAATTGAATTGTATTTGCACTCGGATAAAATTTCTGTAAAGTATTCTAAATGTTTAATGTATGATACATTAGAAAAGAAGTTTAGTATCATGAATTTATAGTTTAACATATGCTGTTATTGTTATATTTTAATGGAATAAAATTGTTTTGTAGCTAATTTAAAATGTCATATGAATACTACAAATACTTGTGCATATTTACAAATATATTAGATAAACACAAAATATATGAAACAAAATATGGAGTGTTATTTTGACAATTGAAATATAAGATATCAAATATTTTAATTTTAGGCCTTACATATAACAAAATGGCCATTTGTTATATTATCAGATTTATTCTGAAGTTCTCTGTTAGAATAGCATATTGACAAATTTTAGCTCTTTACTACAATCAACTCATTAATACTTTAAAATATAATTAAGATATATTTTTCATTACATAATGAAAAAAAGTACTGGCTTATCCAAATTATGATTTAATAAAATTCCAGAGCACAGTTTCAAAGAAGAGAACATAAGAGACCAATTCTTCTACCACTGTCCTAAAGTTGACAACAAGGAAGCCAAAGAATGACATTTCAATGTGACCTACCCAAGGTCACACTGCTAGGTAGTAGAAGAGATGACAGTAGAACTACAGTGCTCTTTCATAATTCAGGTATTTTTATAATTATATATAAAGAAATAGAATATGTGCAGTCAAAGCATACTTTTAGACAGAACATTGGAATTCCTCTTTTAAAAGGGGGTGTGTTTAGCTGCCACCAATGTACAGTGTAAAAAAAATCCTGGTTTAAAAATATCAGATTTGCTAATTAAAGCAATGTTTCTCAAGTGTGAAGGTTTTTATAAAATGAGAAGTAGACTAACATGCTTTCAACAAATTTGAAAGTAGCTTCTTAGTGACTATTATATTATGTTTCATGTTTATGGCCAAGAAAAGCAACCTATATTCATTATTTATTAATTTTAAATAAATAGTTCTTAAAAACATAGGACAATAAGAGAGTTGTCTCTTATTGAAATCTTTCATTGAAATGGTGTCATAATAAACATAGTTACACTCAGAGAATTTATGACCTTCTTGCATTGGATATGGTTTTAAAAATCCCATGTACTCAGACATTCTTTCTTTTATCTAAGCTAAATCTGTGCTTCAGCCTATTCCAACTTTTATGGGCTTGACTTCATAGAAATATAAAAATTCTAAATGCACATACAAATACATAAGTATATATTTCTAAGCCAGGGAAGCTTACTTCCTTTCATCTTGTCTTCTATAACTTTTCAGTCTTTAGTTGATTCCTGTACTAAACTGTCTTCAACAAAGTTCTCTGCTCTGTGTCACAGAATGGGTCAGAGTATGTAAATAAATTAATGGCCATTGCAGTGAGTTTCATGTCAATGGGAGAGTTTCACCTGTATCACAATGCATACAAAGCTGTATATGTTGTGATTCATCTAGTAATAGCTGATGTGATACGTCTAATAAGTTCTTGTCTTATGCCATGGATTGGGTGTTTTACACATATTATTAGCTTATTGTTGCTATTTTTATCTCAGTATTATTATTATTATTCTTTCTTCAAAGTTTGTTTAATTATTCCATTTTAGAAGTGAGAAAACTTAGGAATTTAGGTGACTAACATAGAATTTAGGTGACTAACGTAGTTGGTGCACTTTGCAAAACAAATCCTTTCTCATAAAACCAAGTTGGATCATTCCTAGTATATGGCATTTCTTTAGCAAGAATGCATTTCAGGATGCTCTCCCTATCCCTGAACCTTGATTTTTATGAACCACATGAGTTTGATGATGCTATGACCACTTAAAAATACACTATTTCAGTGTCAGCACACTTCAGAGAATTATCACTGTCACTGTCACTGTCATCCTGTTGCTCATCGATTTACTCGAGTGGGCATTAGTAACGTCTCCATTGTGAGACTTGTTGTTTATGTTTTTGGCATATCAAATACGCCACGGGTAACTTGCTGGGCTCTGCCAAGCGGGCGGGATACTCTCACTACCTTGCTGGGCTCTCCGAGAGGGGGGAAGGAATCGAACCCAGGCTGGGAGTGTGCAAGGCAAACACCCTATCTGTTGTGTTATTGCTCCAGCCCCCAAAGAATTGTGATGAAGAATAAATACAATAAAGCAATAGATTATCTAACTTAATTAAAGGTGCATTTAATTTTTTTCTTAAGGAAATTGTAATTTTAAAAGAATTGTTGCTCCCTCTCCATATCTCCCATACCATGAAACTCTCTATAAATACTTTAGGCATAGTTTTCTCTCACTTGTGAGAAGTTTGGTCTTAGTAGACTGTAAATAAATCTAAATTGAGATAGTTACATTTTATCTTTTGATTTTTATCTGTTTATCCTAAAGAATAAATGAATTGGTACAGTATTATGACAAAAATTTCTCTGTAAATAACATTATCATGGAATCAAGTTCCAAATGAGAGATGCCATAGGTCTAGACCAAAGGTTTTATTATTAAAATGTCAAGAATTGTAGATAATAATTTAAAGCATCCTCCAGATACTAAAGAAGTGTTATGAGGGTTGTACCTTCTTCTGCGCATGGAGGATTGTGTCTTTGCTGTGTGTAACAGAAGCAATCATGCTTAAAGAAAACTGAGTCAGGAATGATTTTGATGTGGATATGGAAAAGCAACATTTTCTTTCTATGGCTAATTTTGGATATAAACTGACAGCCTATGGAATTTTGAGAACAGATTATATTAGTTTTAAATGTAGTTAAAAAGAATAAAAATAAAATAGTGATCATGATATACTGTTCTTAAAAAGAGGGCTAGAGACATAGTACAGTGGTTGGACACTTGCTTTTCACACATCTGACCTGGGTTCAATTTCCAGCACTGCATATGCCCCCCTGAGTAACACCACAAGTGAACCCTGAGCATAGAGCCAGGAGTAATAATCCCTTAGCACTGATGGCTGTGCCCTCCCTCAATGCTCCCTACACAAAGAGATGGTTAATTTTGATTAAAGATTATGGAGTATATAATGAATTATTTTAAGTAAATAAGAATTCCATGGCAAAAAGCAAAAAACATCATGTACTTGAACTTGTTTGTTAAAATGATAAAAAAAACCCTTTAGTTTCTTGTATGAAATGTTTGTTTCTGGGGTTGGAGCAATAGCACAGTGGGTAGGGCGTTTGCCTTGCATGCGGCCGACCCGGGTTCGATTCCCAGCATCCCATATGGTCTCCTGAGCACCGCCAGGGGTAATTCCTGAGTGCAGAGTCAGGAGTAACCCCTGTGCATTGCTGGCTGTGACTCAAAAAGAAAAAAAAAAGCTTGTTTCTATATTAGATAAAATTAACAAATATGTTTAAACAATGCAATTTAGATGATTCAAGAGTAAATTAATCCTGCTGATGGAATAGATATAAAGGAAGTATAAAGAACTTTCTACAGGTTCAGAACTTGAACTTTATACCAGTTCAGAAATTACTATTTCTCTTTATTCCCAACAACTATAAACTTACTAGCAAGTCAGATATGATCAACACCTGTTTGTCAATAAATGTTTGAAGATTAAAATGGAGAGAAAGAAGGAAAAAAGGAAAGTAAAGGAAAATCAGTGTCATAGAATGAGTGATTTGCAACTCTCCTCCCACCCCTGCCATTTTCTAGGCATCTGTAATGGTAGAATAATAATTTTTTAGGGAAAGGATAAGAAGTTGGCAAGAGTCATCACAGTCTGTGGCCAGAGGTTAACAACACTCTCATAAGATGATATTACAAGTTTATTAAGAGCCAGAAGGAAACATGAGCATCTGAAAATAGTTTGAAAATAAAAGTGACTTAGTGAGGGCAGAGTAGTCATGAATTTTCCATAATTTAAGTGGGGCAGTGTACTGGGAAACTCCTGAGTAGAGTGGAAAAGTGCCCCCTGGTTCGCATCTTTGCCTCTTGATGGTCTGTGACCGGAAACATGCCCATAATAATTTGAATTTCTGCATTTTATTGATAAAGAGATAATCATGAAAATTATCTCAAATTTATGTAATTTGAAGCATCACAAAATTTTGTCTGTGTAAAGTAATCAAAGTAAAAGAATCACGTGTTTTACATTTTCATCAAATCATTTATCTATAGTGAAAAAACATGGGCATAGTTCCAGCTTACCCTCAGCTTTAGATTCTGCAGCTAAGATGAAACAAGACCACAGCAGTCATCATCATCATTGCCATCATCTTCATGTCACTTCTAATCTTCTTGGTTATTATAATATGCCACAGATAAAGTATTCTACATATATTATCAGTTCATTCTTTAGTCCAACATTATCATTCTCTTCCAACAGTTTTTTTCTTTATTCTACTATAGAAGTGAGAAAACCAAGAAACACAGAATTTAGGCATTTAACTCAAATTGCCAGAAGAGGATCTTTAACAAATAGCTTCCCTTCAGAAAAAAATGGAGCTAATCACACATGCCCACCAGTAGGTGGTTGACAATGAGCTGTCACTTAGTGCAATAAGACTTGTTTATATGAGATGTTTATCAGTTTTACTATGAGTGTAACTAAAAGACCAGTGTTACCACACTGGTATAAATAAAAGGTCAACACCACTGTAAATGTTTAATAAATGGAAACTATTTTTAACTATGTTGCTGTCAAAAATAATACACTTATTATTTTTATAATTTGTCTGTAAAGAAAAGAAGTCTTTAACAAAACAAAATGAAGAGTCTGTGTTAATGTTACAATATTTATATTTTGCTCATTACTATATCTACCTTAGAGTGTTCTTAGAGGTGATAGTAAAACTAAAATTAGAAAGGTATTCACTTAGAACAAAGCTATATTTCACCATACAATTGGTGACAAAACATTATAAACCACGTGCTTTGTTTAATAAAGTTACACAAGTACAGCTTTATAATAATATATAGCCACATTTCAGTTATACTGCTTAACTACCAAAAAAAAAAAATAACACGAAGTGTGGATAGTAAAGCACTTGATATTTGTTTTTGACTCTACCCTCTTTCCTGCTATAAGATCAATTCCAAAAGAATCCAGTTTAGTGCAGAAATAACTTTTTTCTTTTTCTATAGGAATTTCATAGAAAAGAAATGTCAAGGAAAATATAAAATATTGAGTATTCATCAATGAATTATTGTAGAAATCATCTAAGGTAATTGTTAGTTCTACATGGCTCAAAGAATCAGCTTAGAATTGACCACAGTTCCTGAGAATACTGTTTACTTTTTAAAAAGCAAAAACTTTGGAAACCTAAAGAATACCCAGATATCTGGAAATTACTGCATGCATGATGCAATATTGTCCTTCTGGGGCCTCTTGGAAACCCAATACACTGAGAAATGTCTTAGTTATAGCAAGCAAATATAAAATGGTGCTATGGTTTCCCAAAATGGAAACAAAAAGAAAAAAAAAACAACCTGAACTTTCAGTCATTACTAATTCATAGGCTATGTAAGATAATGTTAAGAGAGTCTACACATCTGGTTGACCTGAGTTATGTAGTGGTAGTAAGTTAAACACTGCCAGTATCAGGGTTGCTCCCTGCAGTAAATTAGATGCTACTACCATTAAATGGCCGGAACCAGGAGATAAAAATAGGGCTCACAGAAATAATAACTTGCAATTTTCAAGCCCTGTTCTTTGGTGAAGAGTTGACTATACCCCAAGTTCCAAAAGTTTGCTTTCTGCCACTTAGCTTTTATGAAAGACCTACATTAGTACTTGTTTTCCCAAACAAAAAGTAATCCAGTGAGCATTTCCACTTTCATGACAGAAGGTGCAAGATGAAAATACCATTCACTGCTTGGTGACAGCCCTTCTAAGGCCTGTGCATGGCAGCACTGCAGGAGTGGCCATCAGCTCTGTCGCTGGACTCTACCTTGCAGACTGTGTGTTTGTCATAGCAGACTGCTTTTACTAACACTATATCAGGGCCAATTTAGGGTATTTTGTATAACTCTGGATTTATACGAGTGCTTAATTGTCCTTATAGGTTACTAGTAACCGCTTTTTTTGCTTTCCACTAGAAGTTCCCAAATTTAGTAGCAAATTAATGCATATAACGCCTCCTTTGGCAGTCTGCCTTCTTTAAAGAATGAACAGAAAGTTGCACAAACAAACAGAAAGTTTCCCCTCCTTCCCAATGGACCCAGGACTACTACTGCCCCCTAGATCATTCTTGCATTCCCCCTGGAAGTGGAATTTCATACTTTGGGAATTTTTCTTTATACCATTTTGCTTTAGGAAAAGTCTTCTGTGCTTTGCATACTGGGCTAACATTTGTGTGTATTATGCTTGTATATATTATATGGGTATGTATAATGTTTGAGTATTTATACATGTATTTGTATATTATATACTGTGTTAAACCCCTTTACATGGGAGCTGTATAAGCTCCTTTCCTGGGCTATGTAGATACCTTTTACCCGGGTGTCACTAGGGGTGATCACACATTAACGGATGTTCACAGGCTCTCTGGGTGGCTTTCTCTTACCACCTACGTTTGGTGCTCTTGAACTGCTTCCCTTCCTGGCATGGTCGTTGCCTTGGGTCTACAAAGGAGGAATGAGGGCCAAACTGGTTGGTGATTAGTTGCCGATTATTCTACTCTCTTCTCTGCCAAACTCTCTCCAAAACTCTCCATCTCTGGCCATAACTCTCTCCCGGACTTGCAACTCTCTCTCTCCCAGCTCTCTCCAAGCCTCTCTCTAACTTGCTCCACAGTGCTCTCTCTAACTCTCGCTCACTAACTCTGCCTCTCACTCTGCCCACAGCTCCCACTCTGCCTCTCTCCAACTATCTACCCTTGTTTTACTCTCCTCCTTACTCTCCTCTCTCTACAGCCATCACTTTTACTACCTCTTCTCTTACTAAGCCTCCCAAATCACACCTCCCCCTGGGAAGCACAAACAACATGTTTGTCAAGCCATCCTGACCACCGGCAGCCCACCAGGGCATAACAGCACTTAAGATGAGTTTCTCCTCTCCTTAGACCCATAACTTAATTAACATCTTAATTCTATTCCTAATGTTTGCCATTCTGTATGGACACAGTAACAGGCACAATTAGGCGTATAGGATGACTCTCCTGGGGACATCTCGCCACAGACTCAGACTACAGTGTTTAGGCCGGATTAATCATTCCTAACCCTAGCAGGGTCTGAATCTAGTTATTACTTTTTGGATTATGACAGAATCTGTCCATGACCAAGCTCTTAACTTATAGTTAAGCATTTTGGCACTTTGGCCAGACCCATTTTGATGCCAGGGTATCTCACCACTTGCCCTGGGTCCATCCAGTCCCTCATTGGGACCCTGCTTTTGGGGATCTAGGAAGTAAGGGCAACTGAGGTTTAAGTCGAGAGAGAAGATGTCCATTGTCCCAAGTTACAGGCGTGTCTTTTTAACTGTCTTCCTGTATCCATACAAAAAGTAATTGCTCTGAAGTAACTAACTATGCAAAGGACATTAAGGAGAAGAGAAAAACAATATTTACAAGTCAGCAGCGTCTGATCATGAGGCAAAGGTAATTGACAGGTTGGGGGAGCAATCAACAAACCAAGCTCCCTGCTCTCAGGAAGGAAGGGCAAACCAATGTTATCCTACAACATACATGTTTTATTTTATCTAAACATGTATGTGTTTTTATGCATAAGTATATATACATCTTTGTTCTGCATGGAGTCTTATATTTGAGATTAATTTTATTTTATACATGTATTATTTTTATTCATTGAGGTTCTGTGCTTTATAATACTATGTGATTTTTTTAATTTGGTTTTGGTCTTGGGGCCATACCTAGTATTAAGTTCAGGGCATACTCCTTCAGGGTTAACTCATGGTGGTGCTTGGGGACTCTATGTGCTGTTAGGCACCAAACTGGGTCTACTGCATGCAAGGCAAGCACTCTTCCTGCTGTACTAGCGATAACTTACAGTACTGTTAATGAAAGTTTCTCATTCACATACCACCCCATCTCCAGTGTATCTCTACCCTAAGAATCTCAGAACTGCTTCCTTTCAATTCTTTTCTCCACCAAATCAGTTGTGTTAATCAATTCTCCCTTGACGTTCCCTTTGGGCTTTTATTATACTATCTTCCTATGTATCTCTAAGTCCTGCGTATGGAAAAGCTCATTCTGTATCTAACCCATTTTTTCTGACTGACTTCATATAGCATAATATCCTCTAGTTTCATGCATGTTGCTGAAAATGGCTGTTGTATTTTGTTTAGAACTGCAAAAAATTCCATTGTGTATATATACGACAACTTCTGTTCCATTCATCTGTTGTTGAGCATTTTGGTTGTTTTCATATCTTGGCTGTTGTACTATGTGTGACCATAAATATTGGTGTGTACATATCCTTTCTTATCAATGTTTTTATGCTTTGGAGACAGATGATAGAGCGTGATACCACTGGGTCATATAGGAATTTTATTTCTATTTGTTGGATAGATCTCCATATTACTTTCCACAAAGGCTGAACCAGATGACATTCCCTATAAGAGTGGATAATGTTTCTTTCTCAACACAACCGTGCCAACACTGTTTCTATACCTTTTGACAAGTGCCATTCTCATTGGTGTGAGATATTATCTCATTGTTTTGATTTGCATTTTCCCAATCATGAGTGATGATGAGCACTTCTTCATATGCCTGTTGGTTATCTGTGTGTCTTCTTTGAGGAAGTATCTATTCATCAAGGAGACAAGTTTTGAAATTTGACATCTCTCAAAGTATACTGAGTGAAGATATTCAGTAAATTGGGTGAATAATAAGATAGATAATTCTTCACATATTTCTTCTTTCGACGCTATTTGTACGTTCTTTTATGCATCTTAAATTTCTACTATGCAACATGTCAAAAAGACTATGACTAAGATGATTAGTAAGAAAACTTGCCCTGAATTTCAAGACATTCCAGGAGGATCAGGGGGAAAATATAATAAAATAAATTGTGGTGAATTTTCATGTAAAACTAAACTGATGCTGTTAAGCCAAAGTAAAAGCTAAATGGGCACTTTTATTTAACTAAAGATGCAGGTCAAGAATATGTGCAATTGTGAAAGAGTGGTGTGATGAATAGAGAAGACCAAAGAGAATATTTTGGTTCCATGTAATATATTGTAGATTAACTGCAGCAATATTTATAAATACAACTTTTAAATCACCACTTTGGAGTATACTAAAGCTTAGCTTATTATATAGCATACTTCCTGAGATGCAGTGATAAAACATTTCCCCTTCTGCCTGAAGCAAATAATAACATATAGAATCATAACACTTCAAACTATATTCAGCTATCTATCCTGGTGTTAACCTCTATTTCTAGTTAATTGAGATACTGTATTCTTCCCATTTTTCAGTGGGAGGAGTATACCAGGTAGTGCTCAAGGCTTGATCTTAGCTCTTCATTCAGGGATCACTCCTGGCCTGGCAAGATTGGAGGACCCCACGTGGCACTGGGGTTAAAGCAGGCATAGAATGCAAGACAAGTATCTTACCTCCAGTACTTTCTCTCTCTTTCTATTTTAGATAAGATTTATTATGTGTTAGCTTCCTACATTTAGAACATGTGAGACCATTCTATCAACATTCTTTACCTCATTACTACAAAATACTGTGCTTTGAAAATAATTGTTGCATGATTAATTTAATTAGTATTTACTGCTTGCATTATTTTGGTTACATAAAAATTTTCACAGGTAAGCCAGATAGTACACTATTATTATATTTCCTAAAGCTAATAGTTGTCTATATTTCCTTGGTTGTCTATGTTACTAATTCTTCCACTCTGATTAGCTGAACTTTTATCATAACCTAATGATAAAAGTTCTCACAATGTGGTCATATAAATCATGTAGTCTATAATTTTCATTTTCCCTTAAACATATTTTTGTACATAACTTTAGTATTTATCCAAAATTTCCACTAGACTTATTCCATAGACTTCATACTAGAAATCTCATTTCCTGATTGTATTGAATTCCTGTGTCTAAAAGAAAAAAAAAAAGATGGGGGGCACACCCAGCACTGCTCAGGTCTTACTTCTGGCTTTATGCTCAGTGATCACTCCTGATGGTCTTGTCGACTGTATAGGGTTCCAGGAATGAATCTGGGTCAAATGTCTTACCCACTGTACTCAGGCTCCCCTGGATTTCATATTTCCACATTTTTCCCATTTTGTTATTCTTCATTTGGATAAAACTATTCCTCTGTTTTTCTTGAGAATAGGAGAATATTTTTTATCATTTTCATATATACAAATTGGATATAATTTTCCATAAGAACTTTTATCCTCTCTTCTTTCCAGTGTTGCTATTGACAAATCTATGCCATATGGTCCTTGTGGGTCCCAAGGACATTTTAAGGGGCCACAAGTTAAAAATCATGCAAATATGGTACATGGTATAAAACAGGGGCCAAATAGTAGGGAAAAGGGGAACAAGAAACCTAGGTCAGAAAAAGGCCACAGTTGAAAAAAATTTGAGAAGCTCATATTTAATACATATTCTCTTTTTCTCCTTTGTGATGATATTTGTGATCATTTACTTGCCTTTGAAGTTCTAAATGTTGGAGGCCTTAGCAATATTCATTAGGTAAAATGCTTGCCTTGTAGGTGGCCAGTCCGGTCAGTCCCCAGTACCCCAAGTGGTCCCCCTCACCCGCCAGGAGTGATCCTTGGAGTAGAGCCAGGAGTAAACCCTCAGCACTGCAGGCTGTGGTCTGAAAACTAAAAATGCTCTTAAATTTCACAGTAGGTTTTCTTGATGGCATCTAATTTTATTCTTTATATTATTACATATTTCATGGGTTTTCTTCAATCTGAGGTGTTGGGTAATTTGTTCTGAGAAATTTTCTGAAATGTTTGTCTTTGATAAATTACTCCCTTTAATTTTCTCTGAAATTTCCTAGAAAAGCTTTGTGCTTTTTCAAGACAACCAACATTGTAGGACATATATGCTATCTTTCCTACAGATGCAACTATGGAAGAACAAGATTCTGAAACCAAAAAGGAAAGGAAAACTTTTCCTCATAGAACACAAATTTTTCTCTCAATCCACATTTGACGTGTATATTGTAGAGTCAGGAAATTTACCAAAGAAGTTCTGATTCGGGAGACTCCTCCTCTGGTACCCTTAAAAATGAAGGGCTGGTGGAAAAGAGGAAAATTTCATGATTCTCTTCTTTGTGTTAAATTTGCTATGATATTTGTGGCTATAGGAGAACTTATTGTCCTTGTTTATGTGAGTTTTCCCATAACTATATTATTCAAATTTATGATCCCAGTGTTTAGTAAAGAAAAGTATGGCTCATTGGGTATGAAGTAAACACTTGTTGCATAAACCATGACCATTAGGCAGTGCACTCTCAGATCTTTGTACTTCTCACTTGATTTCATCTGCAAATATTTCATTTTGCCATATTCTCCCACTTAGTGTTGCTGATTTATTCCTTCTGAAAACTACTTCTTCCCTCAGGACAATTGGCAGGAGTGTATTTATTTCTGAAGCACATGATAAGAAGAGCATGATCTTTGTTGTCAGATTAGGTTAGTGATTCTCAAAATAGGATATCTCTGGATTTCTATATTTTAATATAATAACATTCAAGTTTGAATAATTAAATATATACAGTAGCACTGTAGCACTGTCACCCCGTTCTTCATCAATTTGCTCAAGCGGGCAACAGTAACGTCTCCATTGTGAGACATGTTGTTATTGATATTGGCATATCGAATATGTCACAGGTAGCTTGTCAGGCTCTGCCATGCAGGTAGGACACTCTCGTAGCTTGCTGGGCTCTCCAAGAGGGGTGGAGGAATCGGACCCTGGTCAGCCTCGTGCAAGGCAAACGCCCTACCTGCTGTACTATCGCTCCAGCCCAAATATATACAGTATGTCGTAAAATATTTATGATAGGGAGCAGTATGGGTTGGAGAGATAGCACAGTGGGTAGGGCGTTTACCTTGCACTCAGCCGACCGGGTCCAATTCCTCCATTTCTCTCAGAGAGCCCTGCAAGCTACCAAGAGTATCCCGCCCGAATGGCAGAGCCTGGCAAGCTACCCAAGGCATATTCAATATGCCAAAACAATAACAACAAATCTCACAATGGAGATGTTACTGGTGACTGCTCAGGCAAATTGATGACCAATGGGATGACAGTGATGACAGTGATGACAGGAAGCAGTATTATAAAATACCTGAAACAATAAATTTGAATCATTTTCGTGTCTTAAACATCCTATGCACTATTATCACCAAAATAAAATTTGTACATTTCATAATTTTCAGTGTTGTTACATAATTAAAACTCTCCTGTAATATAGTGAGGTTGAACATATGAATTTAAGAAGTCAAAAATCCCTATAGAAATGTACTTCTTAAAATTAAGATTCTAGAATGACATATACTTTTCCACATTCTTCATCCAAATCCTCAGCAACTGAGCTCAATCTGAAAGAAACTTCATAAATTTTTTTAAAGCAATACTTATTTAAAAAATAAATAATTGGTAATTAGAAATATAGTTTTAAATAGGTGTCCTGCTAATGAGGCACAGAGGGGACCTCAAGTTTTATTCAAAAGCATTTTAATCTTAAAAAATAGATTGTGGTTAATTCAGATTATTTTAAAAATAAGGCAAGTATGCTTAGACTTGATTGATAATAACCTTAATAATACAGTGATCATATTTTTATTACTACTCTGTTCAGCCTTAATATCATAGAAGATTAAGCATGAATCTTACTAATCTGGATTATATAGGAAGCGTAAATAAGAAAACTTGTAGAGATATTTTTTTATATAAATGTGTAAGACTACAGGATGTGAAAGAGCTGTCAAGTGTAAAAATGGTGGTCAGAAATATAGACGTGGTTTTTGTTGTTTTTGTTTTTGTATCTTTGAAAAAGACTCTGTATGTTCACAAGATTGACTTAGAAATGTCCAAGAAATCTATACTAGAAACTGTGTATAGATCTTTTGATGTTCTAAAAGTATTTATCTACTTGCCATGGTTAAATAGAATATTTAAATTAATATTTCTGTTATATTACTTTCTTGAAGGCAAAATTTTAGGTCATCTACTCCCCAAGGAGTTCATAAAACTATTCTCCTTAGTAAAAGAAGTGAAAGTATAATTTAGTTTCAACTGAAAGGTAAATGTATCTTAGGAACAAAATACCTAATAAAATGAAATACGGTCTCAACTGAAATGTAAATGCAGTTTAGGAATGAAATACCTCTTGGCATTTCTTGTTAGCTTGTTCTTTCTACATTGGATAAAAATAAAGAAAAGAAATCATCTAAAACAGAACCACTCTCTTACAACCCAAATTTGCCCAGGAAAGCAGAAATTTTCTGGCCTGCATCTATGTGTTTTTTCCACTTTCCGTGGCCTCCCACACTATAATGACTTATGCATGGAATTTGGGGACTTTTTAAAAGTGAAAAGTGAATGCCACCATGGAAAATGTGACTACTGATCATTTTCAAGATGGTCACAGATCTGTATGAGAACAACACAGAATCTTGTAAGATACTTGAGGAGACCGGAGTACCAAAATTCCAATATACACCAAAACTTCATTTGTCCTGACTAGATAGAAGTATTTATCTTTCTGGCATACACTTAGAACAATAGCTTGAAATTTTTGGTGAAGAGTCAGTGTCATTTTCAGTAGATTAATGTGAACCAAAACTAGCATAGCAGCTAATCTTATTTATGCCTAAAGTCAGAAAGGCAGCCTGTTATGTGCTGGAAGATCTTATGTGGTGTGAAAACTATGAATGTCTGCTTTTTGAAGAATTTTTTCATAGTCCAATAATTTGGGATAACAGTTGTGTCATTTTTATAAGGTTGAGTTTTTGTTGGTATAATGTTCCCATTAACTATGGGATTTAAATAATTCCAGACAGAAAAAGGTTGGGTTCCTGGTATGTATTTATATTCTGACCTTATCTTATGCCTGGTTTTCTTGTTTGCTTAAATTTTTGTCAATTCTTACAAAAATATACAAACTAAAATACTTAGAAGTGAAAGAGATTGAGGCTGAAACTCTGAAGATTTGCTCCAGTTGTCTTTTGCTCATATCTTTTTGATGAACATAAATTCCTGACTTATGGCTATAAATTTTATATACCTGAAAATTATGAAAGGAAGATGAAAAACAAATCTCATTCCATGAAAATAATGAAGTTTGTTGACTATTTAAACCAGGGCCTTAGAAAAACCCTTAGTATAAACCCTAGCTTACTTTTTAAATATATAATTTTGAACAAGTTAATTTGTCTGAACTTCAATAATAATAGCTTACTGGCTTATACTAGCATTAATAGGACACATGTAAGTGTATGTATACCAAAGTGTTATGAATAAGATGTGTTATGCTTTCTTATTCATAAATTTTATGTTAATTTAAAATGTATTTGATTATTCCATGTTTCTTTAAAGTTAAATTTTATTTTAGGCACCATGATTTACAATATTGTTTTTTTAATTTATTCTTTTATTGAATCGCCATGTGGAAAGTTACAAAGCTTTCAGGTTTAAGTCTCAGTTATACAATGCTTGAACACCCATCCCTTCACCAGTGCACATATTCCATGACCAAAAATCACAGTATACCTCCCCCCTCCCCCCCACCTCCCCAGCACCCCACCCCGCATTTGTAACTGGTAAATTTCACTTTACTTTGATTACATTCAATATTTCAACAAAAAACTCACTATTATTGATTTGGAGTTTCTCCCCCCTATGATTTACAATATTGTTAATGGTAGGGTTTCATGCATAAAACATTCCATCACCGCACACTGCACCAGTGTCTGCTTTTGCATATCATTGTCCTGGTGCCATCCCCACCATCCTGTGCCCCTACCCCCCGGCTGTGGTGTTAAAGTTTCTACTTGTAAGAACAGTTCTCAGTTTATGTTGCCTTTTAGTCCATGTTTTTTATTCTCCCTGGAGTGAATACATCCTAGTATTTTGGGATTCTGTATTAGCTATTTCACAAACTGAACATCATATATTGTGTCTCCATAGTTTCAGTTTTGAAGAAGCAGATACATGGTGGCCTTTATTATAATTCAAACCAAATACTGAATAGTTTTCTATAATGACTTTTATTTATGAAAGTAAATCAGTAAAGCATGTGGGCTAGAGCAGAAAGTTTCTTCCAGTTAATTTTATTGTATATTGCCATTAATTATTTTCTAAATGAAGTTTTAAATATTCAGTGTTTGTATTTATATTATTTAATAGGTCAGACTACCTGAATTTAAAAGTATTATCAATTATTTTTAATAGGAGGGGCCAGAGCAATAGTACAGCAGTTAAGGTGTTTGATTTACATGCAGTCAACCCAGTGTTTGATCTCCAGCATTCCATGTGGTTCCCTAAACCCTGTCAGGAGTGATCCCTGAGTGCAGAGCCAGGAGTCAGCCCTGAACACAGCTACACAGCTGGGTGTATCCCCAAAACAAATATCAGAGATATTGAATGTGAAAGTTTTTTCTAATATCAAGGTGTTCCTAAGAAAATAGCACTTTAAAATTATAAGCAGAAGCTTTACAAAGTCTTTGTAGCACAGATGAAGTGCTCCTTTTTTAGAAATACATTCTGATCCATATTTTTAAATTTTTTAATAGGTTGGTAAAATGACACAACAAACTCTCTTCAGTCTGTGAATTTGAATCACCCATCCTGTTCAATTTCATTTGGTCTTATATGGAAAATATTTCTCTATCTGCTGTTAAAGTATGATGACATGTCTGTAGCTATCAGAAAGAGAAGCTGGGAAGAACATGTGACCCAATGGATGGGACAGCCTTTCAGTTCTGATGATAATAACATAGCATGTCATCATGGACTAGTAGCTGATAGCTTACAGGCAAGTATGGAAAAAGATGCAACTCTAAATGTGGAGCACAAAGAGAAGTGTGCTTCACTCCCTGACTGCTGCCATGGATATGAGCTGAGAGATTCATCTGGGAGACCCATGGGTCAC
Source organism: Sorex araneus (assembly GCF_027595985.1). NCBI lineage: Eukaryota > Metazoa > Chordata > Mammalia > Eulipotyphla > Soricidae > Sorex > Sorex araneus. The sequence goes on from NC_073302.1 coordinate 328,176,424, forward strand.
ATTTCAAGAGAAGTGGAAGAAAACTATGGCCATGAAAGTGACGATCAATTTCTTTCTCTGGAAGCCAGTACAGAAACATTAGTGCACATTTCTGATGAAGATGCAGATTCTGATCTATATCCTACAGATGATAACCACATCTTAGTGGCTCAAGGGCAAAAAACATCTGATCAACATAGCATCGAAGGAGCAGGCTCCTTCGAAAAGAAGCTGCACATCATAGAAAGTAAAGATTCTTATAACTCTTGGGGAATGGTTGGTGGAGCCGATTTAGCACTGATAGAAGAAAGGAGCGAGAAAAAAGTGGCTGAAATTTTAAATACAAACCTGGAACTTTGTAATGTCATAAGCTTAAGTGAAATAAAAGATGTTGCCAAAATTAATGCATGTGATTCTGTGAATGTGGATGGCTTGGTGCCTGAGAAGCAAATGCTCAATTCTGCTGTAATTGCTCAACAACGAAGGAAACCTGACTTCCCTAAAGATGAACATGAAGGAAACACCTGCAGTACTATACAAGATGAGTTCCTGGCTATCCCTTGTACAGATGGAGGCCTACCATTATTAAAAGTAGATTCTGGGAGCTGTCTTCTGCAGTCTCCTTCCTGCCATGATGGAATGTCTGCTGAAAATGGCCTGGAGAAGAGTGGCTTCTCAGAACACCAAAACAACCTTCCAAAGGTCAACTCTGGAGGTGGCATGCAGTGTTTACAAGTAAAGGAGACTCTGGCCACCCAGGAACCTACAGGTAATCAAGTCAGGCTTCGAAAAAGAAAGGTAAGACATATGAAGAGATGATCTGATTTTTGGAATTTTGAAAATATTATTGATTTTCTTATCACTTGCTCTTTTCTAGGATTAAAAAGATAGATCTTCCACCACCAAGAATCACGATTGGTGGTGGAATATGTGCACTGGTGAAGGGATGGGTGTTTGAGCAATGTATAACTGAGACTTTAACCTGAAAGCTTTGTAACTTTCCACATGGTGAATCAATAAAAGAATTAAAAAAATAAAAAAACGATAGATCTTTTGCCCTGTAATATTACTGGGTGACCCAAAGAATATTGAAGGAAGCATCAGAATAATATAATAAGCAAGTACTTTTACTAATAGTATTTACAATGATTTACAATGATTTGTTTTGTCATGTAGCTGACCAATGGAATTGCTTTCATTTTTTTTTTAGTTAAAATTAGCCACCATATGACTTATAGCTCAAAGCCTATACGAAGAGGATTTTCTAACATTCATAAAGGATGACATAGCTATTTTATATTTGTCACTGTCACTGTCATCCCGTTGCTCTTCGATTTGCTCGAGCGGGCACCAGTAACATCTCCATAGTGAGACTTGTTGTTACTGTTTTTGACATATCAGATATGCCACAAGTAGCTTGCCAGGCTCTGCTGTGCGGGCAAGATACTCTTGGTAGCTTGCCGGGCTCTCTGAGAGGGGCAGAGGAATCGAACCCAGGTCGGCTGCATGCAAGGCAAATGCCCTACCCGCTTATTTAGATCAGTCTATTTTTTCAATAAGTATATTTATCATAATAAAAGTGGTATTAATCACTTACTAAAAATGATCTTGTTACATATACAATATAAAACATACTGGTGCTTTTTTATATAACCTAATAAATGTTATTAATATGCATATCAGTTTTCCTTTAACTCTTGCCCAAAAAGGGATCAATAACTAAGTTTTTTTATGCTGAGTACCCGTAACTGATCTTATTTTGTGCCCTATCCCACTAAGAAGTTTCCATGTAAGAGAAGCAAAAATGGAGAGGAGTTACATCAATTGTGTTCTCGTTTAAACAAAATTTATATTGTCTTTAGAACTCCTCTTGTGTTCTTCCAAAGCCATAATAGAATACTATAGGTAATGTCAATACAATTTTTTAATAATTGAATATGGCATAAAAAGTCCCTTCAGATTACATACTTCATGTGACATTTAAATCCATTTCCATGTTCTGCTTTTCATATATTAATTCATATTTACAATTCACCTAACCCAACTAATACTGTTAATTCTGTTCAATTGGAGCTAACCACAGTGAGGAAAACAAATACTCTACGTTTTCTTGTGGTAAATAAGTCTGGTTTCCATAAGCTGGTTTTGCTAACAAACTAGATCAGTAATGTGTCATGAATTAGTTTAAGTGAAGTCGAAGACATTACAGAAAAGATCAATGTGTTCAAACTGCATGCCAACAGAGTATTCTGCATTTCCATCAAACTCTTCTATTTTCATATGGATCGTGTTAAAATGTTAATATTCCATAAAGTTGCTATGATTGAAAGACTTGCTCAGGTCACTTTTTCAGAAATTTCTATACATTCTATCAAATCTGTTGGAGGAGATACAATAATGACTAAGAAAGTATTAGCTGACCTATGAGTATTAGCTCCCTAAAAGAAGACAAATCCTGCCCAACTGCTGACAGAAACATTAAACATTCCAGAAACATATGCACACCACTTGGACATTTATATCCATAGTAAGAATGCTGGAAAGAATTTGCTCTTGGACATGTCACTATAGCATGGTTGCATTATGAGAGCTGTAATTTATATCTCATTTATAAATTCTAACTTCAATTTTTACTTTAAAAATTTCATCATTTTAAAATACTATGGTTTGTCTGCTGGTATATTTGCTTTGACTGTCCAACTCTCTAGGATGCCTTGTAATAAACAAATTAAATGTGAAATTTTGAGTTAGAAATTCACTGAAGAAAAATATGTCTTGGGAGTAGTCTCTAGGAACAAAATGTAGGAATTTTTGTTCTCTTTGTCAGTGAATATGTACATGTATATATATGAGTATTAACCACTTATGGCTTACATAAAATATATAAATTCATAAAATGATATGCAAAATATTAATTGTTATATGCATTACTGAGATAAAGGTAAACAATCCTATTTCTTATCAGTAAATAATTTAATTATTGCTTTCTGTGGTCTGGAATACACTATAACTATTAAAAAGGATGCAGTATGGGCCAGAGAAATAATATAGTGATTAGGACACTTGCATTTAATTTGGTCAGTCTGAGTTAGTTTGCCAGCACAGCAGAAGGTCCTGCAAGCACCACCAAAAGGATCCCTGAGCACAGAACTAGTTTGCCCACGTAACACCAATTGTTGCCCAAAATCAAACAAACAAACAAACAAACAAACAAACAAAAGAGAATAAAATTACTTAATGTACTACCAGCCACCCAAATTTTAGAAATGTAATAGAATTATGAACCAAATGAATATAATGAACAGAAGAGTAAAAACAAACTATATTAAGTATATAATATAAAGACTGCTTGAAGCATTTTCTGCATAGCAAAAAATGACCCTTTATATTGCTATTATGGCTATTATTGCTTTATTAATGTAATAAAATATATACATTTAGAAAGAATGGGAGAGAGTGATAGATATAGATATTATTTATACATTAGTGTTTGAATGTTTCCTATGTATATAGGTAATAAATACATAGCTACCTAGAAGTAGAATTGTTAGATCATATGATATGTCTTATGGAGTATCATGTGTTATAGATAAATATTAAATATTTTTATTATTTTGAGAAATCTCTGAAGTGTTTTACTAAGTCACCGGAATAACAAATTTCCAATAACAAATGTATGAGTTCTTTTATTGCACACTTCTACCAGCATTTTGCTGTCTCTTTTTAACTAGGTTATTCTCACAGGTGTGACATGTTATTTAATTGCTGTTTTTTACTTAAAGTTACCTGGTAAGACTAATAGTGAGCTTGTTTTCCCATTTTCCTTATGGACATCATGTTTTGTTCTGTGAAGTTTCTATATAGCTCTTATTGCCATTTTTTGCTTCTGTTATCTTATTGAGTTTGTGATTTTCTTATATACCTTGGCCATATATGTGAGGCACATTTACAATTAGAGCTTGGAGTGTGTAAAAAAACTAAAGCACGCCGACGGGCGCGTGCACTTGCGGGCTCTCCGGGCGGCTCTGTCTCACCACCCGAGTTCGCTCTGGAACCGCTGTGTATGGATAGGGACGGCCGTTGACCAAGGGCAGACGAAGGAAGAACAAGGATCAAACTGGTTACTGATTAGTTACCATTTATTCAATCTTCCATCTTTCTCATCTCCCGCACTCCTAGCTCCGTCCTCTCTCTGGATCTGCTGCAGCCCCTCTCTCTTCTCTAGTCTCTCCTCCAACTTCTCTCTCTCACCTTGCCCTCTAGGCTACACCCACACTCTTAAGGATTTTTTCCTTCCCTTAGTCCAAACACTTATTAACATCTTAATACTAGTTATTTTTGTATGGACATAGCAAGAGATACATTGAGGCTTGCAAGGCAGCTCTCCTGGCAACATCTTGCCACAGACTCAGACTACAGCACTCAGACCAGATTAATCACTCCTAACCCTAGCAGGGTCCAAATCTAGTTATCACTGTTTGGATCATGACAACATTTGTCCATGATCAAGCTCTTAACTTATAGTTAAGCATTAGGCACTTTGGCCAGGCCCATCTCGATGCCAGTGTAGCATACAACTCACCGCTTGCCCTGGGTCCGTCTCATCCCTTGTCAAGACCCTGCTTTTGGGGGTGCTAGGAAGTAAGGGCAGCTGAGGCTTAGGTCAAGAGAACAGATGTCCAGGAGGAAAATATCATGTAGAGTCAAATGACTCCCAGGTAGCATTTGCTAAGTCTTCCTGTGTCCATACAAAAAGGACATTGCTCTGAATAAACTATGCAAAGGACTCAAGGAGAAGAGAAAAACAATATTTACAAGTCAGCAGAACACTAACAAAGAAGTTACATGGGGCTGGAGCGATAGCAAAGCGGGTAGGGCGTTTGTCTTGCATGTGGCCAGCCGACCCGGTTCTAATCCCAGCATCCCATATGGTCCCCCAAGCACCGCCAGGGGTAATTCCTGAGTGAAGAGCCAGGAGTAACCCCTGTGCATCGCCGGGTGTGACCCCAAAACAAAAACAAACAAACAAACAAAAAAAAAGAAGTTACAAATAAACAAAGAGGAATGGGAGCACTGTAACGGGACTAACCCAATAAACCTAAACTACCTGAGGCTATGTTATCCTACAGGAGTGGAGCGATGGTATACCTTTAATCAGCTTATTATATGTAGGGCATGTGATTGACCAAAATTTTGTATTGATTTCATGAGCATAGAATTTGGGGTGGAGAACCAAGATAAAATTGAATCTAATATTTGGAGAAACAAACAAAATTTATAAAAGTGATCCTCAGAATGTACTGAAATATTGCTCTCTCTCTATATAAGTGTATTTCGTACTTTCAATATAAATTATAATTCTTTAAACCTATAAATGTTGAAGAATATTCATTATTTTCTATGCTTTTTTTGTTTTCTAATGATATTTCTGTTCATCTACTATAGCATCACACATTTGTTAGGAGTAACAATTGGAGATAATTGTATTTGTAGTATAGGTAAACATTCTTCCCATAAGCTAATTATTCTCCTAGATTTTGTGAGATATATCATTAAATCGAAGCCATTTAAAGGAAAACTAAGTAGTTTATGAGCTGACATTAGAAAACAAGCTTGAAGGTCATGTGGAATTTACAGTGCTTATAGGGTGTGGGTGGGTTCTTAGAGTAAGAGCAATAGAAACATATTTCAAAAAATTCTGGAGGAAACAAATTCTCTAAAAAGTTGTCTTTTGAAACCTAATGAGATGTGAAGCTGGAAATTATGTAGGGAAAGACTCTAGGTTAGACTAGACATTTTTTTTAAAGAACTAGCATATTTGTATTTTTGGTGCTTTACGAAGTAAGTCTAAAATCCACTCTTCTTTAAAGACTCATTATTTTCCAAATTCTTGAATAGCTATGATTATTTTAATATATGAACATATTTCATTTGCATAAAATCCAGTCCATACTACAATGTAAAAGCAACTAAAAATAATGCGAAAAAAGATCTGAGCTTTGAGAAGATATCCCACATTTGAGCAAGAAGCTTCACATTCCAACAATATACTAAAGTGTGTCATTTATGTGTAGATTTGAGTGTGATCAGAGAAATCCAGCATAAGAGTGATTTAAACAACATATTTCTCTCAACCACACTCATGATAATTGGTTATAAGTAATTTAGGACCATTTGTAGACTTTATGTTTTCAAAATGCAGGTCCCCAGCCCCCATTTATCTGTTTTCTGACATTCTAAGCCCTTATCCATGTTCTACTCAATGGGCAGAGGACAGTATGAAGGGAAGGCCATACCCCTGTGTAATGGCAAAATGCAGAAGGTGCACACTTCCTTATCTGCTGCACTGCACTGCTAGAGCTTAGTTGTGTAGTCGCCTCACACAGTGCAGGCTAGCTTATGGATATTTAGGGAAAGTGAGTGTCTGTTAGAAATTTCATTATCCGGAAGAAGTTGAAATTTTATATTGAGGGATTAATCAAAACATTAATACATTGAAAAGCAATATAAAATGGAAGGTAATTTTTTTCTTAAGAAATAAAAATATATATATTCCAGCAAAACATGAAAGGTAGTGAAATAAATAGGCTGCATGTATGGTTTGCATATATATCCCATATAATATTTGGTGTTTTAATTTCATATTATACAGTCAGTACCATTACATGTTAAGGGACTAGTTTGCAAGTTCAAATGAGGTGGATTTAATATCATACTGTTTATATGGGTAATATTATGCAGAAGCAAAACCTTATACTATAATGTACTGTGTGAAAAAATTAAAAACATTGATCTACTCTGAATGATAAAATAAAATTTTTTCTTATTAGCCTATCCTTAAAATATGTACAAATTTGATAAAAGGCACATATGAACCTGAAATGGCCTTCTTGTTCCTTTCTATCTGCTGAATACCTATATGGGAGTCCTTAGCTTGGCAAAATGAATATCTACAAATGGGTGACAAAAAGTCACAGAAAATTATAGAGAAGATAAAGAAGGACCAGGATCAGAGGCCCATCTGATGGTGGAATAGAAGAGGGAAAGAAAATTTTGTCTAATAAATACAAATCATGGGTTAGAGAGATAGTACAGCAGGCAGGACCTCTTGCCTTGTACATGGCTGAACGGAGTTCAATCTCCAGCATCCCACATGGTCCCTTGAGCACTGCCAGGAGTAATTCCTGAGTGCAGAGGCAGGAGTAGTCCCTAAGCAAACAAACAATCAGATACAAACCAAAAACATGACTAACCTAGATCCTGGATATAACAATGTAGAGTGAATGAAAGCAAGGACTAATAGAGCAGCTGGAGTTTGTTGATAGAACTGCTATCAATTGACAAAAGGGAAATAAGAGTATGCAGATAGGTTCATACTAGAATGACAATTGTATGTCAGGGTCTAGCACTGAGGCCACACTGATCTTAGAGATAAGATCCACTGAGTAGATTTTATTGTAAATGTTGTTTCCCTGGGCTGGGGCAATAGCACAGTGGATAGAGTGTTCGATTCCTCCACCCCTCTCTGAGAGCCTGGCAAGCTACCAAGAGTATCTCGCCCTCACAGCAGAGCCTGACAAGCTACCTGTGGCTTATTCAATATGCCAAAAACAGTAACAAATCTCACAATGGAGATGTTGCTGGTGCCTGCTACAGCAAATTGATGAGCAACAGGATGACAGTGACAGTGAAACGTTGTTTCCCTAATATAAGGATTAGAGTTGGTAAAGAAAGTTGCTACCAGGTGGTCAACTAAATTAATTAACTAGTGGGTAATACTAGTTCTTCTTCAGATTTTATTTATGGGGGACAGGGGTAGGATTTATGTTCCACATAAAGCTGTCAGCTTTCTGAATAGTTTATTTTGTTTTACGAGGCCACTGAAAATCATCAAATTATTTCTTGATATTTAAATTGAGTTTACTTCATAAATAAATAAAAAGTAGAAATATTTTGGGAGCTCAAATATTTTGCCTCCCAACAAACAATTTTCCTAGAATGAGCTGGAAATGAAAACATATTTAATTATATGCTAAACATAAAATGTTTAGCAACTAGTGAAATGAGTCAATAATAAATACTGAACATTTTCAATATCCCAGACCCTGTTTTGTGAAATTGGTTTACCAGCATTAGTCAGAACTAACATTTCCTTAATGAGTAAAATATATAATTCCTGAAATGCTGCTGAACTTCCCAAACAAGACTTCTATTTGATTCACGCATAATATTAGCACTGAATGGAAGGAACTTTGGTGAAAGAAGAAAGAGAGGGAGAAAGATAAGGTAGGGATGGGAATGGTACAGGAATAGAAAGGGGGAAAAGGAAAACAAAGATAGAGAGAGATGTGGAAGCATATACTTAGGTAGGACACCAAGAGAAAGGTCCCTCAGTTACAAGACAAAACAGGAAGTCCTTGATAAAACATGTATTTTCAGGCTAGAAGGAACAGATTCTCTCTTCCCCCCCCCCTCTCTCTCTCTGTGTGTGTGTGTGTGTGTGTGTGTGTGTGTGTGTGTGTGTGCGCGCGCGCGCGCGTGTGTGTTTGGGCCACACTTGGTGGTGCTCAGGCATTACTCCTGGCTCTGCACTCAGATCACTCCTGGTGATGCTTGGGGGACCATATGGTATGCTGGAGACAGAATGAGGATCAACTGCTGACTATCACTCCAGTCTCTACAATCAGATTCTTTTTCAGCATGATGAGGTTTGGTCATTGCCAATGTGTTTAGTAAGGAGACAAGGAACATCAATTTAACACCAGAGATTACAAGTGCAGGTGAGGAAAAATAATTTACCATTTCACATGAGGAACTCTGATTAATGTCAGTGGCCTGGAAGGGTAGCAGGATACTGTGTACCTCCCCTTACCACCACACACACACGGAAGATGAGGTTGACAGGTTCATAATTCAGAAACTTCTTATGATACAACTTTGAAGTACTGTTCCCAGTTTCCTCACCTAAGTGCTTAATTCTTGCTTCACTAAATAAGGAGATTTTTCTTATAATGTTTGCTACAAATGAATTTGCTCCTAAGATTTCTAACTAAAACATAATTTCATTGGAGGGTAGTTTTTCAATTTTGGTTCTGTAGCATCTACCTCAACACTGTTCAAAACATTTGAGTGAATGAATAGCCTTGTTTTGGTGAAGGATTTGTTTTCAGAGGACAAATACCAAAAGACAAATATCAGTTACAAAGGTACAGGAGAAGTAAAATCATTCAATCCAAACCAGTGACCATATATTCCACACGTATGACACATCCTCCTCTATTACCCATACTAGTTCCACACATTATAACAGAGTCTGAGAAAGAAAAGAGAGAGAAAAACCAGTAAAATATGGGTCTCTAGGATGGTCTTCAATTTTGTTATTACACTTTGCCACAAAACAACTATTCAGTGTAACAAATTATAATATGTAATAATCTGTAATAGATGCCATTTAGAATCTGTTCAGTTGTCTTAAGAGAGGAATGGGAAGGTTGAATGTGGAAGATTTTGTGCATGTTTTAAATATATGATATATTAATACAAAGGTATTTGTGTTATGGTTTATAATTATCATGCACATGTTCACTGAGTGCATAATAAAAAATGTTTGGAGGCAACTGACTTAGAAATTGTCGAGGCTTTCTGATTATTGTCTGAGGAAGCTTGGAATAGACTGGAAAGAGGGATGACAAAAATGACAGCAGAAGATTGAAAAGTAAAAAGGAGTATGAGCAATTAAATAACATTTATTAAGAGAGTATCTGAAGTACCAGGAGGTTAGCTCCACAATTTGGAATCTGGCCTCACATGCTGAGGGAGAGGGCAGCTCAGATAGAGAAGGGAACGCCAGGTAAAGTGTGTTCTGAGGACCCGCTCGGGATGGGAGATATGTGCTGAAAGTAGACTATAGACCAAATATGACGGCCACTCAATACCTCTATTGCAGACAACAACACCCAAAATGAGAGAGAGAACAAAAGGGAATGCCCTGGCACAGAGGTGGGGTGGGGCAGGGGGGCATAGGGTGGGGATGGTGGGAGGGATACTGGGATTATTGGTGGTGAAGAATGGGCACTGGTGGAGGGATGGGTACTCGATCATTGTGTGACTGGAATGCAAGCATGAAATTATAGAGTTTATAACTCTATAATTGTATCTCACAGTGATCCACTAATAATAAAAAAATTTTAAAAAACAAAAACATTTTTTAAAAAAGAAAGATTATCTGATAGGGGCTGGAGTGATAGCACAGTCTTGCACATGACCGATCCAGGTTCAATTGGCAGCATTCCATATGGTCCCCTGAGCACATCCAGGAGTAATTCCTGAGTGCAGATCCAGGAGTAACCCTATTACATTGCTGGGTGTGACCCCCCAAAAAAAGAAAATATCTGACAATAGTAGATTCTTTTTATAAACTTCAACTGTGAAAATCTCATAAAATAGGGAGATTTGCTCCCCAAGTAACTTTAAGGCAGAAAACAATCTGAACTGAGAGCTATTAGGTCTGCATGTTTCTTGTTCTAGGTATTGTTTAAGTAGTTATGATGTGTGATGGTCCTCTGATCCAAGCTGTGACTTGGACCCTAATTCCAAGTCACATTATTTATAGTATTAGAAGCAAGGTCATTAATACACTCACATTAATCCAACATCAGCTTTTATTGGAGCAAGAATTAATACCCTTTTATGATGTTATTTTAAATAATTAATGGTTATTTCAGAGCCAGTTGCACATTAGAAGCTATCATAATAGTGTGACTGATTTAGTTTTTTCCTCATGGATTTCTGTTACTATAAACCAGTACCAACTTATTAATCTTTTAATATCAACAAAGCCACCATAGATTTTGGCTATCTCCTTAGAAGAAATGCCAATATCCACAAATGTTGGAATAGCTAATATAACCTACATTACTAGGTTCTACCTCTTATCTGGGCACCAGACACAGAGTGCCAACCCCAACCCTTTTTTCTGACTCATGTCCTTAGAAATTAACTACTTGTTCCTTGTTGCCAAGGAGATTTCTATTCCACAGATAATTTTCTAACTGTAATGATAATTATAGTGCTACTTTCAGAGATAACCTCAAAATTTTCAAAGAAAATATAAGCAAATAGAAAAGTTCACTTGCATTCTTTTTTTCCAGTGCTATTTCTGCATTGGCAAAAGAATAAAACTAGTGATTAATGTGCCTCTTCATCTTTTGATTCTATTTTTCTGAGTCAACAAAACTACAAAAAGATTGACTTCTTTTTATATTGGTTAAAAGTTAACTCAGAGGGCTTTATGAAAAAAAATTAAATAGCATCATTATTTGGCCAAGAAAATGAATAGTGTGGTTTAAATTTGATTTCCTAAGTCAGAAGAGTAATGTGTGAAGAGGTGAAAAAGGAAAACTTTAGTTAAAGGGTATTACTTAATATTCGTTAGCCATGTATTTGTCTCAAAAAAGAGAGGCAATAGTTCCTACTTCACTAGGCTATTAGAAATATTGACTGAGGTGCGAAGTATAGTCAAGCTACATAGCACAGTGACAAAACCATCTCTTTTGACCAAACTTTGAGGTGAAGATATGGCAGTAGAATTGCTCGAGACTTAGAGACAACAATGTAGTACAGATGGTAAGGCATTTGCTTTGCATGTGTCCAACCCTGGTTCAATCCCCAACATCTCGTAAAATTCCTCCAGTCACCTCCAGGAGTGATTCCTAAGTGTAAAGCTAGAAGTAACCCCTGAGTATAGCCACGTGTGGCTTGAAAAAACCCAAAAGTACAAGCAAAGCAAAACAAACAAAAAGAGCTGGAGACTCTTTTGCCTGGGAATAGGTCAGGGTCTAATGGTCTGAACTCTCCGTTCAAGGTTCTTACAGCCAGCCAGAGGCAGAGTGCTTTAATTGAAAATTTCTGGAGTGATAATAGCTGTTCTTCTGCTTCCACACTCTGGAAGTCTGTATACAACAAAGTCATTGTGGAGATGATCCCTGGATGTAAAGCGCCTGGTTTCAGTTTTGCTTCCCAAATTGAGAGGTTTATTACTTTGTATGCTTCTTATTGTGTCTGTACCTAAGTTTATTTGTTTATATAATGGAATACTTTACTCAGTTTTTAGACAGATTGAATGAATGTGTGTATGTGTGTACAATTAAAACCATGCCTGACACATAGTAAACAAATACCATGTGACTTTGGCTACCAGTAGTAGTTGTTTATTTTACTGAGAATAATTTTCAATGGTATGGTTTATCTCACAGATATTTAATAAAAATGCATGATAGTCATGAAGGCCACTTGATACCTCTATTGCGAACTACAACACCCAAAAGGAGAGCAATTGTTTCACATGGTATTATTTTGCCACAGGCAGGGCTTTAACTTTCAGTCCATTGCTCTATATTATCCCTTGTATATTGTCTTCACTTTATTGTAAGTAGTAATATGATGTTTAATTTACTGTCATATATAGGTTGACCAAAAATCAAGACATTAAGTTGATTAGACTGTTGGAGGCTACAAATAAGGAATAAGAGACAGAGAACTTGCTTTTTCAGAGGTCAATAGAATGTTTCAGCTTTGTATTTCACTTTTAATGGGACAATGTTTACATATTGACAAGGCCAAGAATCTGTAGTTTAAAGTGTTAATAGTGGTATGTTGTGTTACCAATGCAAAGTTACTGCCCCACAGAGAAGATGCTGAGTTGCATATTATCATGAAAAACTATAATTTAAAAGTAATCAGAGAAAATTGGCCAACATTGAAAAGTAACATAAACCTAATATTAAGGCTTTTTTGAAGGATGAAAGGAAATGTTTTATCCTCTATTTTAGACATTTGTCTGCTTTGTGCACAGGAAAAAAAAATTGGAAATTTAACTGTTGTTCAGACATATGCAGGCAAAATTAGAAAATAAAATTTGAAAATAGAATTTAATTGAAATATGTTTTTCTCAGCTTCTCCTGGTTTCTAATTTTATAATAAAAGTTACACTTTCCCAAGTCATGAATTAGGATTCAACTTAGTTATTCTGTACTCTTTCCCTGGGATCAACATAGACTTTTATCATAAATATTATCTGCATCCACTTATAAGTTACAAAGTGCTTTTTCTCAGATGTCTACAGTGTTTGGGTTGTGGCATGATAAATTTTAAACAAGCTGAAAAGTATTTCAAACAAGCTCCATACTGTGAGCAATCATTAAGGAGGCAAGGGGAGAAAGGAAGTTACCAGGAGTTTTCAATATACTCTTCATGCAAATTTTTCTCTTAAACATATTAATAAACACATACATATAAAATATTTATGCCTAAAACTCTATACATATTAGAAACAAAACCCATACAAAGTTGTGCATCAGGTTACCCTGGGAAACTCAGAATGGACCAATACTATATCATTCTGGTAATCTCCATTTCCAGCTCTGACCACTGAGGTTATTTATTTTCATGACAGAAAACAAATGGGTAATAGTTGTACTGTGAACCTGAAACCTATTGATTATGAAATTTGATTTCTAGAATTCACATAAATCTTTTTATTCTTAGGAGAAACAAACTCACACAGATATCAATAGATGAAATATTGATATTGTGTGATGCATATTTGTGCCTCCAATACTCACTTGTCTGTGATATATAGAATATTGGATGAGGAAATGAACTGTAGTAAAAGGGATTTCCTAGGTCACCCTTGATGACTGTGCATAGAGAGGTGATAGACAGAGAAGGAAAGAAATTTAGCTGGGTGGCAGGCAGGGGGAGGAAAGAGAAAGGGAAGTAATGCGTGAACAGGCATCAGGGTTTCAGTTATACTGGTGATATAGGTGAGTGGTATAGCCATATATCCAAAACACAGACTCAAACCTGGAAACATGAGATCTAAGCTGAAACTACTAAATCTTTGATTATGCCTGTCAAGTTGATAGGGTGGGGGTTGGTGTAAGGAAGGAATATGGGAATATTTGAGGAAGGAAGTTGACACTGGCGATGGGATTAATGTTCATATATGCTTAAAACTCCACTATCGATAACTTCTAAAATTCCAGTTTGTTAATTAAAAAAATAAAAACATAATAAGGAAAAGGAAAGTTGGAGGACTTTTAATACTGAGTTGATCCTCTGGCTACTCTATAGATCCTCACAGAAAACCTGGGTGCATGTAACTTTATGGTAGTAAGGGAAAATTGGGTGGGGATCTTTTATATAAACAAGAATAACTTCAGGGTCTAGATGCATTTTTATGCTGCTATTTGTCAGCAACATATCTTCAAATTATTTTTTTTAATTTTTTATTCTTTTATAGAATAACCATGTGGAAAGTTACAAAGCTTTCAGGTTTAAGTCTCAGTTTTACAATGCTCGAACACCCATCCCTTCACCAGTGCACATATTTCACCACCATATCTTCAAATTATTTAAAATATTTTATGCTGAGCCTTGAAAACAGAGTAATGTGAATAGTAAAAATGGCCACACTGTATTTTCCTATACTAAATTAGGAATATTTGAAGATAATTAGAATCTGTCTCTACTGATTAAAAAGACATAGAAAGCATATTAAAGGGATTTGCAGAATATAAAGTAGTCACAGAATCATGTTTAAGATATCGTTGAGGACTGGGAATGGAGATCCTCTGCCCATATCCCCCTGTCTCTGGCGACTCAGCAGTCACACCCATAAGCCACCTCTGGCTGGCACCAGATAATCTCATCCTCAGCCACCATCCAGATAGAATGTCCTTCTCTCCCAGAAGGGAGCTTAACATGAATCTTGATATAACCATGCCACTGGATCCCGCGCTAGGCTGTTTCATTCAGGGTGCTCAGGAGGAGGGCAGATGAGACCCCTCTCTGTCCCAAGGGACCCAGGCTTGGCAGCAGAAAACCTCCAGAACTCAAATGCCACCATGCTCACAGCCACTCTCCACATGCTCGGACTGAGCCTCACCCACAAATGAACCAATTCCTGGACCGTGAGGCTAACACTTCATACCACACACTCTACCTATACTCCATGAGTACTGCACCACATTTGATTGGGTTCAAAGTAGGAGGAAACCAATCTTATAGGGAAATATTTTTTACAAATATATTTACATATGCATGTGTGTATATATATATGCATATATATGTATGTATACATACATATATATATGCATATATATATGTATACAAGCACACAAGGATCAACCTTTAACAACATGCTACTGATCTCTTATAAAAGGGCTTAATGGCCCCTGGGTGAAATACAACAATCTTTATATGCTTTCCTCTAAGGATACTTTTTTGTAGCATTTTCAGCGGTTTTACGTAACAAACAATATAAAATATATTATTTTGGTTCTGCTTTGAGGAAAGGATTGGGGTTCAGGATGGAAATATCCGAAATATGGTGGTGGGAAGGTATAATGGTGGTGGGAGTGGTGTCATTTTTCTTATTCAGCATGTTAATTTTATTTTGCTATTATTATTATTTGTGATCACTGAGATACAGTTACAAAGCTTTCCTGTTTGAGTTTTAATCCTACAATGATCAATCACCCAACTCGCCACCAGTGCACATTTTTCACCACCAAGAACCCCGTATGCCCCCATCTCACCCCTCCCCCTGCCTCTATGGCAGACAATCTCCCCCATACTCTCTTTTGTATTGTTTGTTATGAAGCATAAGATGTTGTGCTGCCACAAAAGCGACCTGTGCTCCTGGAGTTCTAAAATTTTAGATAATTTGGGTCTGGAGAAATCTCTAGATCATGGCCCTTAAGGAGCTTAAGTAGTAGCCGGAGGCAGTTTGTGGGCGTGACCTCCAGGGTCTTATGGTGATGGGAGGATGAGAAGAACTGGCCCATCCCCTATCCCTTGAGACCTGGAGTTTGTAGTCACTGAACCAACCTACCTTCATTTCTTATTTGGTTCTGGAAGTTGGCGGCCACCAGGGTTGTTTAGGGGGCAGGTGTGGCACCTGCCACAGTCTCAGGCACCCTGGTGAAGTTGGCCTGGCTTAAAGTCTGGAGGCATCTATGCAGTGAGCTGATTGGTTTGGAGATTCATTTGTGTTTCTCTGGATCATGGCCCTTATTTCTATCTTTTCCAGAGGAGTAAACTACTGGCATATGCCCTATAGGGTGTTCTTGCTCACCCGCAGAACACCGTGCTGCTGGCTCTGACTGAGGCTTTTGATCTCTTTCAAAATTTATGGGTCTCTGAAATAAGGCCAATAAATGAGCTTGTATAGCTGAGCTGGAGGTGGTTTGTGGGTGTAGCTCCCACATACTTAACCTTTGGCCATTTAATTTCCTGTTAAACTTGGCCTCAAGTTGTTGGGGTCCAGCCAAAGGCATAGCGGCAATTTTGGGGTATCAGGAAGTCCAAAGGCACCATTAGGCTGCTGATGCACTTACCCTGCAGGTACAGGTTGACCTGCTGGAGGCACCATACCCCTGAGAGTGGTGTTTGAATATTAAATATAATAAGATATTGTCAACTACTTTATGAAATAAAAAATAAGATATTGTTGAGGTGAGGCCAAAGAGAAAGTACCACAAGTACCACAGTAAGATGTGTTCCTTGCATGCAGTTCTGTCCCTGGCAAACACATAGAGGACCCCAAGCATCACCAGGAGTGGTCCTTGAACAAAGAACCAGGAAAGCTCTCAGCATCATAGTATGTGGCAAATCCAGAGTTTGCTTGATACAGCGCACAAGTAGTTAAAAATGGTTGCTATTTCAATCACTTAATAAAACTTGATTCAAAGAGAATTATTAACAAATAAATATATATCCTCCTGGAAGTCACAAGACAAGTCACTGTCCTACCTCTAATAACCTCTCTTACTCCTGTCAGTCATTAGACAAACCCACTGCACTCTTGTCATAGTCAGTATCTAAGTGAAAAGGAACAGACAGAATTTTCTCAACTTGCGTTACTTTTTTCCTTGCGGGACTATTTATATCCAAAGTGACATATTTACTTTCTCCTATCATTGCTGTTCTGGTTTCTTCTGCAGAGAATTCCATTGCCACGATAATAATATTTCAGCACAACTAGGTTACTGCTTGTGAAATATTTTCAAACTAAAATTTCTGGACAGGTACATATAAGCAAGAATTAAGTCATAACCAGCCAATTGTTGAGTGCTATCCATTAATAAGAAAGATGTTCAAAATTCTAAAATTTTACTTTAGAGCAAAGCAAATTATATTCACAAGCCTAATAACAACAAAAAAATCAAACCATAAAGACACATTTCAAAGTTTAAAATGTTTAATTAAAAACTGTTGCTAGAAGGGCTGGAGTGATAGCATAGCAGGTAGGATGTTTGCTTTGCCCACGGCCAACCCGGGTTCAATTCCCAGCATCCCACATGGCCTCTGAGCACCACCAGGAGTAATTCCCGAGTGCAGAGCCAGGAGTAACCCCTGTATAATGCTGGGTGTGACCCAAAAAGTAAAAAAAAAAAAGAAAAACTGTTGCTTGATTCATAAAGTTAGATATCTGTACATACCTATAGGTTGATCAAGTTTTAGAAAGTTCAGATTAAAAATTGGAGATTTGGAACCCATTTTCACATTAAAAACACTGTAGAAATGGACCTGTCAGTTTGACTCTGGGTACCCAGTTCAGTTTTGTTTGTTTGGGGGTTTTAGTCTGCACCTTGAAGTGCTCAGAGGCTGCTCCTGGCTCCGTGTTCAGGAGTGATCGCTTGGCAGTGCTCAAGTGACCATATGCCATACTGGGATTCCAACCAGGATCAGCTGCTCCAGGGCAGTCTTACCTCCTGTGCTATCTCTCTGGTCAGGTTCTCTTAAAGATTTTCGTGGAAGCCTCAGAGTTTGCATTTTCCCCAGTTCACTTCAATTCTGCAAGAGATTTTTGTGGTTTTGGTCATATCTTTCTTTTTCACTGTGAAGCTACTACTGATTATAATCTTTATTTTCTACAGTTACTATTCATAACTGGATCCTTTATTCAATGTCTTTCTTTCATTCACTAAATAAGTCCAAAAAGTCTCCAGGACTTTTGGGCCCATGCTAAGAATAACAGGAAATTCATTATTTTAACTACTATTTTTTAGCCAAAGAGCTGGTAGAAAAAAAATTGCTTTTGCTGTGCCCTCCAAATCAGGTGACTAAGTTCCTTTTGTAACAACATAAAACTCCAAAGAGTTTCAGAAGCAAATTTTATTTATTAAAGTATCTGTACTTTATTACAGGAAAAATACCCTTTTAAACAGGGCTATTTTTTTTTTTTTGCTTTTTGAGTCACACCCAGCGATGCTTAGGGGTTACTCCTGGCTTTGCACTCAGGAATTACTCCTGGCAGTGCTTGGGGGACCATATGGGATGCCGGGGATCGAACCCGGGTCGGCCGCGTGCAAGGCAAACGCCCTACCCGCTGTGCTATCGCTCCGGCCCCTAAACAGGGCTATTTTAAAAGGTTCAACCCTGATATCACACATTTAAGACAAGAAGAGAAAATGAGCTCCAAAATTTTAGAAATATGTGACTTTGGTGGGGGGTGAGACCAAGAAAGGGAGGGCAGGAGGGTCAGGGTAGGCCTCTTCAATGGGTCAGTCCCTGCGATTCTCAGCCAACTGAGATGGATAATTCAATGCTTGAGTACACCAAGGCCATGAGAGTAGTACTGGGGGCACCAGTACTACTAAGGGCTACACTTAGCCATGCTGGAGACCTCCAGGACTATAACCATATCATGGACTATATAAAATGTACCATAACCAATATATCATACACAGATATAGGATATATTGGTTATATATGATAACCAATCATGGACTATAACCATGATACTTTGTGTTGTGGCGGACGGGTGGAGAGGGGGTAAGGGAAGAACAGACGATGCCTGGAATCAAACTTGAGTCAAAATAAATGAAAGGTATGTTCATTAGTCCCTGTACTATTCTACCAGCCCAGAAACTTACTCTTTTGTTTAAATGTAGGAGTACTGCTATTTATTCATCCATTGGTTAAACTGATTGAACTGGGCATGAACGCCACATTACAATTTTTAAAAAAATTTTAATTGGAGATCTGTGAGATAGACCATTAAAAAACTGTTTATAACTGGGTTTCAGGCATACAACGATCCACCACCCATCCCTCCACAGGTGTACATTTCCAACCACCAATGTCCCCCGTTTCCCCACCACCATTCCCCAATCTCCCACCCCTACCCCCAGCTTACCTCTATGGGAGGCACTTTCCTTCTTGATCCCTCTCTCCTTTTCCTTTTATGCATTATGATTTGCAGTACAGATGCTATAAGAGGTCATGGTGTTTATTCAGGGCATTTGGAATTTTTATCAGGATGGTAAGGCTGGAGTAGCTTTTCAACTGGGTGGCAGCTTTGGGGTGTGGATGTGACTGCTGAGGCTTCAGGAAGTACAGGGAAGTGGGGGGAGGTAGCCCATGTCGACCCTGAGAAACCTGAAGATTTCAGTCACAAACCCCATATACCATAATTTTCAACAGATTATATGTTAGTGAAGTCCATCCTGAGATGGTGGAATCAGGCCAGGTGTATGGCAGCGATTCGGGGTTGTAGAAGCAAATGAGTGTCAGGGGTTTTGATTGGGTGGGCACAGGCCAACCTGTCCCCTTTTGATTTACCCCTCTCTGTCCAGCTGTGTGCAGGTCCTAGCTTAACTGCTGTTTTTGATCTCTTTTGAGATATATTTATGGGTCTCTGAAGCAAGGCCAGTAGTAGAGCTTACTAGGAGTTGCTGAGGTTGGTTTGTAGGGGAGACTGCCAGTGCTTCCATGAGTATTGGGAAGTGGGGGGAGGTAGCCCACCCTAACTCTGGCAAGGCCTGGCAATTTCAGTCACAAAACCCACATACCAGAATTTTCAGCAGATTATACCTTAGTGAGGACTGTCCTGAGACGGTGGAGTCAAACCAGGAGTATGGAGGCAATTTTGGATTGTGGAAGCAAGTGGCTGCTGGGGACTCTGCCTGGGTGAGCCACCAGGCCAACCCACCCCTCTCTGATTTACCACAGTCTGTTCATCCATGTGTGAGTCTGAGATTAACTGTGGCTTTTGATCTCTTTTAAGATTTATCTATGGGTTTCTGAAATAAGGCCCAAAATTGAGCTTATATAGCTGAGCCGAAGGTGGTTTGTGGGCATGGCTCCCACATACCTAACTTTTGGCCATTTAACTTCTTAGTAAACTTGGTCCCACATTATTGGGGGTCCTGCCAAAGGCACAGTGGCAATTTTGGGGTATCAGAAAGCCTGAAATCACCATTATGCTGCTGATGCACTCACCCCGTAGATACAGGTTGACCTGTTGTAGGCACCATACCCCCAAAACTTATTCTTTTAGAACAGAAATTATAGTTTGATTTTACCTGTCTACTATAACAAAGCATTTCAATTATATCACTATCAAACTATGTTTTCATTCAATGATTGACACTTATACTTTAATTTTCTATGATGTCACAGGGAAGTATTTTTAAAAACACAAGAAAACTTATGAAATTAACCTCAAGTCTTCTTATCTCAGTGATCCAGATTTACAGGATTTTGCATACATATTACTGAAAAGTAAATTTGGATCTAATGTTGTTTCTGATTGTAATGCCTCCATCACAGAGTTGATGGAAAGTTTCTCGTCCCAGCTCTGATGCCCCTGGGACTCAGGGCAAGTCTCAGTCCTCTTTAGACTTAGCTTTGCATTATTCAAGGTGGGTGAAGACAAGTATTGAATTATGATAACTTTGTCACTCCAACTCCTCCTTTCTGTAAATTCCACATATTTGTAGGTTAATTTTGTTATACAGAAATGGTTGTGGTTCATTTGTTGGTGTTCTTTTTCAAACATTAGAGTTTTCCCCATCATCCCTACTACTGCTCGTCCACCCTCCCTCCTCACCCCCCCCCCCCACAGAAATTGCTGCCATAGAAAGGCTACAGCAATGTCATTTACGGAAGGATGTCAAAAGTTCTGAAAATCATCTTTCCCTGTCCTGTGTGTGAAAGGCTTACTCATATTCTGCCTGAGTGTTCAGTATTTGCTCAGGAGCTCAGGGAACTCAAGTGTGAGATCAAGGTACAGGGATGGTTGAGTTCTGAAGAAAGACCTTCCTGACTTAATGATGGTCATCTTCTCACTCTGCCCTCTCTTTAATTAATTAATTTATTTATTTATTTATTTTTCCAAAGATATTTATTTTATTTTATTATTGGGAAGCTCCCGGTGGCATATTCATAAGCGTATTCATAAAACCAGTAACAATGATGGGTCTCATTCCCCTGACCCTGAAAGAACCTCCAGTGAGGCACCATTGGGAAGGACAAATAAAGAGAGGCTCCTAAAATCTCAGGGCTAGGATGAATGAAGACATTACTGAGACCACCAACCACCAATGATGATCTATGATCAATGGGATGATGATGATGATTATTTTATTTTTTATTATTTTATTGAATCACATGAGATACAGTTACAAAGCTTTTATGTTTGAGATTCTATGATCGAACAGGCATCCTCCACCAGTGCACATTTTCCACCACCATTGTCCCCAGTAGCCACCCCCCTTCTCCATCCCAGAACTCACCCTGCCTCTATGGCAAACAATTTCCCCAATACTCTCTCTAATTTTCAGCATTATGTTTTCCCCAAATTTTCCCACCACCATTCAAGCTTGTCTATCAGGGACAGATGCTAGATATTATTTCACATTTGCCACTGTGCGCTTCTGGGATCCTAGGTTGTAGATGGTTGGGTTTCAGAGACATCTCTGGAGGGCACTAATCTATTTTGGGATTCAATTGGGAGTCTCTGGACCAGGGCTGTTGGTGCACCAAGATAGTGCCCAGTGGAAGATTGTGGACATGGCAGCTAGGCCACAGAGTGGGTTGAGAGCCGGGGAGGGACTGCCCAGTACATCTCCTGACATGCAGCCTCGAGATTTAGTCCTGGTACCTGCATACCTGGGCCTTGCTTATAGAAGCTCTCAGGCATCGGTTCCATCTGGAGTAGGTGGGGAGACTGCGCCTGCTCCATCTGGGGTACCCCAGTGAAATTAACTTGGTATGGGGCCCAGAGGGTTCTCTGGTGCTTTGGTGCCATCCAGGACTGGTTGCCACATCTCTGGGCCAGGGATGTTGGTGCGCCAAGATGGTGCCGGCAGAAGCTTGTGGGCATGATAGCTAGGCCGCAGAATGGGAGAAGAGCCAGGGAGCTGCCCTGTCTTTTAGAAGGACATTAGATACATCATGGGGAGTAATAAACTTATCTAAACCAGATTACTTTCTACAGACCCCATCTCCTAATGTCATCACATTGAAGGGATAGGGTGTCAACATATGAATTATGGGCTGGCTGCAAACATTCGGTCTGTTGTAGTATCACTTGGCATGGTACCCTCTCTTAAACCCCACCAGTACAATATTCATTGTGTAATTTGACCCTTGGAGGCTTTCATAATTCCTTTATATTTGTCTCTTCAACTATAACTCCTTTATTGCAAAGACGTTTTCCATACTAGCTAGTTTTTAAAGACCCAGAAAGTATTTCCTGATAGATATACCCTTACTAAGTACCCAGTGAAATGTTTTACAAAAAAAGTTAATAATTTGTATTGCTGTCACTATCACTATCATCCTATTGATCCTCAATTTGCTCGAGCAGGCACAGTAACATCTCCATTAATCCTAGTCCTGAGATTTTAGAAGCCTCTTTTTACTCGTCCTTCCAAACAGTGCTGCATTAGAGGCTCTTTCAGGGTCAGGAGAATGAGACCCAGCACTGTTACTGTATTTGGCATATGAATATGCCATGAAGAGCTTACCAGGCTCTCTGGTGTGGGCAGGAAAACTCTCGGTAACTTGTCAGGTTCTCCAAGAGGGAGAAGTAGGTTATAAGATGTCTTCCAGGAGCTTTGTTTTAGAGTTTCTGGATGTTGGCCATTGACGGTGTGACCACCTAGCTACTGGAAAATGGGGGATCTGGGCAGAGGAGGCCCAGTCCCGATCTGAGCAGGCTTGGAGATCTCAGCCCTGGGTCCCGTATACCTGGGTTCCTCTGCCAGTTCCTTCATGCGTGAGGCTTGTCTGAGTGTGTGGAGAGGGGCCTTGAGCATGGCTGAGGCTGGATTCCGGAGGTCTTCTATTGCTGGGGCTCTGCACAGGGTGGGGAGGGAAACTCAACCCACCCCCTCTGAGGGACCCCTTTGAAGACAGCCAGGAGTGGGGACAAGAGACTCTGCCAGTAATTTGTATTTGCTATGTACTTAGCACTCTACTGTAGCCTTTTCAAAATTACCAGAGTATTATAGCAGAGCTTAATTATTTAATAAAATCTCTGCTACCGAAAGAAATGTTTGAATTGCCCTTCTTTAATAGATTACATAGTTTAAGACGCCAGAATTCCCTGCCAATTGCAGCACTAGGGTGGATCTCTCCAAAAGAAGCATGACCCAGCTAACCATTAGGGGCTTTCAGCTATGTCCTAGGAGACTGTTGTTAAAGATTTCTGGGGACACAAGCCAAATCTAATACTGTTTTAAGAAATTCTCAAGGATTAATGGTCATTTATTCAAGATATTTAATGTAAGAACATGTATTCATTTTATATATTTGGAGTAGTTACAGAAAAACTAAACGTTGAATGAAAGTATAAATATTCCTGTAGAATTTTCTCCCTCACTTACAACCTTCCCCCAAAGAAAATGAACAGCCGTCCACTTTACTCAGTGTATATATGTGTGTGTATACATATATGTGATTCTAGTAAGAACAGAGTTAGTTTCTTCTGAAAGGAGAATCAGATTCCTAAGGTGAAGGACACTGCTTCCAGTCTCTGAACCATTCCCTGGGAAAGTTAAAAATAAGTCCTGCTGAAAAAATAAGTTGGCACTTGTTATTTGAGAAAATTGCTTTATTCCAGGAACTGCCTCATGTAGCAGAAATTTATTTACCATCTGTGTAGACTTTCAAAATTTTCCATCTTAACTGATATACAACTGAAATAGAAACAGACTTTCCATGTGTAGGTTTTCCACAGGCCTCTGTTTTTTAAAGGGTGTTAGCTAAGGAACTTTGGAGATTTTTTGTGGTCCCCAGAGTGGGAGAACTCCATGACTGCACCTCCACACCAGGATCATCAGGGGAAGCGCTCCAGACTGATGTCACCAGTGAGATGGGGACTGACTTCAAGGGTGGAGTCGAGGGCTGTAGTTGAAGGGGTGGAGTAGCTCCACCAGGAAGCATACCAGAGACTTTGCTAAAAGGCATGTTTCATTTTAAATGGCTGTTAACATAGTTACTTAGCACATTATGCTCAAATAATAAAATAAAGTTAAAAGCCCTTTGGGCAATAATAACTTTTTTACTAAATTGCTTTTAAGTTATGAAGTCAGATAAAACAAATTTGATTTCCTTTTCTCTCTGCTATATCAAAGGATTATTTTATTCAAATCTTTTATTAAATTTTTCCATCAAAAAAAGTAAATTTTTCCACGGGGTGGGGGTGGGGTCAGAAGGGGAGAGGCGGAAAGTGAAGTTGAATGGGTGGCTGAATACAAGTTAATTTATTATTAGGCAGAGTTTTCTATAAACTATTAAAACATCAAGGGGAAACCAACTGCCACTTTTATAAGTTTTTTGCCTCGATTTTTTTCTACAATTTTAGACTAGTATGCCATTATTTTGGAAGATAGAAATTAGAATTGCTTATACCTTACAATGTATGCTTTCTCATCAAAAAAACATAAGGGTATGGGATCATATAGACTTTTGTTTGCTTTTTTTACAGATTTGTACAGACTTTTGTTTGTTTGCTTTTGAGCCACATCTGGACTTAGTCATGACCCTAACTCAGGTATCACTCCTCGAATGAAGTATTCAATGTTTAGTGTTCAGTGACCCATATAGGATTAAACCCAAGTTGGCTTCATGCAGAGTAAATGCCCTACCTCTTCAGCCCCTGAACAGATGTTTTAACAAAGCTACATATAACCTTTCTTAGCTCTAAAATGTTAAAAGCTATTAGAAGGATAAATCATGTCAGAGTATGTGGGCTACATATTTTAACTGTATCTTCTAGTCCCCGTATAATTTTATGTTAATCTTCACTATATCACTGTCATCCCATTGCTCATCGATTTGCTCGAGCAGGCACCAGTAACGTCTCCATTGTGACACTTCTTGTTACTGTTTTTGACATATCAAATATGCCACAGGTAGCTGGCCAGGCTCTGCCGTGCAGGTGAGATACTTTCGTAGCTTGCTGGGCTCTCCGAGAGGGGCGGAGAAATCAAACCTGGGTTGGCCTCGTACAAGGCAAACACCTTACATTTAATTAATCCTCAAACAAATTTCAATAACAATTTTAGTATAGGGAAAATCATACAACCTATTTATAATTTTCCTTGGTAAATTTCTGAATGATTATGACCTATATGCCAGCACCAGTAAATCTGTATCATCACATCTTATCAATTAACTACAACTGAGTGCCTTAAAAAAAATAATAGCATACTAAGGTCAGAAATAATTTTCTCATACTCCTAAATAGTACCCCATACAATTAATGTGAAAACCCAATTCTGATGGGATATATGTTTTTTAAAGGAAAAGTAATATTGTTTGGGGGCTTTATGTGTGTATGCATGTATGTATTTGCTTCCATATTTGTTCCCTCATGTATGTATGTTTCCTAAGAAGGCCAGAGTCTTGGAGGATTCTAGCCTATCTCCTGCTTGTCCCCACTGTATCTCTCTCACTGTTTCCTCCTCAGGTAACCTTACTTCTATTACCAACAGTTTCTAGTTCTTTCTTTTATGTTGTTGTTATTGTCCTGCTGCTCATCAGATTTTTGTCCTTAGATTACACAAATAGGTGAGATTATCTGATACTTTTTTCTCCTTCAGACATTTCATTTAATGTAATTCCTTCCAGCTCCTTCCATCTTATTTAGAGTGAAAAAGTTTCATATTTTTATAGCTAAGTAGTATACAATTATATAAGTATAATGCATCTTCTTTGTCTATTTATTGATAAAGAATTTATCATTTATTCAGTTTCCAAATTTTAGTTGTTTAAAATAAGTTGTACATTGAGTAGCATAAAGCTAATGTCTTAGATCCAAAAGTGATATAGCTGTCACTTATGGTAGGCATATATTTAGATTCTTAAAGAACTTCTGTACTTTTTCTCTTAAAGAACTTCTGTAGTTTTTCCAAAATGGTTATGGCAATTTATATTGTCACCAAAAGTACACCAAAGTTCCTCTTTCTCTATGCATTTTCCCACATTTACTTGTATTGTAGTTTGGTATTTTTATGTAAAACATGGTTACAGGTAAATGATATCACATCATGACCTTACTGTGCATTTCTCTGATGATCAGTGTGATGAACATTGTTTTGTTTTGCGGCCACACAGGCAGTTCTCAGGGCTTACTCCTGTCTCTGTGCTCGGGATCACTCCTGGTGGGCTCGGAGTTCATGTGGGATTCTAGGGATCAAATCCAGGTTGACACACATGCAAAACAAGTGCCCTACGCACTGAACTGTCACTCCAGCCCAGTTGTTTAATGTATCTGTTAGCCTTCTGTATGGTCTTTTTGGAGAAGTACCCAGTCACATCTTCCACTGATTTTTTGATTGTTATTTGGCTTTGTTACATTGTGTAAATTCTGTGTATACCTTGGATATAAATTTCTTGTTGAATGTTTGAATGAAATTATCTTCTCACAGGCTGCCTTTTTTCTATTCAAAGATACATATGAATTGAAATGCATTAAAAATAAATGCAGAAAAAAATGCAAAAGCTTTTCAGCTTAATGTGGGCCTAATTGTTTTTCTTTATCTTGTATTGTTTTTGTAGTCTATAACTGTCATATAGTAGTTATATGTAGTCTATAAACATTTGGTCTCTAAACATCTCTAACTGTCACAGAATATTCCACCTATATTGTACTCTGTGTACTTTATGGTTTAGCATCTTATAGAAAGGTTTGAGAATATATCATGTTGAATATACATACACATATGGGAATAGAGACTAGTCCAGCTTCATTCATTTGGTTTTAGTTTTTTAAAATTTTTATTTTAGTCACTATAATTTACAGCACTGTCAGTGACAGAGTTTCATGATACAGGATTCTGACATCACATCCATCCACTGGACCATCCATTTCTCTCCACCTTGTCCCAGAGACTCCCCTTGAACCATCTCCCAACCATGGTAAACTCAGTTGTGTAGGCCAGCTCACAGAGTCTGTGGGTTTGGCCACTTGTTATTCCCTAACTATATTTCTTTCTATGCCACGTTTAAAAAAGATCATTCTGTCTCTGCTCCTCTCCTGGCTGACTTCACTCAGCATGATACCCTCCAGGTCCATCCACACAGAGGCAAATTGCGTGGTTTCATGTTTTTCTTATTGCCAGGTAGTATTCAGTGTGTCATTTGCCAGTTACTATATCACATCATTTGTTCTTGGACACTTGAGTTATTTCCAGGTCTTGTACACTGTCAATAGCACTGCAGTGAACAGAGAAGTGCAAACATCTTTTTGAAAAGAGTTTTGGGACCCTTGGTGTCGATACCAGAGGTGGAATTGCTGATTCATTCTTTTCTATGGTACTGTCAAATTATTGCAACACTATTTGTTGGAAACTCTCCCTTCTCCATTGTGTGTCCTTAGATGCTTTGTTAAAAACTAAATATTGAGAAACATGTGGGTTATGTATGAGGTTTTATTTCTATTCTACTTATCTGTATTTACTTTAATTACTGGTACTTTACAGTGCAGTGTGAAGTCAATAGCTATTCAGTGCAGTGTGAAGTTTATAGCTATTCAGTTTTCTATAATTACGTAGTATATTTTATTCCATTTCTATAATATATGTCACTGGAATTTTGGAGGAACTTTGTAGTTTTTCCTGACTCTGTGATCCGGGTTCTCCCTGTGATTTTCAAGAAAGAAAACAGTGCCAGGGACCATATCCTGGGCTTTAGTCATTCAAAGAATGTTTGCATATGTTCAGCCTGTTGATTTTTCTCTCTAGCTCCTGTGCATATTTTGAAAGTTGAAATGGTTTTCTAGTAGGTAATGAAGAATTGGGTTCTCTTTTCTGATTCCTCACTCTGTGCCTTTTGTTTAGTGAATCCAGTCCATTAGCATTTAGGGTAATTTTCAAAATACAAGTATTTTATGCCCCCTTATTATTCTTAATTGTTTTCTTAATTTGACATTATTCTTTCAATTTTCACATTCTTTTTCTCTTGTGCTTTTAGCATCTTTTTTTACTGTGCTTGAGTTAAAAAGCTTCAATTTCTTACATTTTTCTTCCATGAATTTTGTTTCAAAGTTGTCTTATTTTTTTCTTTTTGGGTCACACCCAGCGATGCACAGGGGTTATGCCTTGCTCTGCACTCAGGAATTACTCCTGGCGGTGTTCAGGGGACCATATGGAATGCTGGGAATTGAACCTGGGTAAGCAACGTGCAAGGCAAATGCCCTACTCAGTATGCTATCACTCCAACCCCCTTCAAGGTTGTCTTGAGGCATATGTGTAAAGTTTTATACTTGTGGCCTTAACATAAAATCAAATGTTAATGTAAATCTGGTCTACTAGACAGCTTGTTCTTGCATTCCTTTTAATGAGCCACAATTTTACTTTCTTCCTCATCTTACGTGGCATTCAGTTACTTGCTACTTCTAGGTGAAATCATTTTAATAAAAGATCCTTTAATTTTTTATAACACCAGTTTTGTTGTGATGAATTGCTTTGATCTTTATCTCTTTATAAAAATTGTTTTCCTCCTGGCTACCCAATTTGCCGGTTTGTTTGTAGGATATTCTCATTGAAATCCTCTTTTTTTTACAACTTTGAATATTTTGTGCCATTTTCATGTGGGGGTAGTCCCAGATAGTCCCCATCCTCCCAATACTTCAAGACCTGAGGTGCACTGCAGGCTTAGAACCTTGAGCTGAACCCCACTGGCCAGCCTCAGAGTCACCAGGAGGAGACACACTCCCTCCTGAAAAAAGGAAAAAGAAAAAGAAAAAGGCAAACACAGTCAAAGAAGCAATTACTATTTTAAAAATCAAATAAATAAAAAGTAGAGATGAGATTTGGGCAATTAACCAAAACTGAGTTGATTTCTAGAAAACCTAAAAAGTAAATACACCAACCCTTATCAAGTCAAGAGAAAGGATCAGATAGTATTTATCTATAGAAAGTAGAAGGTAGTCACAAATAAAAATTAGTTTGTGAATGTGTAAAAGTTAGGTTAAAAGTAGAACAAGGGGACCAGAGTGATAGTCTAATGGGGAGGGCATTTGGTTTGCATGAGGCTTAACTGGGTTCAATCGCTGGCATCCCATAAGGACTGGGCACTGTCAGGAGTAATTATGAATGCATAGCCATGATAAGCCCTGGGCACCACTAGGTGTGGTTCCCCCAAAAACAAAACAAAAATCACAAAGTTACAACTTACTTTCAAGTATCTTAACAAACCAATTGACTCTAAAATGTATATAGAAGAACAATGGAAGATATAGAAGTATATAGAAGTACCAAGGTGTTGAAGAAGCAACACAAACTAGAAAGAACCTGCTAAATAGGCTACATAAATTAAATGCCATGTAATACTTAGGGAAGAAGAGACAAATAGCTAATATGTCAATATAGAAAAGATATGTCCGCGAGAGAAAGGAGACTAGCTATAGAGAATTTCCCGCCTATTTGGAGAAGTAATAAACCCATCTCCTCTTTACCATGTAATTATTAGTCTATTAATATAATAATTATTAATTACACACATTAATATTATTGGTTATTATTATTGGTTGGAGTGATAGCATATCGAGTAGGGCACTTGCCTTGCATGTGGCCTACACAAGTTCAATTCCCAGCATTCCCTATGGTCCCCTGAGCACCGCCAGAAGTCTATTAATTATCATTAATTATAATTATTTGATCTAAATATCAAAGTGTAGCAGTAGGGCATGATCTATCTTCCATCCCTGGAACCACATGGCCTGTTGAGGACAGTTCAGTGTAGCTCTAATAAGACCCTAAACATCACTATGTGTTGCCCCGGAGGCCTCTGAGCTCTTCTGGGGTGGTCCTGGTGGTTTCTGACACCACTTGGCCTGAGTAGCACCACAGCCTTGGGTCCTATCCCTGAACTGCTAGGCTGGCAAGTATCACCAGACGTGGCCCTAAAGCTCCTTGAGCAAACTGGCTGGGAATCCTCCCCCAAAAAACAAAAAAGAAATTTTGATAACTTTTAATTTAAAAAACATTATCTGGGTAAAGGGTTGATAACAAGGATATACAATGCACTGGTTGAACTCCACAAGAAGAAAACTGCCAACCAGATCAAAAAATGGGGTGATGAAATGAACAGAAACTTTCCCAAAGAAGAAATCTGAATGGCTCAGAGGCACATGAGAAAATGTTCAACATCACTAATCATCAGGGAGATGCAGATCAAAACAACAGTGAGATATCATCTCACACCACAGAGACTGGCCCACATCCCAAAAAACAAAAACAACTGGTGTTGGCATGGATGCGGGGAGAAAGGGACTCTTCTTCACTGCTGGTGGGAATGCTGACTGGTTCAGCCCTTTTGGAAAACAATATGGACGATTCTCAAAAAATTAGAAATTGAGCTTCCATTTGACCCAGCAATACCACTCCTGGGAATATATCCCGGAGAGGCAAAAAGGTATAGTAGAGATGGCATCTGTATTTCTATGTTCATTGCAGCACTGTTTACAATAGCCAGAATCTGGAAAAAACCAGAGTGCCCCAAAACAGATGACTGGTTAAAGAAACTCTGGTACATCTACACAATGGAATACTATGTAGCCGTCAGAAAACATGAAGTCATGAAATTTGCATATAAATGAATCAACATGGAAAGTATCATGTTGAGTGAAATGAGTCAGAAAGAAAGAGACAGACATAGAAAGATAGCACTCATATGTGGAATATAATGTAACTGAGAAGTACAAGTTGGCAATGATGCAACTTCTGGCAGATATCTCTCTGGACTTAGTTACTAAAATACTAAAATACAGAAACCCAAAACCGAGAGGCCGCTTAATGTGGTCACTCGACCTCATACCTCTTCATTCTCAGCAATGGAAAACAAATTATCTAATGCTTCCTTTTCAGCAGGTCTGACTTTAGGGGAGAGACTCTCCAAACAATAATAGTGAGTTTTGTTGAAATATTGAATACAATCAAAGTGAAAGTAAAGTGAAATTTATTAGTTACACAGGCGGGGGTGCTAAAAGTGGGGGACTAGGGGCGTGGGGGGGCTAGGGGTGTGGGGGTGCGGGGTGGAGCTATACTGGGATTCTTGGTGGTGGAATATGTGCACTGGTGAAGGGATGGGTGTTCGAGTATTGTATAACTGAGACTTAAACCCGAAAACTTTGTAACTTTCCACATGGTGACTCATTAAAAAAAATTATAAATAAATTAATTAATTAAATAAATAAAAACTTGTCAATAAAAAAAAACATTATCTGGGACAGGAGAGCTAGTGCATTGGGTAGGATATTTGCCTTTTGTGAGGCCAACCCAGGTTCCAACCACAGCAGTCCATATAGTTGCCCCAGCCTTACCAGGTGGGATCCCTGAGCACAGACCTAGACATAAGCCCTGAAAATTGGTGGGTGCATCCCCAAAACCAAGGTCAAAAATCAAAACGACTTTTAAAAATATCTAGATATTTTTTGTTTTGTTTTGTTTTGGTGTCAGGAATCAAACCCGGAGTCTTACACTTACAAAGCAAGTGATATGTCACTGAGATATATTCCTGGCCAAAACATGAAATACAGATTTTCTGTTTTGTTTTGGGGCTTTTAGTCATATTCTGGAGTGCTCAGGAGGCCATGTGGTATGGTACTTGGGATGAAGCATGCCAAGGCAAGAACTTTATCTTAACTATTTCTCTGACCTGGAGTGATATGTTATTTTTTTAAATTGTTTTAATTTATGTATCACCATCTATTTTATTTAGTGCCAGGAATTAGGCTGAATTTCTCCATATCTAAGGCATGTGCTGCCCTACTAAGCCACATCTCCTGTCCAAAATATTTTAGGTGGATCATAAACAGGCAAAGAAAGTGATTTTAAATTAAAGGAAATCATAATGATGGGTCTTCTAAACACCCTTTACTTGGTGTTCCCTTCTCTATCTGAGATGCCTTTCCCCCTAGCAAGTGCAGGCATGCCACAGAGGTGGGGTAGGGTGAGTTGAGATAGTTGGGGGTGGTAGGAAGGATACTGGGATCATTGGTGGTGGAGAATGGGCACTGGTGGAGGGATGGGTACTCGATCATTGTATAACTGAAATACAAGTACGAAAGTTTGTAAGTCTACAACTGTACCTCATGGTGATTCATTAAGAAAAAAATTATAAATAAAATAAAGTTGATCACAAGTTGCTAGAGGGAGAAAAATGATAATGATGTACCATTCTGTACCTACAGAATGATAGTCAGTAGATAGGGTTCTTGTCTTGCATGTAACAAACCTGGATTTTATCACTGGCACCCCATAGGGTCCCCAGAAACATCAGGAGTGATCCCTGAACACAGAATTAGAACTAAGGCCTGAACACCTTTAGCCATGGCCCAAAAAGCAAAAACAAAAAACAAAGAAACTATAACATAATAAATGTCAGCATTGATTGGAATTCCGATATATGCCAAGTATCAACAAGAGTCTCTTGCCCCCACACCTGTCTGTCTTCACCAGGGCCCCTTAGGGTTGAGTTTTTTTCCCCGCCCCAATCAGAGCCCAGGCAGCCGAAAACCTCTGGAACCCAGTCACAGTCATGCTCAAGGCCACTCTCCACACCCTCAGATGAGCCTCATGCATAAAGGAATCAGCAGAGGAACCCAGGTGTGCAGGACCCGGCGCTAAGATCTCAAAGCCTGCTCGGATCGGGACTGGGCCTTCTCCACCCAGATCCCCCCTTTTCCAGTAGGTATGCAGTGATACCCACAAACTGCCCCAGCACCATGTAATTCCATCAATGGCCAAGATCCAGAGACTATAAAACAAAGCTCCCGGAAGCACTCAGCCGAAACTTCTTACTGTCTAGTTCTCCCTCTCAGAGAATCCAGGAAGCTACTGAGAGTATCCTGCCTGCACAGTAGAGCCTGGCAAGCTCCCCATGGCGTATTCGATGTGCCAAAAACAGGAACAATGATGGGTCTTATTCCCCTGACCCTGAAAGAGCCTCCAATGCAGCACTATTGGGAAGAACAAGTAAAGAGAGGCTGCTAAAATCTCAGGGCTAGGACGAATGAGATGTTACAGGCGCCTGCTGGAGCAAATCAATGAACAACGGGATGGCAGTGATACAGTGATACAGTGATCAATAAAATTACAACAGCATTTTAATTTGATTCATAGAACTAAATAAGAGATCCAAAGAGAGAGAGAGAGTGCTTGGGTGAGGCACTTGCCTTGTTGCAGCCAACTTGGATTTTATCCTCAGCACCACATATGGCTCCCCTGAGGAACTCCAGGAGTGATCCCTGTACACAGAGCCAGGAGTAAGCCCTGAGAGCTGCCAGATATGGTCTCAAAACAAAAACCTCACAGAACTAAATAAGATTTATTTAAGCACGCATATATGTGCAACTAAACATATATGCATACAATATGTATATTAAACACATGTATGTTCAAGATGCATATGTATATAATATGTGTATTAAATATAATGTACATATATTTGTATATTTATATATATAAGTTTTGGGGCTATACCCAAGAGTTCTCAGGACTTACTCCTGACTGTGCTTGGGGATCGTTCTCCTGGTATTACTTGGGGGACTGTATGGGGTGCT
Source organism: Sorex araneus (assembly GCF_027595985.1). Classification (NCBI taxonomy): domain Eukaryota; kingdom Metazoa; phylum Chordata; class Mammalia; order Eulipotyphla; family Soricidae; genus Sorex; species Sorex araneus. The sequence continues at coordinate 328,210,268 of NC_073302.1, forward strand.
GGAGAATAAATACTGGTTGGCTGAATACAAAACAAGTATGTCATACCCTCTGCACTCTCTTTAAAATTTTTTTAATTTTTTTAAATTTTTCATTTATTTATTTAATTTTTATCGAATCACTATGTGGAAAGTTACAAGGTTCTCAGGTTTATGTCTCAGTTATACAATATTCAAACACCCATCCCTTCACCAGTGCCCATATTCCACCACCAAAAACCCCAGTATACCCCCCGCCCCCGTCTCCCCACCCCCAACTGTATAACTGATGAATTTCACTTCATTTTCTCTTTACCTTGATTACGTTCCATATTTCAACACGAAACTCACTATTGTTGTTGGAGTTTTCCCCCAAGAAAGACAGCCCTACTACCACGGAAGCATTTGATAATTAGTTTTCCATTAAAAGATTGTATGTTTTCAGTTTTTAGAAAAGGTTGCTCGGCCGCGTTAGCGACCACACGGTTTGGAGCTGTCCCAGTCCCGAATCCCGGAGCCATGTTAGTTGCTGCTCAGTGTCTCCGGGGCTCCATCTGGAGAAGGTGTGCTGGCTGTACCTCCTCCGTCTGGATCCCCGGTGTTGCTGGCCCGGTCTTGGGTCCAGAGCATTACTCCGGCTGCGTTGCTCACCAGAACGCCCAGCTTCTTCTCTGTTGAAAGTGGCAAGATGGCGCCGAGGGTGGGTCGAGGACTCTTTAAAAAATTTTTAAGAGTACAAAAAAATTAAAAACTGCACGGTGGAAGATTGTAGGATAAAGAAAGGAAAGGAAATATTTAATGATATTTCAATTCTAGGGTAGTATGTGGATTTACAGATATTGTATCACTGTATCACTGTCATTCTGATATTCATCAATTTGCTTGACTGGGCACCAGTAACATCTCCATTTGTCTCAGCCTGAGATTTTAACAGCCTCTCTTTACTCATCTTTCTCAATGATTGGAGGCTCTTTCGGGGTCAGGGGAATGAGACTACTATTGTTACTGTATTTGGCGTATCGAATATGCCATGGGGAGCTTGCCAGGCTCTTCCATGTGGGCAGGATACTCTCGGTAGCTTTCCAGGCTCTCTGAGAAGGACCGAGACTGTATATCAGAGAATACAAACAAGTATGTTAAAACCAAATATGTGTGCTGCTTTAGTCTCATCAGTGGGCGAGGTTACAAGATGTCATGTGGCCGCTTTGCAGCCACACGCTTCCTGGAGCTTTGTTTCATATAGTCTCTTGATCTTGGCCATTGATGGGATTACGTGGTGCTGGGGGCAGTTTGTGGGTGTGACTGCCAAGCTAATTGAAAATGGAGGGTCTGGTTGGAGGAGGCCCAGTCCCGATCTGAACAGGCTTGGAGATCTTAGCTCTGGATCACGCACACCTGGGTTCCTCTGCGGGTTCCTTCATGTGTGAAGCTTGTCCGAGTGTGTGGAGAGTGACCTTTAGCATGGCTGTGGCTGGATTCCAGAGATTTTCAGCTGCCCGGGCTCTACCTGGGGCATGGAGGGAAACTCAACCTGTCCCTCTCTGAGGGGCCCCAGTGAAGAAAGCCTGGCATGGGGGTAGGAGATTCTGCATCCTTATAATATTATAGATATAACATTATATCATGGATATAGATATATAATCTTACAGATATTCTAATAGTCATAATATTATAAAATTGTATATTATATTATTTATTAAGATATGGGCTGCTGCGATAGCACAGCAGGTAGGGCATTGGACGCAGTCGACCCAAGTTCGATTCCTCTGCCCCTCTTGGAGATCCCTGCAAGTTACTGAGAGTATCTCACCCGCATAGGAGAGCCTGGCAAGCTACCCATGGTGCATTCAATATGCCCAAAACAGTAACAACAAGTCACAAGTCTCACAATGGAGACATTACCGGTTCCTCCTCAAGCAAATCAATGGCAATGGGATGACAATGACAGTGATAATGATATTAAGATATATAATGTTATAGGTATTATCTCTTGTATCACTTGTCATCCCATTGATCTTCAATTTGCTTGCGTGGGCATCAGTAATGACTCCATTCATCCCTGTCACGTGCTAGTATAGCACAATGGTTTCTGCTTGCTCAGTAACACGAAGAGCTTCAAACCATTTGTTTAGGGTCTTGACAAATAAGTCTAACCATCTCATAGGTGGGCACCCACACAGTCTTTTGACGTCCTGTGGAATCCAATCGGTAACAGCTCTAGTTCAGGTGTTGTCTCTAAATGGGCATTACGTGTCCTGCCCATCTGATTTTCGATGCCTTGGCAAAGGAGACAGTGTCCCTGATTCTTGGTCATTGACAAGGTCGGAACTCTGTATTCCTTCTCTCACTGAGTGAAATGTGATATTCCAAGCATAGGTCTTTCAATTCCTATTTGGGATACCCGAATAGCGTTTTCATCCTGTTTACATAGGGCCCAGGTCTCTGAGGCATATGTTAGTGCAGGAAGAATGGTGGAGTCGAAAATATGTGCCTGGAGCCAGAGTTCCTTTGTCCTCTTAACCACTTCTTCATAGCTCTTGAAGGCATTCCATGCTGCTCTTTTCCTCCTGTGCAGTTCTGGTGCCAAGTCATTCCTCATGTTGAATTCTTGACCCAGGTACACATAGCTGCTGCATTTGGAGATGTTCGTTCCATTGAGAGCAAATGGAACATCAGGAACTAGTTTGTTTTTCATGAACACAGTCTTGGTGAGATTCAGCTGCAATCTGACCTTTCCACACTCGCAGTTGAAGTCGGCCAGCATTTGTGCTGCTTGGCTAAGGTTTGTTGTTATTAGAACGATGTCATCAGCAAAGCGGAGGTGGTGGAGTTGCCAGCCATCTATCTTCATTCACATTTCTTCCCATTCCCGTCATTGCATGACGTACTCAAGGGTGGCACTGAAGAGTTTCGGTGAAATGGTATCACCCCATTGAACCCCTCTCTTTATGTGAATGATCACTTCCTTGTAGAATGGTGAGATACTGGTGGTGAATCTGCAATACAGCTCATGAAGGATCTTGATGTACTGAGTTTGAACACCGTATTTGGCTAGGGCTTTAATGACCTCTTCAGTCTCAACAGAATCAAAGGCCTTCTTTAAATTGATGAATGCTAGACAGAGCAGTATCTTAAACTCTCAGGAAACTTCAATGAGCTTGGTCACTCTGTGGATATGGTCAATTGTTCTGAATCCTTTTCGGAACCTGGCTTGCTCGCATGCTTGTCCTTCTTCTAGTGTTCTGCCTGTTCTATTCAGGATGACTCCAGTGAACAACTTGTAGACAACGGACAACAGGCAGATTGTTCAATAGTTGCCAATATCGTGGATGTCTCCCTTCTTGTACAACAGAATGGTCCTGGTGATTTTCCATTGGGGAAGAACCTTGCATTCAGACAGGTAGCATGTAAAGAGCTGAGGCAGTGTATTCACAAGTACTGGCAGCAGATTCTTCAAGTGTTTGGGTTTGATCTTGTCTGGACTAGGTGCTGTTTGCATCTTTACTGATGAAATGGCATGTCGGGTTTCGGAAGGGAGGACTTTGGGAACAACATATCCATCCTGCGGAATTGAAGAGATCCAGGTAGAAGTCATTAATAATCCTCTCCATTGCCCTTCTGGAAGATGCGATAGATCCATCAGGATGTTGATTGCCTATCACAAGCCTCAGGCAATCACAAGCTAATGTCCGAGATCGCAAAGCTGTGCAGAGAAGTGATAAAGGAAGACCTCAAAGAGAGAAGAGCAGCAGTGTTGGATGATGCTGCAGAAGCTGGGAAAAGTATTTGCAAAGTTTGCCTGTCCTTTGCCAACTACAAGACCAAGATGAATGCCCTCCGACGGGCTTATTATAGATATTATAATAGTTATAAATTATCATAATATAACAACATATTTTATAATTTTTATACTATATGTATATATGTTATGTGTCTTCTATATCAATTGATGCATTAAGGTACACTTTAGAGAAACTCTTGTTTGGGGCTACACCCATCAGTGTGGTTACAGCCAGGAGTTACTCCTGGCTCTGTACTCAGGAATCACTTTTGGCAGGGCTTAGGGTTCAATATGGGATACCAGATATTGAACCCAGGTGGACTGCATACAAGGCATACAAGCCTTACCTGCTGTATTATCTCTCCAGCCCCTAGGTAAACTCTTAAATATAATAAAATACAAATGTGTTTTAACTATAAAAATTTGAGATATATATTATTCTACTTTAAAGTCTTGCTTTAAGCATTATTTTCTCTGATTAGGTTATAAAATACTCAAAGGCAAAAATCATTAGATTCAGATTTCCAGGTAACAATAAGACAGAATACATTAGGTTGATATTTACACTTGTCTTTTTGTTGTGTTGTTGTGTTGTTTTTTCACTTATGTGAGTCTAGATCTATCTGACTATGGAATTGGTGACAATACATTTATCCCTCCAGAATTTCAGAAAACATTTCTTTTTTCTAAAGCCCTTAGGGCTTTAGAAAGCCTAATTTTCTGTGTATTCCCCCAAATCTAACACTGACTCCACAGGTTACCTTAAGATTTTGGACCAAGTGACTATGCCTAAACCTGATTCTTTCTTGACTGTTGGGAAAATTTTTTCATTGTATGAAAATTATTTTTTCCTCTTTTATTTTAATTTCTCTTTTTTCCAATTCTTGGATTGCAAAGAAAGCAGAATATTGTTAGCTGGGATTTCCTCCTTCTAGTTCTGAGTTCTTCCATGTGCTTGCACACAGAGCTGACTTCAGTCCCTGATGGCCCTCTTTCCCTAAGAGTCAACTCTCTGGGGAAGGGGCAGTAATCCCAGTCTTTAAAGACACAGGTCCTGGGAATTTAGCAAAATGTCAGGTTTCTGTTTCCTCATTAGAGAATAAGCCAAAAATAATATCCCTGAACAGCTATTAGAACAATGTTGCTTCCTCTTGACCAGAAATGACCAGTCCCAATTTGGAGACAATTAAGCACAAAAGTTCTTGTGTCTAATTTAAGTGGAATCTTCACCAAGTTTAATATCTCAGCAGGTCTGTTCCAAATAAGTCATTTTGCTAGTTAAACATATACAAAAAATTTTATAAGCACTAATTAGTAGCAAATCAATACAAAATAAAACATTCTGGTGTTAATCTACATTGTTAGATAACAATTTTTATTACCTGAAGAAACATAATCTATACCCTATCCAATTATATATTTTAAAACATTCTTTTTTCATGATCACCTTGTTACCTTATAACTAAAACGCCAGTGTCACCATAAGCAATTATTCTTCTTTGCAGATGGGTACGAAAAACGTTTGATTACAATTAAGGTACAAGTTCCAGCAAAATATTTGATTAGAGAATAGCAAATCTGATACATACTTAAATACACCAAGTTAACATACTATATAACACTCTCTTGTGAAGCTCCTTGAGTGCTGGTAAATAGGAAAAAAGTATCTCCCAAACTCCTACACTTGTTTTTGTAAGAATATATGAGACTGTTTTGGATGAAGATATTTCAGTTTAGAGTTGCCATATGTACATTGTCTGTGGTGATAATGAAAAGACCAGTTAAAACTGATTTATTTTTGCTCTTTATGCTAATAATATCTTTGCTTCTAATGACCAACAATAAATCCACAGAGTTATGAGAGCTCAACAGGCAACTATAGCAACTAATAAAGCATGTATCCAATGTTCTCCATTCATAACTATAAATCAAAAAATGAGACCCACTCCTTATAAAATAATTTGGGGTATAGTTCCTTTCATATAAGGAATGCTAACCAAGAAAACGAATGGCAAGTGTCTTTAATTTCCCACTTTCAGGATAGATTACCAACTCAGTTCTGAAAGAAAATGTTCCATTGTGGACTCAGTGCTTTTCAGTTAGCCTCTATTGTCCATATCATGTTGAACAAAGGATGGAATCTTAGCTAAGGAACTGTAATTTTTCCAATAAAATTATCTTCTGTTTGAGTATAATATATGATAGACTAGGTTAAAAAGAAAATTGCCAAATGATGAAGCCTCCAGATAACTCATAGCTTTGCAGAAGTAGTTCTAGGCAAGTGCTGCAGGGAACAGTGACTGAAGTGGAACAGAGGGAACCTTTCTTCCCTGTATTTTGATCTAGTTTTCCCCCTTGAATTTCAGATAGGTAGAAGGGTGGAAGAAGAAGATCTGGGACCAGAGCAATAGTACACTGGGTGGGGCTCTTGCCTTGCATGTATGTGGTTGACCCAGTTCAATCCCCAGCACTACATATGGTCCCCTGAACCCTCCAGGAGTTATCTCTGAGCAAAGAACCAGAAGTAAGACCCACCTATCAAAAACCAAAATTAAACAAACTAACAAAACAAGATAAAGTATGGTGAAATCATCCTATGATTCATTGGGATGGTGTGCTAATTCCTTCCTCGCATTATGTTTGGACATATTTTCACATCCATAGGACCCTGTTTCCCCCTCACCCTATGAAACACACACTGCCATAATTGTATAGGAGTAAAAAAATCAATTTTCAGAATTAGTGTTTGTGATAGTAGTGTTTTTCATTTGCATTGTGATTCCTAAATATGTCTGACTGTAATATCAGACATATATGTCTCATTGTAAAGATAATTCCTTCACTCATCCAATAACAGGAGTCTTGGGAGGAAATGTCCCTTTACTTGGATGTACGTTGTTGCCTCCCCAAGCTCTCTCCCTGTCACTTCCTTTGTTTCTTTTCAGAACGCAGTACTCCCACAGCTGTCCTCTATTACTTTTAAGAGTGAAACTCATCACCTTCAACTGTAAATGTGCATTTACTCTGTCCCTGTTCTAGATTATACAAAATAAAGAACCATTTTCTAACATTTTCCTTTGTGTGTCTATTGAATAATCAAATATAAACCATTGTATCATATAAACTAAGTGAGTAGATTCATAGAACGTTTATAGTCAACTGGAGGGAAAGTCTTGTGGAAGTCTTAGTCAGCCCCCATGCACTGAGTTTTAGTCATGAACTGGAGAGGCCCTTCTTAGGGAGCTGTGCGTAAGAAAAAGTTGCTATAAAGTGGAAAAAAAATGGCTCTTTAAGCTCTCAGACAACTAGACTCATAAGCTTTTCCAGATATAAATAAGTAAAAGGCAGCATCTTTGTAAAATGTGCAAGTTTTATAATACTTATCAAAGCAGAGGTCACTGGCTACTAGAGTTCCTTAGTTTTGTGTTAAGAGTTCTTTTCTCAGCACCTTTCAAGCTCATCTCTAGACACGTGTGGCACAGAGTAAAATCATCTGCAGAAGCTTCAGAGGGGACAAACATGAAGAAATTTTGATGGTTTCAAAATATGGTAGGCTCAGAAAAAAACAGCAAAGAATTGGGATGGCATTCTAATCACTTGTGTATAACACAATACTGGGTGAGTGGAAAGGGTATTCCCCATGCCTCCTCCTCCTAAACATATAAAAAGAGTTATGCATGAAAATCTTTTAATAGAATATGTTATGTGACTTTTATATCCTTCTAGATTTATTATGCTTACTCACAGGAAGAAGTTTTTCCATAACATTTCTCTTTTCTGAAAATCAAAGGGTTTATTATTTGGACCGGATGGGAAAGGGAAATTATTAAGGGCATCACTTCAGGAACTTGACTACCAAAGAAGTTGGTCTCCAGGATTAGCATGGGCATGCTGATGCCAGGGAACTGATAAATTGTGCCCGAGGTACTGGCCACTGTACCTTTCCCACCAGTACATCAGAAGCATAGCACAATCTCAGTAAGTAAGGAGAAAACACTTGTTTCTGTGAGATCCCAGTAATTCACCTCAAAGGCAGAGTTGAAGCTTGGTCATTTATTGCAGCAAGAAGGGAGGAGAAAATTAAAATCCATTTATTGGCACAGTTATGTGAAAACTAAAATCAGGGGAAAATCCACATCTTGGAATCATCTTTGAAAGACCACCTTCTGACATTGGTAATAATCCAAATGAGGTCAGCACCCTCGACTTCCTGTCCCAGAGGAAAAAGAGACAAAGAATGAGAAGCAGGGGAATTAAGAAATGTGGAAAACAGAGAGCAGTGAAGAACTTAGACATTCTTCAGAGCTGAAGAAAGAGAAGGAAAAACTTGCAAGAGAGCTTCTCTTTTGAGAACTTTTAAAAGCACTACATACATAGAACCAAATTGGAGTTTGTTGGTTTTTCACAATCACATTCTTTCAGGAAAGAATTCTAATTGATTAACCAGACACAACAATACATCTGTAGTAATGTAGTGGAACTGAAGGCTAATAACTTTAGCTTTTGAGTAAGCTAGTTGGATTTTATTCGACAGTTGCCTTTTAGGGTTCAGTATATGTTATACAGATAGGATCACTCTATCATTGTACCGCTGTTATCCCGTTGTTCATCGATTTACTCGAGCAGACACCAGTAATGTCTCTATTACACTCAGCCTTGAGATTTTAGCAGCCTCTCCTTACTCATCTTTCCCAACAATTGGAGGCTCTTTCAGGGTCAGGGGAATGAGACCTATTGTTACTTTTTTGGCATATCAAATACGCCACGGGTAGCTTGCCAGGCTCTGCCATGTGGGCGGGATGCTCTCGGTAGCTTGCCGGGCTCTCTGAGAGGTATGTATATATCTGTTACTGTATTTTGGATATGAATACACCACGGGGAGCTTGCCAGGCTCTCCCAAGTGGGCAATGGACTCTCGGTAGCTTGTCAGGTTCTCCAAGACAAAGAACTAGGCTATAAGATGTCGTGCTTCTGGGAGCTTGGTTTTATAGACTCTAGATGTTGGCCATTGATGGAATTACATGGCACCGGGGGCAGTCTTTAGGTGTGACTACCTAGCTACTACTACTACTACTTTTGTGCCATATATATGATTTCTACTCCATTTTATAACTTTAAGACAACACCTAAGAGAGCTTGGGGGCATCAGGGATGTACCCAGAATTGTTTAAGGTTCCATGAGGTTACATAAAGCATATTTGGGACCGTACATACAAGTATACTAGCCCTTTGCAATACCTCCCAGGAGCAAATTTAAGTAATTCAACAAGACAGATATAGAAACTATAACTTAAAATAGTTCTTATTTTGCTGTTTCATTCAGGAAGCACTTATCAAATACTTAACTTGAATGTAATAGATTGCTAGGTTCAGGTAAGGTGTGAATAATATTCTGAGGAAGAGAGAATGACATTTCAAAGAACAGTGAGGGGTTAAGAGAAATACTGCTGGTAAGTTATTTACCTTGCACACGGCAAACCCAGGTTCAATCTCTAACACCCCGTAAGGTCCCCAAAGCTTGCCAGAAGTGACTCCTGAGCACAGAGCCAGAAGAAACCCCTGAGCACCACTGGATGTGACCCAGAAACCTAAAATTAAATAAATAAACACAAGGACACAGTGCAACAAGAGTCACGGACAAAAAACATAAATGTAGTAACAAAATTTAAATCAGTTTTTAGTGTAATACAGATCATCTAAGCCACAACTAAGGTTGCAATTAGAAAATGAGCTACTTTTTTAAAAATTGAAATAGCTACAAAATAAAATGTATGGTACAGCCATTCAAACCCGCTGACAACACTGCAGATTAAATTATGTTGTCTTGAATCGATTTTTTGTAGCTTGATATAAAACTGGAACAGTCTGTGCAAGAACCTAGAACAGTGTTGTAATAGGAGTTCAGTCAACATTAGTGGAATTTGTTTTTGGAGGTGGTCCCAGCTTTCAAACTCTGAAAGGCCACAAAAGCCATTTTATCTAGGGAATCAGCTACCTGTCAACTCTCATATAATAGAAATGTAGCACAAAATTCCTGTTTTCCAGGGTAATGCAAAGCAAGACAGAAAACATTCACAAGTGAAACTATTGGCCTATAAACTATTGGCATGCTGGACATGAAAATAGAAATAGTTAAAATGAAAAAAGGGCAGTGTGAATAGAAGTAGCAAAATAACGCAACATAATGCACCTCTTATAGATGAAGAAGCCAAAAACTGCATCCAAAATTTTATTTTGGCTGAGTTTGGTTCTGTTTTGTTGTTGGGCCACACCCATCTATTTTCATGGGTTACTCCTAATTATGCAGTCAGGAATTACTTCTGGAGGTGCTCAGTAACCAAATGGAGTGCCAGAGATTACTTCAGCCCCTGTCTCAGATGTTAATTGTCTACACACACACACACACACACACACACACACATATATATATATATATATATATATATATATATATATATATATATACTTGATAACTTTTAAAAAAATTGTCAATGCCTTGTCTGATACTGGAAATGTTTTGCTACTGTATTAGGAAGAACCTTGTAAATTCTCTATGAAACAAGCTCCTCTTCAGAAATTATCACATAAACCTCTGAAGAGATAGTACAGTAGGTTGGGCGCCTTTGCCTTGCATGTGGCAAATCTAAGTTCAATCCCTGGCACCTCATATGGTTCCCCAAACCCTGCCACAAGTAATACATTTAGTGTAGAGCCAGTTATGACCTGAGCCAGTTAAGTCCTGAGCACTGCAAGTTATGATCCCCAAACAAACAAAAAATAAAACAGAAATTGTCAAGTAAGGTGAAACCACCTTAGCTTTCTAAAACTAGGTGAAAGTCGCTTCTTTCCTTCCTCCTTTGCTATGGAAAAAAGAATAGCTACCTATAGTGGAAAACTCCACGGACTAGCTGTGGCGGTTTAAGTATAAATGACATCATAAAGCTTGAAATCAACTATGTGAAAAAGCTGTCACATTTAGGCGATCACAGAGTACTAGAGTCAGTGAGTCCTAAAGTAAAATGGTTATAATACAGGAAAACGAATGGAAGTGGCAGATATTGCAAGGTTACAGTACATGCTTAGCATGTTCTGACTGAGGGTTGACTTCTTCACAACATAGTCCCCTGAGCATCTTTGGATGCAGCCCTGGAGGTCCCCAAACACTCAGAGTATTGCTCTAGAGGCCTCCAGAAATACCAGGTAATTCCTGTAACCCTGCACTGCAAGGCCCCAGCTATGTCATTCCCTGGGCTTTGCTCAGAATGATGCCTGATTCGTCCAGTCCCCAAGCTCAAAATGGAAAGTTGTTTCAAAATGTAATATCTTAGCTTCATCTCATAGATTTTTATTTTTTCTTGTATGCAGTCTCAAGATACACGGTATTTATAAGCAACCTTGCTATACCAATATAGGTTGTAAAGAGAACATACTTCTAAAAACATTGTATTTGCCCAAGGGATAAAGGTGTATGTAATTCTTCTTACCAGAAAAACAGGCACTAACAATATACATACCATCTTAGAAATGTACAGCTTAGGAGATTCCACTCTGAAATTCTTAGGGATTTATGAACTCCAGATTTTTTTTATTTTTTATTAGTGAAACACCATGAGGTACAGTTGTACACTTACAAACTTTCGTGCTTGCGTTTCAGTTGTACAATGATCGAGTACTCATCCATCCACCAGTGCCCATTCTCCACCACCAATGAGCCTAGTATCCCTCCCACCACCCTTACCCCATCCAACCACACCCTGCCTCTGTGGCAGGGCATTCTCTTTAGCTCTCTCTCTCCTTTTGGGTGTTGTGGTTTGCAATAGAGGTACTGAGTGGCTATCATGTTCAGTTTATAGTCCACTTTCAGACTGCATCTCCCATCCTGAGCAGGTCCTCCAGGCCTCTTTACTTGGTGGTCCCTTCTCTATTTGGGCTGCCCTTTCCCCCAGCATGCGTGACTAGCTTCCCAGCCATGGAACCAAACTCCTGGTACTTATCTCGACTATTCCTGGGTATTAGTCTCCCATTCTGTTGCTTTATATTCCACAGATGAGTGCAATCTTTTTATGTCTGTCCCTCTCTTTCTGACTCATTTCACTTAGCATGATACTTTCCATGTTGATCCACTTGTATGCAAATTTCATGACTTCATCTTTTCTAACTGCTGCATAGTATTCCATCGTGTAGATGTACCAAATTTTTTTAACCAGTCATCTGTTCTCGGGAACTTGGGTTTTGTCCAGATTCTGGGTATTATAAACAGTGCTGCAATGAACATACAAGTGCAGATGTCATTTCAACTATACTTTTTTGCCTCTCCGAGATATATTCCCAGAAGTGATATTGCTGGGTCAAATGGGAGCTCAATTTCTAATTTTTTGAGAAGTATCCATACTATTTTCCAAAAGGGCTTAACCAGTCAGCATTCCCACCAGCAGTGAATGAGGGGCCCCACATCCATGCTTTTGTTCTTTTGGATGTGTGCCAGTCTCTGTGGTGTTAGGTGATATCTCATAGTTGTTTTGATCTGCATCTCCCTGATGATTAGTGATGAAGAGCATTTTTCATGTGCCTTTTGGCTATTTGTACTTCTTCCTTCCTTGAGAATGTTTCTGTTCATTTCATTGCCCCATTTTCTGATGGGGTTGGATGTTTTCTTCTTGTAGATGAACTCCAGATTTTTTTAATGAAAAAAATCTAAGATTTATTTTTTCACAGAAAACTCATGTGAAATCTCAAAAAACAAAAGTGTTTTGTCTTTTTTGAATATAAAGAGTTTTTGATAGTTTCTGTATCATTTGACTTGTCACTTGAATTAATTTTCTTTTCGAAAAAGGAAGTGAAGGATAAATAGATAATAACATTCAAATAGAAAGTCTCAGAATTTTTATTAATTCTCTTACACTTGTTCATTTTCTCATACATTAATTCAATAAATGTTTTCCAAAGACTTGGGACCATACTCAGCACCCCCCAAAAAACAAAATCACTTCAACACAGACAAAATTTTTTCACTCTCATGAAGCTTACTTGGTAGAGGAGAGAGATGTATCAAAAATACTTGAGTAAAATGTACTTACAGACAGGGTGGCCATAGACTGCCCATTGGGAGGACCACATTGGATTCAAATCCTAAAGGAGATGGGAGAGAGAACCTGCTTTGCAGTTGTGGGTGGAGGTGAGTGACCTTTTAAGTCTTAAGGTGTAGCTAGAACACAGAACTTGCAATTGTAGCTGGAAAAGTAGGAATGGAGGGAAAACAGCTGTGGCTGAATGAACTATATAAAACCTGTAGGAGGTAAGATTCAAGAAGAGAGGATCTTTGAGGACTTTCGACTTTTACTCTGAATGTCATGAGAAACACTGGGATAGTTTGAGGGATAGCATGGTCATATTCTTGGGTTTTAATAGGCTTTTAACTCTATGAGCAGTGTGTGTACAAAGTACACATCTGAACATGTGTAACTCTGTACAACATTCCATCCATCTTCTTCACAAAGGCAGATTTTAAATGTTTGTAATATTTGTAAGACTTGCTTTTATAAACTACAGAGTTATTTTGTTTGATATATAAACAAAGGAGCCATTTTTCTCATCTTAGCTGTGAGATGTCCACAGATTATTATGTCAAATCAATTCACACTTCTTTTGTCTAACTAGAATATTTGCTGTTTGCTAACTCAGTCATTCCATAAATACCTGTTTGAGTCTACCATGGACTAAGCACTTGGTAATTGGGGATTAAGTGGTGAACAAACAAACTGGACCCCACACTTGATAGAACTTAAAATCTATTTGTCAATCTACATATTTTTCAACCACTTGTGTAAAAATCTGTCCCCATATTGCATATTCTGCAGATATTAGAAACACTTTCCAGAGCTGGAGAGATAGTACAGGGATTTCAGTGCTCTTTTTGCACTGGCCAATCTCTGTTCAGTTCCTGCCACCCAATACGATCCAATGAACTCCATCAAGAGTGATTCCTGAGCAGAGCTTGCTAAGCCCTGAGCAGCACTGTGAATGGCCCCAAATCCTAAGAAAAGACAAAAAACAACACCCCCTCACACACACACACACACACACACACACAAACACACAAACCACTTTCTAACCTTTTATCTGTTCTCTACCCATCAGTTTAGTCCCAAGTTTAACTCTTCCCTTTTCTGTACTATTCCTGAAATATGACGTTTACTTTTTACTTTCCCAAAAACTTGGTGGAAATGGTCTTCTAAGAAGATAATATATGGTATTAATTTTGCACATGAAATAAGTAACTTTTTAAAAATGCCTAACCAACAAAATCTAAAATTTCCCCAGTCACTTCATACTTTCTCATATTTCATGCTTGTTTGCTTTTACAAGTTTTTTTTAATGCTCATGAAACTATGACCATGTATAAGTTTCCCAGGAGACATGATTCTCAGCATTTTTTTGGACAAACATTTGTTTTTTGTAACTACATGAGCAAGCCTAACTGCACGTAGTCCAAAATATAATTCTGTCTCTTTCAACACACTCTTTCTTCAGTAGTCAAGTAATACTAGCATAGTGGCAATTAAAATATTTAAATTTTACTATTTAATCATAAAAATGATTTTAAACCTTGGTGCATATAATAGCATATCAATATTATGAAGATGATTCTATACTATGTTTTCAATTTTAATTTTTAGCTGAGGGATATGAAGAATGAAAAGCTTGAAACTTGAGAATATACTTATTTGTTTAGATAATTAACATTAATTGCCATTTTTACAATATGTTAGCAGATAATATACTGTGATTAAACTTATACAATATTTAAAATTAACTATAATAATTCTCTAATAGTAACTAAGTGCTGCTGAGTTTCAAATTATAGAAAATCAAATTTAAAAGACCACATCAGGATAGTGGCATTTCTTTAAATTCCTTTGAGTATAGTCATAATATTTCCAATGGAGTAAGCTTCCTGAAGCTAGAAAAATGAATTGACTGATCAGCTTAGGCTCAGTATACATTTATGTTAAAAATATATATATCCTGAGTCACCTATTTTATTAAAGAGTATGTAAAGCATTTCTCAGTTTTTATAATCATAACAAATTAAACAAGAATGTGTTAAAATGATTCATTGCTTTAATAATATTTTTCTAGCGAAATGAGTCTGTTTTACTTATTGTCTATTTATAATTAACTTCTAGTATCTTAATTTTGATAAATATACCTTTTAAATACTTAATCTTTTAGTATGCATAGAATAGGAGTTGAGGAATAACTGTGGTGTGTTCATTTTCCAGAATGGCTACAATGACTGAGATCAGTTAAATTATGGACAGCTATAGCTACAAGTATCTACTATAATGGTTAAGAATTATTTATAATATTTATAAATTTGAAATTTGATATTTATGATAAATAATGAATATTTAGATATAAAATTTATTTTGAGTATTGAATTTGCTGGGCTGGAGCGATAGCACAGCAGTAGGGTGTTCACCTTTCTCATAGCGGACTCGTGTTCAGTTCCTCTGCCCCTCTCCGAGAGCCCGGCAAGCTACCAAGAGTATCTCGCCCGCACAGCAGAGCCTGGCAAGCTACCCATGGCGTATTGGATATGCCAAAAACAGTAACAATAAGTCTCAATGAGAGACGTTACTGGTGCCCACTCAAACAAATTTATGAACAACGGGATGATAGTGATAGCGATAGTGATTGAATTTGCTGTTTTGTTCAATACTTAATTCTTCAGCTGTTGCTATAGACATATTGAATCTTTTTTATTTGTGGGGGCAGGGGATGGGTGGATCATACCTGTCTGTGCTCAAGGCTTACTCCTGGCTCAGTGTTCAGGGATCACTCCTGACAGGACTTGGGGACTATATGGGGTGCTGGGTATCTAACTTGGGTTGGGCACATGTAAAACAAGTGCTTTTCCTAATGTACTATCTATATCTGTCTGATATCTCTCTGTCTTCTGAATCTTTTACATCAGATTCTTAAAACAGTGTCCTAAGCAAACTTGGATACTAAATACAGCTTAAGACTTAATGTCATTAGAATTACTGCACTCATTTGCGAAATATAAAATAACATAATATGAGACTGACACTCAAGGACAGTAGAGAGAAGGAATACTGTTCCATGGTTGGAAGCGTGCCTCATGAGCTGGGGGAGAAGGCAGCTGGAATAGAGAAGGGATCACTAAGTCAGTGATGGTTGGAGGGATCATTTGGGATATGTGCTCAAAGTAGATAAAGGATCAAACGTGATAGCCTCTCAGTATTTGTATTGCAAACCATAATGCCCAAAAGTAGAGAGTATAAGGGAAATTGACTTCCACAGAGGCAGGGGAAGGTGTAGGAAGGAGAGTATACTGAAGACATTGGTGGTGGGAAATGTGTGCTGGTGGAGGGATGGGTGTTTGATTATTGTGTGACTGAAACTCAAACATGAAAGCTTTGTAACTATCTCACGGTGATTCAACATATATATATATATGTTTATATATAAATTTTTGTCACTAAAGTCTAACTAAGAAAGAGCCTCTATTGAATTTAATGTATACTAAACCAGGTAAAAATAAAAATAAGTGTACATTTTGTTTTTAGTCACCTGGATTTCCATTTCCCTTATATCAACAGTCAGAAGAAAATCATAAGAAAATATGACAATTTTATGTCTTTTAGTTTTGTTGTGATGATAAGTTTATTTATATTTTTTATTTCCTTGGGGGTGGTTTTTGTTTTGGTTTGTTTTTTTGGACCACACCCTGAGAAGTTTTGTGCTTCTCAGGACTGTGTGCTTGCTGGCTCTGAGCTCAGGTATCACTCCTGGCAGTGCTCAGGGACCATATCTACATATCAAATCTGGGTCTGGAGCATGCAAGGCTTATGCCCTACCTGTTCTAATATCTCTCTAGGCCCTAGTTTTCAAAGAGCTATTCAAGGAAACTTTTCAGAGTTAAAATATTAAGCCATCAAAATATAATTATTTACAAGGAAAAATAGTGTTCAGAAAACAAAGTGTGCATCTCCCATCCCTTTCGGGTCCTCAAACCACACTTTACCTGGTGTTCCCTTCTCTATGTGAGCTGCCCCTTCCTCCAGCATGTGGTGCCAGCTTCCAAGCCTTGGAGCCAACCTCCTGTACTTATCTCTACTATTCTTGGGTGTTAGTCTCCTATTCTGTTATTTTATTTTATATTCTACAGATGAGTGCAATCTTTCTATTTCTATCTCCCTCTTTCTGACTCATTTCACTTAACATGATAATTTATGATCCTCATTGTCTCTATTATTTTGAATTGTAAATATAACCAGAAAATCTAAATTTTTCTTCAGTAAAATCAATTAATTAATTAAAAAAAACAAATTATCTAATGATGCCTTTTCGGCAGGTCTGATTGTTGGGGGAAAATTCCAAATAATAATGGTGGGTCTTTTGTCTAAATATTGAATGTAATATAAGCAGAGAGAGAGAGAGTAAAGTGGAAATCATCTGTCAGACAGGCAGGGGGGAGGCGTGAGATGGGGGGTATGCTGGGGTTCTCGGTGGTGGAAAATGTGCACTGGTGAAGGGATGTGTATTTGATCATTGTATGACCGAGACTTAAACCCTAAAGCTTTGTAACTGTTCTCATGGTGATTAAATAAATAAAAAATTTATTCAATAAATAAAAAATAAATAAAAATATTTTGAAAAGAAAACAAAGTGTGGACCAGAACAATAGTACAGAGAGTAGCGTGTTTGCCTTGTACGCGGCCCACACGGGTTCAATCCCTGACATCCCATATGGTCCCCCAAGCACTGCCAGGAATAGTTCCTGAGTACAGAGCCAGGAGTAACCCCTGAACATTGCTGGGTGTGACCCCCCCACACACACACACACAAAAAGTGTATGGTTTCAGCTAAAATAATTTACTTTAGGCTGGGTAATGTGTCTTAGTGGTAGAGCACTTGACTTGTAATTGTGAAGTTGTGAGGTCATGTATTTAATCCTGGAATTGCTCTGACCCACACACCGGGGTCCATGAGCCACAAGTGTAATCCTGTCATATTACAACAGAGTTCAACCCCAAGAGTCCTAGAAAATGTGGGCCAACACCCCCACGCATTCATTCAACACTGAAACAACAATATAAGAAATAAATAAATAAGTTACTTTTATTTTAGTTAATTTAAATAAATAAATTACTTTTCAAAGTCTCCTGATCCGAGCAGGCTTCGAAGTCTCAGCCCACATACCTGGGTTCCTCTGCCGGTACCTTCATGCGTGAGGCTTGTCCGAATATGTGGAGAGGGGCCTTGAGCATGACTGTGGCTAAGGCTCTGGAGGTCTTTGGCTGCGGGAGCTCTGCTCAGGGCGGGAAGGGAAGCTGGAGCCCATACCCTTTGAGGGGCCCCAGGGAAGACAGCCAGGCGCACGGGCAAGAGGCTCTCTTCCGGGAGCTTGGTTTTAAATCTCTGGATGTTGGCCATTGGTGGGATTACAGGACCTCTTCCACCCAGATTTCCCATTTTCCAATAACTAGGCAGTCACACCCAGGGACTGCCCCCGGCGCCCTGTAATCCCACCAACTGCCAATATCCAGAGACTATAAAACCAAGCTTCTGGATATCTTATAGCCTAGTTCTCACTCTGGGAGAACCTGGCAAGCTACCAAGAGTTTCCTGCCCATGTGGGAGAGCCTCGAAAACTCCCCATGATGTATTCATATGCCAAAACCAGTAACAATGCTGGGTCTCATTCCCCTGACCCTGAAAGAGCCTCCAATGCGGCATCCATGGGAAGGACGAGTAAAGAGAGGCTTCTAAAATTTCAGGGCTAGGATGAATGGAGACACTACTGAGACTGCTTGAGAAATTCGATGATCAATGGGATGATGATGATGATGATGATGATGATGATGATGATGATGATGATGATGATGATTTCAAAGTCTAGTTTTCTTAAATTTCACTCATTTGTGGAATATAAGAATAGTAGAGATAAATACCAAGAGGAGTACTTCACAGCTTGGAATCTGACCTCACATGCTAGGTGAAGAAGCAGCTCTAATAGTGAAGGGATCACCAGCAAAGGGTGCTAGGCTGGCCCACTAGGGATAGGCGATACGGGCTGAAAATAGACTATAGACTGAACATGATGCCTATTTAATACCTCTGTAGCAAACCACAACACCCACAAAGAGAGAGAGAGCAAATGGGAATGCCCTGCCACAGAGACAGGGTGGGGTGAAGGGGACAGGGTGGGGGTGGTAGGAGGGATGCTGGGACCATTGGTGGTGGAAAATGGGCACTGGTGGAAGGATGGGTCCTTGATCATTGTATGACTGAAACGTAAGCATGAAAACCTGTAAGTCTGTTACTTTGTCTCACAGTGATTCATTAATAAAAAATAAATTTACAAGATACAGAAGAAAAAAGTCTAGATTTCTTTTCAAACTAAATTCTTAAGTTCTATTTCATCTCACTGTAATGTGTTCTGCTGTAGAATTTTACCTTCATTCTTTCAAAACATATTTTCCTTAATTTATAAGCACTGTAGCACTGTAGTCCTGTTGTTTATTGATTTGCTCGAGCAGGTACCAGTAACATCTCCATTGTGAGACTTGTTACTGCTTTTGGCATATGGAATACATCACAGGTAGCTTGCCAAATTCTGATATGTGGGCGGGATAATCTCGGTAGCTTGCCGGGCTCTCTAAGAGGGATGGAGGAATCGAACCCGGGTTGGCCGAGCACAAAGGCAAATGCCCTGCTGGCTATGCAATCACTCCATTCAGAACTCTGACATATGGTAAAGTTTGGAGAATAAAATATGATCACCTCAATGATACATATAATTACTGAGATTCCACAATAACAAAGAGTTAAAGGATCCCTGTATTCTGGTATTGCAAAGTTAAAGCTGCCAAAAGCTTGGACAAATTTTTCTCCTAAAGATAATACTTTTATTTTGTTCTTGATCAAGATTCTGAATTTTTTTCACATAACATCAAAAACTGTCACTTAGTGTGCAAAAAGACAACAGATGATTCACTTCTGTGTTGAAAAGATTTTCTAAAGTTTTCCCTTTGTTTACAGTGATGCATAAAATATTATGTGAATTGTATCACTGTATCACTGTCAGCTCGTTGTTCTTTGATTTATTCACCAGTAAATCTCCACTCGTCCCAGCCATTAGATTTTAGCAGCCTCTTTTTACTAGTTTTTCCCAATGATTGGAGCCTCTCTTCAGGGTCAGGGGAATGAGACCTGTTATTGTTACTGTATTTGGCATATTGAATACTCCATGGGGAGCTTGCCAGGCTCTTCTGTGTGGGTGGGATACTCTCGGTAGCTTGCTGGGCTCTCCGACAGGCATATACATATATATGTATATATATAAAATGTGAATTATAAAGTTTAAAACTATACTTCATTGGTTAGCTACAAACATTATTATGGTATCCTCTCTCAAAGAAACACTTGTCCCTCATTTGACACTGGAAATATTGCCCAATGATTTTCAAAATGGCCTTCCCATGTTCTTCCTATTGTGAAAGCTAAAGTTCTCTATACTTCCACATCTGCAAAAACTATTATTTACTGAAATTCAACAGCATCTTTAGTTTCCTATGTAAAAAGAATCTTTGACAAGTCACGTGGCCTCTGATTTTATATCATTTCCCAATTCTGGTTTATTTTCCTTAAATGTTTCATTGGGTTAGCCTCTGAATCTGTTGTGGCTTATAAGACACAAGATACTTGTTTAATTGACTTCCTTGGTAATCCATGAAATGCTGAAAATTGGTCTTAGTTGCCTGAACTCATTCATCCCAGACTCAAAATGGCTAACAGGACCCACAGAGATCCCAGATGTGCCCAAAGCCTCATCTGGAATTGTATTTGGTGGCAGAATATCTGAATCCCTATTATCCACTCTAAAATGATTCTGCATGAAGATTGGATGTTACTGAAAGTAAAAAGGGAGAAATATCTAGCTGTGAACATTATGGAAAGAAAGAGAGGAAGTGGGACTCATTTTTGAGTAATGTAGGCAGGCAGTATTGCTAAAAGACTTTTTAGGAGATACAGGAAAGATTCAACTTTGGGAAATCCCATGATTGTTGCTTGAAAATATGCTGCTATTCCAGATTTCCATGATTCATTACAAGCTTTTTTCCATGTGAGTGTAAGTGGATGCCCACAGTGACATTCTATGGTCTGAGCAATTGCGAAAGGGAATGAATATCCTGGTAAGAAGCCTATTCAGCTGACATCCACCAAGTTGCCTAGTTTCCACCAACAGCTTTGCTTCAAAAATTGTATTTTCCAAAGTTTAAAAAATTGTAACTTTTAGTTTTCATTCTGCCTAATACCTTGGGCTTTGAGTCACATAATTCAAAAATTGTATTTTCCAAAGTTTAAAAAATTGTAACTTTTAGTTTTCATTCTGCCTAATACCTTGGGCTTTGAGTCACATAATTCATTATTCTAGGGATAAGAATTGACAGGATTTGCATGAATATCATTCTCAGGACTTTTAGTATATTCCAAAGTCTTAAATAATAAGCATGATATTTTTAATATTTGAGATTAGTTTGCAAAGTCTTCTCCAAGAATCATAAAGGTAAATTTAACTGGTCTAACTGAAAAAAAATTAAAATTAAAGACAAACTAAAAAACTACCTTCAATTTCTGAAATGATATAAATTTAGAAAAAATAATTTCTTATGGGATTCTATAACTTAAATAGCCTATCCTCCACATAAACAAAAATTGACAAAATAGTTTAATTCTTTTTATCAATAGTCAATAACTAGTAAACAACTATTTTCTTTTCTAAATATTATAGAAAATTATAAGCAGGAAAGGCACAGGAATCACATTTGTTGGGTAAAAATCTTGCCTCCAGTACTTATAAATTGACTAAATCTGATCAATAAGGACAAAATACTTGAAAATACATATAAAAAATTCTCTACAATGACACATTTGTCTGAGTCAAATCTAACTTATGCTAGATGGATAATATTCAGTGTCACAGAGTTCTTATCTTAAATCATATATCTAATAAAAAATAAGATGTCCATGATATTAAACATTTTATGCATTCAGTATCAAAATTGCTGTGTAGTTAGGTAAGGTACTAACAAATCATTCTCTAAGACTTTTTTTTAGGATTCTTTCTTTCTTATAAATAATGTACACTAAATATGGTCACGAGGGCTTAAAATTGTACATATACATGCAATTTTATTATATGCTCAGTATTTAAATGCTGAGTTATGTTTGGCTCTTTGGAAAACTTTTAGATGCTGAGTATGCAAATTCCTCAGGTTTTTAAGCAACTGCTAGCTTAGAAAAAGAGGTCTGGGTTATTTTTGCTTTGTTTTCCTTTCTTTTCCAGCTGCCGCACTTCAGGGTAGGATGATATCATTCAAAAAGGAGGCCTTTGTACAGTAATATCTACTTAAGTCTATAGTCATGGTATGTCATAGATACTAATTTTGTCCCTACTCATTACTGTGGCTTTTGTGGAATTAACCAGATGTTCTGATCTTCTGGGTTGTTCTAGGTAACAGTTTCAGTAAGTGATGGTTTTTTTGTTTTGTTTGTTTTTGTTTTTGTTTTCAGGTGGGGGCACACCTGGCTGTGCTCAGGGTGTACCCATGACAGTGCTTAGCAATCATTCCTATGGATTCAGGGGTACCTGGGATTGGATATGTCAGCCAAATGCAAGGCAAATGCCGTACCCACTGTATTATTGCTCCTACCCCTAAGTGATGGTTCTTTACCTTGTGCTATATTCATGCAGTTGGGGTTAGAATGGAAAAGTCAAAAACTACAAGTTTTGTAGCTGTTGTTCCATTCATGATTTGCAAATTCTGTGGAGATTTAGAATTATGTGTTTGTGTTTTTGCCTCTGAAGTTTGAGCTGTGCCTGTAAGCACTGGTGTTTCTTGCTTACCGATTTACTTGCCATTTACCTCCCAATTTACCTGCACTGGTTTACCTGCCCATTGCTCCTCCAAATCTATTTTCTGTTCCTGGCTAAAGAACAAAACAATCTGTGGTCAACTGCCTATTGACTTCTAAGCAGCAGTAGAAAATCACCAAAAGAATTAAGACCAAACCATAACCAAACCAAATACAGCTTTGTCCCACTATGTATGTCTTGCTCTCTCCCCCTTCCCTCCCCCACCCACCACCTCTCCTGTTCCTTTTCTGCCCTTATCAGTCTCTCTTCTTTCTGTTTTGTTCTTCCTTCCCATTCCTTCTGCCTCCTTTCTTCTATCCTTCCTTCCTTCCTTCCTTCCTTCCTTCCTTCCTTCCTTCCTTCCTTCCTTCCTTCCTTCCTTCCTTCCTTCCTTCCTTCCTTCCTTCCTTCCTTCCATTTCCTTAATTCTTTACATTCACCCAATATTATTCCTTTAAATATGCAGTTTGAAGAACATATGATTTCATGCACTGGTATTCTAACTCTTTCAGATTTGGAGGGCTCCCAAATAGTGCTCACGGAGCTCAGGGTGCAAGCCTGGTAATGCTTGATCAACTGGGCCACAGAGTCCAACGCTTGGGCCTGGCAGTATGGTGCTGCAGGACCCATGGTACCCCTGGTTCTCTAAGGTTACAACTAGCATTTCCTGCAAGATGTGTATCTCTTGGAGGACTGTGAGGTGCTGGAAATTAAACTCAGGTCCTTGTCTCCTAAATCTCCTTGGCTCAATGTCTCACATTTTTATGGAATCTGTGATGTGAGTAATTAATTTAGTACAGGAAGTGTTTTTCATTTGAAAATGTCATAATCTGCTACAAAAATAATACTTTTAAATTAAAAGAGGATTGACAATAATGTCTGAAATAATCCAATACTTAAGAATAAATTCACAAACACCTGCATAAGAATTTCATACTGCAATTTTAAAAAGACATCTGAAGATGTTAGGAAAGTCCTAAATATATGGAGGAACATATAATATGTGTTGATCAAAAGAAAACAATATGAAGATGTCAGTTTTTCCTGTTGTTTAGAAGCAATTGTAGTAATGACCAGGAGATAGTTCAAGTGATGGAGCACATTTCTACCATGTGCGATGATGATATTTTGATGTCTAGAATACACAACCCACTGCGCACCGCCAGGGAGAATCCTGGTAGCTCCTGAGAGCTTGTGTGTCCAAGTACTGAATTATCTTGTGACCGAGTACTGAACTTTTGTGACCTCACATTGCTAGGAGTCACAACTGTTCCCAGCTCCCACACTACTGAAGGTGTGCCCTATTAAAAAATATAATAAAAGTCTAAGCAGTAAAAGATAAGAGCTTCAAATGGAATTTCCCTCCTGCAATTTCATGTTTCTTTTTAAATGAGTGCAGTGCTGTTTACACTGTGTTTTCATATTTCTCACTTGGTGCTTTATAATATCACTGTCACTGTCACTGTCATCCCGTTGCTCATCAATTTGCTCGAGCGGGCCCCAGTAATATCTCCATTGTGAGACTTGTTATTACTGTTTTTGGCATATCGAATGCACCACGGGTAGGTTGCCAGGCTCTGCCGTGCGAGTGAGATAATCTCGGTAGCTTACCGGGCTCAGTTACTTAAATTAATATTATCAAGAAAGATTCCAGAAACTATTAAATAATTTTCAGTGAGTATAGAATTTGTTTCTTCAATGTGAATTCCTCTGAACATTATTTCTTCAAGATATAACTCAAGTAAAATAATTTTTCATTATCAAATGAGAGAGAAATATGCATTCTCTAGCTTGAGTGAGAATATTTCAAACTTTTCCTGCAAAGTATCAATGTATGCGTTTTTCTAAGATGCTCCAAAAACCATGCAATAAATAAGTTAGGATTTCCCAATTTTGTTTCACCACAGAC
This sequence comes from Sorex araneus, assembly GCF_027595985.1. Lineage (NCBI taxonomy): Eukaryota > Metazoa > Chordata > Mammalia > Eulipotyphla > Soricidae > Sorex > Sorex araneus. The sequence goes on from NC_073302.1 coordinate 328,234,883, forward strand.
TCTTTTCTATGATCCTGTTATCCTCCCACAAAGCTAATCATCAGTAATAAACCGAGGGCACTGAACTCTTGTTGTTGTTTCATCATCCAGCTGACATGATTGACTTACAATAAATTGACAAATATGAATGTCCAGAAAATAGTTATTTCTATCAGGTGATTATGCTTAGAGCCAGTATAATCTTGTTCATCAAAATGAATTCTGGAGAGAAAGATATTCTTTTGTGTATAAAGTGGATTTAAGAATGGCAGATGCACTGCCCGCGAGGCCCTGGCAGCTGGCTAGTCCTACTCAGAAGGTGATCTTATATTTCTTTCTCTGAAGTCATAAACAACTAATTGCGGCCTTTGATGTGGGGGCTGTGAGAAATATGTCAAGTGCCAAAGATTAAGCATAGTGTGGAATTGATCCTTCAAAGGATATTCCCCGCATCTCTTGCCTTTCCTTTGCAGTTCTTTCTGCATAACCAAGGTCAGCGCGTTTGATCTTGCCTGTATACTGTTGACTCAGTATGCCTAAGATCTGATATGTTATTGTGGCACGAGGCATCCAAAGCCACAGAGCCACTGGGAATGCATGTAGGTCTGTGGATTCATGCAACATGGGACCTCACCAACTTCAGACATGTAAGGGTATCCCCTGAGAAGACTTTTGCTTCAATAAAATGCAGAGCCGGGGCCAAGGAGATAACTCAAAGGGTAAAACACAAGTCATGCCTTGCCTGGTGAGACCTGGAGGCCTTGAGTCGGCAATCAATATTTCCTGCTCTGTCTGCAGTACCATCAGGTGTGGCCTTGGTGTTCGCTCAGCACTACCAGGCTCAAGAACTGTCAGGAGCGGCTCCTATAAAAACATTCTCACAGATCAGAGTGATAGTAAGTGGGTAGGGTGTTTGCCTTGCACACAGCTGCCTCAGGTTCAATTCCCAGCACCCTACATGGTCCCCTGAACCTGCAGGTGTGATCTCTGAGCACAGAATCAGGGATCCCTAATGTGTGGCATCTGCTGGTGACAGGTAGTAAGCCCTAACACCATCAAGTGTGGCCATCAAACAAAAAGTATTTTCAAAGAGGGCAGTAGATACGTGTTCACATTAGTATTAGAAATAATAACAAGATCTGTTCAAGTATTAAATTGCATTTGAAGTTTGCTAATTTATATTTGGGTGTGTTCATTTGAAATTTTTTATTTTTTAGAGGTGGTATCTCTAACAAGAAAATGCAGTATGCAAACCTGACTATATGGAAGAACTTCACAAATATGGAGGGATCAAAACCATATTCCCAAATCTAGTCTTAGTTCTTTCTTTGTCTTCCTTCCTTCCTTCCTTCCTTCCTTCCTTCCTTCCTTCCTTCCTTCCTTCCTTCCTTCCTTCCTTCCTTCCTTCCTTCCTTCCTTCCTTCCTTCCTTCCTTCCTTCCTTCCTTCCTTCCTTCCTTCCTTCCTTCCTTTCTTTCTTCCTTTCTTCCTTGAGGGGGAAGGTGGTTTGGGCCACACTCAGCAGTGTTCAGGGCTTACTTCTGGCTTTGTGCTCAGGGATCACTCCTGACTCAGGGGACCATATGGGGTACTGGAGATCAAACCTAGGTCAGTTGCATTCAAAGCAAACACTCTTCCCACTGTACTATCGCTCCATCCTTCTAGGCCTTTATTTCTGTAAATAAAGTTCTATTTTTAACACAGTCACATTACTATACTCTGGCTGCTTTTGCACTATAACAGTAGGGTTAAGTGGTTGTGTGAAATTGTAATATATAAAAACCTAACATATTTACTTCTGACTTTGTATAGAGAAGGTTTTCTGTTCCCTGTTTGCAAAGGGTTTTTTATGTATTGGTCAGGGCAGTGAAGGAGGCTAAGTGGATAGAGAGTAATCATGGAAAAAAGCTGTGTCTTTTGGGCAAGGAATGCATCTATACAGAGTTGACATTTGAGCACAGAGAATTGGGAGGGGGGAAGCAAGGAAGCCAGCTTGTGAAAATCTGGGGAAGTGTTTTCTTGGCAAAGGTTCTCACTTGGCACATTTAGAAACAGCTGGAAATCCCATGGGCAGAGTGGGATGTGAGAGCTACATGACTGGAGATGGTGTAGGGATAGGCCAAATTTCAACAACTTCTTAGCCATGTGAAATTTGGACTCCGAGTTATTGAGAGCCTTTGGATTGGTTCAAGGTAGAGAACTAACATGACAAAACTTGTTTTAAAACAGTTAGTCTGGATATTTGCTGGCATTGACTCCAGGGGAATAAGAGAAAGATAGTAAGCCATTTTTTAATCATAAAAATATGTTCTACATTCAGCCTATGAAGATGCTACCTGCCACCAGCAAAGGCCACACATTAGAAGTGTGTTGTCAACTCTTGGTGGCATATTAAAATGCTGGTACTAGACTATGTGAAGAGAACCTCCTGTAGTTGGCTCAGAATGGGGTATAAGTATCAGTTTTCAGCTGATTTGTTTAAAGCTCTCAAGGTTGCTAATGCATAACTGAGATTGAGAACCACTCAATCTTTCATTAAAGATGGGGAAACTGCCAGTTTTATATATAGTAAACTGTATGACACCATTAAAGAGAACCATGAGTATGGAAGATAAATCATCCAGCAATTCTTTCCTCCTGAGGACTTTATAAGGATCTCAAAATTATTCAGTTCCCAGAGGAGTTTTAAAATCAGATCAGGGACCCATTTGTCTGAAACAGGCATGACTCTGCTTTGTTGCCTCATCAGCATCAAATTGCTTCCAAGACCCCAGGCAACTTCCCAATTCTGTGATTTGAATAAATTTGTACATTTATGACCTGCTGTTGTTGGCTGGTGAGCAATTTCATAGGTTGGAAGTTTAAAACAGTCATCTGTACCCACACCATCCATCTAAAGAACATCCCCAGAGGCTCCTGTAGATCTACCCTAGAGATATAAACCAGAGTAATACAATATCATTAGCTATACCTAAGCTTATAGACCTTTTAAACCTTAGGCATAAAAGTTGCATGATGTCATGTGTGCTTATGTGATTTGATGAAAGAAAAAAATAAACAGAATTAATCACAAGAAGGAACATTATTATTTGATATGAAAAATTATTCATTTTGTTTAGATAATCTGAAAAATGGATTTCTGTGTATTGACTGCAAGAAAATGTAAGAATTCAAGAAAACTTTTTTATATTCAGTATATACTCTACTGACTAAACATTCACCAAATATTTTAACTTTCTTGGACAGGTAAGAAATCAGTATAGAAAACCAGAGCATATATATGCCAAGTTATGGAATTGCTGGGTCATATGGAAGTTCTAGTTTTAAATTTTTGAGAACTCTCAGTGCTGTTTTTCACAGAGGCTAAACCAGGTGTTGTTCCCACTAAGTATGCATGAGAGTCTCTTTTTTCATTGCATCCCTTTAAACACTGTTTCTCATGGCATATTTGAAAACTAGAATTATGACATCATAAATCATAGAGATCTATTCTGTGTAAAGGGTAATGGTTTAGTCACTATTCTATGTGACCTGTTATGCTAGCCAATTATGAGAACACTACCAAGCATACCATTCTCATTTGTAAACCTTGGCATTAAGTCAGTTTGTCATCATATTAATGATTCTATAGGATCACCCATTTTTCTTTCTCCCTCAGATAAACAGTGAGTAATTGGGAAAACTTCGGTCATTTTTTTAAAAAATTTTTTCTGAAAGAGGTTTTTTTTTTAAGTCAGCACAGTATGTCTTAGAAAATTTACGGTTCCAAAGTACTATAAATACCGAAGTCCCCTAACATCATCCATAATTAAAGATAACAGTGTATAATTTCATAATCTCATTTCACTCTGTCACTTTTAGAGATAAAACAAAATTCTGTTACTTGGCATTTCATGTAAAGAAAGCAAAAGACTCTTAGTTTATAATTGGATTCATCATGTAGATAGTCGACAATCAGGAACACAGACTTGGATATTTCTTGGTTGCTCCAACCTCACACATAGAGCAGGAATTTGTGATTGGTTTACATAAGAAGAACAAAATTTGTGTTTTTCCCTGACCTGCACCTACCTCAATAAAAGTTTCTTTATAGAAATATGATGCTCCTCTTCTCTCCTCCCTCCTTTTCCTGCAGTGGTTTCTGGGTCCAATTCCTTCATGCCTTTCTAGACACCCTTACCCCAGAACACCCTCACACACTTTTCACAGTGAGATTTGAAAGTAGAGTCACGGGTCAAAAATTCCCATAAGCTTCCTCTCCTCTGCCTGCTAATTGAGCACCTGTGCCTCTCCAAAATTCTTCCTGTCAGTCAATAGAATCAGAATCCCTCTTCCCTTCCTGGACCAGCACCTTGCTCTGATCTCACTGCTTTCCACCCTTCCTCCCTCTTTCCTGAAACCACTGTTTCTACATTTCTATGTGATCAAATTTTCTTTCTGAACTGGCACATTCTCTTAAAATTATATTTTCCCCCTTTACCTTAGCAAAAGGAAAAGAAAGGGAGAGGTAGCATATGCAGTGCAGCAAGGGTGGAGGAAAGGAACTTGGGTCAATGTCCATAACCACATAGCAATTTCTCTTAAGCTGTTTCCCTTCTCAGCCCAGGTTTTCATCAGACCAGTCTTAGAAGATTGTCTTCATTTTCTCACCTCCTGCTTAAACTTCATGTAACTATCTTTTTATTTCATCACCCGACCGGAACTACTTACAAAAATACCATAGCCATCTCTTATTTGCCAAAACTTAGAATTTTTTTAAATTTTATTGAATCACCATGAGATAGTTACAAGCTTTCATGTTTGGGTTACAATCTCACAATGATCAAACACCCATCCCTCCACCAGTGCACATTCCCCACCACCAATATCCCTGGTATACCTCCTTACTCACCCTCCTCCTGCCTCCATGGCAGACAATATTCCCCATACTCTCTCTCTACTTTGGGGCATTATGGCTTGCAACACAGACACTGAGAGGCCATCATGTTTGGTCCATTATCTACTTTCAACACACATCTCCCATCCTGACTGATTCCTCCAGCCATCATTTTCTTAGTGATCCCTTCTCCCTCCACTCATGCACTCATTTGTGGAGTGTAGAATAACATAACCCTGAGCACTGCCAGAGGTCCCTGAGCACAAAGTGGAGGGTGAGCGCTGAGTACAGCCGGGTGTGCCCCCCCCAAACAAACAGAAATAGGAAAACACTTTTAAAATACTTTTTGGTGTGTGTGGAGGTGTGGAGCGGTATTATGTTGCTTTATTTTATATTCATCAAACTGCAATCATTTTGACCACAATAGTGTAAAATATTTTTGCTAAGACATGGCATAATAATATCATTATTTTTAAAAATCAGCAAAATGCAGCAGTCGATTCACCAGCGGGCTTTATGATACTTCTGTCTACTGCCTAAACACAGCTCCTTTGCCTCCCACGGATTTCAATAAATGAGACAGTGACTCAAAGAATAAAGCACTTTTTTTCTATACATTCATCTAAATATGTCAGATGGCCAGTGTTATTGGTATGATTCCCACTGCTGTTTGTTTGTTTTCTGAGTTTTCCTTTTGGTATGAATAAAAATACTGAGTCTTGTGAACTGCGAGTGTGAGATGTGCCATTCTCTTGACCCACCGCATGGCTCCATCATTATTGGTTTGGAGCAAATCTTCAACGACTGTCTGTGTTCCTGGCAGCATTTCAATACTAACATGTGCTTAATTTTTCAGTGGATATTCCCCACTTCCTGTGCTCCTGAGGAGCTGTAGAGTTTGTGGGAAAGAGCAGCTTGATTCACACATCTGTGCCTATTTCCCTGAGAGATAGCGGTCCTTTTGTTCTAATCCTGTTTCTTCAACTAAATGCTGTGTTCTAGGAACTTGGAAAGAGCATTTCTGAAATAGATGGTTTTTAAAACACTATATCTATGGGTGGAGAGATACTACAGTGATAATGCCTTTGTCGTGCCTGGTTTGTTCTCCGGCACTACATATGGTTCCCTGAGCATTGCCACGAGTGATTCCTGAGCATAGCACCAGGAATAAGCCTTGAGCACTTCTGGGTGTGACTCAAAAAGCAAAAACAAATTAAACAAATATGTGTGTGTTTAAAAATATGGTGTGTAAAACTTGACAGAATTCTCATAGTTATTCCCTCATAAATCTAATATTTGCAACCATTTATAGTCTAGTTTATAGTCAGTATTCATTGGTGCACTGTGACTAAGTTCAAAATACTTTTTGCAAGTATTCGCTCAGAGTAGACAATGCACTAAATAAGTAACAAATAATCCCAAAAAGCACTGCAAGGCAAATAGTGGAGATCTGATTTTTCTTTGCTGTTATAGCCCCTCATTCAGGTAGGAAGTTCTTTGGCTTTAGTTTTTAAAGTTTGATAGACCTGCCCTACACAAGAATATTGCTGTTTCTATTTTGAATGACATGAGGAAATGTTTCCATGAATTGAAGCTTGGGGAGATAATTCAATAATAATGACATAAACCTAGGCAGAAATTTAAGAGAACTTTGATTAAATAGTTTCGGAAGGTTTAACAAATGCCTAGCAATTTAGCATATGTAAATGTATGTACCATGAAAAGTTTATACTAAAATTAATTGTTAGATTTTAAGACCAGTGATGTGAAACTTTGTCAACTTAGCAGAAAACAAGCCCTCACTTCCCACTGCACCAGCTCTTACAATATGCCCACTTCCATAGAGCACTTATCTGGCAAATTTAGATCCCTTTGGAGGCAAATGGGGAAAGTATTGTGCCCCCAATACAGACCCAAAACAGAGGTGACCTTTTAAAGTAGTCAGATTCAAGAGAGAGCTTACATTACCTATATTTTTCCCCTTTCAATTTATTTTTACTAATGTGCAACTACTTTCCTCATCAAAATATCATAGTAATTAAATGGAAAAGGAGAATTGGTGGTAAAGAGATTAAAAATAGAAGTATTTGGGTTTGGTAAATTTGGAGGACAGTACAAACAACCGAAGTAACTCAACAAGTATTTGTATGTATTTAGTTTATTTTTTAAATTGTGCATTAGCAAAGCTAATCTTGCACCAGTCCTCAATTCAATCAGAATGCAAACCAAAATTTTAGCATTTCACCCTGTAATAACCTTAGTCACCTTCCATCTTTCCCAATTGTAGTCAATTTTTGAAGAGTGGTTTAATTGGTTCCTCTCTATAAAGTTGACTTTCATGAAATCAGATCTTTCTCTATATTCATTTTATTGTTTTGTTGGTTTTAATAACCCTTTGCTATAACACTTAAGTTATTCCATTTTGGCTTATATTCTTCTTTGCATGTCAGCCTACTAGGTCCAATGTGAACTATTTAAAAGATGAGAGAATTTATTCCATCTCTCATACACAGCAGTGTTACCAATATAACAGCACTCAATAAATATGGAAAAAAATTAAACATCCCCTATTCTGAAATCAGGACTAATGAAAGAATTTAATCAAATTTGTTCCAAGAGTAGTTTGAGAAAGAACATATTATATATCTCTTGTGGGCTGAGATATACAATAACCATTTAGTTTTGTAGCTTTCCAGAGTATATTTAATCTTCTCTCCAGAACAGCTAGAAAGTCAGCTGTTCTTTGATATCCCTAGTTTTACATGGTCATTTTATTAGGGGGAGAAAAAAGCTATATGATTTCTAATGTCTTTTTCTGTTCTAACTTACTGTTTTTTGTGTGTTTGTTTTGAAATTTTATATAAATAACAATTTTATCACTGATATTCCATCTAGTTGGGGTTTTTGAGATGAGTAATATTGTGTTGCCTTAGACTTCTAACACGTATTTATTTGACCATTATTAAATATTAATTTTATATGCCTACTTCTAACCATAATATCTTAAGAGAACTTAAATCTTATTTTAAAATGCTATTTGATATTACTCTGAAGTTCCCTTACTCACAGGCTTTGTCACATTTTTATTTGCTTATTTATTTGCGTTCATATAGTAGATAACCAAAACATTACAGCTCATTATATAAATTAAGTGCAAATCCACCCCACTGTATATTCATATATTATTGCATTTTATCATTTGAATTAAAACCCATAGAAAAGCTTTGGCCTCCTTTTATGGATGCATAGTTTATAGAAAGAAAAAATTAAAGAGAGAAAAATGTTCTTCAATGTGGTAGAGTGATTCCCTAGACAGAAGTTTGAGCTAAGAGTTATGACCATATTGGGAAAGAAGAAGGCATTGTTTGGTTTCCTTATGCACAACAGAAAGGCAAACAAACAGGTCTTAATGATCTCAGGGAATTGGAGGATGAGTAACCTCAGTATTTTGGAATCAAAAGGCTATTTTTCAAATGTTCCTTTACCCTCAGAAAGATTTTACCACAAAGATGTTTCTGGGTTCTTGCTAAGTTCTGTGAGACACACACAATGAGACATTCTGTTGCCAACAGTTTTTCAAATCTGTGGATTTGATAAATTTTCTTCACTTAAAAAGGAATTCTTATAACCATACTTTATTCATATAGAATCTTAGACTTTGAAGGATTAAAAGTACTGGCCAGAGAGAAAGGGGTTAAAGTACGTGTCCTGCATACATTTGACCCAAATTTGATCCTCAAAACTTCATGGTCTCTGAACACAGAGCCAGGCGGTAAATACCACACACACACACACACACACACACACACACACACACACACACACACACACACAGAGGAAGAGAGGAAGGCTGGAGCCATAGCCATACTCCAGTGGGTAGAGTACTTGCCTTCCTTGCCACTGACTGGCAACCCATATGGTTCCATGAGCACCGCCAAGAGCCGTCCCTGAGTGCAGAGGCAGGAGTAAACCCCGAACATGTTGGGCGTGGACCAAAAACAATGTAAACAAAAAACCAAGAAACTATTATCTAGATGTTCCTTACGTTTGGAATTTAGTAGTCTAGAATTGTCAATCAAAAACTACTACTTTTTTTTAATCTATTTTTTTACAGAGTCACCATGAGATACACACTTAAAGAGTTTACAGAGCTGTTCAAGACTGCGTTTCAGTCATACAGTGTTTCACACCCATCACTCCACACGTGTACATTTCCCACCACCAATGACCGCAGTATTCCTCCTGCTAGCCCACACCCACACCCCCACTTTTTTCTTCTCTCTCTGTCTCTGTTTCTGTCTCTGCCTCTCTCTCGCTCTCTCTGGCTCCCTCTCTCTCTCTCTCTCTCTCTCTCTCTCTCTCTCTCTCTCTCTCTCTCTCTCTCTCTCTCTCCCCCCTCATTCTCCTTAAAACTACTACTTTTGAGTCCTGATATGTTCACTCCTTCTCTCTAGAGTTTATCAGTGTTATGGAGAACGATGAGGCTGAACATGATTGATGGGTTCAATTTAAACGTGTAAGTCATTAATTTAAAGTTAAATTTAAATTTATGCATGGTGTGAGGTAGTGGTCCAATTTCAGTCTTTGGCCAGTGGCTTGTCAGGTTTTCAGCACCACTTACTGAAGGAAGAGAAGGAAGCTTCTCTTCCATCATTTTAGGCAGTTTGCTCTTTCATCATGAATTTATTACTTTAGCTCCTTTGTCATGTGTATTTGAGATGTATCTTTGAGTTCTTGTTTTCGTTATATTGGTCACTGTGTTTTGCTTTTATTCCACGCCATACTGTTTTCATTACAGTAGTTTAATAGTATAAAGTCAGGGAATACTTAATAGTATAAAGTCATGGTATACAGGGAATACATCTTCCTTATACCTGTAACTTCTTTGATTGTTTGGAAAGGCTTTACAGTTTGATTGTAGTCAGTGTTCTATGTTGTTGAAAAATGCCCTTGAAATTTTTGTAGGGATTGCTTTGAGTAAGGTAGTCTTTTTAACAATGTTAATTCTTCCAATTCATAATCATGTAATGTTTTTACAGTATCTTATGTCCTCTATTTATTTTAGTAGAAACATAGTTTTCAATCTTTATATCCTACATTAATTTAGTTCCTTGGTACTTGATTTTTTAATCCACTTTTAAGTGAGATCTTAAAACTATGTATTTTCTAGTGGGGTAACTATATACATCAAATCCATGAAGTCAACATTATTTTAAACATCAATACAAACTGTCACTGTCACTGTCATCCCGTTGCTCATCGATTTGTTTGAGCAGGCACCAGTAACGTCTCTCATTGAGAGACTTATTGTTATTGTTTTTGGCATATCTAATACGCACGGGTAGCTTGCCAGGCTCTGCCATACTGGCGAGATACTCTCGGTAGCTTGCCAGGCTCTCTGAGAGGGGCGGAGGAATCGAAACGGGTCGGCCACATGAAAGGTGAAAGCCCAACCACTGTGCTATCGCTCCAGGCCCAGTACAAACTATAATAAATAATTTATATTTTTAAAAGAGGCAGGGTGAGAGGAGGAAGGTCCAACGCGTGGGATGTTGGACATTGGACTCAGACCTGGTAGTAGTTTTGGTGGGGACATTGACTGACTGAAACTCTGATATTAAAAGTTATATAAATCATGGTGCCTAAATTAAAAAAAAAATTAACATCAGATGGGTAATGTGCTGGCATCACCACAAGATTTAAGGGAGATACATGTCAAACAAAATTATGAATGCCCAATCATCATGCTTATGAACTGCAAAAAGATCCTAAAATAATTTTTAAAATGTATTTCTTATTAAAACATTGAATATAGAAATTCAGATTTCTGTATATTGATGTTGTAGCCTGCCTTCTTAATACTGACTTACTGTTATCTCCAGTAGTTTTTAAGGGAAGTCTTTAGAGTTTTCTTTGGATTTTATCATGTTATCTAAGTAGAGATAGTTTTTCTCTCCAATTTGAAACTCTTTTATTTATTTTTTCTTTAAGGTAAGTGGCTTCTCAAGCAGTTCTCATAAGTCTTGAAGACCAGTCCTAGCGAGGATAACTCAAGCTAGGATTTTAGGATATGGTATTGTTCAGGCCCTATGGTGATGAGGACACCAAGACCTCCCAGCTATGCTGTGGGGGAAGGACATGTACTGCTGGAAATTGAATCAGAGTTCCATGCACATGAAACATGTGCCTCTGACCCTCTCCCTCTCATTTATTTATTTATTTTGGTGTTGGGGAGACAGCTGGTGCTGCTCAGGGCTTATTTCTTGCTCTGTGCTTGATAATAAGTCCTGGCAGTGCTTCGGGAATTGCACTGAATCAGCCACTTGCAAGATAATGGCTTAACTCCTATGCAATCTCTGCAACCCCATCTTTTCTTTATATTTTTTTACCTAATTGCTGTGACTAGAATTTTCAATTATATGTTAAATATTAGTAGTGACACCAAACATTTTTGTCTCACCCCTGATCTTAGGGGGGGTCATAACTTACTTTTTAACTATTAAGTATGAAGGTTGCTATGGATTTGTTAAATATGGGCTTTACCACGTTAAAGTAAATTTCTTTTTTTAAGCCCTATTCAAAGTTTTGTCATAAGTGGATCTGCGTCTATTGACATGATCATATGCTTTTTATATTTGCTTTTGTTAATATGAGCTCTCATCTTGGCTTGCATGTTTTACCAATCCTTGTAGCCTTTGATTAAATTCTACTTGATCATGATGTACATTTCTTTTAACGTACTGTTCAATTTGTTTCACCCATATTTTGTTGATTATTTTTGCATTCATTTATTACAGTTATTGGTCTGAAATGTGTATGTGTGTCTGTGTTTGTGTGATATGTCTCCTTTCAATATTTAGGCATTGTTGATCTTGTTGAAACAAAATATTTAGAGTTGATTTTAATAAGTAGCATAATTAGTGGTTCATTTATATTCTTTCACATGAATATACAGTTTTCCCAACACTTTTGAAAAGACTTATTTTTTTGCCCCTTTGTGTACTACTGGTGACTTGTCAAACATAAGTTGAAGATATATATATACATATAAACACATATATGCATATGAATGTATATATTTATTTGTTTATTTATGTCTAGGCTCTCTGTTATGTTCCATTGATCTTGTGCCCATCATAATGCCAATTTTATGCCATTCTTCTTTTACTACTATTGCTTTGTAATAAAGTTTGAAATTGAAAGTGTGATGTCCATAGCTTTGTTTCTTCTTAAACTTGCTTTGGTTATTCCTGTTCTTTAGTGACTTCTTATGATAGAACTATCTGGTTGTCCTCTACTGCCTGAAGCCCCATCCCACAGCTACCTCCATGTAAACTCATCCAGCCAGTTCTATAGATCTTTGAGTTCCTGTAGCACATGGCCATGTACACAGCCATGTGACATGTCCAAATTCTACAAAACTGACAGTCCATTATTAACACATGACATTAGATAGAAAAGTAGCATAGATGCCAACTAACCTCAATAAACAGAAACAATAACACAGAAGACTGACCTAGTGACAAACAGCTTAGTATTTTGATATATGACAATTTAAAAAAAATTTCTTTTACTGAAATATTCTTTGACAAATCTATTACTGGTTACTGTTATGTGTAACCAGTAACATAACATAAATTATTTTATGCTATAAAATAATATAAAATAAAGGGGTAAGCTATGTGTGGGAGGATGAAAATCAGGGACATTGATGGAGGAAAGGTCACACTGGCGGTGGGATTGATTTTGGAGCATTGAATTCCCCAAAAAACTGTATTATGAAGAAATTTGTAAATCCCGGTGGTTAAAATATTTTTAAAAAATAGTCAATATCAGCAATCTCAGTAATAGTTATAGCCTAAGACTTTTATATAATTACTTCCTGCTGTCCCTTTGATCTTCATGGAAGAATATTAGAAATACTTTTCATATTTGTATAGTTATTCTATAATTACTCTGGCTGTATACAGAGGAAAAATAAACTATTTTCTAGTTGGTACATTATGTTTATTTTAGTTTTGATAAAATATTACATAATGTTAAAAAATTTCTGATACTGATGTAAAAAATTACTGCATCCCATCACCACAAAAGAGGTCAAGACTGTCTGCTTTAATTATTTAGTATACTTTTTTAGGAGACTGGAGAGATAGCACAGAGGACAAGGCGTTTTCTTTGCATGCAGCAAACTGGGTTTTGATCCCTAGCATCCCTTATGTTCTCCCAAGTCCCACCAAGAATGACTCCTAAGCAAAAGGTCAGGAGTAAGTCTAAAAACAACTGAATGTTGCCCAAAAACTTTATAAATAATCAAAATTAAAAATAAGCCTATAAAATACTTTTTCTTAATTTATTCTTTTATTGAATCACCATGTGGAAAGTTACAAAGCTTTCAGGTTTAACACTCAGTTATACAATGCTCGAACACCCATCCCATCGCCAGTGCACATATTCCACCACCAAGAATCACAGTATACCTCCCCCCTCCCCCCACCTTCCCAGCCCCTCACCACGCATGTGTAACTGGTAAATTTCACTTTACTTTCACTTTACTTTGATTACATTCAATATTTCAACAAAAAACTCACTATTATTGATTTGGAGTTTCTCCGCCCTAAAGTCGACCTGCTGAAAAGGAAGCATTTGATAATTTGTTTTCCATTGCTGAGAATGAAGAGATATGAGGTCAAGAGGCCACACTAGCAGCCGCACGGGTTTGGATTTCTGTATTTTAGTACTTTAGTAACTAAGTCCAGAGAAATATCGGCCAGAAATTGCATCATTGAAAGCTTGTACCTCTCAGCTACTTTATATTCCACATATGAGTGCAATCTTTCTATGTCTGTCTCTTTCTTTCTGACTCATTTCCTCAGCATGATACTTTCCATGTTGATTCACTTATACGCAAATTTCATGACTTCATGTTTCTGAAAGTTATGTAGTATTCCATTGTGTAGATATACCAGAGATTCTTTAACCAGTCATCTGTTTTGGGGCACTCTGTTTTTTTCCATATTGTGGCTATTGTAAACAGTGCGGCAATGAACATGGAAATACAGATGTCATCTCTACTATACCTTTTTGCCTCTCCAGGATATATTCCCAGGAGTGGTATTGCTGGGTCAAATGGAGCTCAATTTCTAACTTTTTGAGAATAGTCCATATTGTTTCCAAAAGAGCTGAACCAGTCGGAATTCCCACCAGCAATGAAGGAGGGTCCCTTTCTCCCCACATCCACGCCAACACTGGTTGCTTTTGCTTTTTGGGATGTGGGCCAGTCTCTGTGGTGTGAGATGATATCTCACTGTTGTTTTGATCTGCATCTCCCTGATGATTAGTGATGTGGAACATTTTCTCATGTGCCTCTCAGCCATTTGGATTTCTTCTTTGGGAAAGTTTCTGTTCATTTCATCACTCCATTTTTTGATGGGGTTGGCAGTTTTCTTCTTGTGGAGTTCAACCAGTGCATTGTATATTCTTGGTATCAACCCTTTATCAGTATCAACCCTAAAGCGTAAATATCCTTTCTCATTCTGTAGATTGTCTTTGTATTTGGGTCACTGTTTCTTTTGAGGTGCAGAAGCTTCTTAGTTTGAGATAGTCCCATCTCTGTTTTCTCTGTTTTCACTTGCTTGGCCAGTAGCATGACAGCTTTGAAGATACCTTTGGCTTCAATGTCGTGGAGAGTTTTTCCGACCTCGTTTTAAATGTACCTTAGGGATTCTGATCTAATGTTGAGATCTTTAATCCATTTTGATCTGACTTTTGTACAGGGTGATAGGTGGAGATCTAAGCCCATTATTTTGCATGTAGCCGTCCAGTTTTGCCAGCACAATTTGTTAAACATGCTTTCCTTGCTCCACTTCACATTTCTTGCTCCTTTATCAGAGATTAGATGATCATATATTTGGGGGTGTGCATCAGAGTATTCAACCCTGTTCCACTGGTCTGCAGATCTGCCCTTGTTCCAGTACCATGCTGTTTTAATGACTACCGCTTTGTAGGAGAGTTGGAAGTTGGGGACGTTGAGTCCTCCCATTTTCTTTTTCCCAAGAATTGCTTTAGCTATTCGTGGGGGCTTATTGTTCCATATGAATTTCAGGAGCGCTTGCTCCATTTCTTTGAAGAATGTCAAGGGTATCCCTATAGGGATCGCATTGAATTTTTACAATGCTTTGAAGAGTATTGCCATTTTGACAATATTAATTCTTCCAATCCATGAGCAGGAAATGTCTTTCCATTTCCTCGTGTCCTCTATTATTTCCTGAAGTAGCATTTTGTACTTTTCATTATACAAGTCCTTTACCTTCTTTGTTAAGCTGATTCCGAGGTACTTGATTTTTTGAGGTGCAATTGTGAATGGGATTGCTTTTCTCATGTCACTTTCTTCTCTCTCATTATTTGCATATAGGAAAGCCATGGACTTTTGGGTATTGACTCTATAGCCTGCAACTTTACTATACGAGTCTATTGTTTCTAGGAGTTTCTTGGTAGAGGTTTTAGGGTTCTCTAGGTATAGTATCATATCATCTGCGAATAGTGAGAGCTTGAGTTCTTCCTTTCCTACCTGAATGCCCTTAATATCTTTTTCTTGCCTAATCGCTATTGTAAGTACTTCCTGTACTATATTGAACAGAAGTGGAGAGAGTGGGCATCCTTGTCTCATTCCTGCTCTCAGAGGGAAGGCTCTTAGTTTATCCCCATTGAGGATGATGCTTGCCTTAGGCTTGTGATAAATGGCTTTGACTATATTGAGGAAGGTCCCTTCTATACCCATTTTGGCAAGCGTTTTCATCATAAACAGGTGCTGGATATTGTCAAATGCTTTCTCTGCATCTATTGATACGATTATATGATTTTTATTTTTTCTTTTGTTGATATGATGGATTGTGTTGATTGATTTCCAGATGTTAAACCATCCTTGCATCCCCAGGATGAATCCCACTTGGTCGTGGTATATGATCTTTTTGATGAGTTGTTGAATTCTATTTGCTAATATTTTGTTGAGAATCTTCACATCTGTGTTCATCAGGGATATTGGCCTGTTGTTTTTTTTTTCATGGTGTCTTTGTTTGCTTTTGGTGTTAGGGAGATATAAGCCTCATAGAAACTGTTTGGGAGAGTTTCTGTTTCTTCAATTTCCTGGAAAAGCTTGAGAAGGCCTGGCAAAAGGTCCTCTTTAAATGTTTGGAAGAACTCGCTAGTGAATCCGTCTGGACCTGGGCTTTTGTTTTTGGGAAGACTTTTGATTACCATTTCAATTACCTTGATGTTAATTGGAATATTCAGGTACTCCAGGTCTTCTTGGTTCAGCCTTGGGAGATTATAGGAGTTGAGGAATTTATCCATTTCTTCTAGGTTCTCTTGTTTCGTGACATACAGATTTTCGAAGTAGTCTCTGATGAGCTTTTGAATTTCTTTGATTTCTGTAGTGATGTCCCCCTTTTCATTTCTGATTCGGCTTATAAGGGTTCTTTCTCTCTCTTTCTTTGTGACTCTTGCTAGTGGTTTATCAATCTTGTTTATTTTCTCGAAGAACCAGCTCTTGGTTTCATTGATCTTTTGGATTGTCTTTTGGGTTTCCATGTCGTTAATTTCTGCTCTAAGTTTTACTATCTTTTTCCTTCTGCCTGGTTTGGGCTCCTTTTGTTGGTCCTTTTCTAAGGTCTTGAGCTGTGAAGTCAAGTTATTTATGTGGGCCCTTTCTTTCTTCCTGAGATATGCTTGCAGAACTATAAATTTTCTCCTTAATACAGCTTTAGCTGCGTCCCACAGGTTCTGGTAGCTCGTGCCTTCATTCTCATTTGTTTCCAGGTACATTTTGATTTCTTCCTTGATTTCCTTCCTGACCCACTCATTGTTCAACATTGAGCTATTTAATTTCCAGGTGTTTGATTTGGTTTTCTGCATCTGTCCATGGTTAACTTTTATCTTCAGTGCATCATGGTCTGAAAAG
Organism: Sorex araneus; assembly: GCF_027595985.1. Taxonomy (NCBI): domain Eukaryota; kingdom Metazoa; phylum Chordata; class Mammalia; order Eulipotyphla; family Soricidae; genus Sorex; species Sorex araneus. The sequence goes on from NC_073302.1 coordinate 328,251,693, forward strand.
ATAGCTGGTACAATGTCTATCTTGTTGATTCTGTTGAGGTATGCTGTGTGGACCAGCACATAGTCTATTCTGGAAAATGTTCTATGTGCAATGGAAAAGAATGTGTATTCCTGTTGTGGGGAATATAAAGCCCTGTATAGATCTATTAGCCCTCTCTCTTCTATTTCTTCCTTCAAAGCCAGTATTTCCTTGGTGAGTTTTAATCTTTTTGATCTGTCCAGAGGTGATAGGGTGCTGTTGAAGTCTCCAACTACTATTGTGTTGCTCACAATGTCCTTCTTAAGGTCTCTTAGCAGTTGTTGTAGGTATTTAGCTCGTCCCTCATTGGGTGCGTAGACGTTAGGAGTGTAATTTCTTCCTGATGTATGTATCCCGTGATTAATAAAAAGTGTCCTTCACTATCCCTTCTAATCTTTTTCAACCTGAAGTCTGTGTTGTCCGATACTAGTAAAGCCACCCCAGCTTTCTTGAGGGAGTTGTTTGCTTGCAGGATTGTTTTCCATCCTTTGACTTTGAGTCTGTGTTTGTTCTGGCTATTCAGATGTGTTTCATGCAGGCAGCAGAATGTTGGGTTCAGTCTCTGAATCCATTTTGCCAGTCTGTGTCTCTTAATTGGTCAATTTAGATCATTGACATTAAGGGAAATTATTGTTATGGGATTTTGCGCCATCCTTGTGTAAGGATTTGTTCTGCTTGTAGGGGTTGTTCTTGTCTTACAATAGCCCCTTTAGTGCTTCTTTTAGGTTTGGTTTTGAGTCTATGAAGTTCCTAAGCTGTTGTTTATCCCCAAAGTAGTGTATGATTCCTTCGAGTTTGAATGAGAGTTTAGCCGAATAAAGTATTCTTGGTGAATCGCTCATTTCATTGAGTTTTTCACTATATCCCACCATTGCCTTCGGGCTTGGAGGGTTTCCTCTGATAGGTCTGCTGTGAATATAAGAGGTGCTCCTTTGTATGTGATTTCTTTCTTCGACCTTGCTGCTTGCAGTATTGTGTCTCTCTGGATGACGTCCATCATTGTAACTATGATATGTCTTGGGGTTTTTCTGTTAGGATCCCTTTTAGCTGGCACCCTTCGGGCGCCTTGAATCTGGATGCCCTCATTGTCCAGCTCTGGGAATTTTTCAGCAATGATTTGTTTGACTGTGGCTTTTTCATTGGGGTTGGTTCCCTCTCCTTCTGGTAGTCCAATGATTCTAATGTTTTTCATCTTGAAATCATCCCCTAGGACTCTGACTCGCCCTAGAGCTATTTTGAGGTCTCTTGCCATGGTTTGTTGTTGCCTGTAGGCTCCTTGCAGCTCATCTTCAAGCATACTTATTCTGTCTTCCGCTGCAGTCATCCTATTGTTGAGGGCAGCCAGAGAGTTTTTGATTTCATCTACTGAATCCTTCATTTCTTTTTGAAGGTTTTTTATTTCTGCCCTCATTTCTTCCTGTATTTTGTCGGCTGTCTGTTGTATTGTTTCTACCAGGTCCTCCTTGAAGTTGTCAATCTTTGCATTGAGTTCATTGAACATGTTGAGGATTTCAACTCTGAATTCTTTATCAGAGAGGTCAAGTTTGTAGGAAACGCCAACTGAGGTTTCTGGACTCCTTTGATCGTCCTCTGCTTGCAATGGGGATTTTCGCTGTTTCTTCATGTTGTTGTGGTAGTATGAAAGAGGGACCTTGAAGATGAGTATCCCTGTTTCCTCTTGTTGCGAAAAAGGATTGTGGATAGGCTCAGTCAATGGTGTTGTCTTTTTATTTCCCACTTGTAGAACCTGGTTTCCCACTGAGATGTTCATTCAATGCTTACGTGAAGTCTTGTGTTTTATTGCCCTACTGTTTATGAATAGCTAGGATGTTAGTTTTGGACATGATGTTGAGGAGACTATCTACCGCGTGTGAGAGTTGGCGGGCCGGAAAAGAGGCCACGCCCACTTTGCCTAGGCCACGCCCCGGTGATTAGGCCACGCCCCTTTCCCACAACCTGACAGCAGGTCAGGGGGTTGGGGGTGGTCTGCCGGCCAGTAGGCCGGCAGTCCAGAGGGGAGGGAAGTCTGAAGTGCTCAGGGCCAAGGAGCAGGCTGGGTCCCGGAGGGCGGATCAAGCGGGCGTCATACACCTGGGCCGGAAGACAAAACGGCTGTGGCGCTTGGGGTCAGGGTGCCGGCCACTCGGCCTGCAGTCCAGAGGGGAGCTATAAAATACTTTTTTAAAGCTAAAACTAGTTAAAGGATTTTTCTGATTAAAATAAGAGGCAAACAATAGGGGCCGGAGCGATAGCACAGCGGGTAGGGCGATTGCCTTGCACGCGGCCGACCCAGGTTCGATCCCTGGCATCCCATATGGTCCACCAAGCACCGCCAGGAGTAATTCCTGAGTGCAAAGCCAGGAGTAACCCCTGAGCATCGCTGGGTGTGACCCAAAAAGAAAAAAAAAAGAGGCAAAAAATAAAGCCTTTAATTTAGTTGAATGTTATTGAAAAACATGAAGGACAAATTAAACCAAAATAGATTTTGTAACAGATTGACTAATAATAGCTGAGAAACTTTGACATGTGTTTACTGAAATTATTATTTGGCTTACATGCTTATCAGCAATATCAACAATTTTACTAAGTTCCATCAAGTTATGTTGCATGAAACTAGTTGCCATTTGACTTGAAAAGTAGAATTTTATCCCTTAAGAATACTTTTAAAATTTATCTGATATAATGTATAACTAAGCATTGAATGTTGCCTTAAAAATCGTAAATATGGCTGAAGCGATATTACATCAGGTAGGGCATTTGCCTTGCACGTGGCTGACCTTGGTTTGATTCCTAGCATTCCATATTCCCCTGAGCACCTCCAGGAGTCATTCCTGAGTGCAGAGCCAGGAATAACCCCTGTACATTACCGAGTGTGACCCAAAAAGCAAAACAAAAACAAGGAGAAAAAAATGTTTTAAAAAACACAAACATGAAATGGTCTAAGTTTATCTTACATGATCACTAATTAGAATCTGTAAGTTTTAGTTTTTCCTATAAATCAAATCATAGCATTCTTCACTATAATGAATCTGGAAAGCAAGGTCATAAATTTTTTGTTTGTTTGTTTGGGCTAACCGAAGTGCAGCTATTCAGAAACTTGTCTCAACTCAGAGAAACAAATTAAATTCTGATGACAAACCAGAAAGACCAGGCTGTGCATCAAATCACCTTCCCAGGATTTAACATATTGTAAATAATGGTCATTGAGAGTGAAGAAAACCTACTCTGGCTGTAAAGAGTGGTACTAAGTGAGTTAAAAGTACAGGGGTTTAGGCACATGTCTTGCATGAATTGCTGGATGCAGCCTGGAAGCTCCAAGGATGTTCAAGGTGGTGCAGGTAATTCCTCGCACGATGTAGCAGCACCATTTCCCTGCATCGTTGTGTTGAACTGTCAACCAACCTGACCAAGAATCACTCGGAGGGACCCCACTTCCTGCACACTTCTCAAGAGTTATCCCCACTTCCCAAAATACCAGACAAAATACCACATGTATATGTGCACATTCAGTAAACTGTTTCAACGTGTTATTCTTCACCCCAGGAAGAGCAAATTTGCTGGCATAGATGTGTGGAAAAGGGAACCCTCCTCCACTATTTGTGAGAATGTCAACTTTCAACCTCTTTTGAAAATAATATGGACATTTCTTTAAAAACTAAGAATGGAGTTTTCATCTGACCCAACAATTCTATTTCTTGGCATCTAACCCAAGAGCCCAAAAACACTGTTTCAAAAAAATATCTGTACCTCTCTGTTCATTGCAGCACTAGTCACAGTAGCCAAGACTTAAAACCAACACTGTACTAGAGAACATGACTGAGAGAGAAATTGTGGTATATACACAATGGGATACTACTCAATTATAAGAAAAGATGAAATCATTCCACCACGTGAATGGAATTGGGGGTGGGGATGCTCAGTGTAGTCAGGAGAGGGGCAGATACTGAATGATCTCTCTCACATATGGGGTATAAAGAAATACTGAGAAGGAACAGCAGAACTAGAGTTAGTCCACAGACCTGAGGTTACCTAGGGAGGAGTGGATGGGAGGGATCCTTGAGACATTGGTGTAGGGAAGTGAGCATTCTGATGGTGGGTGTGGCGTTGCAATATTATATTCAAGAAACCCTATCATTAATAGCATTGCAATTTATGGTGCCTCAACAGAAATAGCGAAGAAAGGAGTTTATATTTTTTGACATGGACTGATGAAAAATTAGTATACTTTATTTATTTTATTTATTCTCACACTTAATTGATTATGAATTATATCTATTACCAATGAAGTGTAGGGTTTTAAATAATTAGGAAATCTTCAAAAAAGAGCCTTTTAAGGCATGTTAGCATTTTACTAAGTTGTTTTTTATAATGCCTTTTTTTTATATATGCCCCAAATAGTTTCTCTCAGTCTTTCAGCTAAGAAAATTATTTTTTTATTTTGTATTTTTTTGTACAGAATTGTGTTCTATACATTATTCAAATTTTTTTCTCTAAAAATCTTTACTATAAATATTTCTTTCTACTCACAGGAGAATTTTTTAATCTATTCATTATCCTTAAGCACTTATAAAAAATAGGATGTTTAAAGATTACCTAAAGATCTATTTTTAAAGCAAAATTAGAAAAATATAAACAATTATAAGGTTAACTGACTTATCAGATATTCATGTTATTTTTGTAAAATTAAAGGTAATTCTTACTAAATTTTGTTTACACTAGATTTAAAAAAGAATTTTAAGAATAAAGTGAATAGAGTGGCTGGTGATTTCTACACTCTACTGAGACAATAGATAATCTGCAATACTAATTAGAATTTTTCATATCCTAAACAATTAATATCTATATTTCTGTAGTCTGCTTATACACCCTCTGATGACATTTTTAGTTTTCTCTCTTGAATGTTTCCTTAGTTAGTTGTAGTTTATAATCTTTGATACGGTGATTTTCTCTGCCTTGTAAATCTTTGTTCTGTTTTTCTTGCTTCATCCAGACATTTATTATACTGACAGATAATCAAATTATTCTCTGGAGTTTTCAAGGTACAAATTCTCTTCCCTTATAATCTAACATAATCATCTCCAGTGTGCTGCTATTTTTATTGTACCAGTCAGAACCTCAGTTATAATAGTGACGAAAGATTGAAAACATTCTTCATTTTATATATAGTTTTCTAATGTTCCTCTATTTTCTTGAATTATTCACTGTATCACTGTCATGCCTTTATTCATCAATTTGCTCAAGCAGGTGCCAGTAACATCTCCATTCATCCTAGCCTTGAGATTTTAGAAGCCTTTCTTTACTCATCCTTTACAATGGTGAGCATTGGAGTCTCTTTCAGGGTCAGGGGAATGAACCCCATCATTGTCACTGTTTTTGGCATATCGAATATGCCACGGGGAACTTGCCAGGCTCTGCAATGTGGGCAGGATACGCTTGGTATCTTGCTGGGTTCTCCGAGAGAGGAAACTAGACAATAAGAGGTCGAAGCCTCGTGCTTCCGGGAGCTTTGTTTTATAGTCTCTGGATGTTGGCCATTGATGGGATTACACAGGCGTTGGGGGGCAGTTTGTGGGTGTGACTGCCTAGCTACTGGAAGAAGGGGGATCAGGTGGAGGAGACCCAGTCCTGATCTGAGCAGCCTTGGAGATTTCAGCCCTGGGTCCTGCACACCTGGGTTCCGCTGCCGGTTCCTTCATGCATGAAGCTTGCCCAAGCGTGTGGAGAGTGGCCTGGAACATGGCTGTGGCTGGGTTCTGGAGGTCTTCAGCTGCCGGAGCTCTGCTTGGAGTGGGAAGGAGCCCGGGTGAAGACAGCCAGGTGCAGTGGCCGGAGACTCTGCAATTATTAGTATTATTAAATAACTAAATAATACTTGAAACCTGAGTTCAAAGTTTTTTGTTTTTTAAATCACTAACAATTTATCCATAATGATTTAAATGCTCTATGTGTATATTTTGACATTCATTTATTGAATTTTCTCATTTGTCTATTAACATAGGTAAGTAATGGATTTCCTAGTGTGTGATTATCACAATTTAGATCATAATGTATCTTATTGTCCTATTTTAAAAATCAGAACACATGAAATCATTTTCACTGTAATCCATTTTAGTGTCTCACAAACTTTACTCTGCTTTAAATACACATATGGCACTTTTTTCTTTTTGAAATATCCATACTCTTTGGGTGCATGAGTACTACCGTCAGGATTAGGGAGTTTGGTGACAAGTGAAGCTGAAAACGTCAGCAAAAGTCAGATTATGACAAAACATTTTCTGCATCAAATCATATTTTTTATGGAAAAAGATCATCCTTTGACTTCCATGTTTCTTTTAGTATGCACATGGAATGAACACCATCAGAATACTTCATAATACTGCTGAAAACTGTTTGTGGAATCTTAATGTTAAGATGTTTTTCCTCATGTTTTCAAATCAGAAGAAAATCTGTTCCTGTTCTCTCTGATAACTGAGGCCAAGCAAAGAGCTTCGGAAAACTAAAATAAGAAAAAAGAGCCACTAAACACACACATACACAACAGAGACAGAGATTTACAGATACCATATAAATTTGACACAGAACAAATAACCCAGAAAGAATGACTCTCTTTGTGTGTTTGAAAGACTCTAACTCATATGAATAAAACGTAGACAGCTGTAGTTGTACATAGATATGCTACCATATATATATGTATATATAATTTATAAGTATCTGCCTTACTAGAATTTTATAGGTTCTACAAAATTATACACCCTTAGGGGTGCACAGCAGAGCCTGGCAAGCTCCCCGTGGCATATTCTATATGCCAAATACAGTAACAATAACGGTTCTCATTCCCCTGACTCTGAAAGAACCTCCAATACGATATTGTTTGGAAGGACGTGTAAGAAGAGGCTGCTAAAATCTCAAGGCTGGGACGAATGGAGACATTACTGGCACCTGCTCAAACAAATTAATGAACAATGGCATGACAGTGATATAGTGATTATATTTTTTGACTTATAATACTTTTAATAATAGCTTGTCATAGACATAATTTCAACACCACACTCATTACCAGAGTACTCATTTACCCCCATCAGGGACCTGGTCCCCCCTCCCACTCATGCTCCTCCAAACCAACTCAATTGTGGAGCTGAGTTAGACTTTTTTCTCTATTAAGTATATTTATTGTCATTCAGAATGTCAGTCTCCAATCATTGTGAAGACTGGGACTGGTTTCAGAATGCTTCCCAAGTTACTTAGGCAGAAACAATACCCCCACCACCAAAGTGGGACTTTGTAGTCAATGGAAAAATTTCTCTAGAACCAAGACAAAGAACTGCCCACACAGGTCTCTCCCAGTCCACACCTGCCACTTAGAAGTGGACCAGCTGCATAAATGTCCTTTGAAACTATTCAGGAAACGGTGTAGGCAATTTACAAAGTCCCCGCTAAGAATGCTCTGTTTGAAGCCTCCTTGGAGATTAGAAATAATGAAGCAAAGGTGTAAATGACTTGTAAATGTGATTAGCTAATTAGATGTGAATATACACTCACTATAAAACCACAATTTATCTGAGAGGTGAAAGATTCCTTGTAGCAACTCTAAATAAGGATATTATTAAATAAGCATATCTAAATAAGGATACTATATGGGTATTAGTATGCTATTAATAAAAAGACATTTGTTCTGGTTGAATGCAATATCTAGCAAATAGGAGATATATCTGCTGGTGTGTTTTATTTCCTTCGAGACTTTATAAGTCTTATTTTGAAATGCAGAAGAATAAAAAATCAAGACTGACTTATTTAACTTGCCTAGAAAATCTGATACCAGATAAGTACATTATCACCAGCTTCTGACTCTTGATCCAAATTGAAATCTACACAACTCTTAAAGAAACAAATGATTTAATAACTTTCTGATTTTTAAAACAGGATATTATTTTAAGAAAGAAAAGTCTAGAATGAAGAATTTATTGTCAAATGAAATATATAGCACTAATAGGAGATTTTATACTAGTCCAGCTGGCTACAGATCAAATAATCCAGCACATAGTTGAAGCCAAATCTTTTACTCAAAGGCCCTTTTCTTTTGTGGAAGCAAGGAGTATTACCAGTCCAGAACAGTCAGTGTATGTGTATGGAATCAAAGACAGTCTCTGGGCCAGAACCTTGCATTATGAATCAGGAAATCTTACTTCTATTCTTAGGCTAGTCTTTAATTTATTATAGTTGTGTATGGGATGCCACAACTCATTGACAAGCAGAACATTCAGGCAATGCTATATTTTACTGAACCAAATATTCATCATTTGGAAGCATCCGGGTGTTTAAAAAACTCTTTTGATTCTTTTCCAAATGTTTGACATTAGGAAAACAGAGACTTGTGTGTCTCTAGGGGAGTCACCCTTTCCTCTGGACTTCACATTTGCTCAGTCCATAGAATATCCGGTAACTTTGTTCTCCCACCCACCCTCTCTATGTGCACTCTGCTTTGCTTTGATCAGTGAAAAGCATCTGAAGAAAGGAGGTTGGGGTCCTCTTCCCCAGATACACGGAAGTAAGGTGGTGTCCTGTTTAAAGGATTCAAATTCAGAGGCTTTCTGGAGAGAATGACCCTTACACACTCTTACAATCTCCTCCACTGCCCAGGGCCTAAGGAGATCTTAGGAATGAATGAGGAGCACATTTCAGATTTTGCAACTCAGAACTGTAGGTTGTTGTTGTTTATTTGTTGTCATTGTTCTTTAGGTAGCAGGCCACACCCAACAGTGTTTAAGAAACCTGAGTCACATGACAACTCGCTGCCATGCTAGCCCAGTGATGGGGGCCAAGGGGTACTCTGGGGATCACCAGGACTACACCCAACAGTATTAGCATTTCTTTCAGAAGCTACTACGTTTTGTTTAGTGCATGGTGGGGAGGGCTGGAGAGATAGCACAGTGGTTAGAGTGCCTGCCTTGCATGTACCAACCCTGGTTCAATTTCAGTACTGCATTATAATTCCTCAAGCACTGTGAAGAGTGATCCCTGAGCACAGAGTCATGAGTAAACCCTGAGCACTGGCAAGTGTAAACCCAAAGAAGAAAGAAGAAATGGGGCACAATAATTATTACAAAGGTGAAGTGCCACTTTTCTTCAATTGAAGTTCCTTTTAACTTCTTTAGAATGTGCCAGGTTAGATGAAATGACTTTCATTTATGTTTCATTATATATTCATTATACATTATATTATTACATATTTCATTATATATTTCATTTCACTTCATATCTCCAAGCACTGAAATGATGCTTTTTTTCTTTCATGGATAAAGATGTACCAGATATGAACGTGGTTTATTGTTCCCCTTTTGAAGGGTCACTACCAGTGGTGCTCGGGGGCCACTTCTAGCTTGGCGCTCCGAGGTTGCTTCTGATAGTGCTCAGGGATCTGCATGTTGGGAGTTGAACCCAGCACTTCATCACACAAAGCATGCACTGTAGCCCTCTGACCCTTCACCTAGCTCCAAAAGCGGTTCGCTCTTTAAGGCAATTATTCTATAGAAATTCTTGTTCTTTGACTGAGGAGAATTTGAAAAAAAAAAGGAGCTGTATACCATTAAGTTTTCAGCCTGGTTTGTTTTCTCCAACACTGGTTCATTATCTGTGAAATTTATGCATCTTGATCATCTTGTTCCTCCAGCTCACAGTAGTCCAAGCAATCCTTTTACTGTTGCCCTTGGCTTTTATTTTTATTTTTAATTTTATTATTTTTATTTATTTTATTGGAGTGTATATGGGTCACACGTAGCAATGCTCAGGAGATATTCCTTACTTTGTGCTCAGGAGTAACAGCTGGTGATGCTCAGGGGACCATATGCCTGCTGGGGATCAATTGAAATCAGCTGCATGAGCCATTAGGTTCTTGACTACAAAAAAAAAAAATTCGAATAGATGTTTCCCTCCTATTTAACCTATGTATGCATTAATCTGTGTCTGAAAGAGATACAAATGAAAATCTATTTCAAAGAAACGACATGTATTATATTACCTTAACATTAGTCATAGTCTCAAGAAAACAGGATATTGCAGTTCTTTGCAGTTCACAGGCACATACTGAGTAAAGGAATTATGTATAATGCTGTTACTTGAGGCCAGTTCACAACCAATTAGTTTCTCTTGTCTTATTTAAAAATATACATATTTATGACTATCTGCTATCTATCCCAGTACAAGTAGCTTGTTTGTGTTTAAAATAGGTATTTTATTTAACTCTTTCTCCATTAAAGAAGATATATAGATTGTGTGTAAGTACTTGCCTTCCTTCTGGGCTCTAACCATTACTAATTGGGTCATTGACAAAATTATGTCATATCCAAAAGAGTAAACAGAACTAATTAGGACTGAGAAACTACTCACATGACACATAATTTAAATAAATGAGATGATTCACCAAGATTAGTAAAACAATGGGTTCAAATGCTGTTTCACAGGATACAAATAACGTTTACTGATTAATTCTCGAAGGAGAGACTAAAATATAAGAGAAAAGCAGAATTTGACCTGGTAGAATTTCTGAAAATTACAACTGTATAAATGTTAAGTAGGTTGCTTCCAGGTCAGATTGATAGTACGGGGCTGAAGAAATCTGCCTTGCATGTGGCTGACTCTGATTCAGTCCCAGGCATTGGATATGGTGCTCCAAAAGTTATCCCTGAACACAGAGCCAGAAGCAGGCCCTGAGCATCAGTAGGTGTGGCCCAAACACTAAAATAAATAAAATAAGCTTCTCCCTAGAAAATGATGTGTAGCACATAACTAACAGCCAATAAAAATTTTGAGTAAGTTTTAAATTTAAGCAAAAATGGCTAGATGCCTCAAAGACATAATTTAATGTGACTACTGGTCTCTTACAAAACTTTATTTTCTGTATGTTGGAAGGATTGAAGCCTAAAGAATAGAAATAGAGAAAGAGATAATATATGATACCTACATAAGTATAAAGTTAGAAAGTACAATTATAAAAAAATAAGATGGAGAAATTAAAAGAAGATGAGACAGAGAGTAGGGATTGCTGGGTTGTGGTCTAGTCAACTTATAGGTGGACAGTCAATCTTAACCTAAACTTCCTGAAATTCACTCTTACCTAGACAGTCAGGACACTGGACCCAATAACCACTGTCAGGAACTTCTAGATCTTGGAATTTTTCTGTGGAAGGTGAAGTATTCAAGTGACACAATGAGTAGTTTAACAAAAAGCAATTTAACTTATGTAAAACTACAAATGTAATTATATTTGTAAAGAAGTTGATAAACATAAATAATAGATGGTGCAAGGAAGACTGTAACAAGAACCACTATTCGGAAATAAAGAATTTTCCAGAAAGACGCTAAAAAAATCAACAGTTTATATTGAACATTACTTGGGGAACAAGAGAGAAACTTAAGTAAATGCATTCACTGTATCACTATCACTGTCATCCCATTGTTCATCGATTTACTCCAGTGGGCACCAGTAACATCTCCATTTGCCCCAGCCCTGAGATTTTAACAGCCTCTCCTTACTCATCTTTTCCAACGATTAGAAGCTTCTTTCAGGGTCAGGGGAATGAGACCGATTATTGTTACTGTTTTTGTCATATCGAATACGCCGAGGGAAGCTTGCCAGGCTCTGCCGAAGCAAATGCATTAAATAAATAAAATGTGTTATTTTGATAATTATTAACTAGACCATAAATAATTGAGTTAATTCAATACAGAAATATTGAGCTTGTTATCAGTGTCTCTACTTGAATAAAATTCTAATAATGTTTTCCCTTCCTCAAGTCTTCCCTACTATGTGTCATGCAGTAGCTCACATCAGCAAACAAGAGTCAATTATGAGAATATCTTCTAACTTAGATTCATTGATGCCTACTTAAGTATCTTGAACTTGGCATTATAAGCTTTTATACCACCAAAATAGCACAAGCCTTAAACCAAGGATGTCTTCTGGTGGATGATCCAGTTGCTAAACTTTTACCAACATACCATTGCCTACCCACACCCAACTTCTAAGAGTATGTTCCCAAAACAAAGGCTTCTTTTCCACTTTGATTTAAGAAAAGTAGGGTTGCGAGCCGGAGTGATAGCACAGTGGGTAGGGTGTTTGCCTTGCACGCGGCCGACCCGGGTTCGATCCCCGGCATCCCATATGGCCCCCCAAGCACTGCCAGAAGTAATTCCTGAGTGCAAAGCCAGGAGTAACCCCCTGAGCATCGCTGGGTGTGACCCAAAAAGCAAAAAAAAATAATAATAAAAAAAAATAAATAAATAAAAAATAAAAAAAGTAGGGTTTTGTTTACTGGAAAGTTGGGCCAATAACCTCAGCATAAAAAAAGACTATAAAGTAGATTTTCTCTCTCTTTTCTTTACTTTCTCTCTCTTTCTTCCTTCTCTCGATTTACTACAGTTTCCAAGAAAACTGTGATCTATTATTTTCCTTTTTTTCTTTTTAAAAATTTTTATTTTTATTGAATCACTGTGAGATAGTTATAAGTTTTCATGTTTGGGTTATAATCACACAATGATCAAAGATCCACCCCTCCACCAGTGCACATTCCCCACCACCAAGATACCCAGTATACCACCCCCCTTTTCCACCCTCCCCCTGCCTCCATGGAAGACAGGGATCTCTTATTTTCTATTCACTGATGAGTTCTTTGCCCTGTCAGTGGTGCTTAGTCCAGAAGAGCTGTGACTGAAGGAAAAGGAAGTAAAGATGGGAGGGGCCATAAACTAGCATTTGGACTTTATTAAAAGATTAAGTTACTAGAATATTGAGGACCTTATTAATAAGCAAATTTACTTGCTGAGAATTTTCTCTTTATGGAATATAGTGATGTGAAATTGAAACCCTATTGTAGATGTCAAACTCACCAAAATCTGTAGTACACAGCTGTGTTTTTAGGCATGAGATATTTTTTTGGAATTTCACCATGGACATAAGATAAACTTTCATGGATATATAAAAGTTTATAACTTCCTTAAATATTAATACATGGATCCTAAAAACAGGAACAATAATATTTTCCAAAAGCACTTGATTTTTTTTAATTAATTTATTTATTTTTAATTAGTGAATCACCGTGAGGGCACAGTTACAGATTTATACACTTTTGTACTTATGCTTCCCTCATACAAAGTTCGGGAACCCATCCCTTCACCAGTGCCCATTCTCCACCACCAGTAAACCCAGCATCCCTTCCACAATCCCCAATCCCACCCCCCACATTCCCTTCTGTTCTCTCTCTAATTAGCTGTTGTGGTTTGCAATAAAGGTGTTCAGTGGCCACTGTGCTCAGTCTCTAGCCCTCATTCAGTCTGCAACTCCCTTCCCCTACATGGCCTTCGACTACATTATAGTTGGTGATGCCTTCTCTGAGTTGCCCTTTCCCCAGAATGTGAGGTCAGCCTCCAAGCCATGGAGTCAACCTCCTGGTACTTATTTCTACAATTCTTGGGTGTTAGTCTCCCACTCTGTTATTCTATATACCATAGATGAGTGCAATATTTCTATGTCTGTCTCTCTCTTTCTGACTCATTTCACTCAGCATGAAACTTTTCATGCCGATCCACTTAAATACAAAATTCATGACCTCCTTTTTTCTGACAGCTGCATAGTATTCCATTGTATAGATGTACCAAAGTTTCCTCAACCCGTCATCCGTTCTAGGGCATTTGGGTTTTTTCCAGATTCTGGCTATTGTAAAAAGTGCTGCGATGAACATACATGTACAGATGTCGTTTCGATTATACTTTTTTGCCTCTCTGGGATATATTCCCAGCAGTGGTATTGCTGGGTCAAATGGGAGCTCATTATCTAATTTTTTGAGAATCATCCATATTGTTTTCCGTAAGGGCTGAACCAGTCGGCATTCCCACCAGCAGTGTAGAAGGGTCCCTTTCTCCCCACATCCTCTCCAACAGTGGTTGCTTTTGTTCTTTTGGATGTGTGCTAGTCTCTGTGGTGTGAGGTGGTATCTCGTGGTTGTTTTGATCTGCATCTCTCTGATGATTAGTAATGTAGAGCACATTTTCATGTGCCTTTTGGCCATTCGTATTTCTTCCTTGGGAAAGTTTCTGTTCATTTCTTCGCCCCATTTTTGATGGGGTTGGATGTTTTCTTCTTGTAGAGTTCAACCAGTGCTTTATATACCATTGATATCAACCCCTTATCTGATGGGTATTGTGTAAATATCCTTTCCCATTCTGTGGATAGTCTTTGTATTCTGGTCACTGTATCTTTTGCAGTGCAAAAGCTTTTTAGTTTAATGTAGTCCCATTTGTTGATCTCTGTTTTTACTAGATTGCTTAGTTCTGTGTCACCTTTGAAGATACCTTTATCTTCAATATTGTGGAGGGTTTTGCCAACCTTGTCTTCAATGTACCTTATGGTTTGTGGTCTAATGTTGAGGTCTTTAATCCATTTTGATCTGACTTTTGTGCATGGTGTCAGGTCAAGGTCTAAGCCCATTTTTTTACATGTGGTTGTCCAGTTGTGCCAGCACCATTTGTTAAAGAGACTTTCCTTGAACCATTTCACATCTCTTGCTCCCTTATCGAAGATTAGATGGTCATACATTTGGGGTTGTGTATAGGGATATTCCATCCTGTTCCATTGGTCTACGGCTCTGCCTTTGTTCCAGTACCATGCTGTTTTAATTGTTACTGCTTTGTAGTAAAGTTTGAGGTTGGGGAGGGTGATGCCTCCCATGGTCTTTTTCCCAAGAATTGTTTTAGCTATCCTTGGACGTTTGTTGTTCCATATGAATTTTAGGGTTGCTTGATTCGTTTCTTTGAAGAATGTCATGGGTATCCTTATAGGGATTGCGTTGAATCTGTATAATGCTTTGGGGAGTATTGCCATTTTGACAATATTGATTATCCCTATCCATGAGCAAGGTATATGGTTCCATTTTCTCATGTCCTCTTTTATTTCATGGAGTAGCGTTTTATAGTTTTCTTTGTAGAGGTCTTTAACATCCTTGGTTAGGCTGATTCAGAGGTACTTGATTTTCTGGGGCACAATTGTGAATGGGATTGCTTTTTTCATGTCCCTTTCCTCTGCCTCATTGTTTGTATATAGGAAAGCCATGGATTTTTAGGTACTGATTTTGTAGCCTGCAACTTTGCTGTATAAGTCTATTGTTTCTAAGAGTTTCTTAGTAGAGGCTTTGGGCTCCTCTAGATATAGTATCATATCATCTGCAAATAGTGAGAGTTTGATTGCTTCCTTTCCTAGGGTTTTCTCTCTTTCTTTATTTGTGAGTCTTGCTAGCTGTTTATCAATCTTATTTATTTTCTTGAAGAACCAGCTCTTTGTTTCATTGATATTTCGGATTGTCTTTTTGGTTTCGATGTCATTAATTTCAGCTCTAATTTTTATTATTTCTTTCCTTCGGTCTGGTTTGGGTTCCTTTTTCTGGTCCTTTTCTAAGGTCTTGAGCTGTGAAGTCAAGTTCTCTATGTGGGCCCTTTCTTCCCTCCTGAGGAATGCTTGAAGAGCTATAAATTTTCCCCTTAACACGGCTTTAGCTGCGTCCCATAGGTTTTGATAACTCGTGTCCTCATTTTCATTTGTTTCTTTCATTTGTTTCTAAGTATTTCTTGATTTCTTCTTTGATTTCCTTTCTGACCCACTTACTGTTCAGCATTGAGTTGTTTAGTTTCCAGGTGTTTGATTTGGTTCTCCGTGTCGGTGTGTGGTTGGCTTCTATCTTCAGCACTTCGTGTTCTGAAAAGATGGTTGATACAATTTCTATTTTTCTGATTCTATTGAGGTATGTTCTGGGGCCCAGTACATGGTCTATTTTGTTAAATGTTCCATGTGCACTGGAGAAGAATGTGTATTCTTTCTTTTGGGGGTGTAAAGCCCTGTATAGGTCTATTAGGCCTCTCTCTTCAATTTCTTCTTTCAGAGTCAGTGTTTCCTTGCTGAGTTTTGTTCTTGTTGATCTATCCAGAGGTGATAAGGGGGTATTGAAGTCTCCAACTACTATTGTGCTGTTAGTGATGTCCTCTTTGAGGTCTGTAAGAAGTTGTTTTAAGTATTTAGCTGGTCGTTTATTGGGTGCGTATACGTTTAAGAGTGTGATTTCCTTCTGTTTTACATATCCCTTGATGAATAGAAAGTGGCCTTCGCTGTCCTTTCTAATCTTTTTCGACCTGAAATCTATATTGTCGGATACTAGGATGGCCACTCCAGCTTTTTTAAGGGAGTTGTTTGCTTCCAGGATTGTTTTCCATCCTTTGACTTTGAGTCTGTGTTTACTCTGTTTGTTCAGGTTTGTTTCTTGTAAACCACAGAATGTTGGGTTTAATTTCTGGA
The DNA here is from genome assembly GCF_027595985.1 of Sorex araneus. Taxonomy (NCBI): domain Eukaryota; kingdom Metazoa; phylum Chordata; class Mammalia; order Eulipotyphla; family Soricidae; genus Sorex; species Sorex araneus. The sequence goes on from NC_073302.1 coordinate 328,268,044, forward strand.
TCCATTTTGCCACTCTGTGTCTCTTGATAGGTGCATTTAGGCCATTGACATTGAGAGAGATTATTGTGATGGGGTTTTGTGTCATCTTTCTGTGGGGTTAGTTGTTCTTATGGGGTTCCTCCTTAGCTTACAGTAGCCCCTTTAGACCTTCTTTTAAGTTTGGTTTTGAGTCTATGAAGATCCTGAGCTATTGTTTATCCGAGAAATAGTGTATGGTTCCTTCGAGTTTGAGTGAGAGTTTAGCCGGATAAAGTATTCTTGGTGAGGCATTCATTTCGTTGAGTTTTTTCACTATGTCCCACCATTGTCTTTGGGCTCGGAGAGTTTCCTCTGACAGGTCTGCTGTAAATCTGAGGGGTGCTCCTTTGTATGTGATTTCCTTATTTGACCTTGCTGCTTGTAGAATTGTGTCTCTATCTACAGCATCCGCCATTCTGACTATGATATGCCTTGGAGTCTTTTTATTTGGGTCTCTTTTTGCTGGCACTCTTCGGACTCCTTGTATCTGGACGCCTGCCTTCTCCAGCTCTGGGAATTTCTTAGTAATGATGTCTTTGACTATGTTTTTTTCATTGGGGTTACTTCCCTGTGGTTCTGGTACTCCAATGATTCTTATGTTGTTCTTCTTGAAGTCATCCCCCAGGGCTCTGATTCGCTCTATAGCCATTTTGAGGTCTTTGGCCATTATTTGTTGTTGTCTGTAAGCTTTCTGCAGCTCATCCTCAAGGTCGCTGATTCTGTCTTCGGTGTAGTCATTCTACTGTTGAGGGCATCTACTGTGATTTTTAATTCATCTACCGTTTCCTTTATTTGTGTGACTTCCGTTCGTAGGTTTGAAATTTCTGCTCTCATTTCTTCCTGCATTTTTTTTGGTAGATCGTTCCAGTGATTCATTCATCTCCTCCCTTAATTTATTGGAGGTTTATCCATGGTTGCTTGGAGTAGGTCGACTCTCCTCCAGATTTCCTCTCTGAATTGTTTATCTGAGAGGTCGTAGATGTTGGGAGCCCCTTTTTAGGTTTCTAGTATCTTTGTTCTCCCTCTCTACGTGGAGGGGATTTTCGCTGCTTCTTCATATTGTTATGGAAGTATAGTGTTGGAACTTTGTAGGTGTTTATTCCTACTCCCTATTGCTGAGAAGGAGGGGCTCTGTTTGTGCTATTGCTGACGGCAGCTTTGTTCCTATTCTAGAGTTCTTCCTTACACTCAGGTTTTTCTTCCTGATTGATGTGGGGGCTTTAATGAAGACTTAAGGCTAAGTTCTCTTTACAAAGGCTTTGCTAAGCTTCTCTTATTCACTGATATGTTTTCTAAACTTAGAGACAATAGGCTAGTTTTGCATAAGTGATTGAGATGTGTTAAAGCGATTTTCAAAGCAAAAAGACTGTACCTAATGTGCTAAGGTGGGAAATAATAACTGCAGCCAAGGTAGCAGGGGGCCACGCCCCTTTTAGGCCACGCCCTCTAAGATACAGGCCACGCCCCCGTTTCTTCCTTGCAGGGGCTCCTGGGACGTGGGTCACCCGGATTGGAGGGAGCCAGCCGGACAGGAAAGCTGGGGCGATGGGACGCGGAAAGGGCAGCACTTGATTTTTATTTAGCTATATTTTGTGAAATGTTATGAATGTGTAATATGTGTTATTGGTTTATGTATTTAATACTGCAGACTGAATGAGATATGAAGAGTCAATGAAGGAAAAGGAAAAAGTTTGTTCCTCTAGAATAATATCAGAGACCAGGGCATTTGGTTTTATTCTTTTTGGCAGATCATGTAAAATAATTTGATGCTCAACCCAGGGATTTTAAAATGTTTTTGAATCACAGTCTTAAGATTCCTTTAATTAAAAGATGACTCACAGGACCTGTATAACTCAAAGACAGTTTGTTTCTAATATACAGGATATACTGTTTTGTCCTACATTAACTTACTAGCTGGGAAAATATCAAGATAAACTTTCTAAGGATTTAGGAGGTTGCAATTTTACTGATTTGTGTTGATTTTTGTTAATATTATACCGGAAAACACATTGTGTGTACAGTGTATAACTTTACTCTGTGTCTGCCACGTAGAAAAATGTATTCTTTGTGGTTGGGGTGTTGAAATTGAATAATGAAAGATTATCACACAAAAGACATATGTAGGTACATGAAAAGAGCATCGTGCTAAATACAGATTTTGTTTGAGAAAGAAGTTCTTAAGTAGATACATTGAGAAAGTAACTAAGGAAGTAATTAAGAAATAATAAATTATATTTAAAATATGACTAAAGTTATATTTTTTCAGCTAGATTATTTAAGAGGTAAACTGAATAATTTCCAGTATTTCTGAGACAATAATTGTGATCAACATTTTCCTATAAATAATGCTCTTTTAGAATTTAATAATAAATTATTGCATCATTTCAGAATTTGTAGTATAGTTGTACTCAGGCCTCTCCCTCCCTCCCTGTAGCCAAATAGCCTGGATCCTCTTGAGCACGGTAAAACTTTATAATGGTAAAAGTTCTGTAAATCTCTGTCAAAACTTCCTTAAATGTTTTAGACAACAGAGACCACAGGAGGAAATTGAATAATACAGTATAGTATTTTGGAGGAATTAACACTTGTCAAAAATTTAATATATTCTCAAAACTAATTTCTTTGTGTAAACTAGACCTGCTCATTTGAACTGAAGTTAATCTGTTAAATCAAATTCAATTTCAGTTTGCTAAAATAATTTAAGAGTTTAATGTTTCTTTGGTGCTGCATTGGAGGTAATGCGGCACTGTTGGGAACGATGAGTAAAGAGAGGCTGCTAAAATCTCAAGGCTAGGACTAATGGAGACGTTACTGATGCCTGCTCAAGAAAATTGATGAACAACAGGATGACAGTGATACAGTGAATGTTTCTTCAATAAATTAACCTAACAAACCAATTTGTTAAATAATATGCTCTCTATTGCAAGACAAAATGCCCTATAAGAGAAATTTTTTCTAACACTTTGAGGTTTACGGCTCCCTATAAAATTTGATGAATCCAAATTACCCTGGTCTGTGTATTTTAGGCATCCATCTTGATTTTGGTGTGCAGTCAGGATTAAAAGACAAAAAAAAAAAGATCTGATTCATTTCGTTCATCCCATTGAACTAAAATCATCACCTAAACTGTCATGTATTCTATCATGACATATTTTATCTTTGAGGTCACCACTAGTGGTCCTTTCAGAGCTAATTTGACACAGGTAAATAAATATCCCAGAGAGAAGATGGCAACATGAGTCACAGTAATAATTTGCCTAAACGATCTATTTTTTAAATTGAATCACCGTGAGATATACTTAAAAAGCTTTCATGTTTGAGTTTCCGTCATACAATGATCAAATACCCATTCCTCCATCAGTGCACATTTTCATCTACCAATGTCCCCAGTAGCCCCCTGTCCCATCCCACCCCTCCCTCTGTCTCTATGGCAGACAATTTCCCACATACTCTCTCTCTACTTTTGGACATTATGGCCTGCAATACAGACACTGAGACACTATCACATTTGGTCCTTTATCTACTTCCAGCACATATCTCCCATCCCAAACAATCCCTCCAATCATCGTTGACTTAGTGATCCTTTCTTTATTCCAGCTGCCTTCTCCCCCAGCTTATGAGGCAGGCTAACAAACATAGAGCAATATTCCTGGCCCTTGTCTCTACTGTCCTTGGGTTCTTGTCTCACATTATGTTATTTTACATTCCACAAATGAGTGAAGTCATTCTATGTCTGTCCCTCTCTCTCTAGCTCATTTCATGATACTCTTCATGACCATCCACTTATAAGCAAATTTCATGACTTCATCTTTCCTAACAGCTGCATACTGTTCCATTGTGTAGATATACCAAAGTTTCTGTTCTTAGGCACTTGGGTTGTTTCCAGATTCTAGCTATTGTGAATAGTGCTCCAATGAACACACAGGTGCAGATGTCATTTCTACTGTACTTTTTGTACCCTTGGGATATATTCCCAGAAGCGGTGTTGCTGGGTCAAATGGGAGCTCAATTTCTAGTTTTTTGAGAAACATTCATGCTATTTTCCAAAAAGGCTGGACCAGTGGGCATTCCCATCAACAATGAAAGAGAGTCTCTTTCTCCCCACATCTGCGCCAGCACTGGTTGTTCTGATTCTTTTTGATGTGTGCTAGTCTCTGTAGTGTGAGATGATATATCATTGTTTTGATTTGCATCTCCCTGATGAATAGAGATGTAGAGCATTCTTTATGTGACTTTTGGCCATTTGTATTTCTTTTGAGGAAGTTTCTGTTTGTTTCTTCTCCCCATTTTTTGATGAGGTTGGAGGTTTTTTGCTTGCACAGTTCTACTAGTGTCTTGTATATTCTAGATATTAACCCCTTATCAGATGGGTATTGGATAAATATTCTTTCCCATTCCTTGATCTCTCTCTGTATTTTGGTCACTGTTTCTTTTGAAGTGCAGAAGCTTCTTACTTTAATGTAATCCCATTTGTTTATGTTTGTTTCCACTTGCTTGGTCAGTGGTGTTTCATCCTTAAAGATGTTTTTATCTTCAATGTGATGGAGGAGTCTGCCTATATTTTCCTCTATGGATTCAGGTCTGATATTGGAATCTTTCATCCACTTTGATCTGACTTTTGTGCCTGGCACTAGATAGAGGTCAGAGTTCATTTTTTTGCAGGTAGCTTTCCAGTTTTCCCAGCACCACTTGTTGACGAGACTTTCCTTGTTCCACTTCACATTTCTTGCTTTTTTAACAAAGATTAAGTGATCGTATTTGAGAGTCTGTGACAGAATATTCAACTCTGCTCCATTGGTTTGCTGGTCTGTATCTAGTCCAATACCATGCTGATTTAATTATTACTGCTTTATAGTACAGTTTGAAGTTGGGGAAGCTGATGTTGCCCATCTTCTTTTTCCCGAGGATTGCTTTAGCTCTGTCATAGGGGTTTATTGTTACATATAAATTTTAGGAGTGTTTTGTCCATTTCTTTGAAGAATGTCATGGGTATCCTTATAGGGACTGCATTAAATATGTATAGTGCTTTGGGGAGTATTGCTATTTTGATAATGTTAATTCTCCCTATCCATGAGCAGGAGATGTGTCTCCATTTCCTAGTATACTCCCTTATTTCTTGAAGTAGCATTTTGTAATTTTCTTTGTATAGGTCTTTCACCTCTTTAGTTAAGCTGATTCTGAGGTACTTAATTTTCTAAGCACTCTTGTGAATGGGATTTTTTTAATATCTCTTTTTTTTCTTTCATTATTTGTATATAGAAGAACCATGGACTTTTGGGTGTTGATTTTGTAGCCTGCCACTTTACTATACAAACCTATTGTTTCTAGGAGCTTTTAGGTAGGGTATTTAGGATTTTCTAAGTATAGTATCATATCATCAGCAAATAGTGATAGCTCGACCTCTTCCTTTTATTATCTGTATGCGCTTGATAAATAGACCTATCTTAAGTCCATTATATCCCTCAATAGACATTGCTTCCAAAAAACATAATGTGCTTTATATGGTGATTTTTTCCTCATCTAATACTCTACTCAACTCAGGTACTTTGCACAACACTGAAATCTGTTATATATTTATGTATAAATTATATATATTTATTTGTGTACATATTCTTCCAAAAACATTTTCTACTATACATCTTTAAATGTCTAATTACCATTAATAGTATTTTATAATTGCTTCATACTGTAACAAAAGAATAATAATTTTCCCAAGAATAATTCAATGGAAAATAGTAATATCAATCCTTACTGATGTTTACCATTGTATTTTGTTCCTGAAGATATATATATATAATACTCATGTAAAATAATTTTTTGGCAGCAGGTCAGTAATATTTCCAGTAAAGAGCTCATTGATGATACAAAATAGAACTTCTTTTGAACCCCATGAAGGAAAAGACTGCCAATTTATTCTGTGTCCTTTTTGTCACATTGAAGAACAGTGAACTTTTTATTCTTTCCAAGAAATGGCCTTTCAGATTAAGTAACAACATGTTCTGTTCCTCAGGAAATAAAAGAAGATCGAGATAGGGTGCGGCTAGACTCCATGGTGTTGCTAATTATGAAACTGGACCAACTTGACCAGGACATTGAGAACGCTCTCAGCACCGGCTCCTCAACGTCCAGCACGCCCACAAACATGAGGCGCCACGTTCCTGTAAGCTCACCACTTCCCATTTCATTTTTCCTCTTTTTTCCCATTAAAAATGATTTATTTTAAAATTAATTGATTGTTGTTGGGTATCAGTCTCACATTTTTTTGTATTACACACGTTTTTGTAAATATTTCACAAATGAGTGAGATCATTGCAAGGCTTGAGCACTAGCTTCAAATACTGCAGGAGAAGGCAATTGGGATAGAGAAGGGACCCTTATGACAAAGACAGTTGGAAATGATCACTCTAGATAGGAACTCTGTGCTGAAAGAAGGTGAAGGAACAAACATGGTAACCTCTCAGTATATGTTTGCAACTATAGAGCTCAGAAGAAGAGGGGGGAGGGGTTGGAGAGAGAGAGAGAGCAAGAGTGACAGAGAAAGAGGAGAGAGACAGTGAGAATGACAGAGAGAGAGGAGAGAGGCAGAGAGTGTGATAGAGAGGGGGGAGAGAGACAGCGAAAGTGACAGAGAGAGGGGAGAGAGAGAAAGAGAGAGAGAGAGAGAAGGAAAGTACCTGTTATAGAGCCAAAGAGGCAGGCTGGGGGAGGAAGGTGGCAGGAGGGAAACTGGGATCATTGGTGTTGAGAAATGGACACTGGTGGAGGGATGGGTGTTGGATCATTGTATGACTGAAATCTGGTCAGGAGCAGCTTTGTAACTGTGTATCTCACAGTGACTCAATTTAAAAAATAAAAATTTAAAAACTTGCTTGAATCACCATGTGATAAATATTCCAAAGTTCTTCATGACTGAATTTCAGTCATACACTGTTTGAACACCCATCCCTTCACCAGTGTCCACTTCCCTCCACCATTGTCCCTAGTTTCCCTCCAGTTCCCCAGTCCTGCCTCTATAACACATTTTTCCTCTTTTTCCCTTTTAGGAAACTGTGGTTTGCAATACTGTTATTGAGAATGTATCTACTTCTTTACCCATGGCAATGATACCTCCTGGCTTCCTGTAGTCCCTTTTGTAAATAGTAACAGCATTTGCCCTTTTGTGATACTGTTAGTAATGATCACAAATGATTATTTGCCTCATGCAGAGTCTGAAAGAGAAGTGTGTAATACAAAAAAAGAAAAAATGGTTATTATTATTAGTTTGCCAAAGCATATTAATCATTTGGTTTGGGAATGGTAGCAGTTAAAAAGAAAGGAGACAAACCATATGAGAGGTACATGTGTGATATTGTGTGAATAGAAGAATAAAAAAAAAGATAAAATAGATCGTTACTAAAATATATATATATAAAATAAATATAATATAAATCACTTAGTTATTACTTAGACCTCTCATACAACAGCGTGGTGGTAATTTAAGGAGTTGAGCTCTAGAATGCAATAGATGTGAGTATTAATGCCAGCCTTACCATAGAATTTGGTTGGGGTCAAGATATTTGCTTTAAATATCCAGGGGTGATGCTTCCATATGGGGTTAGTGAATAGTGAAGTAGATAAGGCTCTGATTTTAGCTTCAACAGGTAAAACATACATTATGTGATAGTTTTTTTTAATTCTGCCCCAAAACTCCTGCATTACTAGAAAGATCAAAGATTACCCTGATATATACCTAATTAAATCATAAATAAGAAGGCAGAAATAATGTAAAATATTTCAGATATTTATCTAAGTAGAAATGACACATTATATGCTGTTAATGATTACACTTTAGAGTCTTATAATCTCTTGCTCTTTGTAACTACTATTTGACATTGATTCATTTTAAATTTTAATGAATCACATTTCTCTACTAGTGAAACTGTTTTTCATGCTAAAGTGAATTGATGCCCCCTTCTCTTAAGTCATTCTAGACATGAGAAAAGGTATTAGAGTTACATATTTTATAAAAAATGCACTTTAAAAGTGTATTATCACCTTTACATATTCAGTATCTTTGTTTATATCTTGTCTATACCTTTTATCTTTTTTTGGACTTATGTTGTTATAGTAGATTTTATTCTACTGATGTAAACTTGGTTTATTGGAATATATATGTATATATATGTATACCATTTAGGAATACAATTTCACATCTCCTCAAAATGTATGTTACAACACCACACCCACTACATACGCATTCATACAACTCCAGTATAGTTCTTTGTACCCCTTCAATCTCTGCCTTAAAACCCTCTCTCCACACCTAACACACACCACAACTTTAGTAACCTAAGTTCTGTGATCAGTGTCCAAAAGTTTATTTTTTATTTTAGCTTTATCTGTTCCTTTGCATTTTATTTCTCTCTCACTCACCTACAAGTGAGACTATCTGGTATTTCTGACATATCTCATTTAGCATCCCCATGACCTCCTCCGGTTCTACCCAGGTTGTTCCAATGAACAAAATTTCAGCTTTTCTTGTAGCTGAAAAGTACCCCATTGTTTATAAATACCACTTTTACTTTATTCACTTTGCTGCTGTTAGTTGTAGGCTTCTCCCACACCCTGACTATAGTAAATAGCACAGCATAGTGGTGCATCATATTTTCAGATTAGTGCTTTTGTGTTCTTTAGTCAGTTTATTATAGATTCCATGCATCTGCGATGCAATCCATGGAATTTCTGTATCATATAGTAGACCTATTTCTAATATTTTGAGAAATATTTTCACCATTTTCCATAAAAACTGAGCCAATTTACATTCCTCTCAACAGTGGGTGATTCTGGAGTTATTGTTATACATCAATCTCACTGGTATTATGGCATAATATCATTGTCATGTTGATTTTCATTTCAATAATAATCTATTAGTGATCATGAAAAGTTGTCTTTCCAATTCCCTTTTGCCTGCCACCTCTGTGGGGAAGGCTCTTCGGCATTTCTTCCCATTTCTGATGGTGTTGTTTCTTTTCTTCTAATTGAGTATTGTGAGTTCTAAATATATCTTGGATAGTAACCCTTTGTGTGATATATGCTCTATGATTATTTTTTACCATTAGTAGAATGTAGTTTTTTTGTATTTGTTGTTATTACTTGATTTGGGGGCCACACTTGGTAGTGCTTGGTGGTCATTCATTTTTTATTTTGTTTAGGTTTGGTTTGGGGGCCATACCTGGATGTGCTCAGAACTTACCCCTGGCTCTGCACTCAGGAATCATTCCTGGCACTGCTGAGCCTCTTGTGCATTTTTAATTTGCTTTGAGGTCACAGCTGGCAGTGCTCAGAGTCTACTCCTGGCTCTACACCCCAGAAATCACTCCTGGTGATGCTCAGGACCATATTGGGTACCAGGAAATTGGACCTCAGGTCATCAGTGTGCAAAGCAAGCACTTGCCCATTATACTACAACTCTGCCCTGATGGCCGATCTTAACTTTGTGCTCAGTGATCACTTCTGGCAGTGGTCAGCGTAGATATACGATGTGCCAGGAGATCAAACTGGCATTGGTTGACTGCAAGACAAACACCTTAATCACGGAATTATCTCTCTGGGCCCTGTGTTTTTGTTTTATGGTATATTTTTTTAGCTGTACAAAACCTTCTAAGTTTGATGTTATGCCATTTATTATGCTTTTGTTTCCTTTATCACTGAGATCCAATACTTGAAATTATCACTGAATCCAGCCATAGGGTGTTTTGTTTGTTTCATTCAAATTTGTTTTATATTTTCAGATTTAAAAATTTCACCTTACATTCATTAGGAGTTAACAGCTATGTGTGGTGTGAAAAAGTTATCAGTCTCATGCCTTTGCAGGTGGTTGACCAGTTTTCCCAACAACACTTAGGCTTTCCTTCCTCCATCCTATGTTCTTGACTCAGTTGTCAGTTAGCTTCCCATATATCTAAGGATTTAATTCTTGAACCTCAATTCTGTTTCACTAACCTGTGTGCCCATTTTTATCCCAATGCCATATTATTCTGATTACTGTTGCTTTGCAAAGTACTCTGAAGTCGGGGAAGTATGACTACTTCATTTTTATTTTTCATAGAAGATGTTTGCTCTATTTCCTTGAAGAATGTCATTGTAATTTTGATAGTTTGCATTAAATCTGTGTATGTGTTTGGGCAAGATGGTCATTTTAACAATGTTAATTTTCCCAACCCATGAGCATGAAATACTTTTCCATTTCCTTGTTTCCTATTTCTTTTAGTAGTGGCCTAGAGTTTTCAGTGTCCAAGTTTTTATCTCATTTTTTGTGAATCAATTTCATTTACTTCATAGATAATTAATTTTTGATGCTATTATATATGGAATATAAAAATTTCTTCTAGTACATTTATTGCTTATAGAAGTGCAACACATTTATGTACATTTATAAAAACTGACTCATGATTCATTCTTTTTATAGATTTTTAGTGGAGTTCTCAGGAATTTTTTCCTCTATTATACATTAGCATGTCATCTGCTAATCATACTTTTGCTTTACTTCATTTGTATCCCCTCTATTTTTAGAAATTTGACTATTATTTACAGTAACATGTTGAATAATAGTTGTGGAATAGACAACTTTGTACTGTGCATGATCTTAAAGTAACTGCTTTTGGTTTTTCACCAAAAAGTATGACATTAGCTATGAACTGTTTTATAGCACATTTATTATACTAAGTCTCTCTATCCCAATTGTGATAAAAATATTTTTGTCATTAATAGATTGTTAGAAGCTTTCTCTGCATCTGTTGATGTGACAATATTGTTTTTATTTTTCCATTTGCTATTCTGATATATTAATTGATTAACACATGTTGAATCATTTTTGAATCCTTGGAAGAAATTGCATTTATCTATAATAGGTTCTTTAATTCAGTTCACTAAGATTTTGTTGATAATACTTGAATCTGTTTTCATCTGGAATATTGGTTTGTAGCTTTTTTCCCCTTCATTATTCCCTTCCTTCTTTCCTTCCTTAGTTCTGTCCATTCTTCTTTCCTTCCTTCTTCCCTGTGATGTCCTCTCTACTTTTGGTTTGAGAATAATGTTGGACTTGTGAAAAGAATATTCTTTTCCCCAAATGTTTGAAGAGTGTGAAAGGATAGGTAATAGGTCATATGTAAGGGTTTGGTAGAATTCAACAATGAAGATATCTGGATTTGAGATTTCTTCTTTTTTAAAAAAATTATTTTTTTATTAATGAATCACCATGAGGGTACAGTTACAGATTTACATATTTTCATGCTTGTGTTTCAGTCATACAATGCTTGAGTACCCATTCCTCCACCAGTGCCCATTCTCCTCAACCGATAACCCCAGTATCCCTCGCACCCTCCATCCCATACCCCACACACAACCCCGCTTCTATAGCAGGGCATTCCCTTTTGTTCTCTTTCTCCTTTTGGGTGTTGTGGTTTGCAATAGAGGTATTGGGTGGCCATCGTGTTCAATCTATAGTCTACTTTCAGCATGTATCTCTTATCCCAAGTGGGTCGTCCAACCACACTTTACTTGGTGTTCCCTTTTCTATCTGAGCTGCCTTTTCCCCCAACATGTGAAGCTGGTTTCTAAGCCATGGAGCAAACTTCCTGGTACTCATTTCTACTATTCTTGGGCGTTAGTCTTCCATTCTGTTGTTTTATATTCTGCAGATGAGTGCAATCTTTCTATGTCTGTCTCTCTCCTTCTGAATTCATTTCACTTAGCATGATACTTTCCATGTTGATCCACTTAAAGACCTCAACATCAGACCACAAACCATAAGATACATCGAAGACAAGGTCGGCAAAACCCTCCATGATATTGAAGCTAAAGGTATCTTCAAAGATGACATGTAACTGATCAACCAAGTAGAAACAGAGATAAACAAATGGGACTATATGAAACTAAGAAGATTCTGCACCGCGAAAGATACAGTGACCAGAATACAAAGACAATCTACAGAATGGGAAAGGATATTCACCCAATACCCATCTGATAAGAGGTTAATATCAAGGGTATATAAGGCACTGGTTGAACTTTACGAGAAGAAAACATCCACCCCCATCAGAAAATCAAGCAAAGAAATGAACAGAAACTTTCTCAAGGAAGAAATATGAATGCCCATATGGCACATGAAAAAGTGCTCTTCATCACTAACCATCAGGGAGATGCAGATCAAAACAACTATGAGATACCACCTCACACCACAGAGACTGGCACACATCCAAGTGAACAAAAGCAACCAGTGTTGGAGTGGATGTGGGGAGAAAGGGACCCTCCTACACTGCTGGTGGGAATGCTGACTGGTTTAGCCCTTTTGGAAAACAATATAGTCACTTCTCAAAAAACTAGAAATTGAGCTCCCATTTGACCCAGCAATACCACTTCTGGAAATATATTCCGGAAATGCAAAAAAGTATAGTCGAAACGACATCTGCACTTATCTGTTCATTGCAGCTCTGTTTACAATATCCAGAATTCAAAGAAAACCCAAGTGCCCGAGAACAGATGACTGGTTAAAGAAACTTTGGTACATCTACACAATGGTATACTATGCAGCTGTCAGAAAAATTGAAGTCATGAACTGAGCTTTCTTCTTTAGGGAGGAGGCAAGATGGAATTTTTTTATATGTTTTTGGGGTTTCTTTTTTATTGAATCACTGTGACATACACAGTTAAAAAACTCTTCATGGCCGGTTTTCAGTCATACAATTTCCAATGCCCATCTCTCCACACTATTCATTTCCCAACCACCAGTGTCTCCAGTTTCCCTTCCAACACCACTCCCACTCCAGCCAGCCTCTATGGCAAACACTTCTTTTTCTCTCTCCTTTTGGGCATTATGGTTTGCAATACAGGTACTGAGGGGTTATCATGTTAGTATTTTTTACCTACTTTCAGTACACAGTTTTTATCCAGTGTGATCATTTCCAACTATTATTTTCAATAGTGCTCCCTTCTCTATCCCAACTGAGCCAGGGGTCTAATGCAGCACTTGAGTCAGGCTTCCAACTGTGGATCAATCACCCTGGCCCCTGTTTGCACTGTCTTTCGGTATTAGTCTCATACTATGTTTTTTAGTATCCACAAATGAGTACAATTGTTCTATGTCTGTTCCTCTTGGAAGATGGAATTTTTGATGGTTTCAATTTCCATGGTTGTAATCAGTTTGTTTAGGTTTTCTTTTTAACCTCAAATTTGGTGTTGATAGTTGTAGTTAGAAAGGAACTAAAATTGTGTGTGTTTTTTCTAGGCCCTCCAACTTAGAGATGGCAAATTTCTTATAGTATCTTAAGATAATTTCTATAGCTTTGATATCTGTACTAAGTTCTCCCCCTTTCATTTCTGATATTATTTGTTACAGGTTTGTCTAATTTAGTGATTTTAGGTAAAGGTTTGTCCATTTTGTCCATTTTTTTAATCCTTTGAAGTACTAGCTTTTGGTTTAATTGATCCCTTCTGTTATCTTTATTTAGTTTGTGATCTAATTTTTTATTATTTCCTTCCTTCTACTGAATTTAGGCTTTCATTTTTTCTTCTTCTAGATCCCTGGACATAAAATTGATTGGGTTTTGTTTTTTCTTTTTTTGAAGTTTTTGTTTGTTTGTTTTCTGATATCAGCTGGATTGCTATGACCTTCAAGTACTGATTTTTTTCTGTGTCCCATATGTTCTTATGACTTGGCTCTTCATTTACATTTCTTTCCAGGTGTTTATTGCTACTTTGATTATCTCATTGGCTGAAAGTTGTTTATAACATGCTACTTGGTCTCCATATATTTGAAATTTTTCCATCTTTCTTTTTTGGTGAATTTTACATTTTATAGCTTTATGATACAAAAATTATATGTTTGGTTTTCATGAAATTATTTATACATATTTTGTGCCCCAAGATGTGATCTTTTCTGAAGGATGTTAAATGTGCATGTCCTAAGAATATTTACTTGGTTGGGGGCAACAAAGAGTATTATAAACATCTCTTAAGCCCATTCCATCCCAACTCTTCCTTTAACAATACGGTTGCTTTCTTTTTTTTAATTTTTTTAAATTTTTTTTTGCTATTTGGGTCACACCTGGTGATGCTCAGGGCTACTCCTGGCTCTGCACTCAGGAGTCACTCCTGACAGTGCTCAGGGGACCATATGGGATGTTGGAATTGAACCCAGGTTGGCCGCGTGCAAGGCAAATGCCCTACTCATTGTGCTATCACTCCAGCCCCTACAGTTGCTTTCTTTTTGAGATTTTACTGCTTGATTTTTCTGTAGATAAAAAAGGATTGTTGTGTTGCTGTTGATGTCTCTCTTTATGTCATTAATAGTTATTAAAGAATCATGCTACTTCATTTGTTGTATATGTGTTAATGATTATTAGTTATTTCTGATGAATTAATTAATCCCTTTGTATAATGCCTATACTTTTCACTATTACCTTTTTTTCTTACTTAAAGTCCATTTTATCCATATAAGTATAGTGTATGGCTGTCCCTGCCTTTTGTAGGTCACCATTTGACTTTATGGTTGTTCTTCAACCTTTTACTTTGTGTCTATGTTCATATTTACCTCTGGAGCTCAAGGAGGTGTCCTGTGGACAACAGAAAGCAGATATTGTTTGCTAATTAATTCTACCATTCTGTCTTCTCATCCTAAACATTATCATAGAATTAAATTCTTAATATAAAATACTTTATTAGAAATTTTCTATGTAGAGTCAGTTTAATTGAAGTTTTCTCTATTGCTTTCTACTTTTATTCTCATCCTATATAAGCTCTGAGCACCACTGGGTAAGGTCCAACTATAAGAAAAAAGACAATAACTATAGTAATGGATAGTATTTAATGGAAAATATTGTGCTGGTTACACATGCCTTGCATACATCTTCTTTAATAGTCATGAAACTATGGGTACTACTGTTCATTGCACCATCCTCAAATTAAGAGAATTGAATGACACAATTCAAGGTATAATTCTTTACCTCAAAAGGGATATAGTTGATTAGATTCTTGAACTAAATATTTGCATGCCAGTGCAGTAGTTGTCACCATAAAAGTCGAAGACTTAGAATGATCAAAGATATAAAATTCAAATAAAGAAGGACCATTTTCTCATTTGACACCATCAATGACCCTGTTACATGATTCTTCTTCTTCTTCTTCTTGTTCTTCTTCTTGTTCTTCTTGTTCTTCTTTCTTCTTCTTCTTCTTCTTCTTCTTCTTCTTCTTCTTCTTCTTCTTCTTCTTCTTCTTCTTCTTCTTCTTCTTCTTCTTCTTCTTCTTCTTCTTCTTCTTCTTCTTCTTCTTTCTTCTTCTTCTTCTTCTTCTTTCTTCTTCTTCTTCTCCTTCTCCTGCTTCTTCTCCTTCTCCTCCTTCTCCTCCTTCTTCTTTCTTTCATCTTCTTCTTCTTCCTTTCTTCTCCTCTTTTCTTCTTCTCCTTCTTTCTTCTTCTTCTCCTTCTCCTCCTCCTTCTCCTTCTCCTCCTCCTTCTGCTCCTCCTCCTCCTTCTCCTCCTCCTTCTGCTCCTCCTCCTCCTCCTTCTCCTTCTTCTACCCCTTCTTCTCCTTTTACTCCTTCTCCTTCTTTTCTTCTGCTCCTTCTCCTGCTTCTCCTCCTCCCACTCCTTCCTACTCTTCTTCTTCTCCTCCTTATCCTCCTTCCTCCTCCTCATCCTCCTTCTTATTTTTTTGTTTTTTGGGTCATACCCGGCAATGCTCAGGAGTTGCTCCTGGATTTTCACTCAGGATTCACTCCTGGAAGTGCTCAGGGAACCATATGGGATTCTGGGAATCGAACCTGGGTCAGCCGCATTCAAGGCAAATGCCCTACCCACTATGCTATCACTCCCACCCCCAGTTCTCTTCTTCTTGACTCACTGCATTGCCTCATGGTTCTTACAACTGCCCTCTTTAATTCAAAATAAACTTAATTTATCAAAGCATTATGTTACCACTTTCTCATATATTTGTTTTCTAAAATCAGAACCCAAGGAGTACCGTTTATTACAAAACAATAAACAACTATGGGTGACATGTTAGTGCCACTTGTCAGCAGTTCTTTAGTGCATCAGTGTGTGTTGGGAGGAACCCTAAAGGAGGTGTTGATAGCAGAGATAAATGAATGTAAGAGACCATAAGCATGCCTTTCATTTCAATTCATTTTTAATAGGACCTGGAGTCAGGATCTGAAAATGGATCAGATATCATGCCAGTAAATCAGACACTGATAAATTTGTCTTCTAATACTGAATCCATGGACCTACCATCTTCCACTCCAGTGACCAGTTCTGGAACCAAACCTAAGGCCATGGTAAGTTTTTAAATACTCACAATGAATTTTACCACAGTGTTGATTATCATCAAGTGCTGATATTTCATCTATTCAGTAGAGAAGAAATATATCTTATAGTCTTAGATGTAGTTATTTGACAAAGTACAACCCAATATATGATGCTTGTGAGTTTTATAAATAACAAGAATTTCACTAAAATCATGAAAATAAATCATACTGAATTTTATTGCATAATACATAAATATTTAAAGAAACAAGGAGACAAAATTGTGAGAAGGTCTTTACTACAATAATTATCCTCACTAACATTTGGAAAATTAATTTATTGATTAGATAGATGGATGTAGATATAAACTCAAGTACAACATAAAATTTTCAGTGGGAATTAATTAAAATGTTTAGTGAAATACTGACCCAAAATAAATGATAAAAATATTAATGTAAGCTGTTATCATTATTGTTAGGAACATTGGCTGACTTTATAATGCTATCAAACCATGTTAAAAGGATTATCACACAAAATGATATATTATGGTGAGTTGTGAATAAAAGACATTTTCCTTTAAGTGAAAAGTTAAACTGCAATACAAAAAAATAAGTATTTGGACTCTGGAAGGTAACATTTATGGAGGAAGTAATTACTACTTCAAATATCTAAAGCCCAAGCTGTTCTAAAATAACCTTTCCTAGTTTAGTGAAAATCATAGTGTTGTCTTATTTTTTTAATGTCCATGTTAACACAGAGAAAAAAGTTTGGATTGCTTGCTCTCTTTTAAAATAAAAGGAGGTTAAGTCTGAAATAAGACTCAAAAGAGAATACTCTGAACTTAAGACATGAAAAACTTGTTCAACTGCAGGAAAGCTATTTTAGCACTCTTGATTGAATATGTGTGTTAAATCCCTAATACTTGCCATGAATTATCATAAATAAAAAAAGATTCAGGTAGAAAACGAACATTATTTTTCCTTAGGCAGTTCACAGTCTGTCATAGGGAAACGGTCATGATAGCAGTGACTTGCTATATGGCTCTCAATAGTGATGTGCAGAGGCTAGGGAGACCCAACAGCAAGCAACATTATTTGAAGTTCACTGAAAGAAAGTGCCACAAATGATTGGTGCCCTTTGCAGGCAGACTACAATGAACTAATACTTTTCTTTATAATGTTAAACTAAACTAAGAAACCCCATGCTTTTAATTTACACATTTTTGCTAAGTAAAATAAATTTTAAAACCTCTCAATAGGTTTAACTTGAAGGTTCAAGAACCATAGAAGACGGAGTTTTGTTTCATTTTCTCTTTTGCAGTAATTATCTCTTTTTTTTATCTTTTAATTCAGTGAGATACACAGTCACAAAGTTGTTCATGATTGGGTTTCAGTCAGACAATAGGAACCAACAAGAAGGGTTTTGATGCAGGTGGTGCTCACTGATACAAAATGGAAAGGAAGAAGGGGAATTCCCTTTTCTCTCTGTACGTGTTTCATGATCAACTTTTACTTTAGAATCATTACCATTAATATCTATCATTTTACACTGGAAAAATCACATTTATATTAGTCTGTTGTCTTTGTTCCTTGGTCTTTCTTCAATATATGTTTATTTATAAACGTGGCAAGTATATTTTCATTGAAGTCCTATACAGTTTTTATGGTAATCTTCTTCTGTAATGTCTTAGAATCAACACAAAAGACTGTCAGGATTTTCTACTTTGCATCTGGCCTTCTAAAACTTCTAGTGGTGAGTCCCTTTCTTCCAAGAAATGAAACATAGGATAGGGTTGCTGGAAACACCTGGGATTTGTAATGTGGTTGATTTTTGAATGAATATTTGGCCTTCGTGAATTCAAAAACCTTTCACTGTTGCCAAAATTTTTATGATCCTCGTATCTAGTTATGCAACCCCTGAATCCCAAATTTTAAGATGCTAGACCTTAACAGTACTTTATGGTAGGGTCTTTCTCACTCTTTTCATGCTTAACCATAGCAGATGAACAAATCTACTCCACAGTGAACTAGTAGAAACACTAAAACCAGTTTTTGACCAGGAACATTTTTCATTCACCCCATATCAAGTGTTTATTGAATAATCATCAACTTTGAAATAAATCAGAATTCAGTGTTTCCACCCATTCTTGTTGCCTAGATCAGTATTTCTCAATTCTTTCATCTTATTTCTTTTCTGTTCTCTCTGTCCTATCCTATTTGTACCCATAGTCTCATGCAATGTCCCCCCATTTATGCTATTTTCACCCAAGGCCCCTTTGGAATATCCAGAGGTCCTAGAGAGAGCCATAGGGCTGCTGACTGAGAAACATTGACCATACAAACCCAGTTTTGCCACTGGTGCCACAACTCATTAGTCAGTGAGCAATAAAAATTACTGTGCAGGTGACTTGGCCTCCTTAAAGTAATTTTCTCCTTTAAGACAACAAAATGTGTTTAACGCATTTTAACCAAAGAGTTAGACAACTAGATACACCACAGTGTCCAGTACCAGAAATATAATCTAGCAAAATCCTTTGTACCTAGGAAAAAGACATATAATGGTCAAAGGCAGCCAACTTTTAGGAAATTGCTTTTTAAAAAAAGCCAATATTTGATTGAAAGAAACTTGAAAAACAGCTTGTTTTGTTTTATTATGTTTGAGGGGGGTGCGTGGTTTAGAACTGTTTACATCTGGGTATTGTCTTTGTGTCTGTGTGGTATTGATGATAGTAATTTTTGAGAAAATCTTGGTCCTTGAATAAATTTTACTTTTAGCTCTCCATGCATGGTAATATTGGAATGAAGAAATTTACCTATCTCATGAGAAATTAAACAAGTAACCCCCACCCCTAACACTGCCCCTACCCTCCATCCCTGATCTAGATTTTAGTTAGGAGAAATATTTATGCATGCTGTTTGTTGGCAGTCTAGCTACTTTTGAAAAGAGAAAATATGGTATCCTATAGTACCATTCTTTTTTACCAGGTACTAAAATGTCTAACTTTACATTAAGTAGACACATTAAATTTTCCTAATACCTACTTCTACAGCCCCCACCCACCCATCAAAACTAACCCTCTGTTCCATAATCTCATGTTTTTACAGAGTGCTTACTTTTATTTCAGAATTATTTAATGTTACATTTGATTTGCTGCCGTGAAGCCTATTTATAATGATGACTAACTCCCACAAATATTTGGCTTTCCTTTTGTGTGACAGGTCTCTGGGTTTCTAAGTGTCTGTTTTCCAATAAGATTTATTATTTTATATTTATTATTAGAATGGGAGCCATGAGTAATCTGAATTTTTCTTTAAAACTATGTATATATTGTGCTGTAAATAGAACATAAAAGTACGTTTCTCCAGGGCCCCGTGGAGGTGGCCCTGGGGGCCCCAGCCGGGTGGCTCCAGGCTGCTGCGTGGCTGGACACGAGACCAGCCTGTGCACCAACATTGCCAAGCCGAGCACAATGACCCCAACTGAAAAATAGATCTCTGAGATGTATTTCACATAAGACTTTAACAGTTCAAATGTAGAATATCCCTAGCCAAAAAATAGATGTAATTAGGAAAAATAGATTCTGGTATTTTCTGTCAAAAAATCCATCTATTTTTGTCAAAAACTTTTTGTTTTGCTTCTTTGCAACCATGTCAAAAGTGCTTTTCATGCTAGATACTTTACAAAAAACAAAACTCATGAGTAATGTCATATTTTATATAGGGTGCTTTAATTCACGTTATCAATACTGATATGATTCACTAAAGAGCATTATACTGACATCACACTTGCCATGATACTTACTTGAGTTGATCCTACAGTATTTAATGCATGGTTGTTTAGCAAAGGAATTTTATTTGTTTTTTGTTTTTTGTTTTGCTTTTTGGGTCACACCCAGTGATGCTCAGGGGTTACTCCTGGCTCTGCACTCAGGAATTACTCCTGGCGGTGCTTGGGGGACCATATGGGATGCCGGGGATCGAACTGGGTCGGCCGCGTGCAAGGCAAACGCTCTACCCGGTGTGCTATCGCTCCGGCCCCCCAGCAAAGGAATTTTAATCTGGTCACTAAAACCCTGGGGGTTTTCTTATTATTGTCCCTAAAGATAACTTAACAATATTAGGTGTTCATTGTATCACCAGTATATCTTATTTATGAAGAAAACTCTCTAGATAAAATAACAATATAATTTATTCAAATATAATAATAGTTAAGGCCAGAAATAAAATACAGGTGTTAGAATGCATACCCTGAATGCGACTAACCCCATTTGTTCCCTGGCACCATGTGGCTCTCCAAGGAGCACCAAGTGGAGCCCTGAAGTCCCCAGGGCCATCCAAGTCTCCAGGGCCATCCAGGGTGGCCCAGACACTCTCTAGCACAGCACACCATGAGCAGTACTGCAGCCTTTGGATGGATTCAGCGGTACTGAATCCACATGCAGTACTGCAAACCATTGAACGACCACCCTGCTTGGCAGAGAACTGTCAGGAGCGGGCTATGGGCCAACTTAGCATGACTTTGTAGGCACCCCCAAAAGAAAGTAACTGAAGCAATAGGTAGTGTGTAGCATTAGTCTGTGTCAAATAACTGAAGGCGTCATTACAAGCAATGCAAGCATATGATTTTTATGTATTCCTATCCCTACCCTCTAAAACTACTTTAGCTGCCTTCTGAAGAAAACCATAATAACAATGATGGAAATCTCTGTCATTTGGACATATTGGAGTCACAGCTAAACAGAAAAGCATTGCATGTATCCTCAAGCATCTAAAGGCATATGACATTCATATAAGAATGGTATTTTGGAATCACAAAATAAGCCCCCTTTGACAATTTGCATAATAGCAAATTGTCAGCCCTTGTTACTATTTGTTACAGGTTGAAAAATATGAAAGTTTTATTCCAGCTCTATATGGTACGACTGGTTTCACATAGTGGCTCTTCCTCTCATCCTTTCAAAATAGCAGAGATGGGTGAGGGGAAGTAATCAGCTGGGGGAGGGCTGGACGTCAAGAGAAAGCAGGATGACATCTAGCCAGAGATGACCAGGTCTATTCGAGAATGATTCCTCAGAAATGCGGCCTACAGCAATGCCTACAGAAATGCTCCTGACAGCAGCCCCAAATGAGGCCCTAAAGGTTTGTCCTGACTGCTGGCTTATGGTTTTTTCTAGATAACATTAAAAAAGATTTGACTCCAATGCTTCCATTCAAAATGGTCAGTCTAACTATTAATGAAGGAAAAACGTTTCTTAATGTTACCCTGAAAACACAAATACATATGCTATAATCAACTTAGTGTAGCACTTGCATACAAACTACCATCTTTCTCCCTACTGACATGATAAGAAAGCAAACAAACAAAAAAAAGGTATCGTTTTTTATTTTGGTCTGACTTCTTTCATTTGCGAATAAGGTCTACCCCAAAACAGCATAAGAGTTTTGAGGTAGGATAAAAACAAGTGAAGAGAACATAAGAATTTTGACATTTTGTTACTTTTAATAAATATTATTTAAATTTAAGTCATTTTTTAAAAGTCTAATTTTCCTTTCTTACCCAATGCTATATATCTATATCTATAGTTATATATGTATACCTATCTGAATTTATGTATTTTCTAATATTTTCTAAAATTTCATGTTGAATAATTCTTAACTATGTGGTGAAATTTGTAATGAAAGCAAATTAGTCACTTTGAAATTCTTATGTAGTCATATAATTATTCAGTATAAAATTCAGTTATACATTTGACTTCATATGACTTTATGTGTAACTATTAAGACAAAACTATTTTGTTATTGTTAGTGCTGTTTTTTTGGACCACGCTGGCAATACTCAGTGGTAACTCCTAGCTCTGCAGTCATGAGTCACTCCTGATGGTGCTTAAGGGACCGTATGGGACACTGGGGAATCCAGGTCAGCTCCATGCAAGCTAAAAGCATTAGCTGCTGTACTATAGCTCGGGCCCATAACATAGCTAGTTAGACTCTAAGAACCTCCATAAACAAATTCTTATTAGAACTTTGATGAAACAAATTCTTATTAAAATTTTGATAGCTCAGTTACCCATAGCAGAGATCTTATTACACAATACCCTTTATTACAAACAATCAACTTGAGGCATAATGACAGGAATTACTTCATTTGGGTTTATTTAATTGAATGAGAATTTCATAGAATCACCTATGCAATAAATTGTGTTATGCTTTATAGTGTGAAAGCTGATTCTGTTAGACATAATAAAGCGTAATTGAATTTTGTTGCAACTCTATAGCTTATAAATAAAATTAAAACTGATGCAATGTAGGTAAAAGAATCCATTAGGGAGTTCCCATAATAGTTTCAATGTATATAGAAGCAAAAGACAGGAATAAAGAGTTTCAACTATTTATTACTGAACCCTTGACCCTGGACTACAGATCTAAGAATATCCAGTACTGGGAAGGGGAGGGATGAATGATAAGGTGGATGGGAAATAATATTAGGAGACTGATAGAGGGAGGTGACGTGAGGTGAGTTGAGTGTATAAATAATACCATAAACGCTAACGCTATAAGACATGTTACATAATCTATAATAGTAATATTCATAAATTAAAAGTTTGTGTAAACCAGGTTTTATACCTAAATCACATATTTTTAAAGCATGGTGATTATTCTTGTTATGTATTAAATAATGCATTTCCAAACTGTAAAAAAAATAAAGCATATGGATGGTAGAGTTCAAATCACATCATTTTAAAATATTATTTTAAGGAGCAACAACAATAGTACAGCAGCTAGTGTGACTTGCCTTGAATCTGGCCTATCAGAGTTTGATCCCTAGCACCTCATTTGGTCCCCCAGGCAATTTCTGAGTACAGAGTCAGGAGTGACGCCTGAGTACCACTGGGTGAGGCCCAAAAACAAAAATCAAAAAACAAAATATAATTTCAAGTTTAGTACATATGTAAATTTTTATTAATTCTTTTTTACTTCACTAATTCACTGGGGTTTTTTTTAAGTAATTACCTGATGAAATTATAACTAACCAGGACATTTTCCCTAACACTGCATCCACTATTTAAAATGGACTAAAAGACAATAAAAATAGTCTTTTCCTTAACAATTAAGAGTAAAAGTGAATATTACTTTTTTATTTATCTCTCAGGGCAAAATACAAGGTTATATGTAAAATTATAATCAATCATATTTTATAACGCCACTTCTGATAAGTGGTCAACACAGTAAAATTAAGTGACACATGTAAACATTTTAAAGAAAATTTACTAGACCTCTTTGAAAAAGCAAATAAATTAAATTAGTGCACTTTACAATTAAATGCAAGCAAAAGTGCAATGCTGATAGAAAAAGCCTTTGATTATGATTTTTTTCAATGTTGCTATTTAAATTGGACATAGTTAAGCAGAAACATTAAAGTATGTGGATTTTTTAAAAGAAACATTTGTCTTTATTCACTAAGATCATCATTGTTTATGAGGAAGAATAAGATAAAATTTATACCTTTTAAAAGAAAAACTGAGTCACTAGAGAGTGAGAAAAAATGTTTCTAAAAAGGAGATCATTCTGATTATTATAATATGATAGTTTTTACAGTTATTCTAAGCCAGCATTCTAAGTTCCATTCACTTAAGCTGGATTTTGAAATAATAAATATACATGTGGTTCAATAACCTGGACTTAAAAAAACAGAAGCATTTTTGATATCCATTTGCTTTTATATTTAAAATAAAATTCTCTCATTTCTTCTGTTTGAAGTACAAACATCTGTTTTCAATCCAATTGCACATTAATTAATGACAGCTTTGTTTGGGATGGGTTATTTGATCTCCCCAGTGACCTCCTCAAATACTCTTTTTCTCTTTGAATCTAAGAGTTTCATTGTGTCAAGAATAAGTATAATTTATACCCAGATATATTGATCTTTAATATATTGATCCAATGAGCACACGGTACTTAAATAATTTTTGAGTTGGCAACATCTTTTCTATTTTGTTTGTGTTTAGCTTGTAATAATCTTAATTATATGCCTGAAACAGGAATCTTAGAACTGAAAGAAAGATAAGGGAAATGATATGCATATGAATAATAGAACAGTGAGAATAGAACAGATTTCATTAGAAAAAAGAATTTTGAGAGTTATGTTTATAACTCAAGATTTGGGCATGTGAATAGTACTTTTGTATGTTATCATCATTACAATGAGAAAATTCTAGCTTTTCCGTGTGTTGATATTACTCCTTGCATTGATCCAGCTCATTTTCTCTCAAAAGAAATAACAACTTTAAGTTATTTCTTGGCAATGTAAAGTAGTCAGCCAATACCGTGTCACATCATAGCAACCAAGAATATAATCCAGGGCTGAGCAGTAATAATAACTGGTAAGACATTTTCACAGAGTCCTCACTTCATTTCAAACCTAGTTATATCAAAGTTCTCATTATGTTTCGATATGTTCTCATTACTTTTCTGGTCTCCTACTTTGAGTTTTTACTTTAATTTTTTCATTTACACTCCAGCCCCATCCCTATCCCCTCAGCACTTGATGGGTTCTCCTCTCACTTCTTTTTTTTAATATATAAACTTATTTATTGAATCACCGTGAGAACAGTTACAAAGCTTTCGGATTTAAGTCTTGGTCATACAATGATGAAACACCCGTCCTTTCACCAGTGCATTTCCCACCACCAAAAACCTCAGTATATCCCCCATCCTGCTCCCTCCCCCTACCTGTGTGGCAGATTATTTCCACATTATTCTTTCTCTACTTTGATTACATTCAATATTTTGACACCAGACCCACCATTATTGTTTGGATTTTCCCCCAACTCAGACCTTACTGTCCAATGTCCTGTGGAATGGCAGCCACCGAGCCGCCAAGGGGAAATAGGCGGAGGGACGACACCTTTTCCCACCTGGGGTGGCCCAGTGCCAGTAACCTAATCCAAAGTCCTCACACGTTTCTGCCAAAAGCCACTGGGTTCCAAGATTTGTTTGTGTGTCCCTGGGATCATGGCCATTAAACAGCTTAATCAGTAGCCATAAGGGCAGTTTATGGGTGGCAATTTGGGATCTCGGTGTGGTGGGGGAAGACAAGGGCCAGCTCCACCCTCATCCCGTGCTCCTCTCACTTCTTAAAGACAGCTCAAGTCAGCTGAAATAGTTAAGCAAGGAATTTCACTTAGACATCTAATGGCAGTTATACAAAGTTTACACACTGGACCTATTTGTTATTGAATCACCTTGTGAATTACAAAGTTACAATTAGAGCAACTTGACTTACTCCAGATCTAGGGTTTTGCTGCCTCACATCATTCTATTTTAATGAAAAACAGTCATTAAAGTCTTCAACATCATAATGCTAGATTATAGATAAATCCTTTGGCTTTCTATCACTTTGGTTCTATTGGAAGAAAACTTTTTGAGAAGATGAAAATGTTTATTGCTCCAATTGTGGTGATAGTACCATGGGTCTAGATATATATACAGATCTATCAAATTGTGTGTGTTAAAATATCTATTTTTGTATATCAATTATACTTTTATGAAGTGGCTAGAATTTTGTTTTGAAAAATAGCCAGAACTTTCGGTAATTTTAATAGATGACTATTTGGAACTCAGAACTAGAATTTTCATTTGTTTTTTAGCCAAGTATTAGCTATATTATACTCTGATATATAAAAATTGTGCATTTTCCTACTTATAACACATTTATAACTTTTTATACATGAAATGCAATATAGTACATAACACTAAGATTGTAAGCTTGACAAAATTACAATATCGTAATTGACAAATGTGCTAGAAATTGTAATTGACAAAATTACAAAATTGTAAGTTTGACATTTTTCTGCATGTCTGATATTATCTCTTTAGTTACATATTCAAAAAATGAATTGTAGAATTGTCAAAGAGCAACCTTTTTGTTACTTCCAATACTAACTCTTTTTTATATTGATTAAATATCTGGACATCTTATTTGAATAAAATATAAAGAGCAAAATTATAGGTAGTATGTAATATCTATAGCTGATATATAAATGACTATAAAATCACTCTACATTTTATTAAGTGAAAGCCCTTCTAGTTAATGTTGCTAAACTTTAATACTACTAAGCTAATGCTATGTATATTATTATTAGGCAATCCAAGTTTTTCCAAGAACTTTAAGGACTTACTATGTTTTATGAAGGGCTCTATGTCTGTCACTAAGTTGAAATTTTAAAGCAAACACGAGAGATATGGCATGATTGGAACCTCCAAATTTAGACAGGGACTAAGAACTGCATGGAGAAGCTTTGTTGTGAGTATCCTTGGAAGATAAACATCCTAGTAAGTAAGAAAGGTAGGACTGATCATGCATAATAACTGTTGCCTCAGCTGTTCTATGGAGAGCTCTGAGGCTTGGGTGATCCTTCATAGTTGTTCCAGTTTGGGGACCAGAGAGAGAGATAGGTTGTAGGTAGGGTTTTTGCCTTGTGCTCAGCCATTCCAGATTTTATCCTGTACCTCACACAGTTCCCCAAGCCCACCAAGGGGCAAAGCCAGGAATAGGCCCTGAGCACTACCGAGTATGGCCCCAAACCCAAAAACCGAAAGAACAAAATACACAAGAATTGTCCCAGTTTGAGGCAAGCAGGTTGGATTCTATTTCTTC
This sequence comes from Sorex araneus, assembly GCF_027595985.1. Classification (NCBI taxonomy): domain Eukaryota; kingdom Metazoa; phylum Chordata; class Mammalia; order Eulipotyphla; family Soricidae; genus Sorex; species Sorex araneus. The sequence goes on from NC_073302.1 coordinate 328,294,991, forward strand.
AGCATCAGTCATTATTCCTAGACAGCTCCTAGAGAGTGATGTAATCTTGAGTGAGACAATCCTTACAGCCAAAATCTTTTCCTAAGGAGAGTAGTAGCTGTGCCTACTGGCAGTTACCATCCCCGGTGGCAAGGAAATGGGTGCAGTGGCCCTAGGCAGAGATTTGGAGGGTATCTCTGCCATCTCCACCACACTTACCATGGTTCTTACGTTCATGAAGAGGATTTGCTGACACATGTGTCAAAAACCTAAACACAAGGTTAAGAAAATGTGTAATAAGTACCAAATTAAAGTTACTGGCAAATGCGAGATTTCTTTAACAGAAATTTATTTATTCTATTAGAGAAAGTGGGAACCTTTAGGTAAGAATTGCGGAGGAAATGGACAATGCAATGTTGTCTTTAATAATAATGAGGTAAAGAAAGAGAAGAGGAATATCATGTGAAAAGCATCAAAAAAGAACATCTGCTCAGAATATTGCATATAAGAAGTAACAGCAGGGGCTGGAGCGATAGCACAGCGAGTAGGGCATTTGTCTTGCACACAACTGACCCAGGTTCAATTCCCAGCATCCCATATGGTCCCCTGAGCACTGCCAGGAGTAATTGCTGAGTGCAAAGCCAGGAGTAAACACTATGCATCACCAGGTGTCACCCAAAAAGAAAAAAAAAAAAGAAGTGACAGCAATTTTCCTTGTAGAAAACATAGCTTGAATATCATTTTGAGCACATTTGTGGAGAATTTTCAAAACCATTTTAGAAGGAAATTTATCTTTTTTTGTTTGTTTTGAGTCATGCCCAGCAGTGTTCAGGGATTACTCCTTACTGCACAGGGATGACCCCTGGCAGTGCTTGGTGGAACGTGTGTGCTGCTAGGAACCCAATTAGTAAAGGCCATGTGGAAGGCACCTGCCGTAAACTGTACTACACTTGCAACCCAAGAAAATCTATCTTAAAGAAAAAATGGGAATGGATTTTAAATGAAAAATTTAAGTGATTTTCTTGATACTCTAAAGAATTAACACTCTACAAAAGCAGAAAAAGTAATTGAGTATTTGGATAAAGAGGTACCAGTTGAGTGTAAATAAGGAAGACCAGATATAGTTTTATTTTGATTGAGACCATGAAGACCTGTTGGAACATGAAAGATGCAGTCTTATATATACTGCCAGAGGAAAACATCAGTGTTTGATAGAGTTTGAAAATGAGCTCTTGGAAAGGATGCGATAAAAGAATTAAACATGGGTTCAGGATTAACATGTCGAGAAACTAAGATAATGATGGGATCATTGACTAAGATGAAGAACGAAGAACAAAAACTAGATACGAGGAGGAGAAGCGGTATTTTCAATCCACTATATAGTATATTATTTACATCTATAAAGTACACCCATTTTAACTGTGTATATCTCAGAATGTTTTGTAATAGTGGAAAGAAACTGGCTACCAAAGAAATTTCATTGAAAGATAATTTATTATTTTTTCATTGTTTTTTTTCTTTTTATTTTATTTTTTTAATACTTTATTTTTAATTAGTGAGTCAGTGTGAGGGTACAGTTACAGATTTATACATTTTTGTGATCATGCTTCCCCCATACAGATTTCGAGAGCCCATCCCTTCAATAGTGCCCATTCTCCACCACCAGTAAACCCAGCATCCCTCCCACCCTCCCCAGTCCCGTCTCCCCCCCACACACACTGCCACTATGGCAGGGTATTCCCTTTCGTTCTCTCTCTCTGATTAGGTGTTGTGGTTTGCAATAAAGGTGTTGAGTGGCCATTGTGTTCATTCTCTAGCCTATGTTAGGCACATATCACCCTTCCCCCTCATGACCTCCAATCATATTTTACTTGGTGTTCCATTCTCTGAGTTGCCAGAATGAGAGACCAGCCTCCAAGCCATGGAGTCAACCTCCTGGTACTTATTTCTACTATTCTTGGGTGTTAGTTTCCTAGTCTATTATTCTATGTTCCACAGATGAGTGCAATCTTTCTATGTATCTCTCTCTCTGACTTATTTCACTTAGCATGATACTTTCCATACTGATCCACTTATATGCAAACTTCATGACCTCATTTTTTCTAACAGCTGCATAGTATTCCATTGTATAGATGTGCCAAAGTTTCTTCAACCAGTCATCTGTTCTAGGGCACTTGGGTTTTTTCCAGATTCTGGCTATTGTAAACAGTGCTGCGATGAACATATAAGTACAGATGTCATTCCGACTATACTTTTTTGCTTCTCTGGGATATATTCCCAGCAGTGGTATTGCTGGGTCAAATGGGAGTTCAATATCTAATTTTTTGAGAATCGTCCATATTGTTTTCCAAAAGGGCTGAACTAGCCGGCATTCCCACCAGCAGTGTAGAAGGGTCCCTTTCTCCCCACATCCTCTCCAACACTGGTTGCTTTTGTTCTTTTGAATGTATGCTAGTCTCTATGGTGTGAGGTGGTATCTCATGGTTGTTTTGATCTGCATCTCCCTGATGATTAGTGATGTAGAGCTCTTTTTCATGTGCCGTTTGGCCATTTGGATTTCTTCCTTGGGAAAGTTCCTGTTCATTTCTTCGCCCCATTTTTTGATGGGGTTGGATATTTTCTTCTTGTAGAGCTCAACCAATGCTTTATATACCATTGATATCAACCCCCTATCTGATGGGTATTGTGTAAATTTCCTTTCCCATTCTGTAGATAGTCTTTGTATTCTGGTCACTGTCTTTTGCGGTGCAGAAGCTTTTTAGTTTAATATAGTCCCATTTGTTGATCTCTGTTTCTACTAGATTGCTTAGTTCCGTGTCATCTTTGAAGATACCTTTATCTTCAATATCATGGAGGGTTTTGCCAACCTTGTCTTCAATGTACCTTATGGATTGTGGTCTGATGTTGAGGTCTTTAATCCATTTTGATCTGACTTTTGTGCATGGTGTCAGGTCGAGGTCCAAGCCCATTCTTTTGCATGCGGTTGTCCAGTTGTGCCAGCACCATTTGTTAAAAAGGCTTTCCTTGCTCCACTTCACATCTCTTGCATCCTTATCAAAGATTAGATGATCATACATTTGAGGTTGTGTGTAGGGGTATTCCACTCTGTTCCATTGGTCTTCGGCTCTCCCTTTGTTCCAGTGCCATGCTCTATTAATTGTTACCGCTTTCTAGTAGAGTTTAAGTTTGAGGAGGGTGATGCCTACCATCATCTTTTTCCCAAGAATTGTCTTAGCTATCCGTAGGCGTTTATTGTTCCATATAAATTTCAGGATTGGTTGATCCGTTTCTTTGAAGAATGACATTGGTATCCTTATAGGGATCGCGTTGAATCTGTATAATGCTTTGGGGAGTATTGCCATTTTGACAATGTTTATTCTCCCTATCCATGAGCAGGGGATATGTTTCCATTTCCTCATGTCCTCTTTTATTTCATGGAGTAGCGTTTTATAGTTTTCTTTGAGAGGTCCTTTACTTCTTTAGTTAAGCTGATTCCGAGGTATTTGATTTTCTTGGGCACGATTGTGAACGGGATTGCTTTTTTCATGTCCCTTTCCTCTGTCTCATTGTTTGCATATAGGAAGGCCATGGATTTTTGGGTATTGATTTTATAGCCTGCGACTTTACTGTACAGGTCAATTGTTTCTAAGAGTTTCTTACTAGAACTTTTAGGCTTCTCTAGGTATAGTATCATATCGTCTGCGAATAGTGAGAGTTTGATTTTTTCCTTTCCGATCTGAATCCCCTTAATATCTTTTTCTTATCTGATGGCTATTGCTAATACTTCCAGTACTATATTAAAGAGAAGTGGTGAGAGTGGGCATCCTTGTCTTGTCCCTGATCTTAGAGGGAAGGCCCTTAGTTTTTCTCCATTGATGATAATGCTTGCCATAGGTTCATGATAGATGGCTTTGACTATCTTGAGGAAAGTTCCTCCAAAACCCATTTTGGTGAGAGTTTTTATCATGAATGGGTGTTGGATCTTGTCAAATGCTTTCTCTGCATCTATTGATATGATCATATGGTTTTTATCTTTACTTTTGTTGATATGATGGATTATGTTGATTGATTTCCGAATGTTAAACCATCCTTGCATCCCTGGGATGAATCCCACTTGGTCATGCTGTATGATCTTTTTGATGAGTTGTTGGATTTTATTTGCTAGTATTTTGTTGAGGATCTTCGCATCAGTGTTCATCAAGGATATTGGTCTATAGTTTTCTTTGTTAGTGGTGTCTTTGTTTGCTTTTGATATTAGGGAGATATGTGCCTCGTAGAAACTGTTCAGAAGGGTTCCTGTCTTTTCAATTTCCTGGAAGAGCTTGAGGAGAACTGGCAACAAGTCTTCTTTAAATGTTTGGAAGAAATCGTCAGTGAATCCGTCTGGACCTGGGTTTTTGTTTTTGGGTAGACTTTTGATTACAGTTTTGATTTCCTTGATATTTATGGGCCTATTCAGGTATTTCAGGTCTTCTTGGTTCAGTCTTGGGAGATTGTAGGAATCAAGGAATTCGTCCATTTCTTTTAGGTTCTCTTGTTTCGTGGCATACAGACTTTCAAAGTAGTCTCTGATGATATTTTGAATCTCCTTGGTTTCTGTTGTGATGTCCCCCTTTTCATTTCTGATTCGGTTTATTAGGGTTTTCTCTCTTTCTTTCTTTGTGAGTTTTGCTAGCTGTTTATCAATCTTATTTATTTTCTCGAAGAACCAGCTCTTTGTCTCATTGATCTTTCGGATTGTTTTTCGGGTTTCCGTATCATTAATTTCTGCTCTAAGTTTTATTATTTCTTTCCTTCGATCTGGTTTGGGTTCCTTTTGCTGGTCCTCTTCTAAGATCTTGAGCTGCGAAGTCAAACTATCTATATAGGCCCTTTCTTCCTTTCTGAGGAAAGCTTGCAGAGCTATAAATTTTCCCCTTAACACAGCTTTAGCTGCGTCCCATAGGTTCTGGTAGTTTGTGTCTTCATTCTCATTTGTTTCAAGTTATCTTTTGATTTCTTCCTTGATTTCCTTCGTGACCCACTCATTGTTCAATAGTGAGTTGTTTAATTTCCAAGTGTTTGATTTGGTTCTCCGTGTCTGTGCATGATTAACTTCCATCTTCAGTGCATCATGGTCTGAGAAGATAGTTGATACAATTTCTATCTTACCGATTCTATTAAGGTATAATTTGTCACCCAGAACGTGGTCTATTTTGGAAAATGATCCATGTGCGTTGGAAAAGAATGTGTATTCTTTCTTTTGAGGGTGTATAGCCCTGTATAGGTCTATTAGCCCTGTCTCTTCCATTTCTTCCTTCAGAGCCATTGTTTCCTTGCTGAGTGTTGTTTTTGTTGATCTATCCAGAGGTGATAAAGCAGTGTTGAAGTCTCCTACTACTATCGTGGTGCTAGTTATGTTCTCCTTAAATTCTGTTAGGAGTTCTTTTAGGTATTTAGCTGGTCGTTCATTAGGTGTGTATACGTTTAATAGTGTGATTTCTTCCTGTTGTACATATCCCTTGATGAATAGGAAATGACTTTTGCTGTCCCTTCTAATCTTTTTCAGCCTGAAGTCTATGTTGTCGGATATTAGTATGGCCACTCCCGCTTTTTTGAGGGAGCTGTTTGCTTGCAGGATTGTTTTCCATCCTTTGATTTTGAGTCTGTGTTTGTTCTGACTATTCAGATGTGTTTCTTGTAGGCAGCAGAAATTTGGGTTTAGTTTCCGAATCCATTTTGCCACTCTGTGCCTCTTGATTGGTGCATTTAGACCGTTAACATTAAGAGAAATTATTGTCATGGGATTTTGTGCCATTTTTCTATAGGGTTTGTTGTTCTTATAGGTTTTTTTCCTTGTCTTTTAGTAGCCCTTTGAGTCCTTCTTTTAAACTTGGTCTTGAGTCTATGAAGTTCCTGAGCTGTTGTTTCTCCGTGAAATAGTGTATGGTTCCTTCAAGTTTAATTGAGAGTTTAGCCAGGTAAAGTATTCTTAGTGAGGCATTCATTTCATTGAGTTTTTTCACTATATCCCACCATTGTCTTCGGGCTTGGAAGGTTTCTTCTGATAGGTCTGCTGTGAGTCTAATGGGTGCTCCTTTGTATATAATCTCCTTCTTTGATCTTGCTGCTTGCAGTATTTTGTCTCTATCCATAGCATCCATCATTCTGACTATGATATGCCTTGGGGATTTTTTATTTGGGTCCCTTTTAGCTGGTACCCTTAAGACTCCTTGAATCTGGATGTCCATATTTTCTAGTTCTGGGAATTTCTTAGCAATGATGTCTTTCATTGTGTTTTTTTCATTAGGATTGGTCCCCTGTGGTTCTGGTACTCCAATGATTCTTATGTTGTTTCTCTTGAGGTCATCCCCTAGGACTCAAATTCACTCTAGAGCTGTTTTGAGGTCTTTTGCCATTATTTGTTGTTGCCTATATGCTTTCTGCAGCTCGTCTTCAAGATCACTGTTTCTTTCTTCAGCAGTAGTTATTCTACTGTTAAGGGCTCCTACTGAGTTTTTTTATTTCATCTACAGATTCTTTTAATTGTGTCACTTCTGATTGTAGCTTTGAAATTTCTGCTCTCATTTCTTCCTGAATTATCTTGGTGGATCATTCCAATGCTGCATCCATATCCTCCCTTAATTTATTGGATGTTCGCTCCATAGTTGCTTTGAGTTCTTCAACCATCTTCACGATTTCCTCTCTGAATTCTTTATCTGAGAGGAGACTGTATTTCTGGGGAGTCATTGCTGGGTTTGCTGAGATCCTCCCTTCCGTCTCTGCTGGTGGTGGGGATTTCTGCTGTTTCTTCATGTTGTTATGGGTTTTACTGTTAGGCAGTCTCTTTAGCTTGAGAGGAGTCTCAAGAGAAAGTGTGGAGCCATGATCTTTTTACAAAGGACTTTATGTGCAGCTTGATGTGTTCACTGACAGTTTTTAAAAATTAGGATAGGCTAGGTCAGTTGACTGTTAATATATAGTGACTAAGATGACCCGGGTATTTTTCAGAGGAATAGATTCTATCAATTATGGCCAAAGCGCAGTGCAATGAGTGGGAAAAATATCTGTTGTATTTTATTGTTCAGACAGTGTGTCGAAGAAGCTTCTCCAGGCAGTTGGTGCGAGGTAGTACCAAGCAACCAGGCTCCTCTCTACGATCAGCTTCTGAATCTCTAACTCCCTGACTATGGCTCTCACATTTCTAAAGTCACAGCTCACGTATCTTTTCTGAACTCCTGGAGTTGCGAATACATTTTCAGCTTCTAGCTGAAGCTTGCTTACACCTCTGGTCAGCCTCTAGACTAGTCCATAAATGATGCCAAGTCTTACCTCTCTGACCATAAGAATCATTAACATTGCTTGGTTTGTGAAAGATCTAGGACTCTGGTTGATGCTAATACACTCAACACCTCCTTCAGCTCATTGCCAGCGAGGCGGCACACTCAGGTCTCGTCAGGCTGAGTGACAGATACCCGGTCCAGTTCTGAAATTTCCCTTTGCTATTTCTTTAACGAGTCTTGAAAAGAGAGCAACCCTTTTGAACCTTTTCTAGTATGAGTTGGGGAGAAAGCATCACTGTATCACTGTCACTATCATCCTGTTGTTCGTCGATTTACTCGAGCGGGCACCAGTAATGTCTCTATTACACTCAGCCCTGAGATTTTAGCAGCCTCTCCTTACTTGTCTTTCCCAATGATTGGAGGCTCTTTCAGGGTCAGGGAAATGAGACCTATTGTTACTGTTTTTGGCATATCAAATATGCCACGGGTAGCTTGCCAGGCTCTGCTGTGCAGGCAATATACTCTCCATAGCTTGCCAGGCTCTCCGAGAGGTATGTATATATCTTTTACTGTATTAGGGATATGAATACTCCATGGGGAGCTTGCCAGGCTTTCCCATGTGGGCAATAGACTCTTAGTAGCTTGTCAGGTTACGGCTGCGCTCTTCCGGGAGCTTGGTTTTATAGTCTCTGGATGTTGGCCGTTGGTGGGATTACGTGGAGCTGGGGGCAGTTTGTGGGTGTGGCTGCCAAGCTACTAGAAAATGGGGGGTCTGAGTGGAGAAGGCCCAGTCCCAATCCGAGATGGCTTGGAGATCTCAGCCCTGGGTCCTGAATACCTGGGTTCCTCTGCAGGTCCCTTCATTTGTGAGGCTCGTCCGAACGTGTGGAGAGTGGCCTTGAGCATGGCTGTGGGAGAAAGCATAACATACCTAAATCTCTCTCCAAAGTAACATTTTCCCAACTGGTCTGATTCCTGGTCTTTTTATATCCTTCAGGAAGGTGGAGGCATTCTTTGGTACATTATCCTCAAAATACTTTCTGCAATTTATACTATTTTGTCTGTCTCACTTCTTAGTTGACTATCAAATCTCTCATCTTAGGGTCTAACTAGTCCAAACTTAAAATTTAACATCCTAGGACAAGGATCTATATTCTAATGATGACACTGATGATGTTATAATCTGTGCAAGTATATTTCCTCTTTGCCAACACCTGAGAGATGAGAACATTTTAATCAAGGTAAAACCACAGATTCAAGTTATATTCATATCTCAGTCATTCCGTAAAACTGTACTCAAGACAGGAACACACAACCCAAAGTTGTATGACTGCTTCCTGCCAGTTCTTTGATTGTCCATTGTTAAAGTTAGAACACAAATATTAAATAATTAACTTTCTTTAAACACTGTAATTCAAAATACATTCTTGTCAGTGACATGCTAAACCATTACAAAGTATATTTACTCACAACTCAGCCATAGAGGAAAAAACTGAACACGGTAAATACATAATGATAGAAACTTTAAAAAGAATCATTGTTTCTGCAGGGAGAATAGTTTATAAGTTCACCTAGACTTTAATTTTTTTCAATTTGTCATCCCTGTGTTATAATTTTGTGTCTATTACTGAGCCTGGTTCCTCTTTCACCTCCAAAAAGTGTGAAATAAATATATTTCCACATGAGTTAGACTTTATTGTGATGAAGGATAATAATATAGACAGTACCTTCCCAGAGGTTATAGAAGCTAGTTTTTGAGATGATACTGTAAATTTTGGAAGTGTCTCAGGACAAACAAGATGGATTTCAGCCATAAGATAGGGCCTAAAATAGTCATGTGGTTGGAAAGAATCAGGTTAGTTTGATTCAAAGAGATATTCTGGAATATTCTACATTCTGACTTAGAAGCTGCATCAACAGCAGAAATACTGCCCCTGCCCATGCCTGGTGCCTGTCATTATTCACCATCAGTTAAAAGAGTTTTTTTCCTAAACTTCTGGAGACAATGCAATGGTAAATGCAATTTTTCGAAACAAAACACTAATGAAACTCTCATTAAGTATTGTCATCAAACCAGAAAACAATCACTGCATGTATGAGAAAACTTGATGATGCCTCTTAAAATCAGAAGGCACAAAATTAAAATTGTTGCAAGTGTTTTTCACCACTATTGATATTATATTGTTTTTCCCAACTATCCTCAGCATATTTGAGTTATAAGAAGTAAGTAACATAATTCCTTAACTGTTGTACAAAATATTGTCACAGTGAATTGTCCTTCACATGGTTTGTTCTGTTGGTTTGAGGACATTGTAAGGACATATTCTCTGCTCCCTTGTGCATCCTTTCAATTCAGTTCATCTTGATTTGTTAGCACAGAAGGGAAATACTACTATGCTTTCAAACTGAGAAGGGTTATTCAAAACTACCTGTGATCAGATGTCTAAATTTTTTTTTTGCTTTTTGGGTCACACCAGGCGATGCACAGGGGTCAGTCCTGGCTCTGCACTCAGGAATTATCCCTGGCTGTGCTCAGGGGACCATATGGGATGCTGGGAATTGAACCCGGGTCAGCCGCGTGCAAGGCAAACGCCCTACCTGCTGTGCCAGCCCCAGATGTCTAAATTTTGAATAAATTTAAGTGCACAGAGTTTTAAAGGATTTGTAAATAATCAAATTATGTGTATGTCTTTATTCAGTGGAAGAATCTTTCCATGTTTTTTGTTTATTTGGGTGCCACAGAGTTACTTCTGTAGTATTTGTGGTACTTAGGGGTTACTCCTGGCTTTGCGCTCTGGAATTACTCCAGCAGAACTCAGGGTATCCTATGGGACTCCAGGGATGGAGAAAGTGCCCTATGTGCTATACTGTCACTCCAGCCCCCTCCATGCTGTTTCAGTTCTATTTCCACAAAACAATCCTACACCCCAAATAGGTTTTTGGAGAAAACAGTCTAACATTTAATCTCTTTCTTGGTCATAAGTTTGATTATCATATATGTTATTTTCAGATGTTATTTTTCTCTCTAAAGAAAGCAATACTGCCCTGATTTGGTCTTTAGATAATTGCTGTAAGATCTTTCAAAAGAAGTCACTTTCTGGTGACAAAATAGTAGGAGCAGGCTTTCTCGAGGAAAGCTGTTTTTCTTATAATGAGAACATCTAACAACTTGCAAAGGAACACCAAAAAGATGAGCACCAATTAAAGTGGTGTTATAATGGAAACTTTGAAGAATAAAAAGTATGATAATTGAAGGAGTTGGCTTTTTGTTTTCAAGTTTGCTTGGTATTTTCTGTAGGGATGCTGCCATCTTCTGGTTAACATAGGTAACACTCCACACATAAAATAAAGACAGTATGAGGCTTAAAGAAATTCAGCTATTGTTGTTAGGGAATAGTTACTTAATCGCTATACCTCCAGTGTTCTAAAACTAGAGAATTTTAAATGACTTTTCAGGAACTTTTGAAGTTAAATTCACAGATGGCGTTTCAGGACTTGCAATGCTAACAAAATGTATGTTATGTGTGAGTACACATAAGGCAGAGGACCTCTAGAGAATATTTATTTCTGTAAGAATCTGTGGTAAACATAATAATTTTTCACACAGACCTGATTTTTTTATTTTTACTTAATTTTTGCTTGTTTGGGGGCCTCACCTGGCTGTGCTCAGAGATTACTCCCTGGGAATCTGGAGAGTATCATGCTGAGTGAAATTAGTCAGAGGGAGAGACACTGGCCCAGAAGGATCTTCCCAATGCAGGACATAAAGAAACATAATAGTGGGTAATAACTAATACCTAAAGGCATCGGATACAAAGGCCATGAGAACTGGTATTCAACAGAAACATGCCACTTGAGGGGACTGGGGCTAGGATAGGAGGGGACAGCATCTATGGTAGAGGGAAGCTTTAAACCAGAGGAAGGAGGTGATACTGAAAGGTGTAAAGTGTTATGTGCAAAACCCTAACAGCAGCAATAACACTGCAGAAGATATATACATATATTATATACACACACATGTACCTACATATATATTTAACTTATGTACAGTGATACAGTGATATACTTACATACATATATAAATATAACATTTATACTTATGTTTCAAGCATCACTTGTAAAAGCAGGATGGGGAGCAAATAAATGGGGTAGGCACTGGTGGAATGAAGTAGACACTGCTAGAGGGATCAGTGTTGAAACATCGTATGCCTGAACCTAATCATGAAGAACTTTGTAATTTCACTGTGACTAAATGAAAAATATTTCTTAAGAAAAGAGCTGTCTCTCCTGGTGGGACTCAGGGGACAGCAGGCAGGCCTGGAGGTGGAGCCCAGATCAACCTCATGCAAAACAAGCAGTCTACAGGCTACACTGTCTCTGTGGCCCTCTGATTTCACAGTAGTCACCTTTGAAGAATTATGCTTGTTTTTGTTTGGAAGGAGTTGGAAGGTCCTCCCCCTCCCCCTCCCAGCAGTGATCAGGAGGCACAGGGGCCCTTATCTGTGACTCTGCCAACTGGGCCTGTGATCAAAGCAAGCACCCAAGAATGTGACGCTGCTCAGACTCATTGTGCTGGGAATTCCCTGGCAAGGCCAGGGGACCATGTAGTACCATGGACTGAACCCAGGCTAGGCACATCTAAGCATGTACTCTGACCACTGTACTATCTCTGGGACCCTAAAAGAATTTTTATAGTAAATTTTATTAAAACACCAAAAAGTACCCTTTTCCCACAGTGTGACTGGTCCCCATCTTCTTGGGGGCAGTTCATATTTTTAACTGCTCTTCAAATTATTCATGAAAGAATATGCAATTTTAAAGGCTAGCTTTGCTATGCATGGTGGTGATGACTTCCTAGTTGGAAGTTGGTTTTATTTTTTCTCCAATATTTGATTTGTTAAATGAACAATGGAGCTCCTACTCTGTGCCAGTTTTGTGGTAGGCCTGGAAAGTCCAAACAGAAGCAAGATGCCATCTATGGAAAAGGAAGCTGGCAATTTAATAAATTCCTTTAGCCAAGTTCCAGAAATCTTTTCTGTACCTCCCTGTCCTTCGGTTACCAACTACAGGATTATAATCTACCAAAACCCAAGCTAGTAAATCAGGGCACAAGAGTGAGAAATCCAAGATTTATTGACTAGTACTTTTATCACTATTTCTCCCAGGGTTTTCCTCTATATTTACAGTCCGCTGACACACGTAATCCACCCCTGGCAGCTGTGAAATCAGCTGCAGTCACTGGCACTTTAACAGGTGAAGCATCTTGACCCGGTGAGAATCACTGACTTGAGTCCCTTGCCAAGAGCTAGGGTTAAGCTCTAGCTGAAAGGAGCAGGCTGGCTTCTGTCCTGCAGAGCTCTGGAGCTGTGAGAGGGCAGGTACTCGGTCAAAGCAGTCAGATCATGTCCTGAGACAGAATCCTCAAGACAAAGGTCAAACCTGTCCTCAGCGCCAGGTCTCCACTCTCCCAGTGGGAGTCAGGAATCCAGAAGGCAAAGTGCTCCACCCAGCCTCCCACACACCTTTCCGGTTTCTGCTATGCTGTTTCTATATAGTATAGTTGTATTGTAACAAGACACACTATCAACTTGAACTGTTACTTCCTTTCTAATACTCAGAAAGAGCCTCCCCATGGGCCATGAGAAGGGAGAGGAGTGCTGGCCTTCAGAATAGTGAGTAAGAAGGAGGTTTGCTCTCCAAAGAGCTTCACTGAGGCATAGAAAGAGGAATACGGGTCCCAAGCCGATACCCCCAGCGCTGGCTTTTCCCTCCTACTACTCCACTGTTTTGCTCCCTTCTTAAGAAAACAGGTAAATGTTGACATGCACTATTGAGTGGTATTTGCTGGATAATATGAAATGTTTTCTATGCCTCTAATAAAAATACATCTGTTGCATAGGCGTTAAACGTAAGAATTCATGTGATCAGATTCTCATAGTCAAACCATTCTTTTCATCACTACTAAGACTACTTGGATGGACTTTTCTTCTTTCTAATAAACTATTCTAAACATGCTCTTAAACTATTCTAGACTTCTTGATAGGGAAGATCTTAGGAGAGAATTGAAAAATGTACAAGCATTCTAAGGATCCTAGGTATGAAAATTTTCTGATGCATTAAGGATGGCAATATCTATTATTATGTGCATTTATACATGCAATTTTATATTATCCCATATTTTTAACTTAATATAGTATTTTACAGTCTTGTGTACTTAATGTTCTTCTTTGATCATGATAGCCAAGATTTAAGGTCTATAAATGATTCCTTTAAATTTTCATCCTATTGCAAGTAAAAGTGGTTGCAGAAATTTCCAGTTTAAGCTGTAGTTTTGTAAACTGAATCAGGCTGCGCTTTGATCACTTGCGTCAGAGATTAAGTGGAGACTTGGTGTGGAGTGCTCACCGAGGAGCACTTAATTTTTAACAAACTAAAACTATTGGCATTGTCTTTCTACAGCATTAAGATACAATTCATGTGGCAAAATTTGAAACATTTAAAAATCCCCAAGTTCAAAAAAGCTACATACCATTTTTAGGTTGCATTCATAAATTTCCACACCTATCTCTTAAACAGAGGATTCCATGGCATAAACATATATACTTTACTCCTTATTCGTGCTTTTTTTGTTTTATCAAATTGATTAAATTTAGGTTAAAAATTTTTACCTAATGATGAAGCAATCCAAAGCTGGAATGTATGGTAAACCTGGAGTTACGGTAAATATTTTTTTTTAATTTATTTTATTCTCATAAAATAAAGGAACACATACCTGAAAAAATATTCTTAACATTTATATCGCTGACTATACTAATATATGAATTCATGTATATGAGCGATAGCACAGCGGGTAGGGCATTTGCCTTGCACACAGCCGACCCGGGTTCAATTCCTGTCCCTCTTGGAGATCCCGGCAAGCTACCAAGAGTATCCTGCCCGCAAGGCAGAGCCTGGCAAGCTACCCATGGCGTATTCGATATGTCAAAAACAGTAACAACAAGTTTCACAATGGAGACATTATTAGTGCCCGCTTGAGCAATAATGGGACAAGAGTGTTACAGTGCTATATTTTATAATATTTATTAATATAAAGATAAAGAAAAGAAAAGAAAAATTTTAATTTTAATTAATTTAACTAGGTCTTTTTATTTTTTAACTTTTTTATTGATGAAAGTACTGTGTTTACAATACTGTTGATGATGGTAATTTTGTATACATAATTCCAATACCATATCTATCACCTGTGTTCCTCCCTCCCTGCTCCAAGTTCCCCAATTCCCCTCCTTTTCAACACTCACCACTACCACCACCCCCACACACACAGATGTGCACACACACACACAGTTTTGTGGACAGATTATATTTTAAATAGTAGCATGAATCATTATTCATCGATTTGCTTGAGCGGGTACCAGTAACGTCTCCATTGTGAGACTTGTTATCACTTGTTTTCGTCATATCGAATATGCCACAGGTAGCTTGCCAGGCTCTGCTGTGCAGGCGGGATACTCTTGGTAGCTTACTGGGCTCTCCGAGAAGGATGGAGGAATGGAACCCAGGTCGACCATGTGCAAGGCAAATGCCATCCCCACTGTGCTATCACTCCAGTCCTATTTTACCTTTGCATTTTTGCTTAGATACTGTGGCTAAATGTTCTCATAACTGACTCGGTTTCTGGTGTTTTCTGTAGAAGGCACATTAAGGAGAGATATATTTGCATTAAGAAAGGGACTAAGACCGTTATCTTAACTAAGAATAAGAGCCTCCAAAAGGGCATCCTTGCACTGCATAACCTAGCATGAGATAAGGAGAGATTTACAAATTCAAATTTTCTGAAAGATTAGGATGGTCAATCATAAGGAAAAGATGGAGAAGGCATTAAAATCAGGAACACCCTCCCCTGCACTCATCCCAGTACACTATTGTATTCCAAATGATGCAAATGAGTGCGTATGTTATCTGGGAGGACAGAGTTCATGAAAAAGATGAATAATTTAGACACGCTTCTTTTTTTTCTTTTTGGGTCACACCAAGCGATGCACAGGGGTTCCTTCTGGCTCTGCACTCAGGAATTACTCCTGGCGGTGCTCAGGGGACCATATGGGATGCTGGAATTCAAACCCAGGTTGGCGTGCAAGGCAAAGGCCCTACCCACTGTGCTGTCACTCCAGCCCCAGACACACCTCTTTTTTTTTACATCCATCTCAATAACATTTGGTTCCGGCTACAGTCATCTCTGCTGCTTTCTGTCACTTGCTACTTGTACTCTATTCTCTGGGCCAATCCGTGATAGATGTAGATCCTGGTGTTCATAACAAACGAAAATCTTGCCTCAGTAGGAATATTACAAGAACATATGTTACAAATTATGTATATGCATATATATATATAAATATACTCCTGGTAAATTGTTTACTGTTGCATTAATAGCTTAACACACAAACCTCTTTTTAGATGAGCAAATCTTATGCTACACAGAATAATAAGATGAGTGAATAAGACTATTTATTTAAAAATGCAACATTTTTTATGCCTCTACCAAATGCCCCAGTTCTATCAAAGGCATATTTCTTTTGTAGTGAAGATGAGGAAATATTTTAGCATTGGGTCAAAATATGACAGAAAGTTCTTGAACTGTATTTGCTTTATAATTGCAGTAATTTAAATGTCAGCAAGCAAGCATCAGTTCCATCAGTGATTAATGTGAACACTGGAAGCGGGGAATTTCTGCACTGTGTTGGCACCTCTGAAACATGATGTCCTTCCCACGTCACCATAGAAAAATTTGCTTTGACTTTTTCTTGGAATGCTAGTGAACTCACCACCAATCCAAAAGCAATATTGCTGTGTGTGGACAAAATGGTCATAAACAGGTTGCACACAGCAATAATGAGTATGTTGAGAACAGCTTTTTCTATCTAATGTCTAATCCTCTTTAACAATTCTTTTTTTTTTGGGGGGGGGGAGGGCTGGAGCAATAGCACAGCGGGTAGGCCTCTGTGTGGGGGGGAGGGGGAAGCAGCAGCACTCCAGTTAGCCGAAGATGCTCTTATCCCGAGGAAGAAGGTACCAACCACTGTGGAGAGAAGAGGCAGCACTCTGCTTAGCCAGAGATGCTCTTATCCCAAGGGAAAAGGTACCAAGCCTCTGTTGAGAGAAGATGAAGCACTCTGGTTAGCCAGAGATGCTCTTATCCCAAAGGAGAAGATTCCAGGCCTCTGTGGGGAAAATCAGAAGCACTCTGGATAGCCAGAGATGCTTTAATTCAGAGGGAGAAGGTACTAGGTTCTGTGGGGATTAGCAGCAGCACTCCACTTAGCCAGAGATGCTCTTCTCTGGAAGGAGAAGGTTCCAACCAAGCCTCTGGGGAAATAAGAAACACATGAACATGGTATAATGCAAAATATACTGTGTCCAAGAAGGTAGAGGGTGTGACATTTTAGGGATCATTTTTATCACTATGGGTCATTTATCTCCCTGCTCTAAGTAGGGGTCAAAACTTTCTACAGTTAAAAAAATAATCCCTCTCATTTCTTCCAACAAAATCCTTGAAATGTCTTCCTCCTTCTTGAGTAGTACATTACTAGAAGAAATTCAGCTGTTTGGAACATAGTGGTCACTTGAAGACAGGGTCAAATATTGGCCCTTGACTACATTTATCAACTTTACTCACAGAAAACAACCCTGAAGTTTCAAACACCAGTCAAAACCCACACAATTTTGTGTCATTTTTGAGGCTAGCAGAGTCTGCCTGCATAGCTCTATAAAATTGCTCTCCACACTGGAAACCTTCACAGTGACCCTGGTCCTAATAATACATCATTCACATTTGCAACTTAACTCACAGAGTCCCTGGAAACTTGTTTGTGTTGATGCTCGTAGGTGGGCTAAACCTACTGATTTCAACTCGATTCAGAGGAAGATATTACACAAAGTTGTATAAATCAATGTTTCTCTTCTAAACTATAGCAATAGAAATCAAAGAAAGTCCAATGATAGGAATTCATGAATCAAAGGAAAGATTCAAGTGTTAGATGGTGTAAAGGAAACAAACCAGCACCGTTTTGTTTTTTGTTTTGTCTTATTACTTTTATTTTGCTTTCTGTAATAAAGAAACAAAATTTGTTCAGAAAGACCACTCATGAGAAAATTTTGTTACACAGAGGCTAATTTTTGCATATCTTTCTGCATAGGACCACTAATGAGTACGAAGATATGCAAACTACCATGTAGGTAGTCACTGAGGACAGGATATGTACTATAGCACCTTTAAGGAAGTGGAGGATCATGA
Source organism: Sorex araneus (assembly GCF_027595985.1). Taxonomy (NCBI): domain Eukaryota; kingdom Metazoa; phylum Chordata; class Mammalia; order Eulipotyphla; family Soricidae; genus Sorex; species Sorex araneus. Next base: position 328,312,523 of record NC_073302.1, read on the forward strand.
TCAATAGTCACTGTGCAAGTTTCCTAGCAGGATGTCTGCAGTGAATAAGAAACTGGCCACATCCTGAATCCCAAACTTTGCAAGTCACCCTTCATGTAGCACTGTAGCACTGTCGTCCCGTTGTCCATCGATTTGCTCAAGTGGGCACCAGTAACGTCTCCACTGTGAGATTTGCTGATAAGTTTAACCAATTTAATACGCAAGGCCCGACAAGATAAGATCCAGGCTGGTAGGGAGGAGGAATGCACAGCAGACAGGACAAGTAACCAAGTCAAAAGATAAAACCCAAAGTTAGAAAAGAATGGGTTACTTTTCAACATTTTATTTAATTTGTTATTGATTGAAACTCTCTGGGTTTGCAATACTATTGTGAAGGGCTTCTCACACAAATAATTCCAACACCACACCCATCAAGAGTGAAGAATTTGCAAGAGAATGAGAGAACACAGCAAAAGAACACAAAATGAAGATGAGTTGAATTTCCTTCTGCCTCTATTCTAGTGTTTTCAGCAAGAGCTATGCAAGTCTGCAATGGCGGAGCATCCACAGCAGCACCCAGGGAGGAAAGGAAGGAGAATGAATCAAAAATAGAATAAAATAAAATACAGTGACATGACCTCGAGGGGGACATAAAGGAAAGAGAAAGAGCAAAGTTCACTGGTAAAATGAACAGGCAGGATTGGGGGTTGGAGAGAAAGTGTTCCCAGAGCATACAAGGAAGGAAGGAAGGAAGTGATGCAATGCAGCAAAGAATGCAAGAGAGCTCAGACAATTCCATGGGGACTGGGTATAGAGAAGGGGCCATATGAAGGAGACATGGTGAAACTCCTGCAATGAGCTGCAGCCAGACGACCTTTGGGTGGAGGGGAACAAAGATGTTGTTCTGGAAGAAACAGGACCATGCATATGACCTTCCCATGTATAAGGAGAGGTGTGCAGCCCTGATTTTGAGAGAGCTTTCAAAAGGGTCGGACTGGAGATAAGACCTAGTCAGCGGCAGTTCATTCACAACCTCTCAAGCTGAGCAGATTCCTAACTTTTTTTCTTTCTTAAATCTTCTCTTCTTGCTTGAGCTTGGGAGGAAGAACACATGAGTGCTCTTAGGCAAGGTCTTTGAATTCTGTTGCCAGTTCTTTAGTAAATAACGGTATGATCTTATCTCTCTGTGGTTCAGTTTGTTCATTCTCAAAATGAACATACTGGAACACCACTTATGGTTCTAGCAGAAGAACCTCCCCCCACACACCCCCACATACCTCTGTGCAGCCCACAAAGGGTGTTTCTTAGACTGCCGACTATGTGTGACCATGGGCTGAAGGTCCCATCTATCTTGATGGTCATCACATCACCATAACTACAATAGTGCCAGGGATATCATAGTAGACATTCAAAAGGTATGTGTTAAATCAAATCAATTATGGTAGAACTCAATTCAGACATGCAGAACCCTCCTACCCAATGCCCTCAGGGTGCAGCAGGAAGTTGGAGAAACCCCAGCATAACACGACTAGCGTGGATGGAGAGCTTCTCTGCACATCCTCCTTCTGGGTTTCCTCTAAAGAGACACAAATTCGATTTGCCCCAAATTCTCCTGACTAAAGGATTGCTTTCTCACTTCAATTTATGCTTCAAAATCTTGGTCTTTAAAACTTCTTTCAAGTACATTCCCCTCCCCCACCCCTTTGCAGAAGATGAAAGCATTTTTCCAGACAGACCTGCTGTGAGTGACTTCATGGAAATGAATATCTTATGTCCCTAATGTGCCTCTCGCATGGGGAACTCCTTGTATTTATTTATTTTTTAAGAATAGGGCTGGGAGGTTGACGTTTCCATTAGAAGTTGAGTGATATTTTTTAAAAAATAAAAACCCCACTCCTTAGTGAGACATGCCTCACATTCCCGTCTCCCCACTTCAGGCAGTTATGTGTACTAAATATGCGGTGGAAATGACACATGTCTGGAAACCCAGGAGCAACACCGGCTCATAACTGCTTGCTCAGTGGTATACAATGAAGGTGTTGTAAGTGATTCATTGAGGAAGGCAGACTCCAAGATTCTCCAAAAAGAAAATTGTGGCACTTTAGGCATCTGGCATTTGTCTCTCTGGTGTATTCAAAGGTGTCTTATGTTTGAGGCGTGATCACACCTATTAGAGCAAGATGAAGGCACACAAGAATCTGTCCTTCCAGGGAATATTAAAATATAGTAGTGTCTTGAGGTGAACTGAGGCCAGGATTTCTCCTTTGAGGGAGGGTAGCGTACCACTAAAGGGATTGGACCTGCTCCTCTTACATAACCTTAGATACTAGCCAGTCTGGTGGGCTCTTGACCAAATGTGTTCACTAGCCTGCATGTGTCTCTTCCAGAGAACAGAGGTCACCAGTTTAACTCAAAGCCTTTTGCTCTCAATTTATGTCTATAAAAATAACCCTACAGGATGTTCTCTGACCTGTGAGACTTACTATAAAATAGAGGTTGTGAAGTAGAGCTTCAAAGTGGAACTGGATGGCTAACAATTATACTAATGGAATAGAGATTGGATTAAATGTGAATTAAGTGCCAGAACAGGAAGACATTTGTCCCAGTTGGAAAAAGTGTTGAAAGTGTTTGGGCACAGATCTGCCATGCAATCTGAACAAACCAATAGTTGAATCCCTGGGAAAATACAAGGTTTATTAAGCATGAGAGGAAGCTTTGTAATTAGTTACCTTTTAATAAACTCAAAAGGCCTTCTTAATCAAATACTAGTTCTTGTTATAATGGTTTACAGGTAAGTGATTTTTAAAAATGAAACTGTTGTCTTTAGAATTTACTTAGCCTGAAGATATGACTGTAGTGGTTGAGTACATGCCAAGATAGTGTGGCGTTCTAAATTTGATTGCTAATACCACATGCCCCCCCCCCATAATTCCAGGTGTAGCCTGATGGTCTCGGCCCCCCTGGGTGTAGCTCACCCCCAGCTCCTTGGTGTGGTGTTTATTAATAAATTGAGGGGACCTCCCAAGCATTGTTCAGAGATTCTGGTGACACACTGACAAACCCGACTAGCTGTTCAATGCCTGAGCCTTAAGACACAGGCCTGCTGCTCAGGCCTTGTAATTCCAGGGGCCACCAGAGCTATGTCAGGCAATGCTCAGGGGCATACATGCCAGCATAGTCACATACAGAGCATGAGCCCCTCATACCTGTACTGTCTCCCTGCCTCTAAATTATTTTTTCATATAATGTTCTAACACCTGTTCCTTTATCCATGTACATTTTCCACCACAAATGTCCCCAGTTTCCCTTCTGCCCCAGCTCCCTGCCTGCCTCTGTGGCAGGCAGTTTTCTTCTCTCTCTCTCTCTCTCTCTCTCTCTCTCTCTCTCTCTCTCTCTCTCTCTCTCTCTCTCTCTCTTCCTCTCTCTTCCTCTCTCTTTCTCTCTTTCTTTTTCTCTTTCTCTCTCTCCTTTTAGGCATTCTGGTTTGCAGTATAGGTACTGAAAAGGTATCACGTACATCCTTTTGCTGACTTTTTGCACTCAGTTCTTGTCTGGAATGATCATTTCCAACTATTATTGCCGTAATGTTTTAATGTCATACATTTTTAATGTACATGTCTTATTAAATTAGGGAGAATCTCTTTGGTTTTCATTGATCTTTGAAATATTTGAAGAGTCCAAAGTATGTGGATACATTTCTAGATTGCTTAGCCCTATATCAAAAAGGGAATCTATGTAAGCTTAGAAATTTATGTGTCTGTATTTGAAACCACCAAACAAATGAAGAGAAAGCTAAGCTTACCCAGAGGATTCGAAACTTAAAAATAATTCTTGACTCTTAGTGGGAGCAAAACAAGGAAATCTCAGGAGACCAGAGATGAGCTCCATGCAAAGTTCAGTGTCATCTGAGAATCTGTACCAGAAACTGCCTTATTATTCACCTGGCTTCCCTTATGCTCCTGCCTTTTGTCTACAGCGGGGTGTTGTTGTTCTGTATTATTCAAGATCTGAAAGGAGATATCCTGAGGGGGTAGTGGGGAGAAAAGAGATAAAAGCATAAATACAAAGCAAAATTCACACCTGAAAATACACATGCATACACGCGTGCACACACACACACCTCCCCACTAGAGCTTGTCATAGCTAACAAAGAAAACACTGTAGGAATTCTTTTCAAATTTCAGAGAACTTCTTAGAGTGCAGAAAGAGTTAAGAGATTATGTACCTTTGTACCTGGTTTCCTTTTGCCAAGTAAAGCAAATGCCACACAAGCATACAGCTTTGTTCTTGATCATTCACGTTATCATTTTGGTGCCAAATATAAAGAAATCCAAATGAAATCCAGTTTTGCAATCACCAAACACTGAGAAGTATTTGAGTATGTTTGGCAGGAGGTTAGAGTTGTTGGTCCTGCAACTCTTAAAATATGAAGCTGTAGAATTCTTTTGCATGGTAACGCAATTATTTTTTTCTCTCTGTTTTGTTTGCTTTTCATTTTAAATGGAGAATGTGAAAATACTGTAACAATAAAACATAGGCTCTGTATCAAGGAAAAGCAATTTTCAATAATTTATTCCTTATCTCTTCCATGTCCTACATATAATAGAAAATGCAATCACTGGTAAAAAGAACTAGGTTCCATTTCTCATTCTGTCACCAACCATATGACCTGTTTCTTAACTGAACTTCAACATTTGTTAACACACTAATTTGACATAAGTATTCTTCATTCTCATGAATACCATGAGGTTTAAAAGAAACAGTAAATATAAATTCTCAGTGTTCATTTATACAAAGACATCTCTTAAGTCCCTGATGTACATTGCAGTGGGACTACAGTGCAGAACCAGACAGAAACAAAGACTTTTCCCTCAGGGAGCAAATATCAAATGGCAGATAGATAACAAACTACAAAGAAATCTCAAATGAAACTAACAAGTTAGTCCCATGAGCCTTTTGTATGATCGTGATGAATGTTTATATCCTTCACAAAGTGTAGTCTCCTTGATAACAGCGACCAAATATTACATGAACCATACCAGACACAGAATTGCCCCCCAAAAGAATAATTACTGCCTATGTGAATGAGTTCATTGTAATAAGGAAATAATGGTGAAACTAGAGCTATGCAGCAATAAGTAGGCTAGGGTAGTCTAGAGAGGCTTCTCCATGCTGCTGGAACACTTACATGAAATAAAGACACCAGCAATGTGGATGGAAAGACCCAAGAGAAGAATTCTGAAAAGGCAACATCCAGGGAAAAGGTCCCCAGAGAGGGAAGAATATGGACTGTCTAGTAACGTGGAATGGCTTCCTGCAGTTGATTCAGGAGCAGCAGATAGATCACACAGGGCCTGAAGACCACAATAAGTTTGCATTTTATTATAAGCATAATGTAAGTTCTTTTTCCCTCTTCCACCTTTCCCTTTGTTTATTCCATCCTAATAACAAGATTAGCATGAATTTGAATACCAGATCAATATAAATAATGATAAGTTAATCAATTATTAATTGTTTACCAGCAACAGTCATTACTATTAATAAGTTATTAATGAATAATCATTGACCAGTGGAGTGTGAGAAGCAGATATCCATATCCATAAATAGAAAGAAGGTGAGCTAATGTGATCATGTACATCAGAGTTTACCTTTAATTTCAGGTTTATTCCTGGATTTTTGTATCAATAGGCACTTGGCTCCCCACTTGTTCAGAAATCTGACATCATCAAGACAAGTTCCCTAATTTCACACAATGTTGCCTTCACTTTGGAAGATACCAAGGAAATGTTTTCAAAACAAAATTTCCGTACTGTATAATAAACTAAGACTATTGCTAATTTATCTGTTCCCCACAAGCTTTCAATTTAAGCCACTGCTCAAAACTTGACCTTTTTGGCATAGGATACTGAAAAGTTTTGCCAATTTCTCAAAAGTTCAGACTGGCATTTATTGTGTGCAGTGACTCCTTGACACAGTTGAATGCATTTGTTTGTTTTAGAAAATTTTCTTCTTCCATTATTTTCCTGTTTTGACATTGTTTGCAATCTAGCTTACCTTGGCCTTGCATTCAAGTCCTTACCTGACCCAAAATTCAACAACTAATGCCTAGACTTTCTTATAGAAGAAGACAAGTGCATTTAATGAGGAGTACTAAGGCAACAGTATCTGTTGTTAGTTCTCAAGCTTTTGAGTTCTGCCTTTAGCAAGACATTTGATTCTACTACGTTCTATTTTGCCAATAGGGGCATTTAATTTTAGTAGAAACCCCCAATAGTTCCTTATATACCTTGTAGCTAGAACTTTCTTAAAAATATGCAATATTATAATACACGAAGGAGAATTTTTAAAATATACTACTGTTAAATGATAACTAAAATGTATAGTAAATTATATATATATATATAATGTACCACATTTGATAGAATTTAAAGTAGAAAGCAACCAATTTTACAGGGAAGTATATTTCTATAGATATATATATATGTAAATATAAATGCACAAAAATTTCTGTGTAGGGCTGAAGCGATAGCACAGTGGGTAGGGCGTTTGCCTTGCATGCAGCCTACCCGGGTTGGATTCCCAGCATCCCATATGGTCCCCTGAGCACCACCAGGATTGATTCCTGAGTGCAAAGCAAGGAGAAACCCCTGAGCATAGCTGGGTGTGACTCAAAAATTAAAAAAAAATGCTGTGTAACGCTCAGACAAGCCTCACCCATGAGTGAATCTATTCCTGGACATATCATACTTTACCCCAATGATAACACTTATATCACTTGTGATATATATATATATATATATATAAAATGTACCACATTTGATAGAATTTAAAGTAGAAAGCAACCAATCTTACAGGGAAGTATATTTCTACAGATATTTATATGTAAATATAAATGCACAAGTTTCAACCTTTAACAACATGTTGCTAATCTCTTATAGAAGAGCTTAATGGCTCCTGGGTGAAACACAGATCCTTCACACACTTTCTTTTAAGAAACGTTTTTTAAATCTTTTTTTTTATGTTTTTATTTTTTATTTTTTTTTTAATTTTTAAAATTTTATTGAATCACTGTGAGATAGTTACAAGCTTTTATGTTTGGGTTACAATCTCACAATGATCAAACACCCATCCCTCCACCAGTGCACATTCCCCACCACCAATATCCCGGGTATACCCCCCCTTTCCCACCCTCCCCCTGCCTCTAAGGCAGATAATATTCCCCATACACTCTCTCTACTTTTGGGCATTATAGCTTGCAACACAGACACTGAGAGGTCATCATGTTTGGTCCATTATCCACTTTCAGCATGCATCTCCCATCCCAACTGATTCCTCTGACCATCATTTTCTTAGTGATCCCTTCTTTATTCCATCTGCCTTCTCCCCTCCGCTCATGAAGCAGTTTTCCAGCTATGGGGCAATCCCCCTGGCCCTTGTATCTACGGTCCTTGGGTGTCAGCCTTGTGTGATGTTACCCTACACTCCACAAATGAGTGCAGTACCTCTATGTCTGTCCCTCTCTTTCTTACTCATTTCACTTAGCATGATACTCTCCATGTTTATACATTTATAAGCAAATTTCAGCTGCCTAGTATTCCATTGTGTAGATGTACCAAAGTTTCTTTAACCAGTCATCTGTTTTAGGGCACTCGGGTTGTTTCCATGTTTTGGCTATTGTGAACAGTGCTGCAATGAACATATAGGTACAGACATCATTTCTACTGTGCTCTTTTGCATCCTCTGGCTATATTCCCAGAAGTGGTATTGCGGGGTCATATGGAAGCTCAATTTCTAGTTTTTGAAAAACTGTCCATATTGTTTTCCAGAAAGGCTGGACCAGTCGGCATTCCCACCAACAGTGAAGGAGCATCCCTTTTCCCCCACATTTTAAATCATTTTTAGCAGAGTATTCATAACAAGCAATACAAAACAAATTATTTTGGTTCTGCTTTGGGGGCAGGGTTTGGGGTTCAGAATGGAAATGTCCAAAATATGGTGGTGAAAAGGTATAATGGTGATGGGATTGCTGTTCAAATATTAAATGTAATAAAATAGCGTGAACAACTTTATAAAAATAAATCGCTCATGAAGTATTTTTATAAAAATATAAAATCGCTCATGAAAAATAAAAATTTTTAAAATACTAGTGTAAAATAAAAAAGAAAATTGATAAAATATTGATTAAAATTGATAAAATATAAAACATAAATACAACCATGCAAAAGCAAATAAATCAAACTTTATAATATCTTTTTTATATTATATGTGCTCTATGAAATGACGAAGTGTTAATACTAATTTATTTATGGCTTCCTACAATTAATCACTTTTTTAAAAAAAATTTAATGTAGAAAAAGTCACAACTGTTGATACAATTCTAGAATTAAAATTATTAGGTGACATCTGCAATATTAAAATCAATAGGTATAGAAAATCAACTTATGAAAAAACAATTGTATCTGATCACCTGGTTCTTAAATCCTTGTCTAAGAACTTATTAATCTGTTTGTTGCATTAGGAGGTGTTGTGTGGCTGTATATGCCATTTAGAGACTTCAGGATCTATGATCTGAGCCAATGGTTGAAATGATGGCAGCTATGGGAGGTGGGTGTGGCTACCAGGGCTTTCTGAATATGGGGTCTTAGGAGAATGCCACCCACTGTAACTTTAAAAAAAAATCACACCAGAGTTCTCAGCCTGGGAACTGGTACCTGAAATTACTTGCAGGCTGGCATCTGTGCAGAAAATATTTGAGAAGAGTTGAGGTAAGCCCTTGGTGTGTGGTGATAGTGGTTGGGTGTGGGTACTGCTGCTGGAGATTCGGCTGGGCAGGTGCTTGGCCTGACCGCCTCCCGTGAGCACTCTGGAGTTTTCAGCTTCGGGGACCAGTGAATCTATAGAGTTTAGCTGCTTGGCGTGCATCTCCTGGGAGGTTTAGTTGGAGTCAGTGGAGCAGAGCTGGTGTGTGAGTCAACATGGATGCAGCTGTCTGCAATTGATAACTTTTAAGTTATATACTAAGACATGTTCAGAGGGAAAATACACTATAGAAAAAAAGAATTCAGGAACTGGAGAAAGTTCTACAAACTGAACACATGCTTTGCATTCTGGTGGTAATGTTTCAATTCCCAGCACCCCATGGCCATAGCCACCGCACCCCCAACATAGCCAGAAGCATTCCTGAGCACAGAGCCAGGAGTAAGCTAGTCCTAAGCACGTGTGACCCTAAAAATGGAAGGAAAGAATGAAGGAGGGAGGGAGGGAGAAAGGGAATGGTAGGAAGAGGAGGAAGGAAGGAAGCTAAGAAGGAAAGGAAGGAAGGAAGGAAGGAAGGAAGGAAGGAAGGAAGGAAGGAAGGAAGGAAGGAAGGAAGGAAGGAAGGAAGGAAGGAAGGAAGGAAGGAAGGAAGGAAGGAAGGGAGGGAGGGAGGGAGGGAGGGAGGGAGGGAGGGAGGGAGGAAGGAAGGAAGGAAGGAAGGGAGGGAGGGAGGGAGGGAGGGAGGGAGGGAGGGAGGGAGGGAGGGAGGGAGGAAGGAAGGAAACAATAGGTAAATCAAAATATGCAGGACAAGTATTATTCTCCATGGCCCTATACCCAGAGCTCATTAGAACAAATTGGGATGAGGGGTAGGAAGAGTAGGGAGAGGATAAATAAAGGAAGAAGATGAGAGGGAAATTTGGAAGGTAATGCATAATTTTAATGCCTTGATTGTGTTGGTGACTTCAGGGTAAATATTAATTTCCAAACTCATAATGTTATATATTGAATACACATTTTACATGTCAGTCATAGCTCAATATTTTTTTTTTAACTAGGAAAGTTTTAACACTAAGTTCCTAAGGTGGCCCTATACCCAAGATTACCCCAGGAGAAATCAAGAAATGAAAATCCTTGCATCAGCGTTTTTTGTTTGTTTCCCCAAGTGATTTTAATGCAAAGCCAAAGTTCAGAACCGCTGGTAGATTAGTTGGAAAGTTGAGGTCAGGAGTTTGCAACTCTGACTGTAATTAGAATCACTTAGAGTTTTTATAAGTCTGGTATATGGTCCCTAACCCTAAGTTCTGACTTTAATTGGTTTATATAGAGGGACTCTGGTGCTAGGACACTTTAAATTACTGCATGTATGTTATTTATGTACAGATTGGGTCGCACCCCGAGGTCTAGGTAAACTTATCAGCTGAGTAGTCACTCTTAGCAAGGCACGTGTGGAATGGTTTTCATACATTTAATCACTGTCACTGTCATCCCATTGCTCATTGATTTGTTCGAGTGGGCACCAGTAACGTCACTCATTGAGAGACTTATTGTTACTGTTTTTGGCATATCCAATATCCAATACATACGGGTAGCTTGCCAGGCTCTGCCGCAGGGGCTCAATACTCTCGGTAGCTTGCTGGGCTCTCCGAGAGGGGCGGAGGAATCGAACATGGGTCGGCCGCGTGAAAGGCGAACGCCCAACCGCTGTGCTATCGCTCCAGTGCAACAAGTTAATATTGTTGTCCTCAGTTTATTGAAAACTGTGAGGTCTCAAAGAAGTAAAATAAAATTTTCAAGCAACCATACTCACTAAAACCTACAGTCATCCTCCTGTGAAGATAGACAAAGAAGCTTCCCCATTTCTGGAAGCTTTTTATATACCAAGATGGAGAATCTGACAGATTCTTTCTACAAAGTCTCATCAGTAGTCTTCATATGTCTCCCAATTGGCAACTCTCCCGTCCCCATCAAAGTCTAAATGTAAACACATCTGCAAGTCTTGGGGTATTCCTGCTTCTTTATTATGACCCAAATAGTATTGGTTCAACTCAGTGTCTTCTGGTACATATTGAAATGTTCTATATCCCATAATTCTATGTCCTATAAATATCCCATTGCTTAACTTTATGAACCCATTCTTCTCTCCTGAAACAATGATATAATTCATATTTTAATTTGGTTTTATAAATGAAAATTGGGGGTAATTAGCAGTTAAGTCTATTTTGAGAATTCATTAAAGGAATTTTCAAAACTCCTTACCCTATTGAAGGGGCCCTCCAAGACACCAGAAACTTTATTTCAGCATTAATATTTCAGGCAAAGTTCAGAATTGTAAACTTGTTGAAATTTCCTCTCTCATGCCTCGTGTAGAATGAATTGAATTTTGTTAAGCCAGTGGAAAGTAGGATCACCCTTCTTTGGCATATGAGATTCTCACTGTCCTCATCTGATAGGTGTGAGGTACAAGACACTTTTCACTTAGAAATCTTGTCTCGGGTCTTTGCAGCAAGACTTATTTGTCAAGATTTGTATAATGTTACCTGAGTATAACGTTACCCAATAATGCCAACCTGATAATTAAGGATACAAACTAAGCCACTTCAATTGCCAAGAATTTAGGATCGATTCATCTGCAGGTATTGTTAGAGAACAGAGAAGAGAAAACAAACACTGTTCTAAGAGATAATTTGTGACAGTTTTGTTTTTGCACTAAAATAGGCACTATCTTTCATATAATTTTGCTAATGAGTATTATTCAGCATCCACAGTCTTGCAATAAAGCATGGTCTGAATTTGAATTATTCATTTCACTTGGCAGACAGAAAAAGATAAAAGGAAATGAAAAAGAAATGACCATCTTGAGTGCTTGAGTTCAGCTAAAAGGGAAATCTGTCTTGTTCTTCAACCTAATTTTTTATATCCCTTTCAGTTTTTAGCATTTTTATTTGGCTCCTAATGAGCTGGAGTTATATGTGTATCTTCCAGGATATTGGAATACAGTGTTTTGTTGTTGGTTATATAGAAAAAAATTAAAATAAACCAAATTTTGATATATTTAAATGCTTATTTTCTGAAGAGAAAAAAAAACTCATTGCATTCCCTTTACCTCGTAGGCCAGAGAAGTTAAATCAATGATAGTCTAGCTGCTTAATAAGCATGTAAGAAAAAAACATTTAACTAGAAAAATCAAGCATTTTGTAACCAAAGGCTGTTCCTCCTCCTCCTCCTCCTTTTCCTCCTCCTCTTCCTCCTGCTCCTCCTCCTCCTCCTTCTCCTTTTACTGCTCCTCCTCCTCCTCCTCTTCCTTCATCTTTTTCTCCTTTTTCAATTTGTTTTTTTATTTTTTTATTATTTTTTAGGCCACACTTGGCTGTGCTCAGGGCTTACTCCTAACTTGGTGCTCAGAGATCTCTTCTGAAAGTCCTAGTCACTGTATGAGATCCTGAGGGTCAGACCCTGGTCAGCCGTGTGCAAGGCAAACTCCCTATCCACTGCACTATCTCTGCAGCCCCACCTTCCCCTTTCTTCTTACCAATTTCTTACCAATTATATTTTATATCCTTTGCAATATCACTAATCTGGAGGTAAAACACTGGTACTTTGAAATCAAGTCTGATTAAAGCATGAATAAGGTTCCACTGGCTATTTTTCTTATAAATAAAAGCATCCATGCAAATATATTTGTATATGTACGTATTTTACATATGTAGAAAAGATTCTGATATTACAGGTTTTAATTAATTTTTAGTTACTAGTTCAGGAAAACTTAATGAGTAGCAGGATATGTGTTGTAAATCAAAACAGTATAGCATGATTAGCCTTTAAAAATGTGTGTGGGGATTTTCAGAAAGTTCTGATATCTTTTAAGATAATGCCAATTTTTAAGAATATACAGTTTTTTTGTAAGTATGTACTCACTATGCAATTTCTACTTTTTTATCATCAACAATTTTATTAGCCCTCTTTTGATTTCCTCTGAGTGTTTTTACATCCTACATCAGACAGATGGTAGTGTTTTCTTTCCATGTCAATTGTCACAAGTACATCTGTAACAAAACTACCACGATCTCAAGAAAGAATATTCTGAAGATGAAAAGCATCGAGTTTTGACTCAAAAAAAGGAAAGTCAACCTGTCTATTGCAACTTTATTCAGAATTGCACAATCCTTGCTAAACCATAAGGCAAGGGCCAAAAGCAATAGAACAGCAGAATCCAAGTAAGAGTGTGCCAGAGTTCAGAGAACAATTGCCCAAGGCTTAACTTCATTGCCCTTTGATCTGTTTGGGGCATCAGTGATTTTTCTATAAAGCATCCCACAATGTGACTATGCTCAGGGTTTGCATCGTTTTCCCACAAAACAGTCATACCAGCAAAAGTCAAATTAGAATTTGGTTGATCAATATTTGGGGTAAATTTCAGCTAACAAGAACTATAGTTGCTTTCTCATACCTGATGCATTCAAAACATGTTAAAACAGTGAATTAGGATGTAATCTCTAACTTGGGTAAGGTTTTGTTCAGAGATTGCTCTGACTTACAAAGTGCTTTGACCAAACAAAAAGAAAGTGTGGCTTAGGAGAAAATAATAACACTAATCTGGACATCCAGATTTTTTTTAGGTACTATTTGGTTCTTAATCACATAACCTTCAATAATGAAGAAACCTTTTATTAAGGTCTATTACTATAGGCCGTTTTAGGACTTAACTAGAATCCATTTCCTGATTCCCATAAATGCATAATTTAATGGAGAGTGAAATTAACACAAATTACTATGATAAATTTGAAAAGGCAATACATAAGCATTTGGAGAAATTCTAAAGAAACAGAAAAATATTCAATCCTGTTTGATGCGTGCAAGAAGAAACTCTTGGAGAGATTACAGGCAGGACCTTGAAAAATAATTGGTAAGTAATCTGGCTACATGGAAAGTATACAGTGCAGGCAGAGGAAGGATAATTTAGTTAAAATGTAAATTGGAGCAAATTCTGAAAGACTTTGAATAACACACTAAGGAATTTGGACAACTGGAATCCTTCGACTAAATTTCCACATCTTTACATAAAAGGAGTTGGATTGAAGACTTTCTGAGTTCATGACCAGGTTTAAAAGCCTAAGTAAGATGAATTGAAAGCTCAAGAGGAAATGCTATATATGAAATCTGGCAAAATAATATCAATTCCTGTAAAGATAAAACCAAATCAGTGACTATTACTCTGGACTTCAGGAGAAAAAAAATAAAAAACTAAAAACTTCCTTGCAATCATTTTAATAGTGCATATCTGAAAAGAGCAAACAACAATTTTTTAAAAATAAATCAATGCTGCTTTGTGTGGCAAAATAATACTTTCTGGGGCTTCAATTTGGATTACTTAAAATGTTCTGAAAAATAATATTACAGGCTGAACTGAATCTCTTCAAAATTTGAAAATTAAAAATCTAATCCCCTATTTAGACTAAGAAAGTGATTAAAATTAAATGAAGACATAAATAATAGACCTTGACCCAGAAAAATGGGTATCTAAGAGTTTCCAGAAAGCACTTTTTCTGCCTTTATTTACCCAAAGCAAAGGATATTTGAGTGAAAAGCAAGAATGCAGGCTTACACAAACCAGGGAGAGGATCCTTATCAGAATCAAATCTACTAGACTTCAAACCTTCAGAAAGACTAGATCTTTAACTTCAAACCTTCAGAAAACCTAGATATAATTTTCTGTGTTTAAGCCATCAGGTCTGTGATATTTTGTTTTGACAGTCTAAGCTGATTGATCACTGTATCACTGTATCACTGCCATTCCGTTGTTCCTTGGTTTACTTGAGCGGCACCAGTAACATCTCTAATCCTCCCAGCCCTGAGATTTTAGCAGCTTCTCCTTACTTGTCTTTCCCAACAGTTGGAGGCTCTTTCAGGATCAGGGTAATGAGACCTATTGTTACTGTTTTTGGCATATCGAATACGCCAGGGGTAGCTTGTCAGGTTCTGCCCGTGCTGGCTGGATACTTTCAGTAGCTTGAGGGCTCTCTAAGAGGTATGTATGTATATATATATATATATATATATATATATGTATATATATATATATATAACTTAATTCATGCATGAGGTTCGGCCGGAGCATCCGGAAAGCAGCCTGGAACGTGGCAGTTGTTGGGCAGTGGAGGTCAACTGCTGGGGCTGTGTTGGGAGGGTTCTCACCCACTCCCGTCTGGGGCTCCCTGCGTGAAAACAGCCTGGCGTGGAGTCCCAAGCTGATTGATAGGCATAGCAAATAAATGAATATTTGTTGTGTAAGTGATTTTCTTTAAGTTTAATTTTTGATATCAAAGTCAAAGTTTATAAGGTGACCACTAAAAGTATTCATTCTTTGTGGTAATTAATGAGTTCCTAATAATTATTTATTTTTTATATTTACTTATACTTTTGTAATAGTATTCATATTTATGCTTTTGGTGGGCAATGTGATACACCTTTCATTTCTCAGTTTTTAAGTGACACCCACCTGTGCCCGGATCATACACCTAACTCTGTACTCAGGGATTGCTCCTGGTATATTGTTGGAAATGGTAGCAGGGATCAAACCCAAGTAGGCTTTATCCAAGGGCCTTATCCACTATACTAACACATGCCTTAACCATTGTACTATCTTTTCATCCCCTCACCTCTTATTTTTTTAACAGATTTTGCAACAATGTGAAAATTGTGAATACAATACTCCCATAATGTCTTACTTCATTTGAAATGAGAACATTCATTGATTTTTATCACTGAACATACTAGTGTCATACAGGAAGACAAAACTGGCTAATGAGTGTAATATGAGGATTTCAGAATTTATGACTTAACTTCAAACCAGACAAGTTCACTTTTTTTACTTTTAGAGAATTTTTTTATATATATATACGTACTTGTTACTAAATAGTTTTGAAATTATTTGGCATTTACTCAGTTTGAATCTTTCAGCAGCTGATACCAGTGTTGGGCCCTGGAAACAGGCAAAGTAGAGACCCATTTCCTGTTTTCACTAAACCCATAAACCCATGAAATAGTAAGTTATTTTAAGAAATGTCATAGAAGTACAGATTGCTGTGAGAGCATGAAGCCAGAATATCTAATGTGTTCAGAAGCTCAAGGATGTCTTCCTTGAAAGAGCCAATCTACATTATTTAAGAACAGTCTGAAAGGAGATTGACATATGTACAGTACCAGTAACTATATCAAATGAAGAAGTGTTAATTTATAGAGATTAGCTAAACAGATAGGGAATGAGTTTTCACACAGAATAAACATTTTTGAAAGCCTAAAGTGAAAGACCATAACCAACTACAGAAACTACCGTACAACATAGAGGACAGAATCAGAACCCCACAGGACAGCTTGAGTAGACAAATCCATTGACCCATTTCACTCTTTTTGAAGGGTGCCTGGTTGGGCCACACATACAGCTATGGCATCTGGTTCTGTGCTCAGTCATCACTCCTACTTGGGTTCAGGTGTCCATATGTGACGCCAGAGATCACACCTGATGCCTTACCCATTGTACTGTCTCTCCGGTCCCTCAGTCTAACCATCACTGAGGGAATGAAAGACTATGCCATGTACCACAGAGCATTCGAACTGAAAGGGGCTTTCAAAGAATAATCTCTTGTTGTTTTCAGTAAATAAGTGGTAAGAAATGTTGACCCTGTTTACCAGTATTACATGAGAGTTCGAAGATATTTTCTTCTGGGGGTGGAGGGAAGGCTTGGGGGGAGGCGGGGAGTCATACACGTAACTGAGAAAAAGGCTTTTCTGAACCATTCACCAATATGCCCATATCCACTTCCCTCCCTGACAATTACTCTTGTAAAAACTGTGCTGGACAGGTATGACCTATTCATTTCTATGAGCAATCTGGTTTACAGCCTCAAAGAGAAGAGCCCCTTTAGAGTTTCATATTTTACATTAATAAGCACCAGTAAGAAGACAGAGGAATATCATCCAGGACATCAAAATTACATAGGACCTTTTAAAAAAGACTTAATTTTTCTTTATCAGTGGGCCTTCGTTATTTGCTTTGCTTTGGTAGACTTTAAGTAGACCTCTGCCCAGTGAGGCTTTGTGGATCCGTCATCTCAAGAGAATGAGCCAATCAGCTATGTGGGTTTGATGGCTTCTTTGACTGGTGTGTGGGCAGTGTTGTGAATGATCTGGCCATAAGTTTAATTATTTTTTCTTAACCAGAGTTACCACAATCAGCTGATGTTGCTTCTTCCCCATGGCCCCTAGAAGCTATGAAGTATATATATTTTAACACATTGATGCTGGTGTGTACAACTGGTGGCTCACACTTGAATGGGGTTTAATTAGCACAAATTGTAGTCCAGTAAGACTGTGTTTATAACTTCATAACAACTGAATTCACAGATTAATTATATACCTTTTAAGGAAATTCATGAAGAGGTTTTACTGAAAAGGAGGATACTCATTTAATCTCTTTTCCAGATCATGACTTTGTGTGTTTATGAGCCTGTCAATAGCACACATGTATTACACATGGCACCCACCACACACAGTGCAGAAGCTGACATGAGTTGACTCATTGTTTAATTGAAGTGTTTTTAAACAATTATTTTAACTCACCTACTCCAGGGTATTTAGAAAATAAAGTTGAAAGGTGCACAAAATATTTTCTCCTGTAGAGTCTTGTTAGTTTCTAGCTTAAGAGATAATATACTTTTCAAATGCATGTCTTTATTACAAGAAGTACTTTCACTTCTGCCTAATTGATCTAACAAATGAAAACTATGATGCAAAATATTTGACCAAAATGAACTATAACTCATTAGATATCTCTAAATAAATTACATTTTGAATTAAAGAATCAAATAGGAGTTTCCAGATGCTTTGATTTAATTTAAAAAACAACAGCTTTAACTATAATTCAGCACAATTTGCTTAAGTATTAAATATGTCTCTACTATTGTACATTTATCACTTCACTTTGAAAAATAAGAGACCAACATTCTTATCCACATAAGTGAACTTTCTATTTTTAAAAGAGGGATAAAATAATTCATCTAACATTACAAAGGAATAGTTAATATTTAGACAATGGTAAATATTTATTTGGCCTTGTTCTTATCTGCTTGCTATCTTGCACCACACCAAACGACGTCTCTTAATAGAAATGTTTAAAAAAATGAAAGTCATCATATCTACCCCTTACTATGAATTTATGTGTTCATAAAATCCTGGTGACCTTATAGATCCTTTCATCTTTAGCACATAAGTCTACAGATGAGGAAACTAAAGCCAGGGAGAGTAGGCAGTCCCTCCAGCTGAGTGCTTCCATATGTACCTTGGGTGGGAAGTAAGCAGGGTTGGAGGGCAGACAGTCTGGCTCCAGAACCTGCCTTCAACCATGCTACACCGCTGCTTCTTTCCAATTGCAGTCTTTTATAAACTTCCCCACCACCCCATCATAAAACTATCTCTACATGATCACTTTTGTTTTTCTTCATAGTGGAGCCAATCAGCACATAATGACGAACACATTCTGTATCTAAAGTACAACAAAATTAATTGCTAACAAAGATGTACTGATCTCTTAATGGCATGCTAAGCACTATGTAAATGTTTGGGCAGCGTGAGAACTTACTCTAAAGTTGTGATACTAACGTTTTTATTTTACTTTGATATTTCATGAGTTTTAAATGTTTTTCTGTAAGCAAATTGTGGACCATATGAATGAAGTATTTGTTAGATAAATGAATCCATTTATGTCATATTAGTCATGAGATGTGTTTAAGTTTAGATAAGAAGCCAAATTAAATACTGTAGGTGGCAGAGGAACAATACAAGGGTAAAGAAATAAAAACACTTACCTTGCATGTGGCCAAACTCTGTTAGATCCTGGCACCACATAAGGACTCCAGGCACTACCAGGGGTGGTTCCTGAGTATAGAGCCAGGAATTTCCCCTGAACACCACAAGTGGTCCAAAATAGAACAAGTTAAATGTAAAATAAATAATAATGATATAAATTACTGTAACTGGCATTTGTTGAAATTTTTTTAAAAATTAATTTGGGTAAGCTGAGGCTGTGCTCAGGGCTTCCTTCTGACTCTGTCTCAGGGATCACTCCTGGTGATACTCAAGGGACCGTATGTGGTACCAGGGATCAAACTCAGGTCAACTGCAAGCAAGGAAAGCACTTTACCTATTGCCCTATCTCTCAAGCCCCTGTACCCTTTTTAGAAATTCAGAACATGGATATCACACAATCATTATTTTAAGTCAAGAGACAGCAAACTTTATCCATAAAGGATCAAGCACAAATATGTTAGACTTGTAGTCGTTCAGTATCTAAGGCAACTACTCAGTTATGTGGTAGTAATGCAGAAAAAGCAATGCATAAACTAGCATACATAGATGTGTCCAACAATACTTTATGGACAATAAAATTTTAATTTCATATACATTTTATGTGCCACATAAATCAAAAACATATTTTTCAAAAATCAAAAACTACTCAGAGGTTATATAAAACGTATAACCTAAGAGTTATGCAACTCCTCTTTTAGTAATTATATTGAGAAAACTAGCAAAATAGCACGACACTGATAATATATGTCACCAATGACATACATGGATTTGGAACTAAGTCCTTACTTATAAGCTTAGGATATTGTTTCTTAAATTATTTTTCATTCCTTCTCTTCATCCTTAAGATGGGAATAATAATAATACATTTCTCTTAAGTTTGTTGTGCAACTACATGAATTAATATATGTAAAATACCTATCATTATATTCGTAACTAAAGAATTAATACTAAATATATGTTTTTCCTTTTTTGTTTCCTTCCTTTTTTATTAATGGATGTTGGGGAGCTCTCAAACAATGCCCAGGACACCAGGGCCATGCCTGGCAATACTCAGCTCCTGGACCGGATGGTTTCAAGGTCCAGCACTGCAATGCTGCTCGGTATGGTCACAAAAACTACCCCAGTGTTAGCCCAGTGTCTCTAAGGCTACAGCTCTCTGTTCACAGTGGGTCACCCAGTGCTGGGGATTGAGCGTGGGGACTTACGCATGCAAGGTATACATTCTAGCCAGTTGAGATACCTCGCTAAACATAATAATCTCATTCTCTGTATTGGAGAAGGAGGCAAAATAGATTTTTGATATTGTAATTTAGGTTACATGGTTGTAATAGTATTAATTTTCATAGGTTTTTTCTTTTGTTTGTTCCATTCCACCCACGCCAGTGTTTGTTTACCCCTGGGTCTGTAATCAGGGGTGACTCTGGTGGTACTCAGCAGTCCATAAGTGGAGATCAAATTGGAATTGGCCATCTACTATCTTAATTGCCCTGCCTTTCATAATTTTGGTATATGAAGTTACTTCCTCTCCACCAACATCATAGTGCCCAAGACCCTCCACCATGTCCCAGTGTCACCTCTAGTCTGTGAGTTCTTTCTCAATCTCTCCCTCTCCATGCTTGGTAATCTTAGTTTTACCATCAGAGGCCAAGGGTTTGTCTGCCTCCTGTTTGGTTTCTCTTATATTATAGATAACTAAGATCATTTAGTATTTGTTCTTCTCCTTTTGACTTATTCACTTTGTCTACGAGCCTGAATGCATGGAATCTATCTGACTTACTCAGTATGATGCTCTCCTGATCCATCCAAGTTGCAACAAACTTCAGGATTTCATCTTTCTCACTATTGTGTAGTATTCTATTGTACATTATAAAACACTAAAACTTCCTTATCCATTCATTTGTGCTTGGACATTTGGTTTATTCCCATATCCTATCCACAGTAGCCTCATTTTTTTAAAAGAAAAGTGCATTTATTTATTTGCTTGTTTATTGTTTATTTGTGGGCCATATCTGGCTATACTCAGTGTTACTTTCGGCTTGTAGCTTAGATGTCACTACTGGTGATGCTCTTGATGGTGCTGAGGATTGAACCCAGTCCTCTTGCATCCATAGCATATGCTCAAGCCCACCAAGCTTTCTCTCCTGCACCAACATCTCATCTTATTTATTTTTTAATAGTTTTCTGTTGTTGTTGAGTCACCATGAGCAACAGTTACAAACCTTTCATGTTTGAGTTTCAGTCCTACAATGATAGAACACCCACCCCTCCAGCAGTGTACGTTTTCCACCACCAATGTCCCCAGTAGCCCTCCCCTCCCCTATCATATCCCTTCCCCTGCATCTATGGAAGACAATTGCCCTCCTAGTCTCTCTCTCTCTCTCTCTCTCTCTTCTCTCTCTCTGTTATGGTTTACAATACAGACTTCGGATAATGAGAGGCTATCATGTTTGGTCCTTTTTCTATTTTCAGCATACATCTCCCATCCTGAGTGATCCCTCCAACTATTATTTACTTAGTGGTCCCTTCTCTGTCCCAGCAGCTTTCTCCCTCAGCTCATAAGTCAGGCTTCCAATCATCTAACAATCTTCCTGGCCCTTGTCTCTACTGTCTTTGGGTGTTAGTCTCATATTACAATATTTTATATTCCACAAATGAGTGCTGTCATTCAATGTTTGTCCCTCTCTCTCTGACTCATTTCACTTAACTTGATACTCTCCATGGCCATCTACTTGTAAGCAAATTTCACTTATAAGCATCTTTCCTACTGGCTGCATAATATTTCATTTTGTAGATAAACCATAGTTTCTTTAACCAGTCATCTGTTCTCGGGCACATGGGTTGTTTCCAGATTCTGGCTATTGTGAACAAGGATGCAATGAACATACAGGTGCAGATGTCATTTCTACTGTGCTTTTTTGTACCTTCAGAATATATTCCTAGAAGTTGTATTGCTGGGTCAAATGGGAGCTCAATTTCTAGTGTTCTGAGAAATGTCCATATTGTTTTCCAAAAAGGCTGGACCAGTCAGCATTCCCACCAGCAGTGAAGGAGAGTCCCTTTCTCCCCACATCTATGCCAACACCTATTGCATTTGTTCTTTTGGATGTGTGCCAGTCTCTATGGTGTAAAATGATATCTCACTGTTGTTTTGATCTGCATCTCCCTGGTGATTTTGGCCATTCAAATTTCTTCTTTGAGAAAGTTTTTGTTTATTTTACCGCCCCATTTCCTGATGTGTTTGTACGTTTTCTTCTTGTAGAGTTCAGCCAGTGCCTTGTATATCCTTGATTTAAAAAAATATATACCTGAAACTTCTTTGAAATCTTTTCACAATTTACAAATCATGAAAGAAATAAACAAAGTCAGCTTATTCATGTCTCTGCATTTGTCCATTTTGAAAATCTAAGTCAAGAATTTACTTTCTTGTCTTGCCTAAGAGGTGGGGTAGAGTGGGGGACATGGGGTAGGGGGTTGGGAGGGATACTGTGACCATCTGGGATCATTGGTGGTAGAGAATGGGCACTGGTGGAGGAATGGGTACTCGAGCATTGTATGACTGAAACACAAGCACGAAAAGTTGTAAGTCTGTAACTGTACCTCACGGAATTCACTAATAAAATTTTTTTTAAAAACTCTACTTCCAATTTTGTATCATAAAACATCACTAGGTATGGCTCTTTAAAAATATAATTTTCTGGGGCTGGAGCTATAGCACAACGGGTAGGGCCTTTGCCTTGCACGTGGCTGACCTGGGTTCGATTCCCAGCATTCCATATGGTCCCTTGAGCACCACCAGGGGTGATTCCTGAGTGCAGAGCCAGGAGTAACCCCTGTGCATTGGCAGGTGTGAACCAAAAAGCAATATATATATATATATGTATATATATATATATATATATATAATTTTCTTGTGGTCTGGAGAGATAGTACATCAAGTAAGGCACTTGCCTTGCATGCAACTGACTTCAAGTTTAATCCTTAGTGCCCTATTGTTCCATGAACCCCACCCAGAGTGAATCCTAGGAAAGAACCAAGAGTAAGCCCTGAGCACTGTCTGTTAGGTATGACCCTAAATTATAATATATTTATATATATGTATTTATGCACATATATAATTTATCTTTTAAAAAGGCAAATTTTAAAAGATGATATTCAAAGGAATACTGAGTTTGATAACTATTGCGAAGGGTTAGATAAGAATAATCAAATCATAAAATCTGTTGCCTTCAAAATTAACTGTTCCGATATGGAACAAATCTCATTTATTATAAAGCTTCTGGTGTTTTTCTTTATATACTTATATTTCCTGATTTTACACAAGGACTTTGAATCTTGAAGGGGAAATATAATCTACACATATGAAAATAATTTCAACTAAGTGCAACAAATGATAAAGAACATGTGAATAATAAAGCTTGGGTATTCTGGAAGAAGGTTAAATTCTAGCTGAGGGAATTAGTATCTATTATTAGGGTTTATTTGGAAGTGGGCCTTTAAGGAAGGAAATAGAGCTTGAAAGTGAACATTTTAAGAGCAATTTGTGTCAGATTCAAACTAGCTCACAGTTCATTCTTGATCCTAATAGAGAAGTCTTAAAATATGATTGTGAGCCATTTTTCTTTCTAAGCGCTATAAGACTTCAAATATGATACAAAACTCTAACTTTGAAAGAACCTCTTTTCATAATATTCTGACTTTCTTCACATTTTAGCCAACTTTTAGAGATAGTGATGCAATATCTTCCAAGGATGGCACTCTATAATCCTAAATTGCAAAATTTAGGACATATTTTTAGAAGAACTTTATATCTGAGATTCTCTGAAATCACTGTTTTGTGTACTAACAGATATCTAGGTAATTTAGAATACATTGGCAGATAATATGGTACAGACTTTCAAATAACAAGTAGCATAGTTTTAGTTATGTGAGTAAAACAAAAATTCATGAGTCAATGTTTTCTAAAATAATATAAAAAATATTCATTACTGTGACTACCTGCTAACTTAAAAAATGTGAAAATCTTTACTTCAGGGAACTCTCTGTTTGTGACAAATGTGTAATATCTCTTCCTAGAGATCCCAGTCCCCACCCTATGGGACCTGGCTCTCAGCTCCTGGCTCCTTCCCTTCCCCTGCTAACCCCCCAAGGTAACCTTTAACTGCTGCTTCAAAGAGATTCGTTTCCTCTCTTTCTCCACATTGATTACCTTTTGTTTTAACTCCAGGAAAGCTGAAATCAACTGTCTTTTTAAATCTCAATTTGTTTGTTGTTACAGCAACTCATGGCTTTAGTTAGGCTTAATACATGACAGTTAGGTATTGCTGAGGAGGAAAAGCAAGTTTACAAGACTCATCCCTAAATTTTTCTCTCAAGTTCTATCCCAAGTTCCTCCTATGTTTTATCATATTTGAGCCAATGTATTTCACCGTGGAAAGATTACACTCATATAAACAAAATAAGAGAAGAGAGTTTGGGAAGTAGCAGAGAGATAGTACACCAAAAAGGCATTTATGGGGCTTGAAAAATAATACAGCTGGTAGGGTGCTTGTTTTACATGTAGCAAACCCGATTTCAATCCCCAGCACCTTATGTGGTCCTCTGAGTGTGCCAGGAGTGATCCATGAGTGCAGAGCCAGGAGTAAGCCTTGACTACAGTCATGTGGGTCCCCACCCTCACCCTCAAACACCCCCCTACCAAAGTAAAGCCTTTGCATTGTATGTGACTGCACTGATAAAGACCCTGGTTTGAATCCCCAGCACCACATATGGTCCCCTGAGCACCACGAGGGGTCACTCCTGAGCACAGAGGCAGGAGTAGTCCCCTGAGCCACAGTCAGGTGTGGTTTAAAATCCGAAAAATAAATTCATTAATAAATAAGAAATTTAAGCAAGTTCGTTTAAAAAAATGTGCAAGAATAAAGACCTCTGATTTCTGTTGTATTTTACTGTTTAGAAATTACACACACACATACATACACATATATATGGTATATATGATTTGCCTTCCCATTCTACAAAGTAATTTACTAATTTCATTATTTTTAATTATTCTCTAATTTGGTGAAGTAATTAACTAATTAGAAGACTAAACTTACTAGAATAAATGTGTGTACATAATTAGAATATTTTTCTTTCACAATACATGCAAACTATAACTAATTATAGCTCTTAGGAGCAGAGTGATAGTATAGCTGAGGTGCTTGCATTGCATATGGCCACCCTAGATTTGATCCTTGGCACTCCATATGGTCCCCTAAGTTACTTTAGTGGTGATCACTGAGCAGAGCCAGGAGTAAGTCCTGAGCAACTGCCGGATGTGGTCTAAAAATAAAAACTTATCCCAATGAGTTTATCCACATTTTTTTCCTTGAGGTCATTTTGGCTTGTATTATGATTCTTATTTTCATTCTTATAGTGGAAGAGAGAATCACTTCTACCCCAGGTTGCTGGCACTGCTTTGCAGCAGACATCATCAAGGAGCTCTGTCCTTCTGTACTCTTGCCTTTACTAGAAATTGCCCCCTAGATTGAAAGTATATAAAGGGAGAACCTAGAGTACTTCTTTGT